>NC_086154.1:157412902-158022590 GCF_035149785.1 Candoia aspera
ATATGAAAGATAAATACTCTACACTCCATGTTGTTATTCTAAAAGAAACCAAAAGTGCAGCAATATAATATTTCTAGTATTCAATAATACTCTTCAAAAAATGGTTGCACTTTTCCCTCTCTTCTTCAACTTATACATTATTAAAATTAGCATGAATCACATTATAATGAAATATAATTATATTTTTACAAATGAGGTTCTTGGAGCTTAAAGCATGTGCTAGAAGCTTTCCTTTTCCTGCACATTCATTCTGAAGGAGTTTTCTTATTTTCTTAAATTTCAAAATATCACACTGATCAAAAGAATGCCCATAGTGAGTTGTAAGGAAACAAGTTTCTTAAGATCTAGGAACATAACTAATAAGCAGAGAGGACAGAACAAATAGAATATCTATTCTATAGATCTATTCTCTAGGGAGACGAAACAGAGAAAAGAAAGATTGATGTGCAGGGACTCACCCTTATCTGACTGGAAATTAGCTTAAACCACCTCTGATGAGGAGGAAATGCCATAATAACAAGAATCCCAAACTGGTTGGGCTAGATTTACAAGAATAACAAAGTCTTCTGGTCTCATTTATTTAATTTATTTATTTAGCAAATGTATATAGCCGCCCATCTCTCAAAATGTGACTCGGGGGGCGGGCATATAATACATAAAAACCATAAAAACCATAAAACACTCAAACATGAATAAAACAGAAAAACATAAAATATGAAAAACCAAGATAGAGAACAACCGTCACTTAACATTATACAACCACCTTGCTGGCTCCCAAGGAGACCCCCCAGGGTTGATGGAAAAACTATGTTTTGTGGGCTTTTTGGAAGGCAAGCAGGGATAGGGCCAATCTCACCTTAGCGGGAATGACGTTCCAGAGGGTGGGAGCCACAGCAGAAAAGGCATGCCATCTGGGTCCTGCCAGATGGAACTCCTTAGTAGAGGGGACCCGCAACATACCCCTCCTGCTCGACCTGATGGGACGGGTAGAAGTAATGGGGATGAGACGGTCCCTCAAATAACCCGGCCCCAGGCCATGTAGGGCTTTAAAGGTCAAAACCAGCACCTTGAATTGCACCTGGGAGCAAACCGGCAGCCAATGCATCTTGCAGAACAGAGGCATAATGTGTGCCATCCTAGGGGTGCACGTAACTGTCTGCGCAGCCTCATTCTACACCAGTTGAAGCTTCTGGATACTCTTCAAGGGCAGCCCCATGTACAGCGTTTTACAGTAATCCATTCAGGACCAGGGCAGGAGTAACTTTGAATAGAGCCTCATGGTCTAAGGAAAGGGTGCAACTGGCACACAACACAAAGTTGTGCAAAGACCCTCCTAGCCATGACTGCCACCTGCTACTTGAGCAGGAGTCGTGATTCTAGAACAGGGTTTCTCAACCAGGGTTCCGTGGAACCCTAGGGTTCAGCAAGAGGTCACTAGGGGTTCCCTGGGAGATCACAATTTATTTAAAATATTTCAAATTTGGGTGACTTCTCATTAAAGAGGTGAGTTTCATTCTTTATTTTTAGTTCAAGAACACTGTTAGTGCGTATCTACAGGCCTACCCATGAAACAAATATAATAATTTTGTAACTTCTGGCCTATATTTGAGCCTGAAAGTGCAGGGGTTCCCCAAGGCCTGAAAAATATTTCAAGGGTTCCTCCAGGGTCAAAAGATTGAGAAAGGCTGGTCTGGAAGGACTCCCAGGTTGCACACACAGGCTGTCTGTCTGCCACCCTATCCAGCACCAATTTTTTAAAAGAAAAATGTTTTGCTTGACAGTCTATGAACAGCCTTGTGGAATGTGGCAGAGAAACTCTTTATTACATTGTCGCTCTTTGTGTGACCAAAGTACCAAATTTGATCTGTGTTTTCAGGCCATTGTTTAAATAAATTGCTAACTCTGTTTTGTCTCTGGATGGAGCTAGAAAGCTTAACTATGATTGAATGGCAGGTTACTAAGGACAGAGGAACCATAGAATGTCTCAATGTGTCATTTAAGAGTCACCTTACTTAATCAGATTGCTAAAGAATTGCTAAATTCTTCCACATGCAGAAGGAAACCTTGCTTAATGTTTGCCACTGAAAACTTATTTCAGATGGAAGGTCATAGACCATTGGGTTTACTAATATACATGCATATTATTTATCCAATTGAAACTGTACTTCCCAGAGCTGATGAAATACTTCTGGAGAGAACACATAGTGATCCATGGAATCTTAATCATAGACTCAGAGATCATTGAGTCCAACCTCTGCATGATCTGCTAAAACATTTTGGGCAAATGGTTATCCAGTCTGTGTTTGAAGACCTCCAGCTCTTGCCATCAGAAAATTCCTTGTGATGTATAGCCTGAACCTCAGTCCTTTTAATTTTTAACCCATCGGTTCTGGTCCTGCCTATTGGAGCAAGAGAAAACAAGTCCCCTTCTTTTACTGTCTGATTTTTAAAAAAATGTATGACTCCCAGCTGCTGTGTTCCCACACAGTTTGAGAACTGGCTTAAGCAGTTGACTACATTGTCAATCTTCTCTGACCATCTCTGTTCCAAATCATGTCACAAAGCCTAAAGCTCAGAACAGAGGTTGCAAATGATGTGTAGAATGACAGTAAGAGCTTCTTTAGATTTGCTGAACTGGCAGAAGCTAATGGAAGAACAGTTTCAAAATGGATGAGGTTTTTTTTTATAAGTACTCTAAAACACAATGGTAAACAGTGATAAACAATTATAATGAGGAAAAACACAGTGGATAGCAGAAGTCAATGTGGTACTTAAAAAGCTTAGTGAAAATCTGAAGACCAAAACCACCACCACCAAAAAAACAGAAAATGGCAACAGGGCCAAATCATGAAAGAAGAGTATATAGATGGCTGGAATTGTCAAGAAAATGAACATTCAGAATGGGCTAAAGTGAAGGAAGGATGGTAAGAGTAATAAAAAAGGCTTCTTTAGACATGGTGAAAATAAAAAGGAAAAGAAAAGAACCAATAAAGCAGCTGCTCAGTTAAGATGGCAAAAACCCAAAGCAAGAGGGGGAACTAGTTAACTCTTATGTGCTTCATTTTCTCCAATAAAAAAATATGTGTTCTGCCAGGAAGTGGTGAAGAATAGAGTGAAGGGACAGGATTGAAGCTTAAGTTTGATAGAAACATGGTCAGGGAATATTCTATTTTGAATGAGTTTAAATATCTAGGATAACTTGAATTGCATCTTAAAGCTCTGAAGGAACTAGCTGATGGTGTAGCCAAGTCCTTTTTTCTTATCTTGGAGAAAAGCTAGATATCTGGAGGAGAGCAAATTTGTCCCCTTCTTGAAGAAAAGAGGAAAAGTAAAATTTAAAAAAACTGGATGAGTCCCTGCAGTTTTCTTGGCAAGATTTTCAGAAGTGGTTTGCTATTACTGGCATGAAAATCATATTAAAGGAGTGTTCACAAGGGTTCCTCATTCAGAAACTGAGCGCTGCAAGGATAATCCTGAGTCTTCTAGTTCTCAGTAGTTTTATTAGTGACTGAGATTAAGAGGTGGAGGGAATGCTTACAAAATTGGCAGATGATACAAAATTGGGTGAAAAGATGATACTTAGAAAATAAAATTCAAAACAATATTGATATGTTAGCAAAACATACTGAAAATAACAAAATGAAATGGAACAAGTACAAAGTTCTTCAAGTAGGAAAACCCCCCAACGTATAGTAGAAATAGGGAATACTGGTGTTCCTTCTTAAGCCAGTTGGATTTGGTGACTATTATCTGAGCTTTGGTTATGTGCTGCCTGGATTATCATAATATAGAATAGTGTCTGCAGTTGGTACAAAATGTAGTACCTAGGTTGCTAACCAGTGCTAGATACAGGGTTAATGCTTGCACTTGTGGCCAAAATCTGGCTCTCCTAAACCAACCAAATCACTTTGAAGATAAAACATAATTTTATTAGGCATGCAAACTTGCATTTGCAGCTTGTTGGGCAGCCCTGATCAAAAACAGAAATACAGTTTATATACCCTTGGCCTACTACATTGCAAATGCAAGACAAAGAAAAAGGCAGATGCAATGTAAATTGTTGTTGTTTATTCATTTAGTCACTTCCGACTCTTCATGACTTCATGGACCAGCCCACGCCAGAGCTTCCTGTCAGTCATCAACACCCCCAGCTCCCCCAGGGACGAGTCCGTCACCTCTAGAATATCATCCATCCATCTTGCCCTTGGTCAGCCCCTCTTCCTTTTGCCTTCCACTCTCCCTAGCATCAGCATCTTCTCCAGGGTGTCCTGTCTTCTCATTATGTGGCCAAAGTATTTCAGTTTTGCCTTTAATATCATTCCCTCAAGTGAGCAGTCTGGCTTTATTTCCTGGAGGATGGACTGGTTTGATCTTCTTGCAGTCCAAGGCACTCTCAGAATTTTCCTCCAACACCACAGTTCCAAAGCATCGATCTTCCTTCTCTCAGCCTTCCTTATGGTCCAGCTCTCGCAGCCAAATGTTACTATGGGGAACACCATTGCTTTAACTATGCGGGCCTTTGTTGTCAGTGTGATGTCTCTGCTCTTAACTATTTTTTTGAGATTTGTCATTGCTCTTGTCATGATCACCATTGCGATGCTTGTGACATCGCAACAGCTCGCATGACAATGCAGGGAAATGGGTCCCTGGCGGATTAAGGGAAAAAGCAACTAGGTAACAAAAGACAGCAACAGGTGCTGGCAACAAAATATCAACTCCAGCCAGAGGCAGGGAAGAGAAAGATACAATGTTGCAAAGAAAGCAATTGACAAGACCAGACCAAGAGGCGCGCCCGAGCTGGCAATGAGATTACGAACCTGATCGCCCGGCAATGAACCATCACCGGCCAGGGAAGCAATCAAGGAAACGCCCGGAGCACAGGAGGGGCTCCACGACCCCTCACTTACCAGCGACGGAACCGACGGGGCTCGGGGGCGCACCCGGAGTAAGAAGGGGTGGAGCGCTGACCGGCACAGGCTATTTAAATCCCATTCTGGCGCGCTCCACTCACTCTCAGCTTTCTTAAAGGGCACGCATACTGTTACTCAAATAATCCAGAACCTAAGCCTATGCTAGCATCTGTGTTTTTACTGGGTAGCAGGCAGAGCCTGACATAAAGCTGAGAGTCACCGTACCAAATTCGCCAAGCTCCACCGGACGAAAATTTTCCGCGGGAGAGATCCACTGGCGAAAACGGAACTGGGTACGGCAATGGAGCCAGCACTTCGCACCAGAGGCGTGAAGACGGCCCGCAAGAGGCAGAGATGACCCGACAGCTGCTGGAGGCGGCACACCTGAAATGGGACACGGGCACCCTCCCTGCCCACTCTGCACCCCACTTCCAGACCTGGAGCTCCAACCCAGATGGGAGTGCCCCGACGGAAGACGAAGTCGGGGGCCAGCAACTCATCACATGGGCCGGCAGAGCAGGACCCTGGACGGGAACACCCTACTCCACCTGGAGGCTCCACTACCCCCAAACGCCTGAGCAGGAAGGCGCAAGACTACAGACCGGACAGCATCTGGCAGCACCGACGTCGGACGACCAGGGCACGCCAGACAGGGTCACGGCCCTGGAAGCCAAGGTACGAGACCTGGAATACATGCTCCAGTCCCTGACATCAGCAGACCAGGGCATGCCAGACAAGGTCACAGCCCTGGAAGCCAAGGTATGAGACCTGGAACACATGCTCCAGTCCCTGGCATCGATCGTAGACGAGCGCTCAAAGACTGAGGCGGCACAGGGGGCAAGAGGGGATTGGGGCACCCTACCCACCCCGTCAACAACCCCAAGCAGAAGGGGCCAAGCACGAGACTCTGTTGCAGGGCTTCGTGGCCCCAGGCCAGTGGAGGCCATCCCTCACCACCCACAGGTAGGGGTCCCGCAAATTGGGTTCGCCAAAGACTTCCCCGTAAAATTTGATGGGGACCCCACAAACCTGTCCTTCTTTCTCACAAATGTGAGGGACTACATGGCCCAATACAGCCATTCTTTCAGCACAGAAGCAGCCAAAATCTCGGCAGTGGTCACCAAGCTCAAAGGCAGGGCTGCGGACTGGTACGTGCAGATGTCCAAGTCCGGAGCCCCAGCCCTGGCCAATTTCCACGACTTCCTAGCTGAGCTGAAACATTACTTTGAGGACCCCCTGGCGAAGGAAAGGGCCAAGAGCACACTTCAAGTGCTTCGCCAAGGAAGAAAAATGGTGGCTGACTACACCCTCGAGTTCAAGGTCCTCGCAGGCAAAATCACGGAATGGTCTGAGGCCACCTTGATTGACATGTTCAAGCGTGGCCTCAACCGGGAGCTGCTACAATGGGCACTCTACAGGGACAACCCAGCCTCCCTTCACGGGTGGATTTGCCTAGCTGGAAAAGCGGAGCACGCTCAGCACATGTTCCTGCTCACGACCGCAGATGACCAAATCCCTCCCAGCACAAGAAGACCAGTCCCACAGTCAGGCCCGACCTGGCACGCAGACCAACAACGGAGGCTTGCCTGCGGGCAATGTACCAGGTGTGGGAAGACGGGCCACCGAGCGGTGGACTGTTTCAAATGTCATGACCTCGTTGCAAGGCACAAAGAGCCTCACAACGTAGATCATGATCATTAGGGATTAGAGGAAGGAGGTAATCAAACTAGGGATTAACACAAGCACCCAAAAGCACCCACACCCATGGACCCATAGACGGCTGAATAGAAGGACGTCAGAGGAATGAAGATAAGCCGCACCTGGTGCCCTGGAGGACTCAACCGACGCTGGAGACAAAGGGAGACACCGGGAAAACGCCCAGGCAGCCATCAAGGGTCCCATCAAGAGGGATCGGGACAATACAGGGTGGTGAAGCCCGGGGCACTACGGGAGGGTATAAAAGGGGCACCTCCACACCCACACCCCCATTCCCGTTTTTCGTTGTTAGCTATCCTTCCAATAAACCAGAAATCCTTAATACCCATTAAGTGAGTCTGTGTCTTATTGAGTCGTGAGGCTGACCCTGACAAAAGACAGGACAACGGATCGCCCGCCCAGACCAACACCGAAGATGCCGCACAAGCCATCCAACCCCCCCAGACGTCTGACAGGAGCGCTAGCAACCCCGGATGAGGATGCGGATGCCTACCTCGCAGGGGACGCGATCGACGCCCAAGAACAGCCGGCAGAAAACGCCCCCCACCTGCTCTAAGCAGCACCGCTGGGCAGGTGGTGAAGAAGGGGCGCAACAACCCCAGGGTGAGTGACGATTGCTCCATCCTGGCAGGGACAATTGAACTCTTGTACGGCTCTAGAGCCATCACAGTCGAGGCTCTGGTGGACTCTGGGTGCTCCAGAAATCTGATCCACCCAGACATTCTCGCCGTGCTAAAACTGCCCTGCTCCCCCCTCCCTAAACTGCTGGCGTTCCAACAACTCAACAGCTCTACAGCGGGGGGGGGGGCGGGGACTGGCCACCCAGAGGACCAGAAAGGTCACCCTGACAATGGGCACCCACAAGACTTTGTGGTAACCCAGGTAGGGAAACCCATAGTAGTGCTGGGGATCTCCTGGCTAGCACGCCACAACCCACACATAGATTGGAGGACACGCTCCATCACGTTCAAAGACGGGGTCTACCAGGCACTGATGCCAGACAAACCATCTGCTCTGACGGTGGGGAGGGCAGAGGTCGTCGACCAAACCCACGACCCCCCCCCCCGAAGGGCTGCCGGAGCAATACGTGGACTTTGCAGATGTCTTCGGAGAAGAGGAGGTGGACCAATTACCCCCCCACCGCAAGATGGACTGCACAATTGAACTGCTCCCAGACGTCCCATTACCCAAGCCCAAGATCTACCCCATGACCCAGAGAGAATTAGCGGCGCTGCAGGAATTCTTGGACAAAAACCTCTCCAGGGGCTTCATAGAACCAGTGAACCCGCCGGTTGGAGCACCCGTCCTATTTCGGGAAAAGAAGGACGGCACCCTGAGACTATGCACCGATTACCGCTGTTGGCAGATGCTGGGAAAGCCAACAAAAAAGGTCAAAAAAGTCACACGCCAAGCATTTCTATAAAAATAATTTATTTACAGAAAGCAAAACAAAAGCAAAACATATTTAAAGGACTTAGCTCCCCCTTTGGAGCAAGCCTTGCTTGGCTACATTGCCGGCAGAGAAAAAAAAGGAAGTAAGAACAAGTCCGGGCAGGTTTCCTCCCCCAGGCTATTTTGCATGAAGCACGTGAGAGGAGACAATCTAATACAACCTTTTCACCCGGCCAAAATGACTAGGTACAACAGCAGCTTAATCTGTTAGTAGGAAAAACTCAACAACCGCGGATTAAATTCCGCTTCCCTATCCAACAAATACCCCCTACCCCTCGTAAAGGACATGCTGGCACACTTGTCAAAGGGAAGGGTGTTTTCCAAACTCGACCTCCGCGAGGCGTATTACAGAATCCGCATCAGGGAGGGGGACGAGTGGAAAATGGCGTTCAACTGCCCCTTGGGCTCCTTCCAATACAAAGTACTGCCATTCGGTCTGGCGGGGGCCCCGGGGGTCTTCATGCAATTCATCAATGAGGTGCTGCATGAACATCTATTCAAGGGCGTACTGGTTTACCTGAATGATGTCCTCATCTACACGAGGACGCAGAGGGAACATGAGAGGTTAGTGAGGCAAGTTCTCACTAAGCTCCGGAAAGCCAAACTCTACGCTAAGCTGTCCAAGTGCGAATTTCACACGTTGCGCTTGGACTACTTAGGGTACAGAATCTCTGACAAAGGCGTAGAGATGGACCCCGCGAAGGTTCAGGCAGTTTTGAGCTGGGAACGCCCACGCACCAGGCGCCAGCTTCAAAGCTTCCTCGGATTCGCGAACTTCTACAGGTCCTTCACGAGGGGGTTCGCGGAAATTGCTCTGCCCTTAACCGATTTGCTCAAGGCATCGGGGAGACGCGCAAGGTCAAAAACCCAGGGGCCGTACTTAATTGGACTCCTGCCTGTCAAACTGCATTTGACAGGCTAAAAGCGCTGTTCACAGCGGAGCCAATTCTAGCCCACCCGGACCCCGAATGGCCTTTTGTGGTGTAGGTGGACGCCTCTGACTTCTCTATAGGTGCCATCCTGCTGCAAAAGGATTCTGCTGGAATCCTGAAGCCATGCACCTATCTCTCGAGGAAATTCTCAGAGACAGAGAGGTGCTGGCATGTGTGGGGAAAGGAAGCATTTGCGGTTAAAGCAGCACTGGAGGCTTGGCGTCACCTTTTGGAAGGGGCGACTTGCCCGTTTGAGGTCTGGACAGACCACCACAACCTCGAGGCGCTCCGTACACCCTGGCACCTCAGTCCCAAACAAATATGCTGGGCTCAGTTCTTCAGCTGGTTCAACTTCCAGCTGAAGTTCATACCAGGCAAAAAGAATTTCCTGGCAGACGCACTCCCCCGACTGCCCCAGGATGTGGAGCCTATCTCCAACATTGTAGGGACGGTGCTCTCTGATTCCCAGCTGGGTATGACAGCTGTCACCTGGGGACGCGCTCGGGACAGCCTGCCCCCCCCTCGCAAGCAACTATGGCGCAACCCGCCCCTAGATGCAGGCAACCTCAAATGCCAGGTGGGTTATGGGCAGATTTTACAATGGCGCTAAAATCTGACCCCTGGCTCCTCGGCAACCCCAACAAGGTCACTATGGACCAGGACCTTGCATGGGCGGAGGGAAGGCTATATGTACCCGGCTCACAATGGCAGGTGATCCTCAACAGATCGCATGACAGCAAACAGGCTGGTCACTTCGGGTTCTTGAAAACCCTACACCTGACTCGGAGACAGTTTTGGTGGCTCTCACTGAGGAAGGACGTCAAGACGTATGTGGCGTCCTGCCCAGTGTGCGCTATGGCTAAGCGACCGGCTGGCAAACCCCAGGGGCTGCTACAACCCGTGGCTGAACCCTCCCGCCCTTGGGATGAAATCTCAATGGACTTCATAGTAGACTTACCGCCTAGCCAAAAGAAAACGGTCATTTGGGTTGTAAAAGACTACTTTTCAAAACAGGCTCATTTCATCCCCTGCGCCTCGATCCCGTCAGCCCAACAGCTGGCGAAACTGTTCCTAGTCCACGTGTACTGCCTACACGGCTGCCCCTCCCGCTTGGTGACCAATAGGGGCACACAATTTACCTCGAGGTTTTGGCAGGCTTTTTTGAACCTGATAGGTACCCAGCAAGCCCTGTCAACCTCCTGGCATCCCCAGACGGACGGATCCACAGAGATCCTTAATGCCACACTGGAGCAATTCCTCTGCTCCTACATAAATTACCACCAGGATGACTGGGTGGACCTCCTCCCGTTTGCAGAGGTCGCATACAACAATGCAATACACCAAAGCACGGGAAAAACCCCCTTTGGGGTGGTGTCGGGTCGGGGGTTCGTCCCCATCCCCGAACTACCCCAGCCTCCGTCCCCAGCAGTGGCCACCTGTGATTGGGGTGAGAAACTCGCAGATTCCTTGCCATCTTTGTTTTTGATCATGCCCATTTTTGCCTGGAATTTACCTCCGATGTTTCTAATTTTCTGGAAGAGGTCTCTTGTCCTTCCTATTCTATTGTCTTCTTCCACTTCCGTGCATTGCTTGTTTAAAAATAATTCCTTATCTCTTCTGGCTAACCTCTGGAATTTTGCATTTAATTGGGCATATCTCCCCCTATCACTGTTGCCTTTTGCTTTCCTTCTTTCTTGGGCTACTTCTAGTGTCTCAGCAGACAGCCATTTTGCCTTCTTGGTTTTCCCTGTCTTTGGGATGTATTTTGTTGCCGCCTCCTGAACAATGCTGCCAACTTCTGTCCAGAGTTCTTCTGGGACCCTATCTACTAAGTCCAGTCCCTTAAATCGATTCTTCACCTCCACTGCATATTCCTTAGGAATATTAGTGAGCTCATATCTAGCTGATCTGTAGGTCTTCCCTAATCTCTTTAGTCCGATCCTAAATTGTCCAATAAGAAGTTCATGATCTGAACTACAGTCAGCTCCAGGCCTTGTTTTTACCGACTGTACAGATGTCCGCCACCTTTGGCTGCAAAGGATGTAGTCAATCTGATTTCGGTGTTGTCCATCTGGTGAAGTCCATGTATAAAGCCGTCTCTTAGGTTGTTGGAAGAGAGTGTTTGTTAAGCAGAGTGAATTGTCTTGGCAAAATTCTATCAGCCTATGTCCTGCTTTGTTTTGTTCTCCCAGGCCGTGCTTACCTGTAATTCGAGGTGTCATTTGACTGCCCACCTTAGCATTCCAGTCTCCTGTGATGAAAATAACATCTCTTTTAGGCGTGTTGTCCAGTAGGTGCTGCAGATCCTCATAGAACTGCTCTACTTCAGCTTCTTCAGCATTTGTGGTTGGGGCGTATATTTGGATCACTGTGATGTTAGATGGCTTGCCCTGAATTCGAATTGAGATCATTCTGTCGTTTTTTGGGTTGTATCCAAGCACTGCTTTAGCCACTTTACTATTAATTATGAAGGCTACTCCATTTCTTCTGTGGTCCTCTTGTCCACAGTAGTAGATCTGGTGGTCATTTGATGTGAAGTGGCCCATTCCAGTCCATTTCAGTTCACTGACGCCCAGAATGTCTATCTTTAATCTTGTCATCTCACCAATAACAACATCCAATTTGCCCTGGCTCATAGATCTTACATTCCAGGTTCCGATGGTGTGTTGATCCTTAGAACATCGGATTCGCCGTTCACCACCAGCACCGTCGGCCGCTAGCCGTCCTTTCGGCTTTGAGCTAGCTGCGTCATCATGTCTGGGGCTAGTTGAGTTCATCCTCTGTTCCTCCCCAGTAGCATTTTGACCATCTTCCGACCTGGGGGTCTCATCTTCCGATGGTATACCGACATATCTCTGGTTGTACTGATCCATTTAGTTTTCACGGCAAGAATACTGGGGTGGGTTGCCATTACCTTCCCCAGGGATCGCATTTTGTCTGACCTCTCTGTCATGACCTTCCTGTCTTGGGTGGCCCTTCACGGTTTAGCTCATGGCATCATTGAGGTGCTCAAGCTCCAGCACCACGACAAGGTAACGACCCTTTGCTGAAGAATAGGAAAGTAGCCTAAGCATAATCACAAGCTTTTTAATCATGGTGTATTATATTGTGTTTTTGTTTTGTCACTGTGACTTATAATAAGAACCCTTGACTTGACAAGATCTCAGGTCTCCCCACCCGTTTCATTTGCTTTATTGGTAATTCAAACAGCAGAATTAGTTCTTTGAGAATGTGCTCCAAAGAACCAAATCATAAAGAAAGCTCAGCAAGAAAACAAATGGATCTAAATGATGAAAGAATCAAATAAGGTTTTATTTTTTAAAGAAGAAAATCAGACTGTTAATCTGTAAACTGGAAAGTTTTACAGCTAGTTCTCAGTCAAAAAATTGATTTTTCAGGTACTTCTCCATTATTCACAATATCTTATTAAAACATTTGATTGAATGGTGCTTTTGTGATCCATCTGGAAAAAGGCACAGTTTCTCCAATTTTCCTGCTGAAATAAATGAAAACAATAGTTTAAAGAAAGAACAAAAACTAATTCATTAATTTAACATTTAATCTGGGGGCTCATTTACACTGCATATAACAATTTCTTCTATCCCCAGTCAATAACACTGCCATGAAATTGCAACAGAAGAGAAGTAAATGTAATTGAAATTATAAGTAGCTTAGCTACATCTAGCTTCAACAACTGTTACAAACAAACCATATATTTTTTTTATGGTTATATATTTTATTGGTCAGTATAACAGCTGGAGGATATGATAAAGTACAACCAAGAAGATAACAGTGCTAATCAAATTGGAAAAGAATATATGGAATAATGAATAAATGAGTGACATTTGTAGAAACTAAAAATATATCCGTAAAATGTTAGTATAGAACTAGCTCAATCCTCTAACATAGTATTAAATCTAACCACATATACCATCCATTGCTCCATCTTCTCAGTTTTGGTACAATACGTTATTTCGATAAAATGATATTTGTATAATATACTTGGATTCTTAATATTCTATTATTTAGGTGCTTAGAGTATTAAATGTAAATAATAGAAGAAAAAAGGGGGAAATAGTGGATATTCCATCAGTATTAATTACAATTTCAGATATTTGTGTTATAAGCATGATAACTATTTGACTTTTCTTCAGAATTAAATATAATGAATACATAATGAAATGAAAAAATGAAGGAAGAGGTATTTGTTTTGCAATAAAAGTTTCTGCCTTACGCTGAATTACTTGTTATTAAAATCTCTATTGTGTTGTTGGATAGTGTGTATGGATGTATATGGATATGGATGTATGTGTTTTTGTACCTGTTAATAAAAGAAAAATAAATGAACAAATTTAGCAATTTTAAAATACTAAAAAATAAAATTAAAAAAGGGCAAAAAAGAGAAACAATAAAAAAACAGGAAAAAAAGCTGTTGAGTTGCTGACATCTCCCCTTTTATACATCTGCTAATTTGCAATATTTATAAGTTTTTAGGCCTCCTTAAAAACTGATCTACAGATGGTTGTAAACCATAGATTTTTGTCTCTGAAGCGTGTCTAGAAAATTTGGTCCTGAATGTGGCAGAAAATATGGTGTTAATGGGAGATCACCTGGCGCTGGTCTATGTTTCTGCTATAGTACACATAGTTCAAGCAGTGGTGATTATCTGAAAAGATCACCACCACTACTTAACTAGAGTCTATACCTCTTGCCTGCACCCTTAAATCTAAAAGGATGTTTATTCTTTCTCCTTCAGGGTATCTACGGAAAGCTGGGTGGAATGCCTGACACCCTTCTCGATAGCCATACTAGCTGTGGGCCTCCTTTCCAGCATTCTGTGCAGCCCCATTGCTTTCGATGGTCCAACCCTGGTCAAAAGGGTCTTCTCTTTCTCCTCCCAGTTCTTGGAAACACGCAGTGCATAAGGTAACCCTTAGCCATAACAGAGCTTCTTCGTGCATTTCTGCTATCTTCTCTCCTTCCCCAGAAACCTACTGCTTAGCCAGCAGCTCTTGCTTTGCATTACCTTCTTCTTTGCTGGGTCCAAGCTCAAACTTGGCAGGGTGTGTTATATTCAGCCATGGCAAATTCATCTGGTGGGCAGAAAGGCAAGGAAAGTTGCAACTTTGCATCACATACAGCATCCTGAAAATTTGATCTTTTTCAGATATTCAGGGAAAGTGGCCAGGATTTAATTTTAGAAGGACATATTCTAAAAAGCTCATATTATGATTCTAAGGATTTCTTTTAAAAAAGTGGCAACCACCTAGCAAACCCCATCCTAGTTCATCTATTTCAGTGAGGTGCAGACAGCAGATCCAAAAGGACAGTGGATGACCAGATTAGTCACAGAACTGGTTCCCACTGTTCTATATAGGGTGCATGGTTTTTGACTACCAGATGACATACCTGTTTCATAATAATCATATATCCTAATCTGAGCTGGTTTGCTGTTGGTGACATGATGGGTTTCTTCTAAAGTTATTGTGACAGTAATTTTCTTTGCTGATACCTGAGCATAAGATAAGATATCAGACAACGTCTACATTTGTTCCTTTCCTTTAAATCCATCTACAAAATCATTTTCACCCTCCAGACTTACCTCTCTCAGATACATGAAGACATGATCATTTTTTATTTCCCAACGTGCTACTTCATTCTGGAGCTATACAAGAAGAAAAACAAGGAATAAAATATATGTGGAGAATTGAATACATTATAGCAAATGACACTGAAGTGAGAGTTTCATGTAAAATGAGGCAAATAGTTTAAAAAACAGGTGGTTTTCTGGCAGGTTGAACTATGACAGACATCAACAAGCTCTTCCATTCTGGTGTTCCTACAAGCAGAAATCTAGGTATCTCTGTTACCCTAGTTACAGCTTCTCTGCCAATGTTAAACCTCACTGAGAATACAGTTCTTCCATCCCACATTTGATGGGTTTTGCAGATTGATGTTCTTGCTGTGACTGAACTGCTACAGATTCCCTGCTGACGTTTATAGTCTTTTGGCAACAGCATAGAAGGGTTGTGGGCAGACCAGTTATATTTCCAAGTAATACTAGTCTCCTATTTAGCCTGCCCAAATATGTTGAGGCAACAGCTCTTTGTGGCAAACCACTTCTGAAAAACCTTGCCAAGAAAACTGCAGGGACTTTATGCCAAAGGGCAGCTACATCAATTGAATTAATAAAATAAATCCTCAAAATTACTAAATTTCCTACAACTTATAGAACTGCAATGTTAAAGCTTGTCATTTTCAGTTGGTTCAATGGCTGTGATAATTTTCCAAGTCCACTCTCTCAATTATTTTATTTAACTCCTTTGCAGGCTCTACCTGGTCCAGAGATGAACGGACTGGAACAAAACCAGAAAGCATCTTCATATCTATGATGGCCATGTTGGATGTATTGCGTTCTCCAGTGTAACTTGAGTAAAGAAAAATGGTTTATTGGTTATTCTGACTGACAGCTAAAAAGATACTGCAAACTGCTATTTAGTTAATATCTTTCCTGCAGAATTCATATACATCTTGAATTATAAAGCCTAAACACACAATTTAGAATTCTATACCAGGGTAACCTGAATTCTTCCACAAAGATACAGATTGTTTGACTGGTGAACATTAAGTTTAATGAATTGTGAAAATGTTGCACAATAACATTTTCCTTATTTAGTTCTAATTTTTTAAAGTGGTTTTACATAAGTTATTCTATGAATTACTATAGAAGGTGGAAAAAGCATTACACCAATACCAGAATTATTTTTCTGCTTTTAATATTTCATAATTGCCTTTATTGTTCCAAGCATTTCTTAATTATAAGAGTTTGAGATTTGCTTTTAGCAGAAGGTAAGTGTTATTTGGCAGTCCCTACATTAGATTACATCAGCCCTTCTCAACCTTTTGACCCTGGAGGAATCCTTGAAATATTTTTCAGGCCTCAGGGAACTCCTGCACATTCAGGCTCAAATATAGGCCAGTTATAGGCCTGTGTATATGCCTTAACAGTGTTCTTAAACTAAAAATAAAGAATGAAACTTACCTCTTTAATGTGAAGTTGCCCAAATTTGAAATAGCATTTTAAATAAATCGTGATCTCCCAAGGAACCCCTAGTGACCTTTTGCAGAACCCTAGGGTTCCACTGAACCCTGGTTGAGAAACCCTGGATTAGATTATATACAGGACATTACCTGGCTGTGAGCACAGCATCCATTTTGCGCAAAAAATTGCCTGTACATGAAGCATTTTTTGTTTTCACAGCCAAACTAAATCCAGAAGCCTGTTCAGGAAGGATGACATTGTACCTCAAGAATGTCTGAAACGGGAAAAAAAACAATATACTTTTATTGTAGTTCAGCTCTACTAAAAACTTTAGATATCTGTTGAGGGACATCATGGCCAAAGAAATCATTTACCTGCATATAGACACATCCAGAGCCCTTCACTTCCACACTATAGTTCCCTGGGATGCTGGGCAATGTAGCCTGCTGCAATAGGGTGCTAACGCTACTATCCACCTGGAACTGTTGTTTAAAAGATTTCCCCGCACTGATAACAACAGTGTTTTGAGCATCTTTTGTGAAGGTGAGGGTTCCATACTCAGATAAAGCTTGGAGAGCCACAGGAGTATCCTGGAGAAAATGGTACAGTTCTAGATTAGAAAGCAATGTGAGGCTTCTCATTTATCACAAATCTTTCCCCTCTCCTTCCTCCAAAACGATCAGTTATGTATATGGGGCTTGTCTAATTTTATTCTGATAAAAATCAGAAGAGTCTGATAGCATCTGGTCAGATTACCAAATTTTATTAAAAGGCATAGCCTTTCATGAATTACAGCTCACTTTTATTCTGCCAATAACCCTGAAAACCATGTGAGGCTCAGTGAACCAGGTTGTTCCTGCCCAAGTCTTTTATTCTCTGCATCTCTCTGGCTTTTCCCAGTAATTGCTAAAGCCTCAAAAGTGAAAACAAAGAAATAAAGAAGAGAACAGAAATAGATGTGTGGTTATTAGTCTTAGGACTAAGCACAGCAATAAGAAGCACTGCCATTGGACAATTCTTTTGGATAAAAAGAAAACTTTTAACACAGTAGGGCAGGCATTATTTGCAGCAAAGATGATTAATACAGTTCACATTAGTTTAATATGCATTCACATGTTATTTTATTCTGTCCAATTTCTCAGAGCATCTCTTTTATAAAAAGAAACTGCTTAGAAAATTCACTGTTGAATTTGTAATTCTTTGCACAATGTATTATGAATTTATAAAAGTAACCTGAGTAGAGGAGAAGCCTCCATGGTCATTCTGCTGCTTGACCAGCCACTGAGACATCTGTGAGGCATCCATTAGTTGCTCCTTCGACAGGTTCAACTGTCTGAGGCTGGCAAGCAGTACATAACTGGTTGTCTCAATCTCAGCTGACGAGGCACGAGAATAGAAGGAAGGGAATATTTCTGCTGCAGGCTTTTTCTCCCTTTCCCAGTATAACAAACCTCCTGAGAATGTAGAATAGGCTTTTAAGAAGTAGCAAAAAATATTAATGGTACTCATACATATATCCAGAGCCAGCATCCAGTCTACAACATTTTATCGAGCAAGACACAGGTCCAAAGAGTTGGTGAATTGACACTGCCTTGAAGCAATTTTCCTCAACAATGTACTACAGGCAGCAGTACAGAATTACAATCTAGTTAGTTCCCTTCTGCTAAGGAAAGATTTTTGTCAGTACAAGAGGGAGGTAAGAGTAATTTCCCCTCCTTTCTGCACATTCCTCCAAATTCCATTGTGAAGGGACTCCAAATGGGAGGTAGCTCTCCTGGCCTTGTTAACTCAAGTTAATAAGCTGTGCCCCTTTCCTTACAAAAGAGACCTATCTAGAGTACATGATCTAACAGGATTTTGAATGTCTGGCTCTGTGGTTTTTCAAAATTATTTTTCTATATGTTTTGAACTGAGGAAAAATGAGCTATACTTTATCCAGTTTTCATTAAAGTTAGCAAACAAATAAAATGATCTATAGCTGTAGATGACAAAATCAAATCAATGTTCCCTTGATTCTGTCAAACTTTTAGGATAACTAATCCTAATTGAAATGCGATTACAAAAGCAGATTACCTACCAGTTCTAGTGGCTGATTGCATCAGGCTGTCCAAGAGACGGTTTTTTTTTTCTGCCTCACCAGCTAAACTATATGTATAAGCCAAAAGAGCATTTTCATACATGTTTTCAGGATTCCCATTCAAAGCTGCATCCAGGCAAGAGAGTCCATTCCGTACAACAGGGTACTATGGTTGAAGATACATGTCACATTAAGTATATAATAAAATTATTTGAATCTCATGAGCTAAATAACTTACAAGGCTAGCAAAATAAGATAATTGTAGGAAGCTCTAAAATATGATTTAGAACATCCCAGTTGTTAGAAATCCCTGAAAATCCTACATGTATATATATTTTTTTTCCTTAGCAGAAATGAATTGCATATGACAAAACAATTTTACACACAGACCCAACTCCCCTGGTTACTAGAAGAAACTAAAGAGTGTTAGGGATAACTCTTAAAAGTGGGGATAAGAAATACAGCCGTAAATGATTAAATTACTTGCAGACCACCCCAAAAACTCAACTTAGGTACACACAATAACCAAGAAGTATTATGCACTGGAAAAGTCTACAAATACTGAGGCATGATATTTACTTTAAAACAAAGGCATTATGCCAGACTAAACCAGAAGAATAAACTCATTCACATTTAGAAGTGAGCTTTGGAAGATTGTGGCTCAAATTAAACAATTCTCCAGCTATCTATGTTCCTTTGCTACACTTCCGACCCAGCTACACCCTTTCCATTTAATTCTAACCTATCTCTCTGAGGAGATAGAAGTGCTGGTAGGAAGCAGTAGTAATGCTCTGGTCTTCTATAATTCTATTTCCCTGGAGAATTGTGTGGACCCTACTACTAATATTTTGAAAACAATTGAAATCAGTATTAATTCCAAACAGGCTTCAGCCTGAGCTGAACTGACTGTGAGTATCTCAGTTCTTATTCTTAATTCAGTTTTGTCTACTCCTTTTGTTTTCTTGCTATATTTTGTTTTCTATGTTGTTGCAGAAAAAGCCCTTCAGATCTGGGGCTACTAAATAAATAAACAAGTAAAAGCCAGAAACATGCATATCCACCGGCAGAATAAATACCCTTCAATACTGTATTTAAATAACACACAAGCCAGTGATGTATAGCACTATTCACTTCAGTAAGCTTGCCAGTTCAATTCAGCAAGCCCAGGTATAGTCAAAACATATTTAATCAGAACTGTTACTATCACAGAACACTCTTTCTTAGTCTCAACAGTTAGAATCACAGAAACATAGTTAATTCAAATAATAATAAAAATACTAATTTATTAAACTTGTATGTCATCCGACTCTCGATGACTCTAGAGTTCACCTCCAAATATTGTATTTATTATTTTTCCTTGGTTAATGGAATTTGATTGCAGGACAGTGGCATAACTCAAAGAAGAAGAAACAGCAATGAAAACACAGTTTGCTTAGTCAGCTACTGATTCAGAGTAAACAGTAGTTTGATTTACATCCTACTTATAATCTGAATTCTTATGTTTGTTGCAATATAACACATATGCAATAACGGAATGTAAGGGTTTGCAATCATCTAGTCCAACTCCTTGCCCAGTGCAGGAATTCACTACTGCAGCATCCTGACAGGTGGCCATTCCACCACCACCTCCAGAGGCAATTTGTTCCATTACTGAACAACTCTTACCTTAGAGATTTTTTCCTGATGTCCAACCAAAATCTACTTCCTTGTTAGTAAGCCCATTGTTTCATGTCCTAGAAGAACTCTGAACCCTGTCCTGACTTCTACTTAATTCTCATCAGACAGCTATCATATCCTCCACAATCTTCTCTTCTCTAAGTTAAACATATACAATGCCTCCAACATTCCTCATATTTTTTTCCTTCCAGGCCCCTTATCATTTTGTTTGCTCTCTGCTGGATGTATCAATGCCTTTCCTAAAATGCAGTGTCCAGAATTAGACACTAACTGCTAAGCGCATAACACTGAAATTATAATAAAACCTTACCGAATTGGAAATACCACTCTCCAGTAGAGATGCGGTAACATGAGCCGTGACTAGAATATCATAATTTCTTCCACGCTGTTTGCAGAAAAAAGAAAAGAGAAAAAAAAAGAAAAACCAAAGTTTAAACAAGACAGTTCCTTCAATCCAGAGAAACTGTATTCAGAGTATTATGTTAAATTATTTAAAGCAGATGGATGACAACTGCTGAAGTGGAAGGGGGAGTAGCAGACACTGTTAGGGCTACTTCACAACTTAACCATTTTATTACTAACCATGGTGCAATCAAACCTGGCTGTATGTATCATTCTAAACCACAGTTTTTTGAACAAGTGAGTCATTTATGTAGTAAAGTGAAGTAATCATGATTTGTTTGGATGATTTGCATTTGTTTCCTCTCTTTTTTAGAAGTCTTTGCTTGATATCTCTATAAATTGATCAGAGATGGTCAGGATTCAAAACAAAGTAGAAATACAGTAAGCAGAAAACCATAAATAAACCATGCATCCCCATTTTCATAACCAAGTTTGCACCTCATGTTAAACCAATATCACACAAGCCATGTTAAAACTTGGTGGCATGTGTTAATCCAGTGATTCTGTCTGAAATTATAAATGTAATACCTTGAAAATTCATTCATCTGATTTAGCTGCAATGGCTTTAAGCTGGAAATAATCTACTATTCAGATTTTAAGTGGCATTTTATTACTTTGTCAACTTGAGGGTCAGGTGGATTGGAATAAATGCAGAAAAATAATTTAACCTGAAATCCTGTATATATCCTTCCTTTTGAGAACAATCTGAATGTAACCCAGTGTGACCTTTTTCTGGGTAATCCTTCTTAGGCTTGCATTATTCTGTCCACGTAAACCAGACCTGCAGTCTACAGTTGAAACAATATGCCACAGAATCAGAAATGGAATTGGGCCATTTAGGTCACCAAGTTCAACCCTCTGCTTGATGCAGCGATCCAAATTAAAAGTCCCTGGCAGATGGCTCTCCAGTTCTGCTTGACCCCACTAGGTTTCATTATCATGTCCCGAGCATATAAATAATTATATAGTATAAATATATAAATAATTAATAGTAAAGTGGCTAAAGCAGTGCTTGGATATAATCCAAAAAACTATAGAATGATCTCAATCCGAATTCAGGGCAAGCCATCTAACATCACAGTGATCCAAATATACGCCCCAACTACAGATGCTGAAGAAGCTGAAGTAGATCAATTCTGTGAGGATCTGCAGCACCTACTGGACAATACGCCTAAAAGAGACATTATTTTCATCACAGGAGATTGGAATGCTAAGGTGGGCAGTCAAATGAGATCTGGAATTACAGGTAAGCATGGCCTGGGAGAACAAAACGAAGCAGGACATAGGTTGATAGAATTTTGCCAAAACAACTCACTCTGCATAACAAACACTCTCTTCCAACAACCTAAGAGACGGCTTTATACATGGACTTCACCAGATGGACAACACCGAATTAGATTGACTAATGACTTTGCAGCCAAAGGTGGCGGACATCTATACAGTCGGTAAAAACAAGACTGGGAGCTGACTGTAGTTCCGATCACGAACTTCTTATTGCACAATTTAGGATCAGACTAAAGAGATTAGGGAAGACCTACAGATCAGCTAGATATGAGCTCACTAATATTCCTAAGGAATATGCAGTGGAGGTGAAGAATCGATTTAAGGGACTGGACTTAGTAGATAGGGTCCCAGAAGAACTCTGGACAGAAGTTCACAACATTGTTCAGGAGGCAGCAACAAAATACATCCCAAAGAAAGAGAAAACCAAGAAGGCAAAATGGCTGTCTGCTGAGACACTAGAAGTAGCCCAAGAAAGAAGGAAAGCAAAAGGCAACAGTGATAGGGGGAAATATGCCCAATTAAATGCAAAATTCCAGAGGCTAGCCAGAAGAGATAAGGAATTATTTTTAAACAAGCAATGCGTGGAAGTGGAGGAAGACAATAGAATAGGAAGGACAAGAGACCTCTTCCAGAAAATTAGAAACATTGGAGGTAAATTCCAGGCAAAAATGGGTATGATCAAAAACAAAGATGGCAAGGACCTAACAGAAGAAGAAGAGATCAAGAAAAGGTGGCAAGAATATACAGAAGACCTGTATAGGAAGGATAACAATATCAGGGATAGCTTTGACGGTGTGGTCAGTGAGCTAGAGCCAGACATCCTGAAGAGTGAGGTTGAGTGGGCCTTAAAAAGCATTGCTAATAACAAGGCAGCAGGAGACGACGGCATCCCAGCTGAACTGTTCAAAATCTTGCAAGATGATGCTGTCAAGGTAATGTATGCTATATGCCAGCAAACTTGGAAAATGCAAGAATGGCCATCAGATTGGAAAAAATAAACTTATATCCCCATACCAAAAAAGGGAAACACTAAAGAATGTTCAAACTATTGAACAGTGGCACTCATTTCACATGCCAGTAAGGTAATGCTCCAGATCCTGCAAGGTAGACTTCAGCAATTCATGGAGCGAGAATTGCCAGATGTACAAGCTGGGTTTAGAAAAGGCAGAGGAACTAGGGACGAAATTGCCAATATCTGATGGATCATGGAAAAAGCCAGGGAGTTTCAGAAAAACATCTATTTCTGTTTTACTGACTATTCTAAAGCCTTTGACTGTGTGGACCATAACAAATTGTGGCAAGTTCTTAGCGGTATGGGGATACCAAGTCATCTTGTCTGCCTCCTGAAGAATCTGTATAACGACCAAGTAGCAACGGTAAGAACAGACCACGGAACAACGGACTGGTTTAAGATTGGGAAAGGAGTACGGCAGGGCTGCATACTCTCACCCTACCTATTCAACTTGTATGCAAAACACATCATGCAACATGCTGGGCTTGAGGAATCCAAGGCTGGAGTTAAAATCGCTGGAAGAAACATTAACAATCTCAGATATGCAGATGACATCACTTTGATGGTTGAAAGAGAGGAGGAACTGAGGAGCCTTATGATGAAGGCAAAAGAAGAAAGTGCAAAAGCTGGCTTGCAGCTAAACCTCAAAAAAACCAAGATTATGGCAACCAGCTTGATTCATAACTGGCAAATAGAGGGAGAAAACGTAGAAGCAGTGAAAGACTTCGTATTTCTAGATGTGAAGATTACTGCAGATGCTGACTGCAGTCAGGAAATCAGAAGACGCTTAATCCTTGGGAGAAGAGCAATGACAAATCTCGATAAAATAGTTCAGAGCAGAGACATCACACTGACAACAAAGGTCCGCATAGTTAAAGCAATGGTGTTCCCCATAGTAACATATGGCTGCGAGAGCTGGACCATAAGGAAGGCTGAGAGAAGGAAGATCGATGCTTTGGAACTGTGGTGTTGGAGGAGAATTCTGAGAGTGCCTTGGACTGCAAGAAGATCAAACCAATTCATCCTCCAGGAAATAACGCCAGACTGCTCACTTGAGGGAATGATATTAAAGGCAAAACTGAAATACTTTGGCCACATAATGAGAAGACAGGACACCCTGGAGAAGATGCTGATGCTAGGGAGAGTGGAGGGCAAAAGGTAGAGGGGCCAACCAAGGGCGAGGTGGATGGATGATATTCTAGAGGTGACGGACTCGTCCCTGGGGGAGCTGGGGGTGTTGACGACCGACAGGAAGCTCTGGCGTGGGCTGGTCCATGAAGTCACAAAGAGTCGGAAACGACTGAACGAATAAACAAACAAAAAAGCATATAAATGTTCTGTTTCTATATTACACCCCTGTGCTTCTGCCAACTGGGAATTAGAACATCAGGAAAAAGCAATGAGAGACATTGATCACTGCTTGTGAGAATGGAATGCAAAGAGTACAAACCTTTAAGCCATTGTTATATATTCCCCCAACTGATTCGAAGCAGCCATCTGCCTTCTGTTTACTTGCAATCCAAATAAGAGCTTGGTTCAAAATATTTTCATATATATATATAAGGGTCTTGCTTTGTGCAAATGCCTTGTACGCTAGAGCAGTGAGCCTGGAAAAAAAAAGAGGAAGCCAAGGTAAAGAATGCTTATGTAGGAGCCAAGGTAAACTCACCCTTTCCACTATTTCAGCTGACCCATTACTCTTTCCTATGGACTGCCAATATCACTTCTAAGTTACATGCTTCTGCATGTAAGGGTTAGTTGTAAAGCTAAAGGAATATATTCTTCTATCTATCACAAATGCTCCATAAAACTAAAGTGGAACTCCCCTCTGATTGTCTTATCTGGAAGTCCACAATTCCTATGTTTCAGGGAACAGTGCACTATCATCTTAGCAAGGCTTTTTGCCACTTTTTTTCTACTTGAAATCTTTTTAGAAAACCCACAGTTCTCACCAAAGGTTTCCCTCCTCATTTGCACTGCCAAAAGTACTGAAAGCTCCATTTGTGAGTTGATAAAACAGCTGTCTCTGGTATCCTGAAGCAGAAGGAGAGATATCAAATACAATCTGCAAATGCATTTTTCCCCTCTCTTTAACAATCACCATTTGAAAACTGGCTATTAGGTCTTTGGTTATCATGCTGATGCTGTGTGATTGTCACTGAATTTTATCTTGGTGAACTTGGATTTAAAATATTTACAGTATCAACCTCTGATTTTAGAAACTGAACTAAGCTTTGCAATATCCCCTCTAAGCAACAACCATGAATATTACAATGAAGACAATAACAGACTCAGTGGACATCTTGATTTCACATGTCCAAAAAAATCTGTAGCAGATCAATGCATTCTTTAATATAAAGAAACAATATTTTGTGAATAGCTTCCTTTTGGAAGTAATTCAAAAGTATTGGCATGCATGTTCAACTTTCTTTTTTTTATCCAGCTTAAAAATACATTGAGTAAGAATTCCATATAACTTTAAAGTGACTGTTGATTACTTTCCTGATTTTACATCCTTAAGCCAAAGTAGTAGCAAAGGGTTTAGTCTAAAGGTTTGTTCTCAGGTTCTCCTCATTGCAACACAAACTTGCCCTGAAAACTGTTTTTTTTTCTGCTGACCTCATGATGTTGCTTTTGTCTATCTACCCCACAGTTCAGGCAGCTGAAAGTCATGCGTAGCTATTCTAATGCTAACGCAACGTCTTCCTTATCTCAACATCGTTTTTGCCATGGATATGATCTGGCATGGTTCACAGACTGTTTAGTTGCTGACATGGTCAGAAATTGGATGTACCCAGCTCCCGTTGCTCGTCCCAGCTTCTGCACACCAAGCAGTTCGAAAACATGCAAATGTGAGTAGATTAATTGGTACCGCTTCGGCGGGAAGACAACGCTGGCTCCAAGGCTTTGAAACGGAGATGAGCACCGCCCCCTAGAGTCGGACACGACTGGACTTTACGTCAAGGGAAACCTTTACCTTTACCTTATGGAGAGACTGGACACAGGACTTCTGCAGAAGAAACTGCACACATAATGCCTGAAAAGGTGCTTTCCAAAAGACCTTTTAGGTCTTATATGGACTCCTCATTATACTGTATATGAGTGTAATGCGCTTCGAAAGAGTACTAGGTTTGTTTATTTAACATAAGGATTAAGTGCTGCACAGAATATTAATTTAAACCAGGAAAGAAAAGTTGGTTTTGCCAGCTTTGTGTTGCTGGATCTGTCATAGGCTTTCCACTGCTTCTGCCAACAAGCTTTTATATCTCTCTCTCTCTTTGTATGAAGAATGATGCCATTTTGCTTCCTCTTAAGCCTACTGTGTAGGCTACTTCCAGCAGCTGTGGCCCATGGCTGCCGCACTGCCATTTCCTTGATTGCTCATTATCAATCACACCCTCCCACTTCACCTTGCACCCCTGCTCCATGCTGGTGACCTGTCAGCCAGACTATTTTTAGACATGATTTTAGCACTCTTTCAGGAGAGTGCTATAGCCATGTTTATAAATAGCCTGACTGATAGGTAATGGGCACAGAGACTTCCAAGTCTGTGACCCACATGTTAACTAGAAGGTGGCTGTACTCCCCCATCCCTACCCATTAAGTGATTTGTTGTTGTTTATTTTGCTTCCAGGTGACCCTTGGTGGGGAGGGGGTGATGAAGCCAGGAAAATCCACCAACAGTTTTATTTAATGTTCCGCTTTAACAAAGACTCTGTGAACTATATCTTCACTGCTCCATTTCCTAGTTTTCCAAAAATGTATTTGAAAACAATTCACAAAGGCACATACTCTCTTTGTGTTCATGCTGCAGCTCTTGGGTCCTAGACGTTTAGTGGCAATAAGTAAAATCAGCCACTTAATTTAAAACAGCTGCTCTAACCCATTTTAAAAGCCACTTACCCCTGTTTAAATGTCTAATTATCCTGGATTTTTTCTCTTCTGTCAGCTGCTTTGTATCATTCAGATAGTTGAAGATTCTGAGATTGGATGTGTACATGGCAATATTCTGTTCCCCACAACCATATGGCATCTGGAGAAGATTTTCAAAGATCCTCATGGCTGTGCCCAAAATATCACCTGAGAATCAAAAGAAAATAATTCCTGTAGTCAGTGAGTGTTTTCAAACTAGGTTGCATCTTCTTGTTCATACACAACATTTCACAGTTCAGATCACAAAATTTCAGTACTTTGCATTGCTGTGAATATTCAAGTTGACAGTTTGGTGGTTTTGGTTTGCCTGTCTCAAAAAGCCTGTAGTTCTCCATATCTAGCAATTATACCAAAGTTTTTACAGCTACACTTACCAAATGTTCTCAATATAAAGACTTTACCTCTTGATTACATGGGCATGGTTTGTTTCTCTATCATTGTGTTGGACCACTTAGACAGAAGTGTACAAATTGTCAGCTCAAAGGCCACAACAGACGTAGGGTGGCATTTGAAGGACACACACTGATCTTCTATACCCATCCATTTTGGAGGGGCTCTGCAGGGTTCAAAAATGATGCTGCCAATACGCACATGGCTTCTGGGAAGTATTTTCTTGCACCTATGATTTATCTGTAACTTCAGATTTGCATGGGAAATAAACTGAGCCGCCCTTGTTAACCAGTCAGGTACTAAAGCTTTTGATATGGGATTGTATGTTGAAACAGCTCATTTATGTAAAAAGGCAAGAACATCTCATGCTTCTTCCCAACTTACTCCATCTGTTGTCACTGAAAACTAGGCAAAAGAGGGAACTGGGCAGGAAAGGGCTAAACATGGGCAACACTTACTGCCCAGAGTCCCCCGTATGAGGGAGATGGGCGGTGATAAAAATATGATAAACAAACGAACACTGTCATGCAACATTTTTTATTCACACAGCAACCTTTATCCATGCACCCTTCCATACATGAAAAACACCAGCACACTGCTGCAGGCAAACAGGCTGAGGCTGTAAGGTTTATAGGAGCATACAATCACATCCGTTTCTCATAAAATTCATTGTCTGACGTAGCAAAGAATATAGAAAAGTGAATTTAACACAGAAAGGCAAAGAAGAGCATGAAGGGCATTTTTGCCCTTTTTGGAATGTACAAGTGCCATGAAGATTGCTATGCTGATCAGTTCAGCAGCCTGACTTGGAATAAAGCTCATAGAAATGTAACACTTACAAAAACGCAATAGAAGAAAGTCATATAAAATATCAAACGCCAGATTATTTTAATTCTATTTTCTCTGTTCTTGTGTCCAACAAGAATTTTACATGATTTTTAATTTACAAAACTTACCAAGAACAGCAAATGAAGCTCTGGCTGATCCTTCCACCAAATTTGCAGGCAAGTTCAAGATCACTGCTTCAGAGACTGGGGTGCCTATGGAATCACAGAAATAAATAATGGAAATCTGGCTCCCAATTTAACATTCTTTATAGCGTCATTCATGCAGCTGTTGCCACACTGCTTTCAGGTGAGAGTGGAAATATTTATGTTTGCCTGCTGGTGTATTCTAAAGAGTCTAAAAGGCTCTAGTGCTTTGCAACATCAGAATAAAGGCAATAACTAAAACTGATAACCATTAATAGCCATCAAGCTGCCCTAACGTCTACAGTCTAAGGGAGCATTACTATAGATCAAAATCTCTTTGGAATATGTCTTTTTTAACTGCTGTCAGGAACTACAGCGGAGAGGATGCCATCCAAATCAGTGGGATGGCTGTCCCAACAGGGCTGGTGGAGCGATCAAAGAAAACCATTGTCTCTGGCCACCCATCCCCAAGTTTCCTGTATGAGCAGAACCTTAAACATTCCTCTGAGACAAAAGAATTGAACGGGTTGATTCCGTCTGAAGAAGACAGTCCTGGAAATATCTGGATGCCAAGTCATAACAAACTTTAAAGATTAAAATCTGCACTTTGAATTGTACTTGGAAACCTACTGGAAGTCAATGCAGCATTTGCAGAACCAGAGGTACTGTACATGGCAAGTAGGCATGTTGCAGACAGGTGGGCAATTCCCTGTTTTTGTGGTGATGAGGGCATGAGTTATTGTCACTAAGGCATCCTGCTTCAGGAAGGGCTACAACTGGCACTTCAAGTGAAGCTGGGCAAAGCTCTTCAGCTGTGATTTGCACCTGCCTATTTAGCAGTAGCCATGAGCCAGCAGAATCCCTAGGTTGTGGCTGCTAGTTCGGGAGGAATGACACCAAATGGAGTTGATGGAAAGCCACATGGCTTTTGGACAAACAGTAACTTCATCTTGCAGGGATTCAACTTCAGCTTGATCCTTCATATCCAATCTTTCACAGCCTCCAGACACCAAATCAGGGCTCAGGATGAAAATGTAAACCTGATACGATATGATCAACATACCCAAGATGAGACCTCACCCCAAACTGATGGATGACTTCTCCCAGCAAGTTCCTTCAATATTAGACAAGGAGACAGAGGAACTCTGCAGTACTTCACGTAGGAACAGCTGCTGAGTGGATCTCTCCTCTCCACCCTCCCCCGCCAGTAACTGAAACCCTCTGCTGACAATGGAGTGGAACCACTATCATGATCCTCAATCCTGGTCCTCACAGGTGGCCCAGAAGGATATAATGATCAGTGATACTGAAGGCCACTGAGCAGTCAAAGAGGACGAGAGATCCCTTTCCTGATCTTTACACCAGGGCTACCTGTTTTCCATCCCATGCCCATGTATGAACCTAGACTGCATGGTAACTGTAAAAAAATGACTGGATACAGGAAAGGCCTCTTCAGAAGAGGGTATACCACCACTTCCTTCAAGGTGACTGGCACCACCCTCACCCTCAGGGAGCTGTTGCTCTCCTTATGGATCCAGCCATTCATGTCCAGTTCAGCTGCCTGAAGAAACTAGGTGGGACATGAATCTAGTCCACAGGTGGCAGAGCTCAATCTACGGAGCACTCTGCCTACTTCCTGGAAAACAGTAAGCCAAAAATGAAATCTCACCATTCTGAGTGAATGTGAGTGATTTTATTTGCACAATGTTGCACAAAAAGCTTCAGAGCATACTGGTATTAATTGCTCTTCACCTGTACAGCAAGTGCCTTGGTCGCTACCTAGATATCTTGGAGAATTATTGCCAGCAGAGCTGAATTGGCTCTTAAAATTGTGTTGTTTATTCACTGAATTCTGAAAATCTCATCTTTGACTTCAATGTTTCAGTTTTAAGAGTATGGCATGCAAAGATCTTAGGATCTAACACAGTTGTGGACCAAGCTGTTATTTTTAGGTTTGACAATTGACTATTTGTTCTACCTTTTCATTCTGCTTGATTTAAGGGAGTCAGTGAAGAATTAAAATAAGATATATTTGACAGGAACATCTTTTGGAAATCTGCCAAAATAATACCAAAAGCGATTGTGAAAAGCTTGAATACTTTCATTCCATTCATGCATTTCCACCTTACCTTTTACGCAAATTAGAGAGCTCTGAGTCACCTCCTTTTTAACACCTTCTGGCTGTATGATGGAGAAGATGAAAAACAGGAAAATAATAGTATAAAATGTAGCAATAATAAAATAAAGAAGGGAATCACAATTAATAAGTCTATAACACATACTTATATCTATACTTTGCGACGTCACTTGACTGCATTGCTTAGTGATAGCAATCCTGGCAGTCCTGGTTGCCGTTGTAACTCCAGGACATTGAGCATCATTAAGCAGGAAGTCGTGGGAGTCCCAAGCAAGAGTGAGTGCCTGGATCACGATCATGTGACTGTGGGGATGCTGCGATGGCTGCAACTTCACAGGCTGGTTATAAGTTCCCCTTGTTCAGCACGGTCATAATTTTGAACAAATGGTTGCTGAACAAATGGTCGTAACTTGAGGACTACCTGTACATTATTGTGTAAGCTTTTTGTGGGGTTTCAAATATTCATTTCTACATCTGTGAGACAGCGCCTCACTATCTATTCCTCTCTCTCCAGTATAATATCTACCAGCTAGCTCTGCTTATTGCTTGGATGTTCTAAGCTTCATCTTCTCTCCATGATAAAGAGTGTGCGGGTGCACATACATATATGCATGTATACACACCATGTAGATAACTACATACCTCAGATGTACAAATGGTTTATATTTTCCTTTCCACAGACATATGAATCATTATTCCCTCACAAAACAATCATTTCACTCTTGTAGATGCCTAAACTTTACGCTTACCTCAACCAAAAGTGGTTTGATGACTGTATCTCTGCGTCCCACAGTTAGCTCACCTACTTTGGCTTCAGCAGTGACAGTGAAGTTCACTGTACCTGAAAGAAGGCCCAATTGCACACACAAAAAATTGTTTTTCCATAGGTAAAGAAGAAAAGCACCATTAAAAGAAACCTACTGCCTGCTTTAGATAAAAATATAATCATTTATATGGCTTTTTGACATTTCTAATAAAACCATTATTATAAAACATTATAGGTGTTATAAACAAAAATAGTAAAGAAACAAACCCAGTATAAAAAGGAAACATTTTGCTAAAAACAGTTAGACTGGAAAGGATGTTCATTATAAAGTGGCTGATTGATTGAGGCAAAGAAGCAATATGATTTGCCTTGATGAAACATCTTAAGTTACCTTACTATTGCACATGTGAGAAAACCAGAAGAGACTTCTGGCTATTGAAAGTCCCAGGAATGGGACTCTGAGAAGATTCTCAAAGCAGCTAGAAGCAAGGGGCTTTGTAAAAGAGCTCTGAAGGGGTGAGCCTACAGAAGACCCCTAAAGCAAAGGACTCCTGACTGTTTTATCTGGTTTCTTTCTGAGAAGAACCTAATTTAGGGGAACAGCCTTCCTCAACCTATAGGGTTGACCACATTTGGGGGTTAATTCTGAGAGACGTAATATGAAGAGAGCAGGATGGTACCAGCTGCAGAAAGTTATTCTATGAAAATCAGAGGAAGGATAATTCTGTAAAATAATAGGTTACCTAGCTTTTGAGGCCTAATTCTCCAGCTGTAGGATTTTGTTTCATCTGCACATATTCTTGTGAAATTCTCTGCTGATGGATTTTCTGCTTCAAAATCCTGAGAGTCTTCTAGTGTAACAATTACCTGAGGAGAAAAAAAGAACCAATTAGAACATAAAAATGCTCAATCTAGGTCAGAACTGCAGGTCTGAGCAACATCACTTGAACATAGGAAAGATTGGAAGTTGATTCCAGTCTATTGACATTCCCAGCTGCAATTGGCTGCAGTGCCTGGCATGCCGCCTCCCCTCCAGCAGCTGGTCACTGTCTATTTCACCCAGGGCTGTTATGTTGTCAGCTGGCCAGTAGCTTCCTTTTTTAAATTTCAGCAATGACTCATAAACAGCATGAGTCCAGTAAAATCTCCTGGCCACATGGTTTTCCCCACCTTTTCTGCCCCCCTTGTATCTTTCAGTGGCCACTCTTCCAGTTTCTGACCAGACGGGATAAAGTATACTGCCCTTTCTTTTCCATCTTACGCCCACTATACTGCAGTGGTTCCTTTTCCTTTCCTTTGTTTTAATCTTTAAATTGCAACAAAGGCATGTTGAAACATAGCTATAAGCTTCTAATGAATGCTATTCCTTTGCTTCTCTTAATCTGAACCATCAGTTCATCCTTGGTACAAAATTTTTATAAAACTTCAGTAGAACATAGGAAAGAAGGAACAATCTGTTCCATTGGCTTTGATCACTGTAGCCCTAGAACAGTCACTGGGAGTCAGGCAGCATATAAATTTAAATAATAATAATAATGGTGGGAGAGAAAAAGTATTTGAGTTAGCGTCAAAGGAAAGAGCATGGGAAGTGGGTGTGAAGGTATCCATGTATGCAAACGTCTCGTAAAGCAATCGAAAATAATGGTGATTAGTGAGGAAAAGGCAGGACCTGGAAGACTTGCCCATACCAGGGCCAGCCACTGAGGCTGCATGGATTTTTTTTTGCTGCATGGATAGAGCAGATAGCAAGCGGGGGTAGGACCGTTCCAGACTGAGCACCAACCTGGCTCTGTTGTGAAGCCACTGAAATCCAGGCTAGAATTCACTAAATTGGCTTCAGGAACAGCTGGGAGCAGCACAGGAAACAAGCAGCTTAGGCTGCAGTGGGAAATTGCCCCTCTTCCAATGCTCTGATCTAGTATTGCTAGCTTGACTGGGAGGAAGTCACATCCTTTTCCCCATCCAATTTCCCCTACATCCATTAATAGGAAATGCCAGAGATGAAACTAAATTATCCCATATATTCTTGCTGATTTTCACATCGAAAATGAAATTATACTTGTTATTTGCTACTATTCTGAGACATTTCGGAAGACCAGAAAACTATTCTTACTGTGGAAGCCAAAAAAAAAGGTGGCTAGAACTGGCAGGAAATGTGTGTAACAGATCACAATACATAAAAAATTGCTGTTCTTATTCCAACCTACATTTTTGCTGAAGTATTTCTATTCCTGAACCTTGCAGAAATTTCTGCTCAACTATAACCTGTATGAGTACCGATTCCTATTTCTCATGCAACAAAAATATAACAACATGAAAACCTTAATTAATGATTGGTTTATATTTATGTTTATATTAATCTTTAAGCATTCCAATTCTAGCAGATATATTTGTTCTCTGACTGCAGCTGGAATCTCCACTATGTTTTATCTTTGACCTCTTAACCAGTGACATACAAGGTCATTTTTGCTCTCTTGTTTAAACTTAGGAAAAAGGTTACAGGGTCTGAGAAAGAATTCACCGAGTACACAAGAGAGCAATGAAAAATTGGTGTACATGCCAAATACATGTACATGTTTTGTAATTTAAGGTAAATCTGTCTTGAATTGCCACAGGAATTATTATTCCCAGGTCATAGCTAAAAACATTGATTAGAATTAGGAATCTGTTGTTAGATTGCACCAAATGAAACCTCTTTTTAGGAATCACATAATCCTTAGAGAAAGAGCTGAAAGAACATTTACACTCTTCTCAGTTTCTCTTCCTCTTTTAGTACTGTTAGGTAGACTTTTTGTCTCTTTGTGAAAAAGAATGCCCCTTTTAGGCTTCTTAAATTTTGCTTATCACTGCCAATAGGTTCTTTATTATACGTCTGTGCTCTCACCCTTGTTATGATGTAAATTTTGACTGTGTTCACACAACGTGCTTAACCTAGAGGATGCATTCATAGAGCATGCTGAGTTTGATTAATTTAACTTTTCTTTAACTTCTTAAATCTTTCTTTATAGCTTAGTAAGTTTCTGTATTATTGCTTTCACTCTGTACTAAGTTATAATTGCAGCCACTAGAGACTTAAAGAACAAGCTGTACCTCAACGCAATTGTTCAGATGATTGAAGACACTGGCTTTAACAATAATTTCTTCTCCTCGGACAGCAGAGTAGGGGAATATTACATTAGCAAAGAATGGCTGAAAAGTTGTCAAAGAGGCAGGCCTTGAGGTGCCAAACCCAGCATCATTTTCAACACAGAATGCATTGGCTTCCCATTTAGTGATGGTATCAGGCACAGTGTATAAGAGATTAGCTTTCCCAGTAGCACTGCAACATAAAAGGAGAAAACTGTAGAAACATTCTGGGGTCATCTGCTGTTCAAGTTTCTTAGTAGTATTTCTGTAACCTTGCACAGTGCAGTCCCCCAGTGAAATGCTTGGAGTGCCTCATTTTGACCCAGATAAGGCATCTTAGGTGTGGGAGACAAACGGCTCTGAGATTGGAGGGAATTTGTGGTGTGGCTTCTGAGCAAATTGAGATAGAGACAGGGATAGATTCTGAGGGAAGCGATTGGAAGAGACTCTGAAAAGAAACACTGAATAATCTCTCAGGAAGAAGGAGAAAAATAGTTAAGGGAAAGAGAGGCTACCTATGAAAATTATCTAAAAGCTTCACTAGTGCAAAACATAGTTTTACAATTGCTAAAGCGGGCAGCTAAGTGGGACTACTTTTAAAACTGGTCCTGAAAGCACTGTGTTGGTTGCCTGTACACTACTGGGTCCAATTTAAATTGATGACATTGGATTTAGATAATTAAAAACTATCACTCTGCCTATTATTTTGCTTTTCTGTTTTGTAAAAAATGAACTTTGATGAACACCATCAAAAAGAAACCAACAATACTTAAAAAAATAACTGTGTTAAGGAAAACCAACAAAATAAAACCAACAGTACTTTAATGTTTATGTTTTTTTAAGTATTGTTGGTTTCATTTTGATGGTGTTCATCAAAGTTCATAAACATAAACATTAAAGTACTGTTGGTTGCATTTAGTTGGTTTTCTTTAACACAGTTATTATTTTTTTAAATAGACTACTCTCTTTTCCTCTAGGAGGAAGAGTGGCATAGAAACAAAATAAACAATCTATTATTTGGATTTTTTTTTTGCTTCTCCCCTTTCCATCAAATAAATTATTGGTTTTTATATATTAAGCTGTCTTTATTAAGAAGGCTTTAACCTTCTTAGGAAATCTGTTGGGCTGGAGGCATTATGCATCACTTGTGAATGAGTCCTGCCTGGCAGCGGATCTCCAAGATTTCAAACTGGAGTCTTTCCCAGCCCCACCTGGGAAGGTCAAGGAATACATCTCAAATATACGTAGTAGTGTGTATGAATCAAGGCCCCATTATTTCTACCACAAGGCCCCTGGGGTTACATCAGCCCCACTGTACTATTTAGCCCCATATATAACTATCCCCTGCATTGATTTGTCCTCAAAGCTATTGCTCTCACCGCCATCAGCTTCTTAGTTTATTGTACTAACACCTTGCAGAGTATTTTTCAAACCTAGTTACTTCTGGGGTAAGGTTCTTAACAAATTGATCAAGTGTCTAAAAATAAAACTAGAAAATAAAGGTCAATAGTTCTCTCTCTCCCTTTTGAGAGAGGATTGTAGAAAGACTCACTTGACTGCAATCATATCCCAGATCCAGGTTTCAGGAAACGTTGTTCTCACCGTCTCAATCACACTGTTGGCAGAGCCACCAAAAGCAACAGCCTTTTCACCTGGAAAACAAAAACAATAGACAGACTTGAAATTAGCCATAAGAATAGAAATTGTAGTGGAAATGATTAGGATCTATTCAAGAACACTGCTGAAATAAGCATAGGATATCTAGGGTTTACTGAACATGAATGCTGTAAAAGCTACAGAAAACCTTGTATTTGCTTTTCCAGATCTGGGATTTGCCTTTAAAATATCCAGCAACAGATGACCACTTAAACTGGTTTAACAAAAGGAGACACTCCAAGATTAACTGCTCAAGAGATGCCAAGTTGGATTGGAATCATTGTCTAGAAGAGGAGGACTTCAGCAGCTTGTCCCCAGCCTAGTGCTATTTGGACTTGGCCCTTCACATTTACTCTTTGTCACAGGAGAAAACTCCCTTTCCTGCCTTATCCCTCAGTGCAGTCCACATTACGTTTTAATCTAATTAACACTCTGATTAACTAATAAGAGCATAATTAGATGGCTGGTGGGAAGATCCAACTTAGGTCTTCTGAAATAATATAAAGCAGAGTTATACAGGTAGTCCTTGCTCAATGACCACAATTGGGACCGGAATTTTGGTTGCTAAGCAAAGCGATCATTAAGCAAATCCAACCTGATTTTATGACCTTTCTTGCAGTGGCCATTAAGCAAATCACATGGTCGTTAAGTGAATCATGTGGTTCCCCATTTATTTTGCTTGCCAGAAGCCAGATGGGAAGGTTGAAAATGACAATCACATAACCCCGCCACTCTGCGACGGTAATAAATGTGAAGCGGTCACCAAGTCTGCAATGGTCACAAGTGTGAGGACCGGTCATAAGTCTTAACCATCACTAAATGAATGGTTGTTAAGCGAGGATTACCTGTAGAGAGATTTAAGTGCAGCCTGCAGCCTAGTTAGGTGGAAGAGGTGAACCAGGCACACATTCACACATTCACAGCCCAAATGCCTTCATAAAAAGAAAAGCTTTTTATCAGGATATTAAAGAGGTCATTATCCTACTTGCAACATTTCAGGATTTATAATCTGTTTCTTAAATGACTTCTGTCATTTTCCTTTACTGAATTCTTGTGATATGTTGCAATCTTTGCAGAACTACAGTATACAGAACCTAAATCCATACTATTTGCTGGATTAATATCATAACTTTTTCAAAAGGCCAAATTTGGAGTCTGACCTAGCTAACAGAGATGATCAAAAGGCCTACCTCATATTAAGGATGACAGACTGGCTGCTTCACTTTACAGTGAAAAAGAATCAAAATGGTCAGGCTAGAGCAGGAGATCCATCACCACTTCATTGTAAAAATTCAGTTTAAGCCTTCTTTTAATACTTACGTGAATCATTATAAAGATAATCATCAGTGGAGATTTTCTTGCACTCAAAATCACTTCGACACACAACAGGTTTCTGTAGGCTGGAGCCAGTGAAAACCTTGATACCCATATTCTTAAAATAGAGAGATAAATGCTTCTTAGTTTCTGCATTAATCACCAAAACATACCACACTTCTCAAAAATGGATTTTCCCTATCATAATATAGTCTCATATCCAGAAAAACATCTTCCAGAGAAACAATTTAGGTAGGGCTGAATATTCTTTTTTCATACTACTGCTACTATATAGGGAGAAGAATTTCTGTCCAAGTAGGCACCTATTTTTAAAGAAAATATTCAGAAAGATACAACTCCTTTTCATATGTAACTTGATCTATGACAAACAAGGAATATTGAAGGAAATTGGTCTTTTTCTAGTGCCATGCAGAAAATTTCTCTTGCGTTTGACTTTTTTCCCCCTGCCAATTCTCATTCGAATGATAAAAGGGAATTTGCTCTTGACATTTGTTTCAAAGGAGAAAATAATTTCACTAAAATTTCCTCGGATGGAATGTACCATTTTTGCTCTTGCTTATTTAAAGGTGGCTGAAGGATGTGTTTGTGTGAATATTGTAACCTGGCTTTCATTGTACAATCCTTTCTTCAATGGTCTGAGCATCTGACTTCATACAATTAAATCCCAAGGGTTTGAGAAGGATTAATCCACCTGGAATTTTAGATTAGAAAGCATGAGCAATTGGGGAATCTACAGAGTGATGTATAGATTTGTAACAGGAAGCCACAGCCACCACCATTACAATCCTCTACTGCTTCCAAGTATAGTAAAAGTAAAGGTTTCCCTTGACATTAAGTCCAGTTGTGTCCAACTCTAGGGGGTGGTGCTCATCTCCGTTTCAAAGCCAAAGAGCCGGCGTTTGTCTATAGACACTTCTGTGGTCATGTGGCCGGCATGACTAAATGGAACGCCGTTACCTGCCTGCCGAAGTGGTACCTATTAATCTACTCACATTTGCATGTTTTCAAACTGCTAGGTTGGCAGCAGCTGGGACTAGCGACAGGAGCTCACCCCGTCATGCAGATTTGAACCGCCGACCTTCCAATCGGCAAGCTCAGCAGTTTAACCTGCAGCGCCACCACGTCCCGCTTCCAAGTATAAAGGTATTGAAAAGGTACTTTTCCAGGTCCAATCCAAGGTGTTGGTTATCACCTTTAAAGCCCTTCATGGCATGGGCCCAGGATACTTGAAGAACCATCTTGTCCCAATTACATCGACCCGTCCCACCCCGTCAGGCAGGACAGGCATGTTATGGACCCCGTCGGCTAAAGAATTTCAACTGGTGGGGTCTAGGAGGAGAGCCTTTTCTGCTGTTGCCCCCACCCTATGGAATATCTTGTTCCCTTAGGTGAGGTTGGCCCCCACTCTTCTGGACTTCTGGAAGAGCATCAAGACTTGGCTCTGCCAACTAGCCTGGGGATCCAAGAATGATAGGCAGCCCTGGGGGTGGTTGGTGGTTTGAAGACGCTCTCTCTGCCTTTTAGTTTTCCTGTTTTACTTCTTGTACTTCTTGTATTTCTTGCCCTTTTATAATGGTTTTTATGACCTTTTATTTGTAAGCTGCCCAGAGTCACTTTCATAGCGAGATGGGCGGTGTATAAATTAAATAAAGAAATAAAGAAACATTATTCCTCAGAGTAGCATACATATAGTAGCAGCCTCCTGGACTTCTCCATTGGGTAAAGCATTAATCAACTGGGCCTACATTCTAAGTATGTTTTCTGGCATGAATCCTTTTAGGAGGGTGGGACAGAAGACCAATGAAATTATTTATTTCCTTGGGAAAGCTATTTCTCATGTTAAGCACAGCTCAGATAATTGTGGTACTGATGTCCTTGCATTGTCAGCTTCTTATTTAATCAGAGCAACACATTCCTCCTTAATTCTTTAACACAACATAGAACTTCTGCTTAGCTGTGATTCATTGACAAAGAAATGACCAAAAATTTTACAAAGCAATCAGATTGTAGCTTTCTAGGTTTTCAGCAACTGCTGGCAATAAACAAGTTGTCACTAAGCAGACACAAAAGGCACTAATTCCAAATCTAACAAAAGGATGTTTTTTTCTCTGTTTCTCTCATAGACCTACCTGAAAAATATCATAGACATTTCCATCGTTGGTATCATTTACAGGCACATAGTACAAGCCATTAAAAAAGGTGTTTCTCATCTCAACACATGGCTCTTTAGGACTATCATCAAGGTTTAGGCCATTATGATAATAACCAAAGAGTTCTAGGTAAGGCATCTGGTTGTATACCTGGTGGGAAAATACAGGTGCGTTTAACTGGAAACAAGGACTTGCAGAAACATACAGCACAAGCAAAGATCAACACAGGCATGACTGTCTTAAGAGAAGTGAGAAAATGCTGAAGGTGAGATTGGGAAAAAGGTTTTCATAAATTTTAGGAAAATTTCCTAATATGGAGTATACTGGTTGCTCCTGAAGAGGGACATGTATTTCTCTGACTGGGAATAGAGAATTTTAGGCTTATCCGTAGATTTTATTTGCATGACTCTTTTATTTTAAGAACATGCCTGAAACAATCTGTAACACAGTAAAGTATATTATTATTTTATTAAGCCGAGCATTCATGTTATTACTTAAATCTGTAAGAAGACAACTCAACGATATAATGCAGAGCAACATAGCGGTTCATTTCAGAATGAGAAGAAATGAAAAAAAAGATAATACAGGTATATGATAAAAACTAAAAATGAAATACTATAACTTGAGGAGCTCAGACTGAAAAAACCAGGAATTACTCAGTCAGAACCATAAAGACAATGCATATCAAGGCACTGTAGACCTGCAACATTTTCCAAAGCTCCATTATGTTCCTTATCATCCATTTTCTTGTGTACATCACATTAGGAAGGTGTGTTCCACTGAGTTCCTCACTTCAGCAATCTATATGATATAAGAAACTGTCTTGGGCCTATACCCAACCTTTCCTGACCAGCCTCCAGTCTTCATTTTGGAGCACACAATGCCACCTGGTAGAGAAATACTCCCAGTTTCCTCAGAGTTTGTGTTAGTGAACACAGTTTTTGACTTACAAGGAAGAGAAAGATTAAAGCTTACACTCTCAGGTGATAGATCTGTTCCCCGACTCAACAGCAGGACACTCTTGTCCACGGCCCGCACAGCACAGAAGGAAGCGGCTTCAGCACTAAGATGAAGGGTGACCTTAGAAGCTGGTAGCACTTGCTCTTTTGAGAACTGCAGGCTCACCTGGAATTGAGCAATAGCATCAGGAGGATACATTCCTCAAGATACAATCCCAAACACAGCCATACAGTACTAGAGAGGACTGAAAGTTAGTTACCAGCTGTTTACTATTTTCCCTTTGCCTCAATCCAGGAAATGGCAACTGTTATGAAATAAATATAACAGCTGCACAGTACTAACATAGTTCAGTATGTATGTTGGTATACCCAGCGCCTGGATCTGAGGCCAGCAGCGGAAGGAAGAAGATGGCGAAGGTCAGTTGGGAGAGGCAGGGGGCGGCAGGGGCAGGTGGCAGCAGAATACAGGGTGGTGGAAAGGGCAGAGATGAGGGGAGATAGGCGGGGGTGGAACTGAAGCAGAGGCAGGCACAGCAGGGCAGGGCAGCCTCATCTGCTGAAGAGAGCTTGCTGGGCCTGGCTGGCAGGAGGCAGCAGGATGGAGCTGGCAGTTCGTGTAGGGCAGGAGAAGCGTAAGATTCTCACCTAATGACCGCAACTGGGACTATTGGAACTGCAGTCACTAAGTGGCATGGTCACGTGATGTTTCACATAACGACTGCTTCACTTACCGATGAAAATTCCGGTCCCAATTAGGGTCATTAAGTGAGGACTACCTGTATGGTCTTCAGATTTATTCTCCAACCCCTAGCTATAGGGACCTCTAGTAGGACATTCTTTCCCAGGTTGAGTTCTGATCTCAAAATCCTCTTTGGGTTCTCAATATTTTTCTAGGTCTCTCCCCCTTCCCAACTTCCTCCCTTAAACTTTCCTGCTTGCCTTTCCTTATGGTTTTCTCCATCCACTGCCCTCTTCTATTGTATGCCTCAATACTTTCTTCCCTATGTTGTTCCGCTTCTCCTTCTACTGTGTGACGCTACAGCAGCTCAGCTATTTGCTGCCAGCAACTTTGTAAAACATGTAAGAATTCTGCTGGCAATGTAAAATAAAAGGATATTTCTGGATTTCCCCTTCAGCATTTTTAAAGTTGAGACTATATGCCCGTATCTTCTTGATCACTGCTGTTTATTTAAATTTCAAGAAATCCTTAGTGTTCTGTGTGTTCACTGTTGGGAAACAACCCTTAGGTCAGCTTTGCAATTATTTGTACCCCAACTATTTCATTGAGAGCCAGTTTGGTGCAGTGGTTAACGCACCAAGCTAGAAACCGGGAGACCGAGAGTTCTAGTCCCGCCTTAGGCACAAAGCCAGCCGGGTGACCTTGGGCCAGTCCCTCTCCCTCAGCCCTAGGAAGCAGGCAAGAGCAAACCACTTCTGAAACCTTGCCAAGAAAACTGCAGGGACTTGTCCAGGCAGTCTCCAAGAATTGGACGTGATTGAACAGCAGAAAAAAAATTAAAACTGAAATGGTCAAAATCTTACAAAACCTTTATTCTCATGTGAAAGCTCATTAAATTTGCTTAAAAAAAACATGTTTATATTTTGACACCCACAACATTACATAAAATCATGCAGTGGGGCCTGCTGTTTGAAAGGCTGCTGATCCCTGCTAAATAGAGAGAGATGAACAAAAATTTCTCACCTTGTTTCTGAAGCACTTTTCAACTTGCAGATAAATACTATCAGCAATGATGTCACCATAAGGTTGCATGGAGTAAACGAGCAGCCTTGTTCTTGGGGCTAGATTCTGAGTGATATTCAGTGAAATAGAGAATGTGCTATATTGTCCAGCTGTGAAAAGGAACATTAAATGTAAGGAGGTATCATGAGGCTACATCAAGAGAAGCTAAAATTACTGCTAATGCAAAGCAGTTTTACTGCCCTATTTCTGTAAAGTAGAACCAAGATAACTGAAGATGGCTTTCTCTTTCATAAATTTTTATTATTCCACAGCAACATTTTCTCATGTTGAGAAATGCTGCCTTCCATGTCATAGATACGTTGTTTGTAAGATGTTCATCCACTGATGGGCATTTTAAATTTTCCCCCGAAACTGCATTTTAAAAATAGCTGAGCTGTATGGTGATTTGATATGTATGATGCTTCCCTTGACTTGTTTCATGAATGTGAAATTAAAACAGATCATACTACAAACCAATCTAAAGGCCCAGTGCTTTTCCTGTCCTCCAAAACAATGGCAATTCAAAATCCATAAATGCCTCAAATCTTTATTAGGAATAATGAAAATGGTAGAAAAGAGCAAGCAAACTTTTAAGAATTCTTTTTTATGTAAGGTGGTACTTAGCCATCTGTACATTCATTTCTCCACTTTCCAGTAGCAAAATTGGACTACTTACCCCTAAAACTGACTTCTTGTCTACCACCATCAACTATTTTGCCCTTGGTCATCAGCTGTGTGTAAAAATAAATAGAAAAATGAGATTGCTAAAAATTAATTTGTTTTACTGCTTAAAATGTCCCATATGCATTATCTGATTCTATATGAGGTATGCATTCATGATAACAAAGCCATTATGATTATTGGATATATTTAGGTACAGAATCTGAGCCCGAGATGCATTTATCCCCAATTAAAGATCTTGCAACTGAGATTCTTCTAGGAATTATCAAAGATTCTGCTTCCTGCTTCATGTCTGTTCATTTCTTATGTATAGCACTTCATCCATACCCATATTCCTTCCACAACAGGCTCCATTTTTAATGATTGTGTCTTCAATGCACTAGTTGTGTTATACAACTTGCAGATGCTTCAGTGCACTAGTTGTGTTATACAACTTGCAGATGCTTCAATGCACTAGTTGTGTTATACAACTTGCAGATGCTTCAATGCACTAGTTGTGTTATACAACTTGCAGATGCTTCAATGCACTAGTTGTGTTATACAACTTGCAGATGCTTCAAGACAATGAAGATCTTATTTTGCTCTTTTAACTAACCTCAGTTCTGTTTCTTACTATAATTTCCTTTTCATTGCCATTCCACCTGGCAGGGAAGAAAGAATATTGGATCTAGCCTTTCTGGCCAGCTGACCTACCCTCATTGGCTATCCAACAGAGACAGTACAGTAGTTGACCAGACAGGAACTTCAGTGTTCTTGTCTTGTCCTGTTTATTTCATGCTTGGGTCAAAATGCAGCATAATTTTGATTCTTAAATATATTAATAAATCTATTCAAGGACGCTATCCCAACTCCCAACTGTTATTGGAGGGCTATCTGTTTTTGTTAGCCAACAGGCTGTTTGTTCCTTTAGTCAATATTCAATGAATGATTAAAGAGCAGTAAAGAAACCATTGCTTTCTTATACTTACAATAGCATAGAAGTTAATGTTAGAGGTCTGTGTATCTTTATATTGATCTTTATTCAGAATATAATGAACAGTGACTGCTTTTTGCTTGCCACATGGCAATTCCTCCAAAACCGGTTCTATCTTCAAAAAACTACCACTTCGAGAGAAAAAGCGCTGGATGTAGTGAACCACTTCTGGCTGGTAAGTGTCCAGCCAGCCATAGTCAGTGCATTGATCCGATTGATAGACAGCCTGAAAGGTTGAAAGGAAAGCAAAATATTAATTCTGTACTTAAACTATCTAACAGGATATTTAGGGACAAAAGTTTTCTGGCCATAATTCTCAAAGGAATTATTCAAATATTCCCCCTGATTTTCTAGAGATATGGTTGCAATTTAATCTGTGTGGATAAATAATAATGAAGCAGCAGTGAGCGTATAGGCCTCACTGGATGCTACCCCCTTTCCCTCAACACCCCAATTTTCAATGGTGTCTTCCACACCAACTTTTTTCCCCCTAATCATTCCCAACACAAATGTATTAGCAACAGGAATGCATACAGACGAAGTAATACAGAAAAACAAGTGTCTGGAAGTGGTTAATGACTTACTCTCAATGTATAGCGAGGTTCAAAGAGGTTGGAAGTTTCAATGGAAAACTGAGCAGTACCATTTACATCTGTGGTGTAGTTAGCCCTAATCTCCCCATTGAATTCTAAAAAGATAAGACCATTGGCGAGTGGTTTGCCATCTTCATCTCTCAGCCTAATCTGCAGGAGAGAGAAGAAAAAAAATAACACTAAAATATTCAGGAAACATTCTGAGATACTGCATAATACAAAGCTGGGAATATTTTTGAGCCAGAAGTACATTTAGAACTTTGCAAACATATTATAAAAGCTCTTACAAAATGGCTGCAACCTATTTACCCAAAGGGCGGCAGTGGTGTCTACAGCAAGTCTCAAAATACAGGTGATGATAATGGAAGAATTACCTAAAATAATTCAGGGTGACTTCTGAGTTACTTAGCATACTGAACATTACCACCAGGGCATCAAAAACTCTCTTCAGTCAACTGTTGGCCTCTTCATTCTTTCATTGTTTTTCCTTTGCTCTGTCTGGAAAAGCATCACCATTGCTATGTAATTCTCTGAATCACTTAAGTCTCTGCTGAAGTATGGCTGTTCAAAATTAAGTTTGCATAGTTTAAATCTGGGAAATTTGGGAAAGGCCTCCAGACCCTGAGCTATGTAGGGCTTTAAAGATGACAACCAGCACCTTGAGGCTTGTGTACTAGGGGATTTACATGAGTAAGCCTTATGACAATCTTGCAGATAAAATTCCTTAACCATCTATAAAGCTGTTGTTCCTACCTGTCCAGAATACGGGAGCCCACGTCTATAGTATGAATCTATGTTCTCAAACATGATGGTTTTACTTGCTTGGTAGACAGAAATGTAGGTAGACCTTGAAGTCTGGATGCCTATGAAAGAATGAAACATCAATGCAAGTATTTAAAAAATGAACAACACACAAACACACACACATTTGTACAAAAAGCACTTGAGTACCAACTTCCCAACCACCCAGAGTGGCTGGGAGTTGGGTGGCATGAGTTAATTCTACATCATCATCACCCTCCTCCTCTTCCTGTTTTTAGGATACCAATTATCAGAGCATTATCTTAGCTCAGTCTCCTAATCCTATTCTGTTAGACTGTATTAATAATGCAGTATTATTAATTTCACTGTTCTATTATCTAAAGTGATCAAAGTAATATAAAATTACCTGTTCCATTTTCTGTAACAGTTCCCTCTACATGGAGTGACACAAAGAAATAACGATTTTCACCTAAACTTGCATAAAGACGGAAGACTTTGGTGCTAATTATCTTGGAAACGCAGCCATCTTTTCCCAGCTGAAAAGTAATTAGGAATTAAAAGAACAGATTTTAAACAGGGTAATGCCAAAGAATCATAAAGTAAATAATGCACGTGACAAATTTCTGAATAATGCTAAACATACAAAAATGAAAAACAGTGTGCCTAAATAATGAATGACATAGTTGGCACTAAAGTATTACCTCCTGTAGAATATTTTCTACAATTAAAAAACTACACTCTGTAATCTGTCATGGCACCTGTCCTCTTGAATTCGGTCCCCTTTGAGATCAGAACTGCTCCCACTCTGACAGTATTCAGGAAGGCCTTAAGGACCTGACTGGTCTACAGACCTTGGGGTAGGGTACATGCAACCCCCCTTGATTTATATTTTTTTGTTTTGGTGTTGAGGTTACAATATTTGAACTGCCACTGTGTTATTTCTCTTATTGTATTTTTTTTCTTTATGTTATTGTATCTATATTCTATTTTATATTGTGAACTGCCCAGAGTCATTCTGGAGTTGGGCACCAAAATAGAATATATAAATAAAAATGCTTTAAAATCTGATTCTGCTTCACTTGTTCTTTGAAACAATATGACAAATTCTCCTTTGCCTTGTCAATTACTTTCTGTCTAATGATGTACATCAGAAACTGTTACAAGATGTTTCTAAGAAACTGCAGGTGACACCAATCTTATTACTTTTTCTTGACATTACTTATTCCCTGCTTTCATACTACTACCTTATACATTTTTACTTCAGAATAAATCCAATAGAATTCAATGTGATTTTATTTTAGAAAGCAAGTATAAAGTTGCAGTTAAACATATATAACAATATGTTCAAATATTTCTTTCCAATTTATCCAAACATATACTCCTAAGCTGTTGTCCTAATATAGGATGAAAGACTTTATTCAATCTAAGACAAATTGTCCATTTAATTCCTGGAACCTATAGGCTCCATCCCCATCTCCACACCTGGGCAGCCCTGTGTGAGTTGCTTTTTGCCAACATAACTTATGGAAAACCATTTTTACTAAGAAACTGTATACTATTCCTAATATGATCTCAATATTTAAAAATACTTTTATAGAAACTACACAGTAGCTTCCTGCCCCAAAGCCCATGAATCTGAAGCAGATAAAGAATATTACTATAATTCAAAAGATAAAATAGACTTTTTCTTTTGAATGAGTTTAGACATACCCTGATGAAATCTAAAAAGCAGCCAAGTTTGCATTTTCTTTTTCCACAAAACACTCAACAGCAGTAAGAATAACAAAAGTTTTGGGAAATAAGCATGTACCTGTGCACTAATACTTTCACAAATCCCATTTGAATCTCGATTACATCTTGGATTGTAATAATGTTGTCTGCACACTCTGAGCTGAACTACTCCATGGACAGGTTGGCCATAGGTATACCTAACAGGAAAGGCATAACCCACAAAATTAGCTGAAAGGAAGGTTCAAAACTCATTCTAAGTTCATTTACAAAATTCCATTTCTGCAAGGAATGGGATTGTTCTTCCATGCCAAGTGGCCATTCTCTGCCCAACCCATAGACAATCTTGGTCCATTATTTTGCCATCTTCACTGTTCAAAGTAGTAACATTGTAACAAGTCATTGTCCCTGCTTGCTGCAAGTAATTGAAACGGCTTCTCATTTACTTTTTCATTGTCTAGTCTACACACCATGGCAAGCTGTTTTCATAAGGCCTCTCCTAAGCCACTTGCATGCTGGTGCAAGGAAGGAAAATATGCTTCCAGGTCACTGGATATCTCCAGAAGAATCCATAAATGTGTTGCAATAACCATCACTAGTACTTGTTCAATTGTTTAGCAATGTTGATGACTTTGATATCATTTTATGCAAGCATTTGTCTATTTCCTTCAGTTATCTATAGTGGATAACTCTAGAGAACCAGTTTGATATAGTGGTTAAGGCATCAGGCTAGAAACCGGGAAACCATGAGTTCTAGTCCCGCCTTAGGCACAAAGTGACATTGGGCCGATCACTTTCTCTCAGCCCTAGGAAGGAGGCAATGGCAAACCACTTCTGGAAAAGCTTGTCAAAAATACTGCAGGGACTTGTCCAGGCTGTCTCCAAGAATCGGATATGATTGAACGGATTAAAAAAAAAAATACAGTGGGGTTTTTCAGTTCTTTGATAGGTTTGTTTTGAGTGGATGGAAAAAGTAAATAAATATTTTTAAGGTGATTTTTAAGGCTTCCCTTGCAAGAGAAGCAATTTCTTCACTTCACTACCCCACTTTTACAATGTCTTTGAGGCAAACATTTTACTATCCAAATATACAATTTAAACTTTTTGAAAATTAGAATTTTAAAACTTACTTAGCACAAATGCTTAATTTGAATTCCTCATCAAAAGGAGAAATCTTCCATGGTGCCTGTATGGTCATCTCATATCTTGGCAGTACTGAAAATATAGAATGAATGCAGTTAAGCCTAGCATGCTCAAAGAAACAGACTGGATGCATAATGGGGAAGATGGTATATTTTGGTTTAAAAACATTTTTAGATTTTTTATCCTGCCTTTATTACCTTATAAGTAACTCAAGGGGGCGAACATACATAATACTCCTTCCTCCTCCTCCTCTCCCCCAACAACAACCCCATGAGGTGAGTTGAGCAGGGAGAGAGTGACTAGCCCAGGTCACCCAGCCGGCTTTCTTGCCTAAGGCGGGACTAGAATTCACAGGCTCCTGGTTTCTAGCCCAGCACCTTAACCACTAGACCAAACTGTCTCTCTAATTGCCTGCAATGTGATAAAGATGATCTGTTAGGAGAAGCATTATAACTGGTTGAGGGCTAGAACTCTTACTGAGGAAAGAAGAACAAGAAAAGCACGGTAATGTTCTATTTTATTTATAACATTTGCATCTTGCATTTTCATTGTTTAAAACTGTCCTAAAGATGAAAATGTATTTACCTTGTCCAGTATTATTCAATAATCCAAAATTAGCCCATACTGCCCAGATTTAATTGAAATTAAGCTTTAACAGGAATTCTTTGATTTTTTTTCCCTCCAGAGGAGGACAATATAAAATAAATAGCTGCCCTGCTTCTATCTGAAGTCAAACTGTTGGCCCAGCTTCCCTATAGGCCTCAACTATATTAAATCAGAAAGAGTACAAACTTTTTTTTTTATGGAAGTTGTTTCAAATAGTAGGATGCATTCCTAATGCTGCCCTATAGCTGGAAGCAAGGCTGCTAGGAGCTGAAACAAGGGCATGGTTTTTAAATAGTAGCCAAAATCTGCACCCTCAAGGCTTGATGTCACTCATCTGCTAGACAAATACCATTCCTCCTGAAAAAGCAAATTGAAGGTAAACTTGTAAATTTGTCAAGAGGTGCTGTTGACTCAGCAACAAAAACAAACCATTACAGTTCTTGAACAAAGGACCCTAGATGCAGATTTGCAAAATGAATAGCAACTGGAATACAATTGGGACCTATGATCAGTTTTACATTGGTCTTACAGCTTGAATGGCTACAGTTGAAACATTCTGTTGGGCTTTCACATTACTGCGGTTTGATCCTTTGTCACCAGCTGTATTGGAGTGCAGGATCCAGAAAACCCTTTCCATGGATAGGATTTGCCCCTGCTTGCCTGGGAATACTGAATCACTGACCCACACCTTATTCTATTGTGATTCTAATAGAGATACTGTTAGCGAGCTACTAATACCCCACATTAGGACATTCCCTGGTCAACCAGAAGAATTTTTTGTGAAGCTCTTCTTGTCTAAGTTTGCATTTGTAATTTGTAGAACAGGTACCTTGCTAAAAGTAAATTAACTTGGAGTTGATTAATAGTTATATTAAGTGGGGCATTAGGTATCATTTTTCTTATTTTATTTTGATATGTTTGGTGGATCTGTGAATAAAAGAAACCAAAATTATATTTAAAAACTCATATTAATGATTTTGGGTTCATTGTTCTTACTATATTTAAAATGCCCATGGCTTCATCTGGCTGAAGGATAACAGCAACAGTTTCACACATTTCTATACACACACACACACAAACACACACACATTCTGAACAATTCTTTGCTTTTGATACATGGGCAGTTAATGACACAGCAGTTTTTCTAGCAGTCAGTGACTTTCTCTTACCATGACTGATAAACCATATTCAAAAAATATGTAATTGCATAGAAGAGAGGTACACACACACACTTATTCTCTATCCTTTTCAAAAATAATATTTGCAAGAGTCCTGAATGTCCAGTTGTATATGCACAGGAGCTCCATGTAACCGGAGCCCTTCTTTTTCAGGATCCCCAGTCACACGGGGAAAAGAAGAAAAAAAACCCACACGTGTGATCTGTCTTGTAGAGATTCATGGGAGATCTAAGTGCAGCTATGTCATAACTCACATATCATCAAGCAAAATGTATTAAGGGCTCAGGTTCATTTTAACTTATGTGGTCTTGTTCAGTTTTCATTAACCCTAGATTTATGGATTTCTTCAGTCACCAAGTAGTCACAAATTTTATTTGGATACAGTAACGATAAAAGATTTAAGGAGAGGTATTTCACATTGGGCCCAAATCCTAGTTCTAAAACTAATTCAGAGTTTGTAAGATTTCTAATGCAGGTTAATTTCACAGAAATACTCACCATACTCTTCTAAACTGAACGAGTGATAGACGTAACTGTTGGGTGTATGTTCAACAATGATCTGATAGGATCCTAGGGTTGCATCTTGGACTGTCAGGAACTCAAGCTGGAGAATGCCAAAAGCAGCACTTTGATTTAGCCACTGAGCAATACGATTTCCCTTAGGATCCTGAAAGAAAGCAAGGAATATGCCCATCTTTAGACCCACTCCCACTGGACTGACATAATGAATAAGGGTTTTACTTCTGAAATAAACTTAATTACATGTATTATTGCCAACCTGAATACCAACTCATTCAAGTTGACAATTTGTAAGTATCAGCTATCTGCAGCAAGAAATATTATCAAGTAGGATCAAACTAAATACTGAGTACACCAGAGGGCATTTTTTTACCAAAAGAAAATTGTAATTTTCCAGAATATGGTCCATAAAAACGTTGCTGATATGGATAATGGTCAATGCTATGTTACATTTATTTAGAATGCCCTTTAAGTATGAATATAGGGATCCCGTGTCATTACAGACCTATATGAGCAAAATAAAATAGCTATGTTTGGATATATAGTATGGACATGGAAAATTATAGCTTGGTTGTTAATGGAAAAAAGGTGTACTTAGGTCAACATGTATAATGGTAGCTCAGATTATATTTAAACGTTAAGGTATGATGTTATAAAACTTAGCCTGAAACGGTTTTGTGAACTACCCTGGAAATGCTTTTGTTTTAAAAGGTGCATAATAATAATCACAATAATCATAATCATAATAAGTTGATCACAGATACATAGACAACATCAGTAGATTCAGGAAAGGGCCACAATTGTGCTGACATATTACCTGTCCCAAATAGATTTAGGGCTCATCCACATAGTCGCTTTGTCATATTTTTCCTCTTATCTCAGAGTCAGGAGGAAATCACATGGACACAAATCATGCTGCTTTTACAGCATACTGTTACAACACATCTATAAGAAGTCCATGTTGTACTGCTATGTAGTTCCTCCATAAGACACAGTGAGGTCAGTGACTGGATGTTTTCCCTGGCTGAAATTCTAATTTCACCAACCTTGGGAGAAACTGCCACAAACCACTGTACAGAATGTGTACCAGGTGGTGCTTGCAAGGGCCTGATACAGTCTGTAGTCTGTTCCATCATTTTTATTTTTTTCCCCAAAGGACTGTCAATCTATCTACCCAATGACCACTAGGTGGCCACAAAAAAATTGTGCCTCTTAACCACACTGTAGTGGTCACCTGGATTTGTGCAGCCTAGTTGTATTGGTTCTTGGAACCAGAATTCAAGAAAGGGGCTTTGGTATGTATGAGTTAGATTCACCTGTGAGGCGTTCTTTATACATCCACGCCATTTTTCAAAATGGTCAACGTATTGGCCATTAGGAGACAGCAAACAGCATTTCTGTCTCTCAAGCTGCCATCTAGTGGCTGTCCAAATTCAGGTAGCTGAGACACAGTCACTTGGAAAGTATTGTTGAAGTTACTGTTGGAGAAATCAGTTTATTGATTCTTGTGCTAAATCACAACATATGTTCAGCTCTAATCCTCAGAAAGATTAGGAGAGGGGGAAAGGTGATTATATGTTAAAGCCATCAGTGCTATTTCTTTGGACTGGCATCAGCCTGCCTCAACAGTGGGTTGCCTATGAGATGGAAGCTGTTGCCTGTCCTCAGCAAATAGCAGAAGTGGGCATCTTTGTGCCACAGTAAGCAGGCTATATTGGAGAGCCCTTAAATTAATGTTGAGACAGCAAAATAGATGGCTCAGTTTCTTTATGGCCGGAGATTCCTTGCCATTTGTTAAGAGACTGGTGAGACATTTCACACACACACACACACACACACACACACACACACATGCATATTGGCATTACAATTATCCACAACCTGAAGACAGCTTCAGCTACAGACCTAGTTACATCTCCCAACTCCCCACTGCTCCCTCCTTATACAGTTTTGCAGTTTCAACTTTCATGATGATGTTCTTATAAACATAAGCATTAGGTTGTCCAAATGCTTCAAAGAACCCCAGACTATCTAGCTAAGGGAAACTTCATTGTGTGTGCATTTTATCATTTGTAACCCAAACATAAGAGGATATAAAATGCAAACATTACAATAACCCAAAACACACACAAGCTGATTACAACTGTGATAGAAATATCCCTGCTTCAATCTCTCATGAATAATTGTTGAGGTTGGTACTTGAGACACTTTGTGAACCCCTAAAGAACTTTATTGGGGGTCATAATAAAGCACCAGCTCACCAACAAATATGTGCTAAGACTTCAAAAAGAAAGGCAATTTTCTATTTTCAAAGCCCAAGTGAGCTGGCAATGAGATTGAGCCAGTATCTTCATAATATAATTATACCAAGAAGTAATTTACTATTTGGGGTTAACATTTCCTCGTCAATATTGCTACCCATAAGGCATTCTTCTGTATTCAGGAAAGCAGGACAAATAAGCTGAAACCAAACTATCTCTGCAATTCAGAAAGAAGTTTAAGCCATGAAGTCCTTCTCTTACCTGGATGTAAATTGATTGATACTGGAATGCAAAAGAAGAAAAAGAGCACTGTTAGTTATATAAGCCATTTTTTGCTTTCTTTTATTACATTATTCATTATTATATTGATATTTTTAAATCATCTGCCAGTTAAAGTTGCTTTGCAAGATGGATGGCTATATAAATTGAATAAATAAACCACAAAAGAATGTAACTGTAGGTTTTAAGGTTCCAGGTAGTTGACTCTCCGCTGCTCTTACCATTTGTTTCACTGGCTTGAAATCAGGATTCAGAGCAACAGCTCTTATCAAAACTGGAAGAATAAAAAAAAATCAGTTGTATTTTATTTTACTGAGGTCAAAAAATCAGATTTTTGTATAATTTTAACTGACAGTGATATCCACCAAACATTTCCTTTCTAGCTATTAACTACTGATAAATAATGGAAAAGATTATCAAACTCTATATAGAATTTTGGACTGAACTCCCAAAGTCATAATTTTAATATTAAAATGTACATATTACAAATTGAAGCTATGAATAATTACAGCAGCACCTACAGTTGTAATCGAAATTATTCAACCCCCCATTGCAAATCAGGTTGATTGTCAAAATGTACAGACTTTCAGCTGTTTGCAATGAACAAATCAAACAAAAGCAATTGAAAGAGCTCCACACAACGAATGCTTCAAGTGGTGTCCCCAAAGTCAACTGAAAATGCAACTTATAATGACTTTTCCAGTCTCAAAATTATTCAACCCCTTCATGGCAAGCATCTTCAGTACTTAGTAGAGCACCCTTTTGCTGTTATGACCTGCTGCAAACAAGATGCATAGCCAGACACCAGCTTCTGGCAGCATTCCTGAGGAATCTTAGCCCATTCTTCATGAGCAATGGCCTCCAGTTCCACTTTCTTCAAATCCCACCAGAGATTTTCTATGGGGTACAAGTCAGGTGACTGTGATGGCCACTGTAGAATCTTCCAGGACTTCTTCTGCATCCAAGCCTTAGTGGAATTTGAGGTATGCTTGGGATTGTCCTGTTGGAAGGTCCAATGACGCCCAAGCTTCAGCTTCCTTACAGGCATGACGTTTTCTCCTAGGATTTCCTGATGCTTCAATGAATCCATCTTGCTGTCCACACGCTGCAGGTTTCCAGTGCCAGAAGATGCAAAGCAGCCCCAGAGCACCACCAAGCCACCACCATGCTTAACTGTAGGCAGAGTGTTCTTTTCAGTGTATGCTTCATTCTTCTTCCTCCAGACATACCGCTGATCCATTGGGCCTAAAAGTTCCAGTTTTGTTTCATTGCTCCACAGAACAGAATCCCAAAACTTCTGTGACTTATTTATATGATTATGAGCATATTGGAGCTGAGTTTTCTTGTGCTTTTGGGTCAGTAGTGGTGTACGTCTTGGAGTTCTGGCATGGAAACCTTCTGTGTTTAGTACACGCTTCACTGTGCTCACTGAAACCTCAGTGCCTGTTGCCACCAAGTCTTGCTGCTGGTCTTTTGCAGTCACTCGAGGATTTCTCTCCACCTGCCTTCTCAGAAATCTGGTTGCAGCCACTGACAGCTTCCTTTTTCTGCCCCGTCCAGGTAGTGTAACCACTGTTCCTTGAACCCTGAACTTGCGAACTCTGCTTCCAACGGTGTCGCTAGGAACATTCAGCGCCTTCGCTATCTTTTTGTATCCTGTTCCTTGTTTGGGAAGAGCGATGAAGTCTTCTCTTACATTTTTGGACCATTCTTTTGACTTAGCCATACTGTATTTCTAACATGCAGTCAAACGTGACACTCAACAGACCCCTAGCCGGTTCAGGTATTTCATGTGCTCCAGCTCAAGCACAGCTGGTGCAACTAATGAAGCCCTTGATTAGTTGCATCAGGTGTGCTTGAGACAACACCTGTTTTGCATACTGTGTATGTGCTGTTGTGGCGGATTCTATTCAGGGGGTTGAATAATTTTGAGACTGGAGAAGTCATTATAAGTTGCATTTTCAGTTGAATTTGGGGCACCACTTGAAATAGCTCAACACAATGAATGCTTCAATTGCTTTTGGTTGATTTGTTCATTGCAAATAGCTGAAAGTCTGTACATTTTGACAATCAACCTGATTTGCAATTGGGTTTGAATAATTTTGATTACAACTGTATGACCAGGCCAAAGGAAAAACAAGGTAACAAGGTCAGGTTAACAACACGAAGGGCCACAAATTATACTATACAATATTGTTTACTAGTATTGGATATAAAATTATAAAAACATACATAAAATACAATTGCAACAATAAAAAACATTAAAAGGCCCCAAACAGCCAACATATACGAATCAATACAAAGACAAAGACAATCAAACAGTACTACTAGCTAGCATCCAGAAACCTGACTAAACACATTTCGGCTTATAAGCCTTCATCAGTAGTCACAAATATAGGGTTATAATAATGCTGGAAGAAATAAAGGAAAAAGGTATAAATATTCATATATCTCAACCAGTTAAAATAATACACATAAACCTAACATAAAAACAGCACTTACTTGAGTAGTATAATTAAAATATGGTTTGTTATAAACTCCTATAAAGTAGATATCCCTACAACCAAGTGGAGTGCAAAAGCTGGGTGCAAGATAACATCTGCATAAATAAAATGAAATCAGCCTAGCCGAATTAAATAAGGAGTGTAGAATGGTACAGTAATGACTACATCTGATTACAGTACAAAGAACTGAAAGCGAAACTCCTAGCTGATATAAAAGAGGAGAGGGAAGTGGGAGAAAAGAATAACAAACTTAAAAGAATAAACTTTATAATCAAAGATAAGGTAAATTCATAAACATATCCGATCTATTTCCTCATTCATTCCATGGGGGTGGGGGGGGGCGTCAAGGTATGCAGATTAAACATCCAAAAGGTCTCTCTAGCTTTCAGTCTGTAAAGAAGCTGAGTTCCTGAAGCATGATTTTTTTCCAGCATCCAAAACCGTATCTGGCTCTCCATGTGATTAAAGGCTCTGAAGTGTTGCACAAGAGGAGAAGTGATCTTCTGACGTCTGATACAATTTCTGTGTTCACAGATCCTTGTTTTCACTGCTCTTGAAGTGTAATCCACAGACAAAAGCGGACAAGGGCAGTGAATAGCGTATATCACACCTCTAAAGTTACAATTGACAAAAGATTTAATGGAATAGTTTTTCTAATGGTATCTATCCTGAAAATTACACAAAAAAATTCCAAGAATTCGAAAGACATGTTGGTGAGGAGTACTTTGAGATCTCCTGTGGTCCACTCATTAGGAGTAGATGGACAGGCGACACCTGTAGGCTGTTACCCTTGTGATAACTGTTTAGTATGTAAGTTTTGCCTCAGAATTACTTATTTTCACGATACGTACCATCAGAAAAACTATACTGAAGGGAAAGGGAAGTGAGTTGATCCCACCAACAGATGCCACAAGAACTTGCTCGGGGCTTAGGGGCTGATGGCTCTGAAGTACTCTGACATATCTGGCCAAGGGAGTTGTGAAGATGCCTCTTTTTCCATCATGAGGTTTGTACTGGGTTGGAACTGAACCTGAGCCCTTTAAGTTGTACATTTCTACTCACCTTAAATATTTTGGGTTCGACTCCCATCCCCTTTGGGCCCCAAGGAATTAAACAGAAAATCACTTTCTCCTTAGGCTAATTTTCCCTTCCAAGGACTTGGGCCTGCACACTGCTACCAGCATTCAGAGAGGAAATGAAAGCAATACCTTTGTAGCTGGGTCAGACATGGCTTTTCTGAATAATATGTGGACTTAGGGTCACGTTTAAAAATAATATGTGCCTGAACATTCAAACCTTCCTCCCGCCCCATTTTCAGTACTCAGAGCTTCTGCAAGCAGACACTTTTTCAAGAGGAGAAGAGATCAGAATTGTAATGTCTTTTAAATATCAGAAATTATGACTAAATTATGACTCAAGAGCCTCCATACTTGCAAGACCACATAGATAATACTGTCTGCTGACAGTGTTTGGTCACTAGAGAGAGTTGGCTGTTCTGTCTGCCTTGAGAAGTAATTCTTTCTAACACTTTAGAGTGCATGCTTCACATACCCTTCTGGCCAGTTTTGTAGGTAGTCTTATCAGTTTGGACAAAGACAGTAGTGCTTATGTTCCGAATGGCGACAGATCTCCTTTCATGGAAGGTAACTGAGGAACCTTGGGCAGAAAGCACTATGAAAGCTAGTGGATTAGAAGCTGCTGGAGGAACCTGTACAAGGAAAAATTTTAAGGTAGGGTTAAGGAGAGCTATCCATTTTCTCTTTTCATTCTAGAAATGAACAGAAAGTGGCTCTGGACCCAGCTAATAGGCCTGGGTTGTGTGTATTTCAGTATTTGAACAGTAGGCAAGTCTTCCTGATTGGCTCCCTGCTGGAACACATGGGACACAAGCTCAGTGTTACCTAGGTCAGAAAATGGGAGAACTTCATGGATTCTGTCAAGCTCTCCCTTCTTATATGGCCCAGACCAGGCCAATATACACTTACACTAAGTAAAGTAATACCACAGAGGTTCTACTGCATGTTTTTGCTCCAAGACACATGTAGGTGGGGTACCCCTGAGTAGCAGAAAATATGTTAACCTTTAAACCTGGGATAAATACTACAGTACTACAGTACTCCACCCAAATAGGATCAGCTGTAAAATCAGCTCTCCACCCCCACCTTTTTTATTAGCTCCTTTTCTTCTTTCACTCAACAACAATGCAGAATACTAATAAGAACAGAATAAAGATTTTGTACCATAAAAGTGACACAGTGGAAGAAGTGGTTTTCATTCACTGTCCCCTTCCAAAGAGGATAAGTGTTTATGTTGTACTCCATTGTAACATTTGCAGAAATTGGTTCATTGATGTTCAGGAACTGTAGACAGGCCTCATTTGAAGAGTTGCTCTGTACTACTGCAGGTACTAACAGGACATACTGTCTGTAATCAAAATAAAATCAATTATTAATTGACTTTAACTGATTAAAACCAGTCACTACTAAAATATGTCCAAATGTGTTGAGGAAAAGTGGATGTTACTTAAATTTGCTTGTTAGGGCAAACCTTCCCTTTGGCACCTCCTCTTATTCCAGATATATTGATTCTGACCTTGTATTTGCACTTTCTCTGGGGTCAAAAGACATAAAACACCAACTTCTATAAACTTATGAAACAAAGAGAAATTACTATGACTGCATCTAGAGGCTGCTTGCAGAGTGCAATGGAGAGAGAGAAAAATGGAAGCATTTTGTACAAAGCTCAGTGACTCCATCAAAATAAAAACTGGTCAGTAATCATGCTGGTATCAAGAGCTGCACTGAGTGGCAACAAACAGAAAATTTAGCAAACAGCTAAATCTACTTTTATCTTCTCCTGGAACATTAAGAACAATATACTTCTAATGTAAATAGCAGCTTGATTATGGCTTAGCATGGCTCATACAAATCTTTGGGTGTGGTCCAAACGGTCCCTCAAAAAAATTTCACCAAATTCCCATACATACAACACATCACGCAGCATGGTAAACACAACCACTTACAGTATGGCTTTTAAGGGGGCCTGAATGCTTACAAATATTGCAAATTAGCAAATGTTTAAAACAGAGGGAGTCAGAAAACAATAGTTTGCCTTTTTTATTACTTATTTCTCTTTTTTTCCTACTTTTCAGGTATTTTACTTTTAAAAAAAATTGCTTTGCCTATCTATTTCCTTCTACCTATCTATACACACTCAAATAATACAATAGAGATCTTAATATTAAATAACTTCAGACTACATTATTATGACTCCTACTCAGATATGAAATGCAGTGGGTTTTTTTTAATGCTATACTCAATTTTTGATAGAAAGCTAAATAATTTTATAGTTGCAATATTGACATCCTAAAATGCTATTAATATTGATAGAATTTTTACTTTTTTCTTCTTTTCAATACTGTAAGCATTCTAAATAACAGAAAGTTTACATTGAAATAATACAATGTATCAAGATTTATAACATTAGAATAAAAGGGAAAAAATCACCAAGTTTTAATTTTTAACATGTTAGTGGTGACAGAGAATTATTAAATACAGTAGACTCTCAGTTAACCAGAACTCAAGCAACGGGCACAAAAAATTGAACAGGAAAAAACTGGTACTGTTTTTCGGGCACTCTCAAGCAACTGGCAAAAAAATCTGTATCTCTCTGCTGCCGTCTAGTGGGTATTAGGGTTTAATAGTAATTCTCAAGCAACCAGAAACTACATTTATCAGGCATCTACCAATCCCCATGAGTGCCGGTTAACTGAGAGTCTACTGTATATAGAGAATAATGGCATAACGGTACTTTACCTCAACTTTAGTTTTTGTTTATTACAAGCCATGACTGGCAGTTTTATGCTTCCTCCCTTCTCACATAAGAGAAAGAAGGGGAGTATGCAAGAACCTGAATCTCAGAATAATTCTGGCATATAAAGTTTAGCCATAATTTGTTATTTTATTTATTAATCAAATTTATCACCGCCCATGTCCCAAAAGGGACTCTGGGTGGTTTACAATAAAACATGAATAAAAATATAAAACTGTAAAACACCGTATGACTAAATTGAGGCACCGGCTAGAAACCAGGAGACTGTGAGTTCTGGTCTTGCCCTGGGCACAAAGCCAGGTGGGTGACTCTCTCAGCCCTAGGAAGCAGGCAATGGCAAACCACTTCCAAAAATCTTGCCGAGGAAACTGCAGGGACTCGTCCAGGCAGTCTCTGAGAATCGGACGTGATTGAACAGATTAAAAAAAATCTTCCTGCTTTATTCAGTACTCCATAAACCTCAAAGAGTTAAAACTGTGAAACCATGCTTTTCAAATCACCTTTAAACAAAATTATACTATTTTGACTTGAGTTTGCAATCAAGTTTCTTTACTGATTAATTCTCCCATGGGGTTTAAGTAATTTATGTTGAACCACCAGATGGTGATGAGAAAGCAAAGCTGAGCACTTTTTCTTTCTGCTAGCCTCTCTATGCACTCTTGACCTTCTGAAATAAGGTTCAGTTTAATATCTTTAGAATCCTCCTCATGATCAACATTCCTAAATCCGTTAAGTTCAGAAGTCCAGGTCCCTGTAATTTAGATGTTGGTGCTTGGATGTGCCCCACTGTACAAAATCTAGATTCCAAGTCTGGAACTCAACTGCTAGTGGATAGACCAACGCAATACATTGTGCATTGACCACATGCTTTTATCTTAATTAATTGGCTGCAATCTTAAGCATAGTTATTTAGAAAAAAACCCTAGTAAAATATCTAAGACACCTAATTAAGGCTAGATTTCAACCCCTTTGCAACATTCTGGTAAAAATAAAAAAAATAGGCTCCTCCATTTTTCCAAGACTCTCTCCACACCCTATCTTTATGACAGGGAGTGTCTTTTGAAATCTAAAATGAAGTTGGATCTGGGCCACTCACTGATAATCAGTGTTTCATTGCAGTTCTGGTCCCTGTTCTTTAATAGCTTCTAAACAGCTGGAGGAACCCTTGAAACATTTTTCAGGCCTCAGGGAACCCCTGCACATTCAGGCTCAAATAGAGACCAGAAGTTATAAAATTATTATATTCGTTTCATGGGTAGGCCTGGACATATGCATTAACAGTGTTCTTAAACTAAAGAATGAAACTTACCTCTTTAATGTGAAGTTGCCTGAATTTGGAATAAATTTTTAAACAAGTTGTGATATCCCAGGGAACCTTAGGGTTCCATGGAACCACAGTTGAGAAACCCTGTTCTACACTAATTCTTCATAGTGGAGAGTGAAGCTTCATCTGTCTTCATAGTAATGAAATCAGTTTGTCTCTGAATAGGCATATATCTAAATAGTGACACAGATCCTCAGACTGACAGTAACATCTAATACTACATTTTAGTTATATCATTCTACTAATCAGCCCATTTTTATATACTATTCTTATTCAACTTATTTTAGAAACCTATAACATATCCAAAGGTTTTTAGAAATGATGTCAGGTAAGTGGTCTGACAGACAAGAGTTTATTCCTGCTCCTCCTCTTCCTTTTCAACCCATCACATTGTATTTTGTTTCCCTTGCATCGCAGTTCCCTGTTGAAACCACGTCTCACATTATGGTCTCTCATCATGCATATTAATAGCACCATGTACATTAGTATATAATTTATATAACAGTAAATAGATGAAGGGGTAAATCATATCCTAGTGGTTAAGGTACCGGGAGGCTGTGAGTGCTAGTCCCACCTTAGGCATGAAAACTGGCTGGGTGACCTTGGGCCAGTCCCTCTCTCTCAGTCCAATTCACCTCACAGGGTGGTGGTTGTGGGGAAAAGAGGAGGAGGAGGAAGGAGTATTAGTTATGTTCCCTGTCTTGAGTTATTTATAAAAAAAAATAAAGGTGGGATAAAAAAAAAATTGGCCCAGGATACTTCAGGGGAAAAAACAGCAGAGAGACAGAACACAAATATCTTAAACAAACCCATTCATTGAATGCTGTAGAAGCACATCATTCAGTATTCATGCCTCCAGGGTCCATGCCCCCTCCATCTAAACCACTACTGTTTTAGAAGCCATCATCTGAGCAAAGTCCTAGCCATTGCTGCCATCAGGCCTAATCCAAACCTCTGAACATTGGGTTACTTACGGCTCCAGAGCTTTCGCAATATTTAAATGAAAGAAGAGGGCCACAAGGAAGATCCAGCAACCCATGCTTGCTCTGATGTAGCAAATACACCTAGGGACCGAGTCTTTTAAGCTGCCTTTGAAAACTGGCCCCTCCTCTTCTTTCTCCACCTACTTCTTGAAAGGATGGTTAATGTCAGTACCAGCATTTGCATTCAGTGATTAAGTTCCTTCCTCTCTGGGTTTTTCTATTGCTGCTGCTGACACTTTTTTTTTTTTTTTTAGGTTTCAGGGTTTCCTGGTTGGCTGAGCGGTTTGCTTCTCTCCCAGGTGCTCACATCAATCTGCATCCCTTCCCCCAATTACTGAGTACTTCAGTGATTCACACTGAAAGTACCTGTTTGGTTGGATTAAGACAAAAAAATAGCACCACAAGGTATAACAAGGATCTTTCCATTTTAATCAGCTTTTTTTAAGGGTAGCAATGTTTTTTCCATCTAGGCAACTGATGTCACTTTATTATAATATTAAGCTTGCAAAATCTGGCTCCTACTTTCCAAAGACACTTGAGCCACGATTTAAAGAGATGGGCTGAATTTCTTTCTCCCCAGATATGTCTCAATTATGGTGATAATATTATTTGTATCCTACTTAAAATTTCCAGGCCCTGTAAAAATCTTAAAAATACAACGTCTTGATCTTGCTTGAATTCTCATAATACAAATATACTGACATACCAGCAAAGATAATAATAAAAAGGGATAATAACTGGATTCAACTTTGATTTTTTTTAAAAAATCCAACTATTCTACCCAAATTTGGAAAATAGCTAAATTTACGTTTTCAGAGGAAAGCAAAGCATGGATGTCACTCATGTATACTATATATTTAGGATTAAGATCTGCAAGTACTTGGGCATTAATTCTATCAACTTAACTTCCTAATATATCTGCAGCTGAATGTGTTTTATAGGGCAAAACAGTATTTTTACTCTCTCCCTTTCTATATGCCCGCCTGCACCTCCTCAGCAGTGTTGCCAGATGCTCAAAATTTTATTAGCCCAACACACCCTTAAAAGCAGCCCCAAAACGCAACCCGCAAAGGCCAAACATTTCCTGCAACCGATCTCCAAGCCTCCAACACTGGCTTGGCCTGCGGGAGCGCACGCAGACCCTGGGCATGGGTGGGGATTGCGCGCACGTCTGCAAGTGGGGAGAGAGAGAGAGAAAGAGAGAGACGCCGCACGGTCTGTGCGTGTTTGTGTGCGCGCGCGCCGGAGGGGGGGTGGCTTGGGGGCTGCCCCTCAGCGGCTGGCTGGGATACGACGCCCCCTCAGTAGCCCCACCGGCATGAAATAATACTCGTGGGCGGGGGAGACAAAGGGAAGCAGCTCCCCCGCTTAGTTGGAAGGCCCTCCCGAGTGTGCAAGAGAGTGAAAAGAGGATTTCAGAGAGCCTATGTAGACGGTGCTCCGTCTGCCTGCCTCGCCCCGCCTCAAAGCTGTCGCCCAAAAACTACATGCCCTTATAAAAGTAGCCCAAAAAACTGCAACCCGCAAACACAAAATAATTCCCAAAACTAGCCCAACTGGGACTTCAGCAAAGGATCGTTACCTTGTTGTGGTGCTGGAGCTTGAGCACCTCAATGATGCCATGAGCTAAACCGTGAAGGGCCACCCAAGACGGGAAGGTCATGACAGAGAGGTCAGACTAAATGCGATCCCTGGGGAAGGTAATGGCAACCCGCCCCAGTATTCTTGCCGTGAAAACTCAATGGATCAGTACAACCAGAGATATGTCGGTATACCATCGGAAGATGAGACCCCCAGGTTGGAAGATGGTCAAAATGCTACTGGGGAGGAACACAGGATGAGTTCAACTAGCCCCAGACGTGATGACGCAGCTAGCTCAAAGCCGAAAGGACGGCTAGCGGCCGACGGTGCTGGTGGTGAACGGTGAATCCGATGTTCTAAGGATCAACACACCATTGGAACCTGGAATGTAAGATCTATGAGCCAGGGCAAATTGGATGTGGTTATTGGTGAGATGTCAAGATTAAAGATAGACATTTTGGATGTCAGTGAATTGAAATGGACTGGAATGGGTCACTGCACGTCAAATGACCACCAGATCTACTACTGTGGATAAGAGGACCACAGAAGAAATGGAGTAGCCTTCATAATTAATAGTAAAGTGGCTAAAGCAGTGCTTGGATACAATCCAAAAAACGACAGAATGATCTCAATTTGAATTCAGGGCAAGCCATCTAACATCACAGTGATCCAAAAGCCCAACTGGGTGGGAAAACCACGCAACTGGCAACACTGTTCCTCAGTCTCCCTCAAGCATGGGAGGGCGGGTTGATAAAGGTTTGCAGTGAGAAGCAAGCTCAAGCTTATTGGCACAATGTCAAAGGATGTGTAAAAAATGCATTTCTAAATCACTGGGGGAACTTGGCCAAGCCTCCAAAGGCCACTGCTGCAAGTTACTATTCCAGTACATGATCGGTTTAGAACGCAGTCCTAAATGAATAAGCAAATGCTCTATGAATAGGTCATATTCTGCCACCAACTTTTTCCTCACGTTGTTGTTCATTGTTCAACTTAAGAAAAAAGTTGATGACAGCAGTGGGAGGATTTGGGAGCATCTCCCAACTTACTTGGAGACCACAGTACTGTGGACAATAGTTCATTTCCCAGTGTAAGAAAGATCTTTTGACTACCAGAGATCGGAGAAGTGACAGGTTTCTATGCTATAGTCACTATTAAAAGGTTAGTTTTTAACAGGTGCTGCACTATCTGGATTCTGCAGGGAAGAAGTGAATATTACCTTGCAACTTTAAGAAGACTATGTGCTAATAAGCTAAAAAAGTGATTCACTGAAGGACTTTATTTCACCACCCTTCTAAAGTAAACAGTTAAGTTGCATAACTTAAAAAAGGTGTTGTTTTCATCTTGTTTCCTGCAAACTCTATGACAGTTTCAATGTTTGGATTATGATAGATCTCTTCACTAGAAAAAGCTCTGATAATGTTCTATAGGGGAACAGTGAAGAAAGGAATCTACTGAATGTACTAGGAAAACTTAGTAACTTACAGCTGATTAACTCCCAGCAATAATAGTGATAAAATGATTCCCCACCCATCCTAAATTGTAATGTTTAGCTAAAGATGTGGGAGTGGATTTGGAATGAAGGGCTGCTGGCACTTCAGAACCGGAGTAGTGAGAGCAAATTTCTGGACTCAGAATTCTTTAATCTGAGATCTATATCCCAATTCTGAATTATACCCATCCTTGCTCTGGAACAAGTTATATGGGGGTGAGGGGAATGTAAAAAAGAAGGTATTTCTGCAAATCTTGAGTTGCCTGAAAGCTGCTGATACTTCTTTGTGCATGAGTATTGTTGTATGCATACATAAGCAACAACACTCATGCCTGGACATAGTGGAAAAAATGACTGGCCTGCATGGGGTTTCAAATACATCATCCTTTCTCTGTCCTCTTGCATATTTCCTAGGTCAAACTTAAAGTAACAAAGGATTGCTTAAATTTCTGTGGAAGACATGAAATGGGGGATACATGAACTACCTTGCTGGAGATCTGCATGTAGTAAGAGATAGTGATTATAGCAAGTATTGTCAGTTTTGTATCTGGATGGACCTGTGGGCTTTCATAGTCTCCTAGCGATTGGCTTATTGGCGTACTATGTAATTGAATGTCAACAGATGATAAGAGACTGACAGGAGGTCTTTTCTTATTGGCTATGGAAGCACTACCAACTATTCTACTCTTAGAGGATGGAGAATACCTGAATGGGGACGTGTAACTGCCCTTAAGATTTATAGGCATCAAATAGCCAAGATTTTCCTGCCTTGGTTCAAAGAGATTTCTGTTGCAGTGTGATCTAAGTGACAGTTGCCTGTACTCCTAGGAGGAATTTTGGAAAACCAGACAATTTGGGGTATGAGAGAGTTAGAAAGAGGAGTTAATTGTGTTCAGCAAAGGTCGAGGAGTTGTCTGTCCAGTTATATTTCAGAGGATCCACTAATGTTCACATGCATAAGACTACGCATACTCATTACCTTACCTGACACACCCAGTACTCTTGCCAAACATATATTTAGCCCCACACCCCAGATCTCTGCATCATGAATAGAATCACTGGAACTTGCAGCTCTCCTTTTCATTCCAGACTGCTGTAGATCACTGGGCTCCTATGCCAACGGAGCACCACAAAACAACTGATCTTCTCTCCCTGGAATGCAAATGATGCCATCTAGATTCCCCAAAACATTTCTGAATACTGCAGGGCAATTGTACAAGAAAAACTTTTTCTGAAAGCATCATCTGCTCTTGCTCTGGGGAAAGAAAAAAGGCACAAAAGCCTACCTAAAAATTATTATTGGTTCTCAACTCCAACTGTATTTTGTTGACCTCTACTTATAAGCTAATATAATGTTAGTAGGCATAAGCAAGAATTATAATTTTAGCTTTGAGTGGAATACACCCATTTTTCTGTACCAGAACACTGAGTGGATCATGAAAGTAGAGATTGGCTTCTCCAATTTGCTCTGGACAAAACATAAATGCTTGGCTGGTCTCTGTGTACATACCCTTTTTGCAGCTCTCAGGTGGAATCTTGTACAAAGCAAATTAAAACATGCACATGATGCAAGAAATATTTTTACAGTTTCAGGTGAGTTGTGCAGTTTCTTCAGCCCTTCTCTAGAGCAGCGTTTCTTAAAGTGTGGTCCCCCCAGGACCCTCTCAAGGATCCTTGAAATCAAACTTATTTGCCAGCCCATGTTGAAAAATAATACAATATTAAAATCCCATCAAACAATTGTGAGAAGCGGTGTTGTTGTTTATTCGTTTAGTCGCTTCCGACTCTTCGTGACTTCATGGACCAGCCCACGCCAGAGCTGCCTGTCGGTCGTCAACACCCCCAGCTCCCCCAGGGACGAGTCCGTCACCTCTAGAATATCATCCATCCATCTTGCCCTTGGTTGGCCCCTCTTCCTTTTGCCCTCCACGCTCCCTAGCATCAGCGTCTTCTCCAGGGTGTCCTGTCTTCTCATTATGTGGCCAAAGTATTTCAGTTTTGCCTTTAATATCGTTCCCTCAAGTGAGCAGTCTGGCTTTATTTCCTGGAGTATGGGCTGGTTTGAGCTTCTTGCAGTCCAAGGCACTCTCAGAATTTTCCTCCAACACCACAGTTCAAAAGCATTGATCTTCCTTCTCTCAGCCTTCCTTATGGTCCAGCTCTCGCAGCCATATGTTACTACAGGGAACACCATTGCTTTAACTATGCAGACCTTTGTTGTCAGTGTGATGTCTCTGCTCTTAACTATTTTATCGAGATTGGTCATTGCTCTTCTCCCAAGGATTAAGTGTCTTCTGATTTCCTGACTGCAGCCAGCATCCGCAGTAATCGTCGCACCTAGAAATACAAAGTCTTTCACTGCCTCTACGTTTTCTCCCTCTATTTGCCAGTTATCAATCAAGCTGGTTGCCATAATCTTGGTTTTTTTGAGGTTTAGCTGCAAGCCAGCTTTTGCACTTTCTTCTTTTGCCTTCATCATAAGGCTCCTCAGTTCCTCTTCGCTTTCAGCCATCAAAGTGGTATCATCTGCATATCTGAGATTGTTAATGTTTCCTCCACCAATTTTAACTCCAGCCTTGGATTCCTCAAGCTCAGCATGTCTCATGATGTGTTCTGTGTACAAGTTGAATAGGTAGGGTGAGAGTATGCAGCCCTGCCGTACTCCTTTCCCAATCTTAAACCAGTCCGTTGTTCCGTGGTCTGTTCTTACTGTTCCTACTTGGTCGTTATACAGATTCTTCGGGAGGCATACAAGATGACTTGGTATCCCCATACCACTAAGAACTTGCCACAATTTGTTATGGTCCACACAGTCAAAGGCTTTAGAATAGTCAATAAAACAGAAATAGATGTTTTTCTGAAACTCCCTGGCTTTTTCCATTATCCAGCAGATATTGGCAATTAGGTCCCTAGTTCCTCTGCCTTTTCTAAACCCAGCTTGTACATCTGGCAATTCTCGCCCCATGAATTGCTGAAGTCTACCTTGCAGGATCTTGAGCATTACCTTACTGGCATGTGAAATGAGTGCCACTGTTCGATAGTTCGAACATTCTTTAGCGTGTCCCTTTTTGGTATGGGGATATAAGTTGATTTTTTCCAATCTGATGGCCATTCTTTTCTGGCTCTAGCTCACTAACCACACCATCAAAGCTATCCCCGATATTGTTATCCTTCCTATACCGGTCTTCTGTATATTCTTGCCACCTTTTCTTGATCTCTTCTTCTTCTGTTAGGTCCTTGCCATCTTTGTTTTTGATCATACCCATTTTTGCCTGGAATTTACCTCCGATGTTTCTAATTTTCTGGAAGAGGTCTCTTGTCATGCCCCGTTCTAAGGCATGCATGCTTCACAACGTGATCATGCCTTCCTGTTGGAAGGGAGGGGTAGGAAGTATGCATAGGCTTATCCCCTCAAGAACAAATTGCATGGATGGCTCGCCCAAGGCCGGGCGGCCATCAACATAATCACCGGCCACTCCACAGGGCCCCAGGGTACACACCTGGGCCACACACAGAAGGAGGATAATGGGAGCCAGGCGGCACCCACCCTAATCGCCCATCAAGGCTATTGTCTCACTTGGATCACCCATCAAGAGGGCCGGGAACGGACACACGGACAAGGGAGGGCGGAAAGGGGCAAGGCCGACACACGTGTATATAAAGGGAATGAGCCCAACACGTGCTCATTCCCGTCTTTCTCTCGTGACCGTATCCTTCCCAATAAACCAGATTTCCTTAGCCAGCCTAAGTTCGAGTCTGCGCCTCATTGGGGAGAAGCTACGCATCACATCTCTTGTCCTTCCTATTCTATTGTCTTCTTCCACTTCCGTGCATTGCTTCTTTAAAAATAATTCCTTATCTCTTCTGGCTAACCTCTAGAAGTTTGCATTTAATTGGGCATATCTCCCCCTATCGCTGTTGCCTTTTGCTTTTCTTCTTTCTTGGGCTACTTCTAGTGTCTCAGCAGACAGCCATTTTGCCTTCTTGGTTTTCTCTTTCTTTGGGATGTATTTTGTTGCCGCCTCCTGAACAATGTTGTGAACTTCTGTCCATAGTTCTTCCGGGACCCTATCTACTAAGTCCAGTCCCTTAAATCTATTCTTCACCTCCACTGCATATTCCTTAGGAATATTAGTGAGCTCATATCTAGCTGATCTGTGGGTCTTCCCTAATCTCTTGAGTCTGATCCTAAATTGTGCAATAAGAAGTTCGTGATCGGAACTACAGTCAGCTCCAGGTCTTGTTTTTACCGACTGTATAGATGTCCGCCACCTTTGGCTGCAAAGGAGGTAGTCAATCTGATTTCGGTGTTGTCCATCTGGTGAAGTCCATGTATAAAGCCGTCTCTTAGGTTGTTGGAAGAGAGTGTTTGTTATGCAGAGTGAATTGTCTTGGCAAATTCTATCAGCCTATGTCCTGCTTCGTTTTGTTCTCCCAGGCCACGCTTACCTGTAATTCCAGGTGTCATTTGACTGCCCACCTTAGCATTCCAGTCTCCTGTGATGAAAATAACATCTCTTTTAGGCGTGTTGTCCAGTAGGTGCTGCAGATCCTCATAGAACTGCTCTACTTCAGCTTCTTCAGCATCTGTGGTTGGGGCGTATATTTGGATCACTGTGATATTAGATGGCTTGCCCTGAATTCGGATTGAGATCATTCTGTCATTTTTTGGGTTGTATCCAAGCACTGCTTTAGCCACTTTACTATTAATGATGAAGGCTACTCCATTTCTTCTGTGGTCCTCTTGTCCACAGTAGTAGATCTGGTGGTCATCTGATGTGAAGTGGCCCATTCCAGTCCATTCCAGTTCACTGTGGGAAGCGGTAGCAGCAGCAAATGCATCAATTTTAATTTTTAATATGGCAAGTATTAATAAATATGGCCCATACAAAGAAAAGCTCTTTTGAGGTCCTTCATAATTTTTAAAAGTGGGAAGGGGTCCTGAGAGAAAAAAGTTTAAGAAACACTGCTCTAGAATATCATCTGATTCCATTTGCAATAACACTTATCCCTTAAAATTACGAGTTTTGAGGAACAAGAATCTAGCAATCATTATGACAATTGCATTGTTGCTGATCAGTGTAATTTTCATACAATTGTTCAGTACAAGTACAAGACAGGTATGGACCGCAGCAAAAGGTCAGCGTACCTAACTAGTAGAACAAGTCTTCCTGGAATTTCCTTTATGGTACACATGGAATTTCCTTTATGTTGACATCCAAAGTTTTTATGTAAAACTCTAATGATCCTTGAGTTTGTTGAATCAAAAAAGAAGTTATTTAACTGATTGGATTTATTTGTCACATTATAGAATCTTCACTATCCAAAATAGTGAAGTATCATCCCGAAGTATCATTCCTGGCTGTGTGAGGAAAAATAGCTGCCTTTTACGATTCAAATTCAGCACAGATGTATTTCAAATTTCTCCTCATGTGATTCCTGGATATTTGCTGATCAAGTTTCAGCTCATAATACTCGTGGCATTGAATCTTTTTTGTGTGATAGCAGCTACACTTGCAAAATATTGTTTTATATAAACCATAACAACAAAATATTGTCCATATAAACAGATCTACTGTATATGAATTAAAATGTACTACAAAAGTAATGGAAAGTGATATTTTCCTGGAAGAAATTGTGTGGTAGTTGGCTCTTCTCTTTTTAGTCCCTCCTGCTGGATAATCTTCAGAACATTACTTCCTTTAATTGCAGTTTGCTCCAAGACTAAATAACACATCTCCTAAAAAGTGTGTTCAGTTTCTTAATTTCATAATAATGGGCACATAACCCCACTTCAGCTGATACCTACAAACGTGTTCTGCGAGCTACTTAAAGAAAAGAGACATTTCATTGCTCATGCTTCCCTTTAAACAGAAACAAATCTCCACAGAAAAGTTTAGCATGTGATTATTTCCAAGCACACAAAATGACTTGCAGAAACATGAGTAGTACGTCATCAAAGGCATTGCCATTGAGCTAGAAGTTGTTGCCTGCTTATATACAGCATGTGCTGCACTGGAACATGGGAGTCTTATTATAAATCTATTCTTGGACCACTAAAATAAGGATATTTGCCCAGTTTCATCTAACTTATGAACATGCAGTGGCAACCTCTTTCAAATCTCTTTTAGATTTTTGACAGGTGAATTCTTGTCTTTGATGTATGTGATGTAGGGGAGGTGGCTCAGCCACTTGTCATTTCCAGATTACTGTCCTGTCCTGATTGGCAGATGGTTTTTGAACAGTTGGTGTTCAGAAAATGGGAAGGCAACAAAGCCAGAGGGTTTAAGTAGGGTTTAATATACCCTGCAAACTTGAAACCAGCAACCATCAGTGGCAAGCCAGACCAGGGGCAATACTGTAGATGCAGGACAGGGATCAGCACTGGGGACAGCAAATTTCATACTGGTATATTTTTTTGTCAGTTCAAGGGAGGATAGCAATTTCACCTGGCAGTGGGGAAAAGGGCCACATACTTTTTTCCAAGCACGTATAATGACATGTGAGTCTTACTTGTTCCAACAGGCAAGCAGAACATATTTTTTCTATTTGGTAAACCTGGTGTTCAGATTATTGCTCTCTGGTTGAAACAATGGAGCAAGATGGCATTTCGAAATCTTTAGAAGAAGCAGTGAAGAAATCTTGACATCATGAACTCTGAGATAATAAATTATGCAACATTCCTTCAGGCTATATGCTTGTTTGTAGAGAAATATTTGTGCTTTCCATTTTTCCTTACTTTTTAAAAGGGAGCAGTACAAACTAAAGTATACCTGGAATTGATTCATAACTTGTCTTTGACCAATTTGCCAAACACTTTGCAATAAAAGATCCTTGTTTTTTCATGGGCAGAATCTATGGCCATGTGACAAGGGCAACATCTTATCATATTATCTGGGACTCCTTTTGACTGGTAAACTCTGATGAAGTGGATAGGGTACTCTCTATAATATCCTCTGACACCTGCAGGCTTCGTTCATGACTCTCTTGGCTCCTCCAGGGAGTCAGGGTGTGTGTGACCACTTGGATCTAGAAGACTATCAACACCTCATTGTGAGAAAGGGCATTGACTGATCCTATGCAACCCCTCATAAAGAGGCCCACAACTATCACAATGGTGCATCCTAAAAGAAGTGGATTATCCCGATTCTTTTCAATCAGTTCACTTCTTGATATAGGAGAGACGGCATTGGTTGCTCAAATAGATGACCATTCTCAGGTCCTGGATGAGTATGGTATACCACTGCTGGTTTTTTCAGAGGTACCATTATCTTTTGTAACCTTCTGGAATGACTACAGGGGTTGGGGATCGGACACACTGTTTTACAATGCTTCTGCTTCTTCCTCAGTGAGTGGTTCCAGTTGGTGACAGTAGTGGAAGAGAGGTTGGCTTAGTGGCCTCTCTGTTGTGGGGTGCCCCAGGGGTTGGTCCTCCCTCACCTACTTTTTACTAACAACATGAATGCACAGGAATTTGGGGTACAGTATCATCAATATGCAGATAACACCCAGCATTACATTGTATCCCTGGCTGCCCTGGAATTGCAGCTAATCACTTAGCCCAGTGTTTGTCCACCGAGGCCCTTTGTCAACACTAGCATTGTCTTTTGACAGGGAAGCATTATCCCTAAAGAAGCAGGTCAGCAACTTAGGGATCCTTCTAGACTCATAGCTTTTGCTAGAACACCAGGTAAATACTGTGCTGTGGTCTGGGTGACCGTGCCTAACTTCAGCTGCTATGCCATTTGCAGCCTTACCTGGTGCAGGAAGCCTAGCAACAGTAACTAATATCCATATTACAATCTAGTTGGACTACTGCAATGTGCAGTATATGGGGCTGCCTTTAAAGACAATTCAGAAGCTACAGCTGGTCCAGAATGCAGTAAGCCATATGCTAACTGGCCCACACCATTGCAAGCATATTACACCTGTGCTTTGGCCTCTGCACTGGTTTCTGATAGGCTTTTTAAAGTAAAAAGTTAAACCATTTTTACTTTTATACAATTCAAAGTATTGGTTTTGGCTTATAGAATCCTTCATGGCCTGGCATCTTGTTATCTCCAGGACCACCAACTCCAACTGGAATTGGCCCATCCAATAAGTTCATCTCAGGAAAAACTGTTCAAAGTTCCCCCTTCCAAGAAGTAAAAGGTCTGAAGCCAGAAGGTGCTGTTTCTTACAGAATGCCAGTTTTTTGGAACATCCTTCCAGAAGAAATCAGACTGCCTGATTCCATTTAGGAAAAAGTTAAAAACTGATCTCTTTCACAGAGTATTTGTAACCTAGAATTAGGTAGGTAGTTAGATAGGTAGATAGATTCAACACAATGGTGTATGGTTTTGGTCCATTATATGTTATTGTTTTGTGGTTGTATTGATTTTAGATATTTTTCATTAGGGTTACCATGGATGCTTTATATATCTTGTAAATACTGAGGGTCATATATGATTGCAACAGAGTATACATCAAACAAAGAAACAAATAGTTAGATAGATAAAACTCTCACTTCTGATCCACAATAGGCATTGTGACTATTATGTAATTCCTGTAAAGGTTAAAAAAATACCATTCATCCGGTTACATTGGATCAGTTTCAGTTAGTTTCCCAATGAGTTCCTGACTGACTGAGTTCCTGACTCTCATCAGAAACCTATAACAGCTTGGAGACGTTTAGCTTGTTGCTTATTTTTATGAGATGCCTTTGATGCTGTCCAGACATGCTAGGTAAAGGTAAAGGTTTCCCTTGACATTAAGTCCAGTCGTGTCCGACCCTAGGGGGCGGTGCTCATCTCCGTTTCAAAGCCAAAGAGCCAGCATTTGTCCGTAGACACTTCCGTGGTCCTGTGGCCGGCATGACTACACGGAACGCCATTACCTGCCCACCAAAGCGGTACCTATTAATCTACTCACATTTGCATGTTTTCGAACTGCTAGGTTGGCAGGAGCTGGGACTAGCAACGGGAGCTCACCCCGTCACGCGGATTCAAACCGCCAACCTTCCGATCAGCAAGCTCAGCAGTTTAACCCACAGCGCCACCGTGTCCCTAGACATGCTACAACTCTGCAAATTCATGAATCTACCAGAAACCAGGATTCTGAGAAGTACAGTCCCAAAACATCTGGAGGGCAGTGTGTTGGGAAAAGTTGCTTTAGGCTTTAAAGGCAAACTTTCACTAATGGCTTCAAATGTCTAAGGACACCTTCACAGAAAGTTATATAGCAGTCTGAAAGCTCTGCACCATTGAATTCCCACATGGTCACACCATTCCCACATGGTGTCAGAGAGCTAAATTAATTTATTTCCAGCTTGGCTTTTGTGCAGTTGAAGCCACTGCAACATTTGTTGTTGTTGTTGTTGTTATTTGGCTCCCTTTCCACATTGGAGGAACTCTTCTGTCTCCTCATTCCTGAGCTTCAAGTCCTATAAGGAAATGCTAGCTAGTTAACAGCTGCCAATCAGTTGTCAAGATAAAACCAACAGGAAATCAGCTTCCTGTAGGTGCAGATCATTAGGGCTGTTTCTTTTTCTTTTTTATTCGGAATGGAGGATGAGTGGAGGCATGGAGTGAGAAAAGCACAAGGTGATCTCTGCTGCTTGTTTTTGAAACTCTAAGGTTCATCCTCATGTCCCCCTAACCAAACCATTTTCTTCATGTCTTTATGTCATTGCCTTCATCCCATTCTCATTCCACCACAGAAGCAGCTTGCATTTTCTCTGGCTGCTTTCACGTTAAAGGGGTATTTTCTTTTCTCTTTCCAGACAAGCGTTGCCATCTGAATCATGCCTTGGTAGTAGTGTAATCACTGCTATGGCCAGAGGCTGGATTCTGCTGAGCTCATGTTAGCCACCAGAGGCTATTGTAGGGATTCTCTTCCCCTAGGCTCTGGGCCCTGTTTTCCAGGAGCATGTTGCTTTTAGTAATGGGAGAGTCTGGTTTTTTCAAATGAGGTCCTCCCACGGCACCAGTCAGTTATCCCCATCCACTTCTCCTGTCAGACTTTGCAGAAAATCTAGAAAAGGTAAGTTCTTCTAGCAGACAGTCCTCCAATCCAATGAATCAATTGATTTATGTGATTAGAAACCTGGTGGGGAAAGAGTTGACTACCTACTACTACAGCCTGTCAGCCAGGTAGGGAGAGGCGTAGCATGAAGCTGTAGCGTAGAGGCAATCCCATTTATTACATGGTTCTCCTTGTAAAAGCATTTTTTTTGGTGGGCGGTACTTTCAAACACAGGTTTAATGTTCTTATGGACGAATGTAAACTTCATGTTTTAAACCAGTTCTTCCTGTTCTTCTTTTCAACTAAAAAAAAAAAAAAGGTGAGAGGATAGTATGATGAAGCAAGAGGTCCCACTTCACCTGCCCCTGCCCTCTGAAACAATATTGTCCTAGAGATCTGTTTGGCTCACCCCCTGAAGTTTTTCTAAAGATCTTTGAAAATTTGGCTTTGCTCCCAGACCTGGGAATAAGGTGGTTGTTGAGCCCATCAATTTGTGTGTGTGTGTGTTGGGTTTGTTTCTTCCAGACATGCATGATCTTTTTTGTTTGTTTGTTTTATTGTTCTTGACTTTTAATGTGTAAGCCATTCAGAGTCATCTTGAATTGGGCAGCCTCTAAATTTAATAAAACAAATAAAATGCCCTAGATGGAAGAAACTCTTTTTAAACATGGGTCCTGCACTCTTCTACAAGAGAGCTAAACTTTATTTAAAAACAGCACCTGATCCATGGCACTTCCCATACAGCAAGAGAGGATCTTTACTAGGTAGACTAGGTAGGCCATACCTTGGATTGGCACTGATTGGGCAGACCCTCCCTCATATTATATGCTGATCTTCAGAGGGACAGGATTCTGCCCAGCAAAGCAGGAGAACATCACCAGCTTTACCAGGCGGCAGCACCCCTGTGTGCCAGCTGTCTTTGACAGCTATAATCATCTGTCAAAACTTGCCTCCTCCTGTAGTGAGTGATGGTGGTTTTTCCTGCTGGGAAGTGATATTACAGGAGTCCACAATCACATTCTTGAACTTGTCTGCATTAAATCTGTGAGGACAACACCAGTCACTGACCCCATTGTTGAGACAGAATTGTGCTCAACAATGAGGGTAGCACAATATGTTCTGGCGTACTTTTATGCCACTTCATGGATTGGAGAAAGCACATAGTAAGAGCCCTCAGTAGGTAACAGAGTCTGTTTGTTTCAGTCATCTTTATATTGTTCATTTACTCATTCCTTTTCACCTAATTAGAACATAAGACAAGGGAAGGCAATGTCATACCTGCAAGTATCAGGGTGCCCCCACACTCTCTCTCTTAATATTCACCTGCCCCACTTAACTTACCAAAAATATACCTTTGGTTAAAAACTACATAGGCATTTGGCAGGCTGCAAACTAAGCAGGAACCTCTGCATGCCTTTAGGCCACACAAAAGTCCTACAGTACCTGGATGGTAGAAACTATTGTGGGGAATAGTTTGTCTTCCAGGAAACATGCAGGCAGCTAACTAGCTCCATATGCTTTAGGGGACAGAAAGTCTTAATTAATTTGCCATCCTCTGAAAATACTGAGCTATGGTATGATATAAAAAAATATATATGATGGATATTCTACTTTTTTTAAAATTCAGCTAAGTGACATTAGATGGTTTCTGCCTACTTGCCAGAAGTGGCCCATGTGGAGCATGACTTCAGGACAACATGCAACTACTGGGGAAGATCAGCCAGAAACTGAGTATCGTCTGTATTTTATTTTATTTTTTTACTTTACTTTACTTATTTTCCTTCTTCACTGGATCGAAATGCAGCAACTAGTTCCTTGCGTGAACGTTTGGACATCCTTTTGTGCTAGATGAAAGCTCTATTCATGTAACACAGAAATGGTATGGGGCTCTAAAACATCAAGGCTGCATAGTTATCTGTTTCCATATGTGGCTGTATTTTCCACTGCATGACAGATCAAGCTTATATCTTGGGTGTGTGAATCTACTTGAGTCACAGCAGCAGAGGGCGAGTCTGAATTTTGTCATTCTTGGATGATGAACTTATTAACTTTGCCTTTGTCATGTTTGTGTTGACGTCTCAGTTTGATTACTAAAACACACTGTCCTTGATGTCATTTGCAATACATTCTACAGCTGGCATTGTATTTCCAGTGGAAGACTGAGTAGCCACAGAATAGAAAAGGACATTAAGAAACAAGAGGAAGGCACCGAATCAGCTTGCTCAAGGGAGGAAATCCCAAGGTTTCGGAAGTTTAAGAAACAATGCTTTCACCCCAGAATTGAAGTGGACAGAAAATGCATCTCAGATTAATACCTCACTAGTTTGTTTTACAATAGGTTCACACAATCTTAGAGTTGGAAGGCAGAATTATTAGTGTCTATGCTCTTAAAATAACATTTACCTTCTTAGTGGCGCTATCACACTGGTGGTTCATGTTCAATTTATGAACAGCCTTTTCACATGAACTACTGCCAAGCCAGGTCCCCATTCTGTATGTGCCTTTCTCCCCAAATGCAAGACATTACTTTTATCCCTGTTAAGTTTCATCCTGTTTGTTTGGGCCCATTGTTCAAGCCTGTCTAAATCTTTTTGAATGTTCTCTTTCTTTCCTAGTTTTATGTACAGTAATCTTTTGTTCAACCTCTTAATCTAAAAACATGCAGCTGCAGCATTCCACTTGATACTACTCTTTAAGCTGATGTGGAGTCATTCATGAGCACTCTCTGGGTGCAGTTGTTGAGACAATATTGACTCCAGCTAGCAGTTTTATTATTCTAGACCATATTTTACCATTTTATCAATCAATATATCATGAGAGGTTTTGCTCAGTGTTCTGCTGAGGTCACGTACACTGTATCCAGAGCACTCTCCTGATATTTTATGGTAATTGCTATGTCAAAGGAGATAAGGTTAATCTAGTATGACAAACAAATTCTCTGCATATGGTCTCCAGCCTTCAATTTATAGTGCTAATTCCTTTTCTCTTGTGAATTACACTGAATGAAACAGCACATTTATTTTGTCTCTTTGTGCAAACGGTTCTTTGCACTGTGAGTACATGAAGACAAGTACAAAAACTTGGTGAAATTGGAAAAGTAAACCTCAACTGTTCAGTTTCAAGTTTTTATCTGAAAGATGCTGAATGTGAGAGAGTTAAACATTTTGAAATCCAGATAATTTCAGAAGGAGATTATTAGTTTATGTTGAGTACATGTTGAAATCAGTGATTTTAGTTTGGGGTTGGGCTTGTCCCATAGCTCCAGAATAAATTTTTCAGCAGAATACACTTCTTTTTACATGTGAATTTAACTGAAAAATTTAGAAGAGTTTGGGTTCTTAGTTCTAAAATGAACATGCCTTCATAAATTTTCAAAGTAACTCTGATGCTTAAAAAGAACTGTAGTGACATCTAGTGTTAATGTAACATGAGGTCTTTTTACAAATAGGGCTCTGAAGCTTGGATTCAGAGGAAATTCAGGATTGATTTGACATGTCAAATAGAACTACAGTATATGCCTTTAATTCAGCAATTCAGTAGACTTTTACACAAATGCACACTTTTATTGGGTTGAATCAAAATTTTCTAATCAATTTGATTCAACAACTTTTTTGAGACTTGAATTGACTCATAGAATTGTATCATAAATCTGTCTCCCACTTTACTGGGCAGATCTCCCACCCCCACCAGACGTTTAGCAGGCATGCTTGGACAGAAAGTTTAGTGGTCTGTTGAAAGTTGTGGAATTTTGAAAAAGCACTAAATCTGCAGTTAAAACTGTTGGAAGTGTGACTTCAGTTGCACTGACTTTCAGTACATCACACCTAACTACAAGAGGCAATCAGATGTAGTTAGGAATTTTCTTTGTATTCCCCACAGGGCTGTGTAATGGCTGCCTATCCCAAACACTCAGACTCACAAGAGGTTACTTAAATGAAATCTGATTTATTAGGGAAATTATGGCAGATACAGAGAAAGCTGAGAATGACTAAAAGCGCGCCAAATACAAACTAAAAACCCTCGGCTCCAAACGTAATCCCTCCCCCCTACCAGCCATAGCAACCACCCCCCTCCCAGGTGCTGGTAACTGTTTTCCACACATCCTGGGAAAGCAACCTTGAACACATGAGATAACCCAAATACATTCCAACCCAGCGGCCAACAGATAACAACTCCCTGACGAGAAATCCTCCTCTCTCCTGAGATGAAACACGTATCAGGCAAATGACATGCGAAACGTTACGATGTATCAAGCACATTGAAACGGTGAACATGACATACTGCCCCCCCCAAAAAAACCATTTATGGACCAGGTTTGGAAGGGTAAGCATTATGGAAACGACGAACAAGAATAGGGGAAGCCACATCGTGAGCGGCCACCCATTCCGGGTGGGGGAAATGCTTCCAGCGAACTAAGTACTGCAGGGTGTTGCAAAGCCGGTGAGAGTCAAGAATTTCTTTTACTTCGAAATGCTGTTGCCCGTCAATCATGATGGGAAGAGGTGGCGGAGGTTGATCATGCCAGCAGTCAGAGGGAGTAAGGGGCTTGAGCAAACTGCAATGAAAGACAGGGTGTAAGCATTTCAAATTATGCGGCAAATCAAGTTTAAAAGTCACTGGGTTAATTCGTGCCACAATAGGAAATGGACCCACAAATTTAGGAGCCAATTTTCTCGATGGTTGAGAGGACTTGATGAATTTGGTAGACAGGTACACTATGTCACCCACTTGAAACGAAGGGTGAGGGGCACGCTTTTTGTCAGCATGCTGTTTGTAAGCAGACTGTTCGTCCGCTAGTGCCTGCTGGATGACCGGCCAGGAGTCCGCCAGCTGTGTTGCCCATTCGGACGGTGAAGCAGGCGGGATAGATGGCTGCAGCAAGTCAGGGATTGGGACAAGATCCCTGCCGTGAACGGTGCGGAAAGGGGTTTGACCGGTGCTTTGATGAACAGCATTGTTGTAGGCAACCTCAGCAAATGGAAGGAGGTCAACCCAGTCGTCTTGTTGATAATTCACGAAAGCACACAAATATTGTTCCAGTGTTGAATTTAGTGCCTCTGTGGCCCCGTCAGTCTCAGGATGCCACGCCGTGGACAACGCCTGTTTCGTGCCCAACAGTTTTAAAAATGCCCGCCAAAATTGAGAGGTGAATTGTGTGCCCCTGTCAGAAATTAAGCGAGAGGGACATCCGTGTAACCTGTACACATGTACAAGGAATAGGCGGGCCAATTGTGCTGAAGGAATGGAGACGCATGGGATAAAATGAGCTTGCTTGGAGAAATAGTCTTTTACTACCCAAATTACAGTTTTTCGTTGGCTGGGAGGCAACTCCACTATGAAATCCATGGAAATCTCCTCCCAGGGGCAAGCAGGACTGGCCACTGGTTGTAACAAACCTTGAGGCTTTCCCACCTTACGTTTAGATCTAGCACAAACAGAACAAGACGCCACATAATCCTTCACATCTTTGCACAATGTGGGCCACCAAAACTGTCTGCAAACCAGGTGCAAAGTTTTTACAAAGCCAAAATGCCCAGCAACCTTATCATTGTGCGAACGGAGTAAAACCTCCTTTTGTAAGCTGTCAGGGACATAGAGACGGTTGGATTTCCAAGCGAATCCCCGGTCAAAAGTAACATTGTCTCTATTGGCTAGCAACCAAGTGTCAGTTTTTTGCTCCTTTAGAAACTTTTGTTGCAATTGAGATGAAATGGACAAGGTGCCTTGCGGAGCGGAATCACTGCCGGCAGGCTGCTGCATACGGGCTTGGCTGCGGGTCACAGCTGGCATTCCCAGTTGTGGCTGTGTCCACAGCATGCTGACCACCTCTGGTGCTGAGCTGGAATCCTGGGGTTGCCGGGACAGCGCGTCTGCTAAAAAGTTCTTTTTCCCTGGGATAAACTTCAGTTTGAAGTTAAAGCGGTTAAAGAACTGAGCCCAGCGGACTTGTTTAGGGCTCAGCTTGTGAGCGGTACTAAGGGCTTCCAAGTTCTTATGGTCAGTCCACACCTCAAAGGGATGATTAGCCCCTTCCAGCAAGTGGCGCCAAGAGTCCAAAGCCACTTTGACTGCAAAAGCCTCCTTTTCCCACACATGCCAACGTCTCTCCATCTCAGAGAATTTGCGGGACAGGTAGGCACATGGCTTTAAACAACCCGCCCCATCTGCTTGCAACAACAGGGCTCCAATAGAATAATCAGAGGCATCCACCTGAACAACAAAAGGCTTGGAGGGGTCAGGATGTTGTAAAATAGGCTCCTGTGTGAAAGACTCCTTCAGCTTATCGAACGCCGCCTGACAAGCCGGAGTCCATCTAAGCAGCGCGCCTGGGTTTTTTACCTGGCAGGTTTCTCCCACCCCCTTCGTCCGAAGCAAATCGGTCAGGGGCAAAGTTATTTCTGCGAACCCCTTTATGAATGACCTGTAGTAATTGCTGAACCCCAGGAAACTTTGAAGTTGCCTGCGGGTGCGGGGTCTCTCCCATTCTAAGATGGCCTGGATTTTAGCAGGATCCATCTCTATGCCTTTATCTGAGATCCTGTACCCCAGATAATCAATTTGTGTTTGATGGAATGCACATTTGGACAGTTTGGCATACAACTCAGCTTTCCTTAGCTTGCGAAGCACCTGCTTAACCAACTGTACATGTTCTTCCAGAGTTTCAGTATAAATCAATACATCATCCAAGTAGACCAATACCCCTTTAAACAGATGTTCATGTAATACTTCATTGATCAATTGCATAAACACCCCAGGAGCCCCAGCCAAACCAAACGGTAAAACCTTATATTGAAAAGCTCCCAACGGGCAATTGAATGCCGTTTTCCATTCATCCCCCTCCCGGATCCTCACACGGTAATAGGCTTCCCTTAAATCCAGTTTTGAGAAGATTTTCCCCTTAGCCAGATGTGATAACATATCTTTTATCAAAGGCAAGGGATATTTATTGGATATTGAGACTGCATTGAGCCCACGGAAATCGGTATAGAGTCTTAATGTCCCATCTTTCTTCGGGCGGAAGAGAACCGGTGCCCCCACTGGCGAGCTAGCTGGTTCGATGAACCCTCTTGCCAAGTTTTTGTCTACAAACTCCCATAACAAAGTTAGCTCCTTCTGAGTCATTGAGTAAATCTTTGGCTTAGGCAATTGGGTGTTAGGCACCAGCTCAATGGCACAGTCAGTTTTCCGATGAGGGGGAAGTTGATCTGCTTCTTTCTCCCCAAACACATCAGCAAACGCCTGGTATTCCTCCGGTAGACCCTCAAGAGGAGGGGTTGGGTACTGCGGAGTCGCAGCTGCCGCTACCCCCACCACCTCCTCTGGAGCTTCGTTTCCCTCCGGTGCTTGATAAAATCCGTCCCTAAAGGTTACAGTTCTATAGACCCAATTTATCTGAGGATTTTGTTGGACCAACCATGGGACACCCAAAACCACCAAAGGACCCCCCACCAGAGCCACCACAAATGACAACCTTTCCCGGTGGCTACCCATTTGCAAAGCTACCAAACCGGTGAAATGCGTGACCGGTTTGCCCCCTGCCATGGATCCGTCCAATTGAGTGAAAGCTATGGGTTGTTGCAACGGAAAGGTGGGCAACTCCAAGGCAGCTACCATGTCAGGATGCATTAAGCACCGTGAGCACCCAGAATCGATCATCGCCCACACTTCTATCGTCTTCGAGCGGGATCCCAACTTTACTTTCACAGTGAGAATGCAATAGTTGCCACTCACCAACACAGGCTCGCACCCCTCCTCTACCACCTGCCCTGTGGCGCCCTTTAGAGCAGGTGGCTGGCGTTTCCTGCCAGCTGCAGCAATTCCGGTTCACCCTCGTCCCCGTAGAACAGCACGCTTTCCAGCTCGCTGTCGGCCACAGCTGCTTTCATTTTCCTCGGTAGGGAGGGGGACTTCGCAGTCGACTTTCCCTGCCAGTCCTCACCCTTCGCCCTCAGGCACACCACCACGCGGTGCCCCTCCTTGCCGCAGCGCAGGCACTGCCCCTTCGCGTAACGGCGCTCCTTCTCCTCTTCCCACGAACGTTGTCCGGATCTTCCAAAGGAGCCTGAAGGGCGGGTGGGTTTTCCATCTCGCCCCAACTTCATCGCTCATCTCTGCGCAAACACCTCATGGGCATGCTCAGCCTTCCCAGCGAGCTGGATCCACCCGTACAAGCTGTCAGGGTCATCTCGCCCCAGCGACCAGCGCAGCACTTCGGTGTTTAAACCATCCTTGAATAGCTCTATGACAGTTGCCTGCGACCAATCTTCCACCTTCCCCACTAGCGCTTTAAACTCCAGCATGTAGTCAGCCACAGTTCTCGATCCCTGCTTGAGCTCTTTCAAGGCACGCTTCACCCGCTCCTTCGCTAGTGGGTCTTCGAAATGATGCTGTAGGGCCCAGAGGAATTCGTCGAATTTCTCCAGTTCAGGGGCTTCCGACTGGCACATCTGTACATACCAGTCCGCTGCCCTCCCCTTAAGCTTGGTGGCAATGGTGATGATTTTCGCTTTTTCCGATCGAAAAAGCGACCCCCACTCTTCCATGTACGCCTTGGCATTAATCAGGAAGAATGAGAGTTTTGTCGGGTCTCCGTCGAACTTGACAGAGAAGTCCCTCAATCCTCCTCCCGACGGGCTGTGCCACCCCCTGCCGGTTCAGCTGCTCTGACAGCTCCCGCCCGCCTCCGCTCAGGGATGGGCGGCGACGCTAGTTCCACCCTGGGAGCCCGGTCCCCCTCTCTCTGGCGAGCTCCCCTTCTCCGTTCCGGCGACTGTACCTGGGAGGAAGGGGTCGAATGCCGCTGACTCGACCCCTCCCACACCTCTTTCAGCGAACTCAGGTCCATGCTCATTTTTTGCAGAATGAGCTCCAGAGAGTCCATCTTCGACTCTAGCACCCAAATTCGGTCTGGAGTGGGGGAGTCCCCCCTCGGTGGCACCTGTACCACCGTTGGGGACAGCGGGTATCTCTGCCTCCAGGTCGAGCCCCTCGCCTCTGAGAAGTCCCCCCGACTGTCGTCCCAGGTGACCAGTTCGCCCGGGGTCGTGACCGTTGTCTCTGGTGCAGTCTTCATGCCCGTAGCTTCGCCTTCAGACCCCGAACTCACCTCCTCCCGAATCACTGAGAGTTCTCCCAGGGGGGCTCTGTCGGGGCGCATCATGGTAGAATCGGGCTCTCCCTCACTCGACCCCTCACTCTCCACGAGTAGCACATCTGGATCGGTCATCGCCAGCACTCTCCCTCACAGGATCGGACGAACCTGTCTTTTCCTGGATAGGGGCCAGCGGGATTTGAAGTTTTGGATTCTCAGCTTTATGTAATGGTTGCCTATCCCAAACACTCAGACTCACAAGAGGTTACTTAAATGAAATCTGATTAGGGAAATTATGGCAGATACAGAGAAAGCTGAGAATGACTAAAAGCACGCCAAATACAAACTAAAAACCCTCGGCTCCAAATGTAATCCCTCCCCCCTACCAGCCATAGCAACCACCCCCCTCCCAGGTGCTGGTAACCGTTTTCCACACATCCTGGGAAAGCAACCTTGAACACATGAGATAACCCAAATACATTCCAACCCAGCGGCCAACAGATAACAACTCCCTGACGAGGAATCCTCCTCTCTCCTGAGATGAAACACGTATCAGGCAAATGACATGCGAAATGTTACGATGTATCAAGCACATTGAAACGGTGAACATGACACCGGAGCCCACCGTTGTTCACCCTGATGGCCCGTGACTGTCGTGCCAGGTTCACCACCAACTCTGTTGTGAAGTATGCAGGTGATACGGCGATGGTGGGTCTTCCCAGGGATGGCAACGAGCGGACTTATAGGGAGGAGGTGAAGGGTTTGGTGGAGCGATGTAATATAAACAGCCTGGTTCTAAACGTTGAAAAAACCAAGGAGATGATTCCCGACTGTAGAAAGAGCCAGCCCAGCCAGACACCACTCTTTATTCATGACATAGCTGTGGAGTCAGTCAGTAGCATTAGATTCCTGGGGGTGCAGATAACGAACAGTCTGACTTGGTCTCTAGACACCGCATTTTTGGTAAAACGAGCACAGCAACGTCTGCATTTTTTGTGCCGGATGAGGAAAGCACATCCTCCACCTCCCATCCTCCTCACTTTCCACAGAGGCACTAGAGAGAGTGTTTTGACCAACTGTATTTCCATTTGGTCTGGAGGCTGTAGTGCCTCGGATAGGAAGTCTGTGCAGAGGAGGGTGAGGGCAGCAGAGAGGATAATTGGGATTTCACTTCCTCTCATTCAGGATATAGTGCATACACACAGTCTGTCCAGAGCCCGAAATATCATCAGTGACTCCTCCCATCCTCATCATGGCCTGTTTTCTTTGTTACCATCTGGGAAAAGATTCCGCTGCATCCGATGTAGAACAGCCAGATTGGGTAATAGCTTTGTCCCCCCAGCTATTAGACTCCTGAATACTCAGTAAGTTTTTAAAGTGGAATGTGTAAAGAATGTATATTTTATAGTAATTATGGTATTTTTTATTTTAGTGTCTGATTGTGTTTGTGAGCTAACTGCAATGAAATTTCATTTTATTATGGACTTGGTGTACTGTATAGTGTATAGTGGAATGACAATAAAGTTATTGTCAGGGTAGCCTTGCTCCGAATAAGACACGGACTCACTTAAAGGGTTTAAGGATTTCTGGGTTTATTGAAGCAGAATGCATACAGAGAAAAAGACGGGAATGCGGGTGCGGTATCAGGGTCTCCCGTTTATACCCCGATGGCGGACCTTGTTCTCCTCCAACCCCTATTGTCCCCCAAGCCAGGTCCGGATGGGTGATTAGCGTTGGTATGGGTCCAACGATGGGTGATTCGGGCGATCTCCGACGTTCCCCTTTGTCTCCTTGCCTTCGTCCGGTGCAGGTGCGTCCCCCGGGGTAATGGGTGGGAGTTCCCCCGATCTGTTAATGGTTTCCAGATCCTGTCCGAGGTGCGCTTCTATTGTCCTGATGATTTATTTATGGGTTTGGGTGCTTAAGGGATGATGTGTGTGTTTAAAGGATAATGGTTATCCCTTCCTCTTTCCTGATGTGCATGTTCCCCGTTGTGATGCACTTATGCCTTGCAATGGGGAACATGACAGTTATTCCATTCCATTCCATGGCTCATGCGAAGTGCCCATTGTAAGTGTACTAATCTTTGGGTGCTTCCTTCCTCCCTTTTTCTTCAGAAGCATATTTGCTGTCTGCTTGATATGATGTAAACCTCCCTCCCCCATGTATTTCTTATAATAATCCTTCTTTCTGCTAAAGTTAGAAAGACTTCTTCGCCATCCCTTGCTCAGATTAAATCCACATTTTTCAGGAACACACTCAAATCAGTTTCTCTGACAGGGTTGGAGGTCCAAAACAGTAAGTGAAAAGTTCCAGAAAGAGAGGACTGGCATCTGAAAGAAAGATAAGAAAAAGAAGGCCAACGATTTTCAGTAGAGAGAGTTTCCTTTGGTCTTCCAAGATAAAAATGCTTCTAAAGTCCTAATGGATGATCTTTGTGAAGAAAGGTCCAAGAATGCAGCGCAGGATCAAGTAGTTTGTTCTGCTGCAGATGACTGAATAGCAGGAGTCATTGGCCATAGATGGTTTATTCTATCTACGTTCATATAAGAGATTTAGACCAAGCCAATATCATTTCAAAAAACCCTTAAACCACAGCTGAGAGAAGGAAAACTGAACCTGCATGTGAATGAAATACAAAGGATGGCAAGGGATCTTAAAAGGCAAAACCTAGGAATATAACCAGAAATAGTAGAACTTATTCTGCTCGTGAACTCCCTACTGGAAAGTTATAAGGCTATAGTGCACGCACTAGAAATGAGATATGGAGCAGATTTTAACTTTATTTATTGCTTCAGCTTATATGTTCTCCAGTGATAACTGCTTCAAAGCAGCACACACGCCAAGTCCATAAAAAGTATAGAACGATATAACAGTAACAGAAATCAAATCCTATTACAGGTAGTCCTTGCTTAATGAACATCTGTACAATGACGATTCAAAGTTACAATGGTGCTGAACGAATGGCAGTTTCGACTGGTCCTCAAATTTACAGCTGTTGCAGCACCCCCACGGTCATGTGATCCAAACTGGGGCACTTGGAAGCCTGCCTGGATTTATGACTGCAGTGTGCACTTCAACTCCCCCTCCCCACCTATCCCTCCCCATCTCTGTTCTTTTGGCTGCCCTGCACTCTGCCGCCCCCCTCTGCTGGAGGTCAGGGGCAGGTGGTGGAGTGCAGGGCAGCCAAAAGGGCAGAAATCAGGGGGAGATAGACGGGTGGGGGGAGTTGAAGCAGAGCGAGTGTGGCAAGACAAGAGAAACATGAGGTCCTCGCGTTTGATGGTAGGGTCTTGGCCTAACGACCACAACCAGGACTACTGGAACTGCCATCACTAAGTGGTGCAGTCATGTGATGTTTCACCTAATGTCCGCTTCACTTAGTGATGGAAATTCCAGTCCCAGTTAGAATTGTTTTACACTAATAATAATCATACCAAAATTGCTAAACCATCACTTGCTGCAGGGGGATTATCATTTGCTTTCCACAAGAATGATTTACATATTTCTCAGATAGAAAAATCAGATCTTACTTCAAACTTGTCTTTTAAAGCCTGATCCAGGGACAGTGTTTCCACTGTAATGACCTGGAACCTCTACCAGACCAGAGTTCTTGGGAGGGGAATTCTGAGAAACCAGCTTCCCAACACACTGAAACATCCTGGCCCAGGGAAAGAAAGGGAGAAAATAAAATGCATGGGGAGAGAAAAGAGCCTAATTCCTCCCAGCCTAATTCAAAATGGATTATTCTGGAACTAAACATATCCTTATTTTTTTTAAAAAATCTATCAAATTAGACAAGAGGCACTGATTGGCAAGTTACTTAGTAGATGGACTTCTTTCAGCAGGTAGAGGACCATATAATTTTCTTGTACCCTGGATAATGGAAAGAAGATCAAATTAATAATTCAGGATACACTTTATATCTTGGATTTGGAATCCAGTCTGCTCTCAGCAAAGTGTATTACACAGAAAGAGCGTAAAGTAAAATTTAGAAGCAAGTAGACTGTTAAAAGTGGGCTATGCAGCACAATGAAAACCACAGTCACAGGAATTGATTGAGCCTGTGGCAGAAAAGAAGGAGGTATAGAAATTTAAAAACTGTTAACAAATTGCAGAATTTAACAAAAGGACTCAGAATAAAGCCATGTGCAGCCCAGCCAATGCAGTATAAAAGCAAAAGGGATTCAACCTTCATTTGTACAAAAAAAAGAAACAGAGAACTGAAATGATCCACAGAGACTCCTGTGGGCCAAAGCAGGTAATAACACAGGGCAGAAACATATCTATCAATGTCTTCTGATGATTACTCTAGACCATAGGTGTCCAACCTTTTGGCTTCCCTGGGCCACATTAAGTGAAGAGGAATTGTCTTGGGCCACACATAAAATATATAATACAGTTAATGTATATAAGTAATAAAACTTCATTTTTTAAAAATATTTTTATTATAAATTTTTAAAAGAGGACAACATAAAACTAGTGGGATATTTTACCTTGTTTTTGTGAAACTAAGGCATCAATGAATACTAAGGCTGTATACTCTCACCCTACCTATTCAACTTGTATGCAGAACACATCATGCGACAAGCTGGCCTTGAGGAATCCAAGGCTGGAGTTAAAATCTCTGGAAGAAACATTAACAATCTCAGATATGCAGATGATACCACTTTGATGGCTGAAAGTGAAGAGGAACTGAGGAGCCTTATGATGAAGGTGAAAGAAGAAAGTGCAAAAGCTGGTTTGCAGCTAAACCTCAAAAAAACCAAGATTATGGCAACCAGCTTGATTGATAACTGGCAAATAGAGGGAGAAAATGTAGAAGCAGTGAAAGACTTTGTATTCCTAGGTGCAAAGATTACTGCAGATGCTGACTGCAGTCAGGAAATCAGAAGACGCTTAATCCTTGGAAGAAGAGCAATGACAAATCTCAATAAAATAGTTCAGAGCAGAGACATCACACTGACAACAAAGGCCCGCATAGTTAAAGCAATGGTGTTCCCTGTAGTAACATATGGCTGCGAGAGCTGGACCATAAGGAAGGCTGAGCGAAGGAAGATCGATGCTTTTGAACTGTGGTGTTGGAGGAAAATTCTGAGAGTGCCTTGGACTGCAAGAAGATCCAACCAGTCCATCCTCCAGGAAATAAAGCCAGACTGCTCACTTGAGGGAATGATATTAAAGGCAAAACTGAAATACTTTGGCCACATAATGAGAAGACAGGACACCCTGGAGAAGATGCTGATGCTAGGGAGAGTGGAAGGCAAAAGGAAGAGGGGCCGACCAAGGGCAAGATGGATGGATGATATTCTAGAGGTGACGGACTCGTCCCTGGGGGAGCTGGGGGTGTTGACAACCGACAGGAAGCTCTGGCGTGGGCTGGTCCATGAAGTCACGAAGAGTCGGAAGCGACTAAACGAATAAACAACAAAGGCATCAATGAATGCATCGATGAAAGTGGTTGCAATTCTCAGTGAGTTCTCAAGGTGCTCATCAGAAATTTTAATTCTAATTTTACTCTTTGTGTGCTTCATCCTTGAAAATAGTTGCTCACAAATGTACATGCTGCCAAAAAGCAGTGTCATGAATAAGGTGTGATTGTGAAGCCAGGGATATTTTTCTCTGGGAAGATAGGCCTTATAAAAGTCCACTAGAGAGACATGATCAGATTTTTCTTTGAGTTGAATGTCTGATTGCAATTCTATGTATTCCATTTGAAAATTCGGAGGTAATGTAGTTATGTCGACTGAAAATGGAGTCAAAAATATACCAGAATATTGATGATTTTTCCAGAAATCTTGAAACCTGTTTTCAAATTCCTGTATCAAACCAAAAAACAAGGCTGCATATTTCTTGCTGTTCACAGGACTGTGTTTAGCCAACGTATTACAATGTATAAAATTATTTTCCATAACTTGAGCTTGCCATACTTTAAGTTTCATTTCAAATGCTGTTATGGTTTGAAACATTGCAGTGATAAGTTGGTTTTCACCTTGAAGACTCATGTTTAACTCATTTAAATGAGCAGTCAAATCCACCAAAAATGCTAAATCTGTGAGCCATTTTTCATCTTCAAGTTCTGGCACAAATTTTCTTTTTGATTCCATAAACGACTTGATTTTATTTCGCAAATCATAAAATCTTTTCAGCATTTTACCCAGACGTAGCCACCACACTTCAGAAAAGTAAATGATGTCCCCATAATCAGCATCCATACTTTTAAGGAACTCCTGGAATTGGCAATGATTCAATTCCTTGGCCCTTATAAAATTCACTGCTCTGATGACAATTTGCATGACATTATCCATTTTTAAAGCTTTCGTGCATAAATTTTCTTGATGGAGAATGCAGCGATACTTCATCAAACGTGAGTTGCAGGCGGCACTTGCATCGTCTTCTATCAATTTGGTAAGTCCCTCACTTTTACCAACCATCGCCAGGACGCCATCAGAAGATATACCAGACATGTTGACAATGGTTAAAGAAAATTGCTTTAATGTCATTTTTACAGCTTTGTACAAATCAAGAGATTTAGTTGTGTCTTTTAATGGCACCAAAGAAGCCATTTCTTCAGTGACATATTCCTTATCAATACCTCTAATAAAAATGGCAAGTTGAGCCATATCTGTAGCATCAGTACTTTCATCCATCGCCAAAGCATAAAATTTGAAATTAGCAGCTTTACTCTTCAAACCTCTTTCGACAGATTTTCCTATTTCTTCAGTTCGCCTGGCTATAGTCTGGTGAGACAAACTGATTTTAGAAAAATAGTTTTTTTTATCAGGACAAATTATATCTGCCACGCTTTCCATACATTGCTTAATAAACTCACCATCGGTAAATGGTTTTGATTTTTTTGCAACCAGATTTGCTACCAAATAACTAGCTTTTATAATAGAATCCTTTTGAGTTGTGACTTTAAAAAAAAAATTGTTGAGACAACAGACTTTTTTTCAGTTCCGCTAATTTGTCTTTATGACAAATTCCTTGATACGCTTCAAATTTGGCAGCATGTTTTTCCATATAATGCCTTTTCAAATTGTAGTCTTTGAAAACTGACACATTTTCCCTACAAATTAAGCATAGTGCCTTAGTATTTGTCTTGACAAAAAAGTACTCATCGGTCCATTTTTCACTGAATACTCTTCCTTCATCCGCGATTTTTCTTTTTTTCTTTTCTTTTTTGGGTTCTGTTTTCTGTTGAAATGATGTTGAAGCCATGCTGGAATAAATTTATTTAGGAATAAATATATTTTTTAAGAAATAACACAACAAGCCCATCGTAAATTGTTAGGTAGGCAACTAAACAAAGCAAAGTTTAATAATCAAATAAGAAAACTTACATGTCTACTTAATAATAATAACAATAAACACCTGTCGTCACAGAACACATGTAGGTAGGTTGAAATATTATATATAACGCCAAGTCGCCACAAGCTGATGTGTGTAGCGGGTGGTGGCGGCATTAGCACTGCACTGCCCACTCCCCTACACAGCGTTCTGTTGTTTCTACCTATGCAGTCCACACTCGAGCACTGCGTGATTGAGTCACACACAAAAAAAAGCAAAAAATGTTAAAAGTTTACGATTTGGGGGGCCACATTACTAGCTGTTCAGGGCCACATGCAGCCCATGGGCCGTGGGTTGGACATGCCTAGTCTAGATAATAAACGTTCTTTAAACTTTTTTTTTCAGGACCCCTTCCCACTTTTCAAAATTATGGAGGATTCCAAAAGAGCTTTTGTTTGTGTGGGTTATATTTATCAAAATTTATTGTATTTAAAAATTAAAATTGATGCATTTGTAGAATATTTATTTATTGAATCATGTAAAAATAACAGTATTAAACCCATTAGATACTGACATATAAAATATTTTTCATGAAAAAGCCCTATATTTTTTAACAAATAAAAAATAGTAATGAGAAGAGTGACATCCTTTTAATTTTTTGCAAATATCTTCAATATTTTGCAAATAATTTTGATTCTGTGTACTCCTGTAATGGTCTTGGGGGACCCCAGGGGTCTTCAGACCACACTTTAAGAAACACCACCCTAGATCAGTGGTGTCCAACTCAAATAGAAGCAGGGGCCACTAAACCATATGTAAGGATTCCTGTGGGCCAAATATTGACTTAGAAAACCACACATACTTATATTTATATTTTTTATAAATACATCAACACATTACAATGAGAAAGAAACTAGATAATAAATAAAAAAGAAATGTATTACAATAAATTTGATGATTTGTTTTCAATATTTATGTGTATATATTTATTACATACATGCATACAAATCAGGTAGGAAGTAGTTATAGATAAAAAGATGCATTCAATTTTGTTTTAACACTGAATAGGAGATTCAAAATTAATTTAATATTAATTAAATTAATATTATCTTTATTAATTTTGATTCTTCTTATAGCGATATGCCACAGAAACTTGGCATCTTTTGCAAGAAACTATTTTATCAAAAGTATTATACGAAAAACATTTAGATCACCCCCTCTCTTTCATTTTTCCCCATTCCCCCCCCCCCTTTTTTCTCTGGATATATGGTGAATTTATTTAATTTTTTAAATTATTATTAAGTTAAAGCTGATTTTTTTATAAAGTTAACAAGGGTCATGGACCTTGTGCAGCCTAAGCCTCAAGAGATATTAAACTTTTTTTGGAAGGAGAGGGAAATGAATTCAACCTGTTTTGAAGGGAGGTGCTCCTTTGTGCCCTGGAGGCTCTGGGGTCCGGAGCAGGTCAGCTACTGGAGCCAGGCTGCCTGCCTGCTGTCCCAGGGAGAAGGCACAAGTGCAGACTGAGAGGGAACTGAGAGGTCATGTGATGCTCCTGCTGAGCCCGCCCAGGGCAGAAGCCAAGCAACCCTTGCTGCAACAGTTAAGCCGAGGTGGCCAACCTTTGCAGGACTCCTCACAAGCCTGGTGTTTTACAGCGTTGGTGACTAAGTCTATTGAGTTGTAATGTATTTTATTTTGTTTTGTTAGAAATTTCCTAACTGCATTTTAATTTGGTTTGGGTCGCAGTTGGGAGTATTGTGGGCCATACGCAACTCACAGGCCATGTGTTTGCCACCTCTGCTCTAGATTAATCTTTTGCTACCTGCTCAGTGAATAGAGTCACGTCCTAGATAAATCCTAGTTATGTGTGGCTTTGTGAGCAACAAGTTCGAAAGAAAGACTCAAGCACTGTGCACAGATAATGAGGATGACATTAAAAAATATGTGGCAGGTGACCTCAGGATCTTATACCACTGAGCAGAATGATATAACAGAGAAGAAAAATTATTGTTTGACTGAGAGGATGAGATGCCGGATGCCAGATGCAAGACTGGCAAGTAAATACATCGTAGGGGGTAGCTGTCACTGCAGCCTCTCTGCAACAGAGGCTCCCAACCAAGGCCACAAATGCAATGCTGCAAGAGCTATGGCATGGAAGGAAGCCCAGATTAGAACACATAAGAGTATTTGGTTCTGTGGTTATGCCTCTGTGCCAAAAGACAAAGAGAGCCAACCTGAATTGCAAACCGAGAAAGGAGTAATGGGTGGATATTCATAGTACTGCACAAAGAATCATTGATCTCTCCACACAGACTATTAAAACATCTAGCATTGCTTATTTTGATGAGAATAATCTTAGCATTAGATCTTGTTTCCTATGACTTGATGAGCATAAGCCCATAATACAGGTAGTCCTCACTTAACAATAGTAATTGGGACCGGCAACTCCATTGCTAAGCGACACAGTCATAAAGTGCAATGTCACATGACCACACCAACTTATGACGGCAATTGTGGCAGTTCCAGTTGCTGTCATTAAGCAAATTCCACATGGTTATTAAGTGCAATGTCATGTGATTGCCATTTGCAACCTCCTGACGGCTTCCCTATTGACTTTGCTTGTCGGAAGCCGGTAGTCACAGTCCTGACACTCCCACTCAGAATTTCTATTAAAGTGGTCCTTTAGCGTCTTTTGGGGGACCTACCAAACACCGTATAGAACACATCTAGACTGGGTAATCCCAAAAGATTTTGATCTATTTGGAGGCAGGTGACCCCACCCCACAAAGCACCCAACTGTATTGGCTTTGCCCATGTTGCTGATGGCATAATATCAGCTATGCCTATGATCCTTGGAGGCAACCTCCAGCCCCCCAAAATAGTCCACCCTGATTTAAAAGAAAGAAAAGAAGCGAATCTAAAGAAGAGAAGACTACAAATGCTAAAGTCCTCCACAAAAGAAAGCTTTCTAAATTTCTTCAGTCTGATGCAATTGTGAAGAAAATACAGTATTCCTTTAAACAGGGCTGAGAAAATGGGGAAGCATTTTATGAACTGCCCTAGCATTTGTCTGAAATAAATGTTGCTATTATTTAAAAGTAACTAACAAATGTACTACGTATACCTCCCAAGAGCCCAGTGTTGACTTGTGGCTGGAAAGAGAAAAGTAGCTGAAAGCTGAAAAAAGGAATGAACCCTAAGCCAAAGTTAATCTTGCCACCAAAAGAGGCAGAGTTTAATGAGGTGATTAAAACCATTGGCTGCAGCTATGTATCAACAGCAATGTGTGTCAAGAAGAAAAACGATGGCTATAGTTCCAGCAGTCCCCGTTACTGTTGTTAAGAGAGGACTGTGCGGGTCATAACTACCACTTGTTCAGCACCATTGTAAGTTTGTTGCTGAACAAATGGTTGTTAAATGAGGACCACCTGTAATTCTTCTGGTATCTTTTACAACTAGCCATTCCTTTGGAACCTAATTTACTGGTACTATATCAATCTGCCATAGGCTGGATTAGATTAAAATAAGTACTTACGTTAACACAACATGATGTGAGTTAATTTTCATAGTATTATACTTACCTTACTTTTAAGGCTATTGTTTTACAGTTGCCACTGTGTTTCCTAAATAGAATAAATAAATAGAAGTCAGAATAATTTTCTTAAAAATCACTTTTCCATTGCCATATTTAGTAACAACTGAACTTTATTTAAATTCACAGAGAATTTTTCTGTTACTAGTTTGAGCTAAAAAAAGAAAAGGAGCATTAGATGAGGATTATCAGAAGTTTTCCCTAAACTTCCTAGACAAAAGGCATTAACTCCTGCTAATAGCATGCCAGATACGGAGATCCCTTAAAGATTATCAAATTTCCCTTTCTTTCTGGTATAACTGAACATTTTTTGGCTTTAATTCAACTACTATATATAGTAAACACCAGTACTACAATATTGCTCTGCTCTTCCCCAATTGGGTGCCTTCTGATTTGAGGGTAGGAGTTTCCCCTTTAAATGTTTTAGGATTTTTAAATATTATATATCGTAAAATATATATAGTATATTATATTTACTATATTATATACCTCATAGAAGCCAATTAGTGGCATGGACTTGTCATCTTCATAAAGAATTCAGTGAAGTGTTTTGTCAATCAACAGGTTTTAACTTTAAATATTTTAGTGTTTCCAATTTTAAAATTTCAGCAGTATATTAAAATAATGGTATATTAAAATTGTATTTTAGTGTTTAACTATTGTATTAATTGCAGTGTTTACAAGAATAATGCCTATATAGTTTTCTGGGATCTTAACACCACATAATTATTTTAGTTCCCATTTTCCTACATGTCTTCTTATTGTCCCACCATGAGCATATACATTGCATTTTATTCACTGTCATTTTTTAGAAACTCTTTCTGTATTTTTATTTGGGGTTATAATTCTAGTTGTAGAAGTGTATATTGTACTGGTCGGTGATTGCAGTAAAGGTTATTCCCATTGCTGCCTGAAGCAGAACAGGCCTAGAAGGCAATGCCCAGAGACAGGAGGACAGGGAGAGTATTTGCACCAGATGATGCCAAACTGATCCCAACCCCTGAAAGGTCCATCAACTGTATAGTCAGTGAGGTGTGTCTGATTATATCTACAGCAAAACCTGGGCTGGGATAAAGGGGAAACTACTACAGTACCCTCAAGTCAGAAGGCACCCAACAAGCTATTGGGGAGGAGCAGAGGGCAATACTGGTGTTTACAATGTAGCTGAATTAAAGCCAAAAAATGTTCACTTATGCCAGAAAGAAAAAGGAAGTACATGGAATGTCAGAACTGTGAACAAAGGCAAAGCTGGTATTGTGAATGTAGAAATACCACATGTGAACATTGATCTTTTGGGTATCATCAAACTACAATGGACTGGAATGAGTCACTTCACATCAGAAGTGCGTAAGTTCCACTGCAGATTAAAAACAAAAGAAATTGATTAGCTAATGTTATTAAACAAAGGTATTAAAGTCATACTCAGACTTATCCCAAGAAATAATAGACTGATCTCCGTTCAGGGCAAGTCAATCAGTATTATTTTGATCCAAGTCTATGCTCCAAACTCCAATTTAGAGGAAGCATTGAACAGTCTATGGCAACTTGCAACATCTTGCCCGCCCAGTCCTAAAAGATGTCATACTAATTATAGGAGACTGGAGGATTACAGTTGGAAATCAAATAGTGGCTGAAATAACAGAAAAGTTGCCATTGGTATATGAAACAAAGCAGGAGATAGACTAATAAAAAATATAAATGTTTATAGCAAATGCCTTCTTCCCAGTGGCATGCAGAGGGGGAGGCAAGGAGGGGGATCAGTGTCATCATAGCATCATAATACAAGCCCTCTCTTTTTTCTATATGCATTGCAACATTGCACACATGCCCCCAAAGATCAGAGCTTGTGATGCAATGCCACAACACAGAATGATGAAAGCAGCAAGATCCTGCAGATACCACTACTCCTTATAACAATCTAAAGGATTACTCAACACATGGTTATTACCAGATGGACATCACCAAAAGCAAATTAACTATATACTCTTCAAGCAAAGATCAAGAAGCACTGATCAGTCAACAAAGACAAGATCTGGTTTTGGCTGCAACTCAGATCACAAACTCCTTGCAAAATTACAACTTAAACTAAAGAAATCAGATAATTATACCAACAAGATGCAACCTCAGAGGTATTCCCTATAATGATGCAGTGAAAGTAAATAATACATTTAATGGTATAGATTTGGTAATAAAGTGCAGGGAAGAACTCTGGAGTGAAATCTGTGACATAATTAAAGATGAAGCAAACAAAAATATCACCAAAAGCAAAAAGCAAAAAAGTCAGAATGTCTGCGGATACACTGAAAATACTTGAAGAAAGGAAGAAAGCAAAAGAAAACAGGAAAATGTGCCCAACTAAATGCTGGGTTCTAATAAAGAGCTGTTTGTTTGTTTGCTTGCAGTCCAAGACCAAGTCAAAAAATTTAAAATGCAGTACACCATTAACGCTTAACAAGACATACATAAAAGGAAGAAACCCTATAAAATTAGCCATTCATTGGAGGCACCAGTTTCGGTAAGCTAAGGCTATAAATGAAAATTTTGCTACTGGCTTCGAAACACCCAGGTATTGGTCGTTTAGTAAGTAAGTTTAGATATCTCAATCTTCTCATCATGAGAGGAGTCTATCAGACTCAAGGGCAGGTGAATTGGCTCTGATCGCAGATGAAAGAACAATGGGCACTTTAAAAGAATGTGTGAAACAGACTCATGTTTGAGCAAATACATACTTGAACTTCATATGGATGTTTGGCATATCGGCCAGCTGTCACCCTAGTAAGGAGAGCATCTGTAAGGGCTAGGGAGAAGACCCTTCTAGGAGGAGTGTACGGGATCTTATAGATGTAATTGGGGAGTGTCCAAGGGGAGAGAGCAATTTGTCTGTAAGGGAGATGGGAAAATTTGACTCTGTTTCCCTGGATGTCTACGTCCCATACCCTCTGCTTAAGTTCTGCTAAGGTTTTTTCTAGGTCTAAAGGAAGTAGGGCTGGTATTGACAGTCCACGCTGTCTCAGATCTTGGTCTATTTGTTTTTTCAGAGTAGACTGATGTATATCATATGGAATAAGATGTACCAATGAGGTTCCCCAGATGATTTGTTTTGCCCAGAATCTTAGCTGACATAGTCTTGCCTGGGCCTCAAATGAGATGCAACCTAGCTCTAATTTGGTGATGGCATTAGAAGTTGAGCAAGGAATATATGCTATTGATTTTAAGAATGTTTGTATTTGTTCAAGGATTGAGGAGTTTTTGTAAATACACATCTGAGATCCATACAGCATCATGCCAAGGACTTTGGCCTTGAATAATTTAATTGCTGGACGGACAAAGTTGTTCCCCCACCAACTAGCAGATTTGTTGATCGCTAGAGATACTTTTTGAGCTTTCATAGCTAACATAGCTATAGCTGGTCCAGAATGCAGTCGCATGGGCAATTTTAGGTGCCCTGAGGTCGGCACATGTAAAACCTTTGCTATGTGAGCTGCACTGGGTCCCAGTTTGCTTCTGGGTCCAATTCAAGGTGTTGGTTATTACCTTTAAAGCCCTACATGGCATGGGGCCAGGCTACCTGAGGGACTGTCTCATCCCCATTACATTGACCCGTCCCACCAGGTCATGCAGAGAGGGCATGCTATGAATCCCATCTGCTAGAGAACTCTGTCTGGCGGGGTCCAGGAAGCAGGCCTTCTCTGCAGTAGCTCACGCCCCCTGGAAAATTCTTCCCCCTGGAGGTAAGTCAAGCCCCCTCGCTCCTGGACTTCCATAAAAAGCTGAAGACCTGGTTTTGCCAGCATGCCTGGAATGGGAAGGGGAATAGTCATTTATGGGGATGACTAGCACCCTAGAATGGCCCTTTTATACTCACAGTCTGGTGTAGAATCTTCAACCACCTGGATTTTATCTCATTTTATATTTTTATTGTCTATTTATATTTATATTTTGTATTTATAATTGTATTGAATTTTAAATTTTGTTTTATTGTAAACAGCCCAGATTCCCTCCTTTGGGGGGAGATGGGCAGTGATAAAATTTGATAGATAGATAGATAGATAGATAGATAGATAGATAGATAGATAGATAGATAGATAGATAGATAGATACTCTCTTATTTGATGACCCCAGCTTGTAGAAGTGAATACTTAGGTATTTAAATTATTTTACCTACTTGATGGGTCTGCTGTTAATTGTCCAGTTTGATGGATCACAGAGTCTTCTGGAAAAAAAAAAAACTTTTGTATTTTGGTGGTTTATTTCAAGGCATTCTCTAGCATAGTACCTTGAAAGTTCCTTAAGACCTTCATGTAGCCCAATTTTTAAACTGAAATAATGGCTGCATCATCCGCATACAGAAGAATTGGGATTGGATAATGTGAGAGGGATGGAGGATGGAGGTCTGAATTGGCAAAAAGTACAATATTGTTAATGTAAAGGTTAAACAGTAGGGGGGCTAATATATATCCTTGCTTAACCCTTTTATGGGTGGGGATAGGCTCTCTTAGACCACCAAAATTGTTGCCTCTAACTTACGTAGTTAACCTACACTATCCATCCCCTGGTCTTCCTGCGCTCATGCGTGGCCTGCGCTGGGCCTCCCAAGCCCTCCCCCAGCCTCCCTCAACTCACATGTGGCCTGCACCTGCCCTCCCAGGGCCTCCCAAAGCTTCCCACCGCCACTCCCCAGGCCAGCCCTGTGCTCCTCACCTGGGACTCGCGCGGTTTCCCGCTTAACAACCCACACATCTTGTGATTATGATGGCAACTGTGTCTGGGATTGCTGTCACTAAGCGATGCAGTCATGTGACATTGCACTTTACGACCACATCACTTAGCAACAGCAATCGCCATGGTAACCCTGGTCAGGAGGCTTTTGCCCAGTTTTGGCTTCTGTGTAAAACACAAAAAGCTTGCAACAGTTACTCATATACTCTATAAGGGGCTGTTTTTTAAGACCTACAGTTGGTACAGTACGTGGCAGCCCACTTGCTGGCAGCCATTAGCTGCCATGAGCATATTACTCCTGTACTTTGGGCCCCACATTCATTGTCAATAGGCTTCCAAGTGTAATTCAAAGTGCTGATTTTGATCTATACAATAATGTATGGCTTGGTACCAAAATTATTCCACAGAATTGCCTCCTTCAGTTAGAAATGACAATGTGGTTGTCCTTAGAAATGATTTCAGATCTCTCCTTTGATCCATAAGGAAGGGAAGCAGATGTTTGAAAAGGACCAACCCGTTAGAGTTTGGCACTGTGCCCAGGCAGGAGACCAGGTGAGCTGGCAACATGGGTATCCACGAGGGGGGGCAAGTAATGAAACACACACGGTGATATTGTAGTGCAAACTCTACTCCTTATGTGCTTGTGTGTGATATCACACCAGTACAAAAGGGTAGAGCTTGTGTCAGGACTTCATGATGCATATTCAATCATGGTAGCCAGCTGTGGATGCCTCTGGCTGGCCAATCTGGGTCATGTCCTGTTAATTCAGAATTTGGGTTCTGAACTCAGATCACTAGTTGAATGTGTGTGTAGCAAGCTATTTTAATCTATTAAAAAACCGATGCACAACTGACATGTTTGTAAAAAGGCATATATATAAAATGCCAGTAAGGATCCAGTGACTTCTTTTCAAAACTGCTAAATTATAGCCATTTTCTGGATCAGTTAAGTGGCCAACTTTCTATTCTGCTTGGTGCAGGAATCAGTATGAAATTTGTAGATTTAAAAAAAATCTAATTGAAAATGGGTGCTGTGCTCCAGAATCCATTGGTTCTGCTTGCTGCCTTTGAAAGCCATGTCAGAGTAATGATTCACCAGCTTAATTGCTGATAAAACATAGTTGTAATTGAGGATAAGAAACCTTTCTGATTCAACACTGGCTTGCCTTTCACAGAACAGGTACACGCCCCAAAGGAAATTGTTAAAAGTAAGTCTGATTAAACTATGAATGATCATTGAGAAATATTTGGATATCTCCAATAATGGGATATAAAACATACATTTCCAGCTCAATACATGCACATGCACACACAAGAAAGCCCAGGAAATCTAACTGCAATATAAGGTGAGTATACCAGAGGAAAACAGCAGGTTATTACAAGACTCTGGTTTGAGCTTGAGGGAAAATAACTAGTTTGAAAACAGAAAAAAAAAACTCCATTAATTATATGGGGCCAATCACTGAAATAGCAGCAGTTTATTACAGATTAACGTTTTAGTACTTCATCAGAGATTTGGAGCATGGGTGACTAAGTGGATCTCACGAGTGTAAATAGTTTCTGAGTTATTTTGCAAATCTAACAGGCTGTCCTTGAAAAAGCATTTCTCTGGTGAAAAGGTTAAAGTATGTAGTTGCAGAAAGAAGAGGTCAAACACTACAACCTTCATCCTAAACTAGACCTCTTTCTTCAAAGAGGAGGCAGTGGCAGAAGGAAAACTACTAGAAATAAGCAGGAGCATTTGTACTGAAGGACAACGTGACTTGGTTTCCTCTCCAACTTTGTAAGTCTTCCCATTCAGCTTCTGAGATAAATATGAGCAGACACTGAGAAAGTGTGTGGATTGTGGGAATACTTTCAGACGCATACAGACTGAAAAAGCAAAAAATTGTGCCTTAAGACTATTTCATTGTTGATTTGCTTGGTCTGAAGACTGTGCATGGTGAACCTAAGTTAAACAGGCAGCACCCCTTTTGCCAAGGAAAAGAAAAATCGCACCATCTGATGGGCAAGTGTACCCAGGTTGCAGCCATCTCTGCATGTCTGACTCAGGTAAGCCACATTAAATCTCTACATATAGTAACTAACAAGAAGTAAAAGGAGATGGAAAACCAGTAGGAAATGAATTCTGATTTAGGGATGTAGATTTGTAGAGTAAAATGTAGAAAACCTAACTTGCTCATGCCAAGGAGCACAAGAAAACAAGCTAAAATATCTGGTTAGATGAGGATAGGAAAACAATTATGAATATTATACCAACTCAGGAAAAGGGTAACATTTAAAATTGTGATGTTGAAAGAAAGCGGAATATCCCACCATTGCTTTTGATTCTTTTTCTTTTAAGATTCCTCAGGTGAAACTGCAAGAAAGTTGTACAAACAATGATCTGTGAGTATATACAGAGTACCGTCAATTTCTTATAAATTCAAGTAAGCTATCTAAGATATATGGATGAAAAACTGCTTCAGTTTTGGATGGATTAGATTTTTGGGAATAGACTATAAAGCATTCTAGGAATTTAGTACTGAGCTGAGAACTTCAAAAACATATTTTTTGACAGTTAATTGAGAGTAAGGTATAATGCATGGGGGTGAGCAGCAGAGATGTGGCTTTTAAAATGCAATTACAAGGCACACATTTGATGTACTCTTCTGAATACTTTCCAGTGCTGAATTATAGGGAATCTGAGGGAGTCTAACTTTCTTATCTGTTATGTTGACCTCATATGCTTTTAGAAGGCCAGAAGGGATACATCACTGAGCTGTTCCTGGGACTGTCACTCTGGATTCTGACACTCAGCCCATCCCAAGCAGCCTGAATGTGCTGGCCTCCTAAGCATGCACTGTTGTTCTCAAGAAGTAGAGGAGGAACAGCACTCAGGATGGCAGGGGCAGGCTCAGTACCAGAACCCAGAGTGAGGCCTCCTGGGAAGAGTGGCAAAAAACAGGAGGAAGGGGTGGTGAGACTAGCAAGAGTACTTCAATCCTAGCTTAGTTGCCTTGGATGGCACTCAGAAGTATGTTGGGACTATTGCAGGAGCTATGGCTGTGAGTACAAAGAAAACCACTGAAGAAAAATGCCAATGCCCAACTTCTATGCACAGCCTGATCTACCCAGCAGCTCAGCAAAGCCCGCCAGCACCCAGACAGAATGGGAGTGAGTGTTATCCCCCGTAAATCTCATGATTGAGGTCACCACCCAGAATCTGAAAATCTCCAACATACAGTACTACTAAATGGGCATGTAATAAGAATTCTATACTTAAGAATTTAGATACAACTAAAGGTTAAGAAAAAGCTTGTTCAACTTAAGCTACAACTGAAGAGAATGTTTAAACATCTCCTCTTAAGCCTCACCTTTGATAACTTTGCAGCTATCCTGCTTTATAATTGCTTGTATAATGTCTCATGCGTGTTATGGGTTTGGGGTTAGTAGGTTTTATTTTGTCCAGTTGGGATCTTGATTGTTGACAATCAAGTACAGAACTTTTACATCTCACAGTTTCTCTCAAATGCAAAATGCTTTCAATGGATCTTTTCATATATCTGGGTTATTAAGACAAAAGCAATCATCTGAAGGATAAACTTCTGATGTCTGTGAATGTAAAAATTAACCCTTTATTTCTATGACATTAATATTTTCTTGACTCCTTTTACTTCCAAAGCTGTTCCAACCCAAACTGGGTCGATCTCTGGTACATCTGGTAAGTTTAATGGGAAAAGATTCTGTATGACTTACTGTCATTTATGATGCTGTGAATTTGATGCTGTGAATTTGTTGGGTGAGGTTCTTTGCTTTTAAAATCTAAAATACGATAATTATTAAAAACAATGTGAATAACTCAAACACAATCTTCAGTGACAAACAAGAGAATATTAAGAATACCCCCCCCACACACTTTACAGTACAAGTAGTTTGTATCATTTATAATCTAACACAACTTTTCCCAGTCTGTTTTCCATCATATGGATATTAATTCCAGAATTAAAGAGAAGAGGTAATGCCTGGTGGATTGGAGGGAAGAGCCTGAGGGACAGGTTAGTGAGCTTGGTTAGGGCAGAGAAGTGCAGGTCAGGGAGGTAGTTGGTCTGGTTGGTGCCTCAGAGATGCAGCCTGGGAGACATGAAGCTGAGGACCTGGGAGACACAAGCGGAGGAAAAAGCAGACCTCTGTAACCAGGTGTGTTTCTCTTGAGCCCTTGATTCTGACCTTTGCTGTAAGATTGTCTGTCTTTTTCCATAGTCCCCTAAGGAGGAGGAGGTGAGGGAACCATACGTTTCTGTTTAGATCAGTGGGTCAGTTTGCTCTTACAATGAACTTTGGTTTAGTTATTTGTAAGCCAAGAATATTCTTGCATTGCTTTATCAATGTGTATTCTAATGAGTTAGGGAGAGAGAAAAAAAATGGAAAGTAATTGATGTAACTGAAAGTTATGGTGATACCCATTTGATCCAGTTCTGGAATTAGCTATAGACATTTGGTAGAAATTAGAACTTCTGGAAAATAGATAAAATAGGGAACTTTGTGCATCTCCAGTTTTATGATAACAATTTGTTAGGGTTCTCCCATCATAGGAGTAATAAATGGCAGGAGTTCTGATCCTTCTTCTTCACTTCCAGGCTTGTGGTTGCCATTGGTGGGCTCCTCCTCCTCTGTGCCCTTGTCTCTGTTTGTGTGAGATGCTACTGCCTTAATTGCCATCCAGGAGAAGATGCTAGTCCTCATCCATATGAGGTTACAGTTATTGCTTTTGATCATGACAGCACCCTTCAAAGCACCATCACTTGTGAGTGGAATGACAATCTAGTCACCCTTGAAGGTTGAGAACAATTGTGAAAGATCCCAGTCAGAAATGTCTTGTCAAAATAGTGTATAGGACTTCCCAACTTTGAGGGATGGGTGGGCACTTTTGAAATCCTGAGAGATGTTATGAGCATTCTCAATTAAATGCTTCCTGGGGCTCATAGTTCACATAATGCCTGCCATTGGGCATGACCAGTTACGACACAGCTATTGTTTTGATGAATATGGCTAAAAATAAAACCATTTCCCAAGAACTAAAAGTAAAAGATATATTTCACAGAAGATAAATTGATGAGTTCAGAGACAGTGTGGCTAAGAAGCCGAGTGCAAGGTGGGAATGGTGCCAAATGTTTCTAAAAGACAAAATGTGCCTCTAGCACACACAATTAAACCTAAACAACCCAATCTCATTAATACAAGCAGCTAAAACATCATGAACCATATGCAATCTAAAAACATCATATACCATAGGCATAGAAAAATACTCCATTGCATTCCTCTAGTATATTTCTGATACCATCTTTAGACCCCAAAATGCCTGCTACCCCCAATTACATTTTTTTTTTCCTTGGGCACCAAAAAAGGGATTGGCCATACACCACCTGCCATTTTTTAAAATTAGAATTACTTCTCAGAATGCTTTTGGGATCCAATAAAAATGGCATTGGAAGCCAACCTTTTCATAATAATAAATAATACATTATTTGAAGACCAGAAGAGGCACTCCTGCTGGGTGCCATTAGTAACTATCTGCAAGGACACTGGTGCTCAAACAAACTACTTTGGGTACCTGAAGCTGACAATCTAGCATTCTAGCATTGTTAGATTCAACTGAATCATTTCTTGGCCACCTAAGTTCTGTTGGAGAACCTCTCTGTCTTTCAGACATAAGTGGACATTACAAAGCTTTGAAAAGGATGATTCAGCTTGAAAACTGACTGTACTAGCCCTTTGAATCAAGCTCTTGAATTGAATCTCCAGCCTGGCAGAGGTGCTGAAGTTAATAAGCACTTTTGAATTACTTTGGTGAGATTCAAAGCAGATGCAGAGCTTCAACAGCCTTTCTGGTTTGCAGCATCTCAAATTTCATTGCAGCCTTCCTTCCATAAATGCACAAACCTGGAGGAAGGGGAAGAATGCTGTGACAGGCTGTCTGATAGGAGTAACACACCTCCTTTTATCACCTTTGAAAACCCAACCAGGGAGCTGAGGCAGTGCTGTCTTGCTTGTATCTCATTTGTTTAAGCAGTTTTGCAAGGAAAGATAGACTCAGATTTATTCCACTGTTCTTTAAAAAACCTGCTTTGTTCTTTCTCATGTGCTGAACACCTTTCTTCTTATCCTTCTGTAACTCTTAATCACTTTGTCTGATCAGTCTGTATGTAGTTTTTCATCTCTTTCAATCCATCCTTTTGCTTCCTTTTTTGAATTTTTTAAATTTATATTTCAAATTTAGTCACCACCCATCTCACTCAAAGAGCGACTCTGGGCGGTTTACAATAAAACAAGAATAAATAGTCATTAAAATACAATAAAACCAATAAAAAGTGTAGTCCAAGACGTAGATGTTAAAAAATTCTAAATTTACAGAAAAATGTTTTCTTTCTGCTACTTTTTGGGTTTGTTTTGTACTGAGGGTCATTTTCTTACCATGAGTGAGTCTAAGACAGTATGGTATTAAGCAATATAGTATAGTATTTTAAAATATTTTAACATATTTACATATAATAACATCCATATATTTATAATATATTTACATAGCATGTTATCTATTTTTTAAAATCATGCTGTAATGTATTAGTGCTGTGCAGAATTTCAAAAGGGTGTTTCTTTCCAACAAAGGATTAAAAGATGTACTCCTTGAAAACTGCTTCTCAAATTCAGTGAGCACTTTTGTAAAATTGTTTCAATGGCATATAATCAATCACTCAATCAAAACATGAGAATGATTCCTATCCTTAATCATTACGGGTTTTTTAGTTGCAGAAGTAACCTAAATACTCCTGGTATTTTCCCTTTCAGCCCTCCATTCCATGTTTGGCCCAGCTGCTAGGAGAATACTGGCAGTAGCTCATTCCCACAGTGCAGCACCAGCAGTGCACCACCCTGCCCGAACAGAGACACCCCCAATTTATGAGGAAGCCATACACATGAACAGATTCACAGTGGCTCGAAGTGGAGAAAGACCCCCAGATTTGGAGCTGGTGCCAGAGGAGAAACGGACAACAGATACTGAGAAAGAAGTCCAGGAAGCACATTCCGCAGGCAGCCAAGACTCCTGAGTCAGATTATCAGCAAGTTCTGCAAAGAATGGATACCTTCACAGCGATATATAAATGTATACTGCTGGGTTGATAGTCTATTTCAGATTGTTCCTGTTTGACCAAAACTTTACCAAACCAAGTCCTCTATTTTCTAATACTGTAATTCTAAATTTGTACAATATAAGAAATAAATTACATACAACATGCTGCATGCTACATTTTTAACAACATGCATCCAGGAACAACTTTGCAGTGATTTAAAACAGGTGTCTCTGAAGCCTGCATCTTTCTTCTAGTTCTACTTTCATCCCTAAAAGATATTCTAGAGTGCATCATTCCCTTTCCAAAGCACCTGTAGGGTCATCACAACAATTCCCTTGCAATGCTTTCACTCACTTCTGTTTCAACAGATATGTCCATTCAGATTAGTGGGGTTCACACAAACAAAACCACAAAGATTTGAACTCATAACTGTTGAATAGCTAATATGTTAATGATTTATAATCAAGCTTCTAGTTGTGTTCTCCATTCCTTGCAGTCAGGTTCAAATTCTTAGGTGATTGAAGCTTGTATTATTATTTTTGAATCCTATGAAGTGAGATCCATTATTTAAGGATATTGAATTACCTCTGGGAGCCAAATTCCAATACAGAATCTGCATAAACACTACTGTATATACAGTATTTTAGGTGGGACAGAGTAATTTCTAACCCTAATTCAGTGTCCACCCATTTATTGCCAATTCTGAATCTCCTCTCAGAACAACTTACTGGAGCCTGTTACCATACCATTTATTTATTAAGCCAGTCAAAAAACAAATCTAAGTGGCTTACAAAAACCAAATTCACAATCAACAAAAAAAATTACAAAATCAAATAAAATCAATAAAAAAATTACAAAAATATCAATATATGCATCCCTATATCAAAAATACAACAGCCATATTTATAAACCTATGAATCCTTTATTAAGGAGGGTATTACACTACAAATATTTCCTGTTTGTGGGGATATGATTAAACGTTTGGGTTAAACTTTAAGGCTATTAAATGCTATGATTTTTTGTTTCTGTTTCTATGCCTAAGATGGAAAGAAGTGAATGCTGAATTGCCAATGACTCCTATGAACTTTTAATCCTATCTCAATTTCCCAGGGAATAAACAAATTTAGAATAATTCTGCTCTTTGAGTCAGGCCTTATGACATGGTTAGGAATATTTGAAGAGTCAGGAAGCAGATTCACCCAATTGCACTAACAAATACTTTCAACAGGTTAAATGCAATCCAGGTGAGTATCACAAAATTAATACACTTTTATCTCCTTTCATGAAAATCCCTGTTGGGACAACTGTGCTGGGAACAGAAGTCCAATATATCTGGAGGACACTAGCTTGAAGAAGGCAAAAGTAATACAAAATACAAAAAATACAAAATATGAGCAGTACTTATATCAATAGAAAGGAGCACATTTTATTTATATAACAAACTGTTAATATTTATGGAGACAGATGTTATCAGTAATAGTAAATCAATATTTATTTTTTCTGCCTGTATTTGTGTTTGATCTGCTTATCACTGCATGTTATTGGGTATAATGATATTGATATTTCTGAGAAATATCTTAGTTTTAATAAATCTGTTTGGCCTAAAGAGTTGAAAATACAGTTTCAAAGGTCACTCTGGATATATCCTTCATCCTTCATTCAAATGAGATTGAATTGACTCATCTGCTGAGGAGAAGAAAGCTTACAAATGATGGATTCGGGAACATAGAAATTCAAGAAAAAAATCTTTCTAGTTTCAATTAACCATCACTCATCCCTACTTGATATACAGCTGCTCAGATGTTATATTCTGAGCTGGTATGAATTTAACTAGACACTAGATGTCAGGCAAGTTACACTTACGTTGAAGTGTAAGTGTATCAACTTAATGGATTCTTAGTGCAGGTTTTGGTTGTGTTAGGCTTATAGCTTGCTGGCAGCATTTTTTGTTAGCTAGTTGGTAGAGGCAGCACAAGCAGGCCATAATAAAGGTTTTTGATTGGATTGGATTGGATTGGATTTGCAGTGCCACAGCGATTGGCTGGCACTGAGAAAATGTCATTTGTAGACTTACTTCCCCCATTATTAAAAATAGCAAAGATTTGGACCAGCGTCTGTGAGTATACTCTTGAAGGAAGAAGAATATACTCCTATCTGGGATGGTCATCCTCCTGCACTGAGCATGCAGCTTCGGGCAGGACTCACACAGAGTGGCGAGAGAAGAAGACAGCAGCCAGATCATCCTCACACCCAGTGCCTGCAAGTGCGGGCCTGGTTCTCTTTCATTCATTGTCAAGAGTCTTCAATCTGAACCAGAGGCAGTTTGTGGCATTCCAGACAGTCGGGCCCTGAAACAGGTTTATTTCATCTGGAACTGTAGATGTAGAACACCATAAATTATCTCTGGTTCAAAAGACTAACTTCGAGAAAACTGCCAGACAGATGTGGACCAGAGGAGAGAAAGAATATTCTGAAGTTCTCTGGGACTCTTTTCTGGAATAATAGATTTTCCACATATTTACTACAATATAATTCAAAGACACCCTTCACTACCCAGAAGGAAGTTCTGATCTATAAATATGCTCTGATCTGACTGATGCTTCTTTAAATTGAAACCCCTCTTCAAACTTGGCACAGCTGTAAAAAATAAAACAAAACATATAATAGCCACAAGAGCAAAAAAGTCAAATAATAAAACTGTCAATAGTAAAAGAAAATATTACAAACAAAAGAAATGTACTGTATTAAGATACATCCGTAGGGGTGATCAAGGTGGTAGAAATGATGACACTGTGTAACGATTGCCTAAACCAAAATACTCAGTCTCACAAGCTCGGGCTTAAAGATAACTGATTTATTAAAGGAATAGTATGCAAATACAGAGAAAGCTGAGAATGAGCAAAAGCGCGCCAAATACAAACTTAAAAGCCTTGCTTAGAAGCAGGTCCCGCCCCATCGCCCGTCAGGACGCTCCCCCTCCCAGGTGCTAGAAGCCGTTAGACGCGCCTGGGAAAGTAACCTTGAACAGGAGCGCAAACCCAAACATGCATTCCAAGCCCTCAAAACAATGGAGGGCGAAGGAATGGAAAAAACCTCGGGCGAAGGAACACGGAACAGAAAAAGACATGTGAAACGTTACAATGTTAACCAGACATTGGAATGAGAACATGACATATTGCCCCCCCAAAAGAAACTAGGGAGCTGGTTTGTCAGGATAGGCAGAGTGGAATTGGGTCACGAGACGAGGAGAATGCACGTCTGGAGCAGCAACCCATTCAGGATGAGGGAAATGTTTCCAGCGGACGAGGTACTGTAAAGCGGAGCGCTGGCGTCGGGAGTCGAGGATAGATGCCACCTCGAAGTGTTGCTGGTTGTCAATCATGAGGGGAGGTGGAGGAATGGGTTGTGGATGCCAACGGTCCGATGACAGGCAGGGTTTGAGTAAACTACAATGGAAAACAGGATGTAAACGTTTAAGGTTGTGAGGCAAATCAAGTTTAAACGTAACAGGGTTGAGCTGAGCAACAATTGGAAAAGGACCGACAAATTTAGGACCAAGTTTCTTAGAGGGTTGTGGGGACTTGATAAACTTAGTTGATAAGTAGACTTTATCCCCGACCGCAAAGGATGGTTCTGGGGAGCGCTTTGCATCGGCATGGCGTTTATAGGTAGTTTGGGCATGGCGGAGAGCCAATAAAATATTAGACCATGAGTCTTTGAGAGAGTCTGCCCAGTCAGCAAGGGTGGCTGGTAGCGGTTGAGGATGAGGAAGTTCAGGAATCGGAACAAAATCACGTCCAAAAACTGTTTTAAAGGGAACTTGACCAGTGGTTTGATGAATGGCATTGTTGTAAGCGACTTCAGCAAAGGGGAGTAAATCGACCCAGTTGTCTTGTTGGTAGTTAACAAAAGCTCTGAGGTATTGTTCCAATGTAGAATTAACCGCCTCTGTAGATCCGTCCGTTTCCGGATGCCAGGCGGTGGAAAGCGACTGTTTAGTACCCAAAAGTTTTAAAAATGCCCGCCAAAATTGTGACGTAAATTGTGTGCCTCTGTCACTCACCAAACGGGCGGGGATACCGTGGAGGCGGTACACGTGGATGAGGAAGAGGCGTGCCAGCTGTTGTGCGGTGGGGATAGAAGCGCATGGGATAAAGTGGGCTTGTTTGGAGAAAAAGTCTTTGACGACCCAAATGACAGTTTTGCGTTGACTAGGGGGTAGATCAACGATAAAGTCCATGGAGATATCCTGCCAAGGGACAGATGGAGTGGCAACGGGTTGAAGGAGACCTTGGGGTTTGCCTGGTTTGCGCTTTATCGCCGCACATACAGGGCACGCAGTGACATATTCCTTCAAGTCTTTGAGTAAAGTTGGCCACCAGAATTGGCGGCGAACGAGGTGCAAAGTTTTTACGTAGCCAAAATGTCCAGCTAGCTTGTCATCGTGGCAGCGCTGGAGTATGGTTTTTCGCATTGCATCGGGTACATAGAGACGATCGTTGCGCCAGGCAAGATCATCGGTGAAAGTTAAAATGTGTCTATTGGTTTGCAACCAAGTATCTGTTTTAAGGTGGGAAAGCAACTGTTGTTGCAAATCGGAGGGAATTGACAAGGGCGGCGGACGGCTGGAAGGCAGAGCGGCTGGAGGCGAAGTTGATTGCGCTCGGGTCTGGCTGCGAGTCACTGCTGCCAAACTTAATTGTTTGTCGGTCCAGACGGTGCCTTGGACCGTTGGCCCTGGGCCAGCATCTTGGGGTCTGCGCGAGAGTGCATCAGCTAAAAAGTTTTTCTTGCCTGGTATAAATTTAAGAGTGAAGTCAAAGCGGCTGAAAAACTCAGCCCAGCGCAGCTGTTTGGGACTGAGTTTCCGACTGGTGCTTAAAGCTTCGAGGTTTTTATGGTCAGTCCAGACTTCAAAAGGGTTTGAAGTACCTTCCAATAGGTGTCGCCATGTCTCTAAAGCCATCTTTACAGCAAAAGCCTCTTTTTCCCAAACATGCCATCTCCTTTCTGTTTCCGTGAATTTGCGAGAGAGGTAGGCACAGGGTTTTAAAACGCCAGATTGGTCAGATTGTAACAGAATTGCTCCTATGGAAAAATCAGAAGCATCGACTTGTACAACGAAGGGTTTAGAGGGGTTTGGATGCTGTAAAATTGGTTCTGTGGTAAAAAGTAGTTTGAGCGCTTCGAACGCTTGCTGACAGGCTGGAGTCCATTTAAGGAGCGCGCCTGGGTTCTTTGAACGTCGCGTATCCCCCTGTCCTTTAGTTTTTAACAATTCAGTAAGGGGGAGGGCGATTTCTGCAAAATTTTGGGCGAATGCCCGATAGAAATTAGAGAATCCAAGGAAACTTTGTAATTGTCTCCTGGTACGGGGAGGCTCCCATGCCACAATAGCTTCTACTTTTGCAGGGTCCATTTCAATGCCCTGAGCTGAAATTCGGTAGCCTAGGTAATCAATTTGCGACTGATGAAACGCACATTTTGACAGTTTTGCGTACAACTCTGCTTTTTTCAATTTAGCCAGTACCTGACGCACCAAGTGGATATGTTCTGACATGGTTTCAGTATAAATCAATACATCATCCAAATATACCAGTACCCCCTTAAATAGGTGGTCATGCAAGACCTCATTGATTAACTGCATAAAAACCCCGGGTGCCCCAGATAAACCGAATGGTAAGACTTTATATTGGAAAGCCCCAAGAGGACAGTTGAACGCTGTTTTCCACTCATCCCCTTCTCTTATGCGAATGCGAAAGTAAGCTTCTCTCAAATCCAGTTTTGAGAAAATTTTGCCTCTGGCCAGATGTGATAACATATCTTTGATCAGGGGCAAAGGATATTTATTTAATATTGAGACCGCATTGAGCCCGCGGAAATCGGTACAAAGCCTTAATGACCCATCCTTTTTTGGCCTGAATAGGACAGGAGCTCCTACCGGGGAATTTGCCGGCTCAATGAAACCCCTAGCCAGATTTTTGTCAATGAACTCCCTTAGCGTGGTAAGCTCTTTGGGAGACATGGGGTATATTTTTGGGTGAGGCAATTTTACATTTGGTAAAAACTCAATGGCACAGTCCGTTTTTCGGTGGGGTGGCAAGCGATCCGCTTCCTTTTCCCCAAATACTTCAGCAAAGTCTTGATACTGATTGGGTAGTCCCTCAAGAGGTTGAAGCGTTTGCAGAGTGGTATACGCTACCCCTCCGCCCTCCATGTCCTCCAGTAGGTCCTTTTCGGGTACTTTGTAAAATCCGTCTGCAAACGTCACAGTTCTATGCAGCCAGTTGATAAAAGGGTTTTGTTGCACAAACCAAGGCATCCCCAAGATTACCAGAGGACCCCCCACTGGAGCTACCACAAATGGCAGCTTTTCCTGATGGGAGCCCATCTGCAAGGCGACCAGTCCCGTGGAAAGATTGACTGCTTTCCCTCCCGCCATAGTTCCATCCAATTGGGTGAAAATCATGGGTCTTGGCAAAGGGAACGTGGGCAGTTCCAGAGCCGCTACGACATCAGGGTGCATTAGGGAACGGGAGCAACCCGAGTCTAGCATGGCCCACACTTCCACCGTTTTGGTTTTTGAGCTCAGTTTAACTTTAACAGTCAGTGTGGGGAAGTTTCCACTCACCGAATCATGGTTACGCCCGGTTTCTTCCACCTGCCCTAGGGCGCCCTTCAGGGCAGGTGGTAGGCTTTTCCCGCCGGCTGCTCGAATTGCAACTCTTCCTCCCCTTCTCCGAAGGGTAGGTCTGAGGGGTCCAGTTCCGCGAGGGCTGCCTTCAGTTTTCGCGGTGGAGCAGGAGCAGGCGTCTTTACCGTGGGTTTCGTCTGTCGATCCTCTGGACGGCGTCTCGGGCACGACGTGGCTCGATGCCCTTCTTTCCCACATCGGAGGCACTGACCCTTGGAGAACCGTTGCTCCCTCTCTTCTTCCCAGGTTTTCGGTTTGGGGCGGCTGGCAAGTCCAGATGTGCGCGCTCCCCTAGCGAGACGTGTTTGTCTAAGCTCTTTGGTATGGGCATAGGTTCGTAGGGCATTTTCTGCGCTTCCCGCCAACTGAATCCACCCATATAGCGTTTTGGGGTCATCTCTGCCCAGAGCCCATCGGAGGATTTCGGGTTCAAGCCCCTGCTTGAACAATTCGATGATTGTTGGCTCAGACCAGTCTTCCACTTTTCCTGCCAAAGCTTTAAACTCCAACGCATATTTGGCAACTGAGAGGGACCCTTGGTAGAGTTTCCGCAAGTCATTTTTGGCCGTTTCTTGAGCTAGGGGGTCTTCGAAATGCTCTTTAAGTGCCCACAAAAAGTCATCGAAGTCCTCTAACTCAGTTGCCTCAGCTTGGCATAGTTGCACATACCAATCCGCTGCCCTTCCTCTCAGCTTGTTGGCAATGAAATTGACCTTGCCATGTTCAGACCGAAAGTTTCGACCCCAATCTTCTATATAGTGCTTGGCATTAGTAATAAAGAAGGAGAGCGTTGTGGGATCCCCATCGAACTTCACTCCAAATGGTGGGAAGGTTCTTGCCGGCTCAGCTGGCTGTGGCGGTGCCGCGAATGTCAGCGTGCGCCGAGCCCCCATGGGTGGTCGATCCCTAGGAGGTCTTGCCTCTCGCTCCCCCCCTTGACGGGCTGATCGAGTCTTGCTTCTCCCCCGGGTCGACATGGTACTGTGCCTGGGGTACTGTGACGGCTCTTCTTCCCAATCCTCCGGGGTGGGCTCTGCCTCTCTGGGTAGATCCTCTCTGGGTAGATCCTTGAGGATCGTCACTATTAAATCCATTTTATCTTCTAATGCCCTCATACGGGCCGGAGTGACCGGCTCCTCCGAGGGTTGGTTGGTTACCACCACCCTCGGTGACAAGGGGACTTCGTGCTCCCAGGACAATTGTGGAGACCCCCTCCCCGGTGCTCTTTCCATGACAGTTCTATGTTCACTCCTGAGACTCTCCTGCATGGATATCAGCAGCTCGTCCAATTGGATATCTCGCAACTCCCGACGTGCTGCTCTTTGCGCTCTCGATGTTAGCGCTGGCCGGCTTTTGGCCGCCTCCCGCTCCTCTTCGCTTCCCTCACTTGCGCGAAGTTGAGGTTCTGTCATCGCTAGCGTTCCCTCTTATCCAATGATTGGATGGGGCTAGCGGAAAATGGATAAAATGATTCTCAGCTTTATGTAACGATTGCCTAAACCAAAATACTCAGTCTCACAAGCTCGGGCTTAAAGATAACTGATTTATTAAAGGAATAGTATGCAAATACAGAGAAAGCTGAGAATGAGCAAAAGCGCGCCAAATACAAACTTAAAAGCCTTGCTTAGAAGCAGGTCCCGCCCCATCGCCCGTCAGGACGCTCCCCCTCCCAGGTGCTAGAAGCCGTTAGACGCGCCTGGGAAAGTAACCTTGAACAGGAGCGCAAACCCAAACATGCATTCCAAGCCCTCAAAACAATGGAGGGCGAAGGAATGGAAAAAACCTCGGGCGAAGGAACACGGAACAGAAAAAGACATGTGAAACGTTACAATGTTAACCAGACATTGGAATGAGAACATGACACACTGTCACAATGTAAGCTCCACCCTTTTGTACCCTCTTTTGGGGGAGATGGGCGGTGACTAAATTTGATAGATAGATAGATAGATAGATAGATAGATAGATAGATAGATAGATAGATAGATAGATAGATAATGTTGTGACACTGAATGCAAGTAGGAAAGAGCAGGAGCTTGTGATGTGATGGGGCAACGCTACTTTCATAGTTTTGGCAAAAGCCTCCAATCGTCTGGACATCTCCAAATGAATGTCTTTGTGGTATGAGGCAGAGGTTAAGACTCTAAGTACAAGACTCTAAACAGAGATTTGAAACTAGATGTTTGCATTTCTATACTGGAAATTTTATTGGATCTAGCAGGAAGGATTATAATGTGGACCTTATAATATGGCAAGTATCAACTATTTTTGGCACAAATTTTCTGAATGTTTCAAGCCTTTCCTTGAAACTTCTGAATGTACATACCTTTCCTTTCTTGACCATAGTAAGAATTATGGTGACGATTCATAATCCCCATACATTAATTCACCCCTTCTCAGTAAAATTATATTCCAGCTCTTAAATTCTTACCACCTGTTCATTGAACTGAAAATGTACTGTATGTATAATATTGATGCAGATCCCAAGCAAAACCATTTTAGTACTTTCTTTCAGTGTGTGTGTGTGTGTGTGTGTGTGTGTGTAAATAAATAAATAAATAAATAAATAAATTTTATTAAGTTTTGGACAAAGATAAAAGCTACAGAAAAACAAAAAAACTACAAAGAGAAAAAAAAACTAAAAAAGTGTGAAAACACAAGAGAACTTTTTAAAAAAATAGTTACAAAAGAGGTGACTTCCAACTTTTAACAGCAAGGTTATACAACTATTTTCCATAATCAATCCCTTACTCTATATTAAACCAAGTATACATTATTTCTATAAATCATATCATTGGCACATTATAAAAATCACTAAGTATAGTGATATACCCTCCCCTTATTAAAAAAGAAAAAAATGTATAAACCTCCTAATCAACTTCCCCCCAAAGATAACATTTACTTACTTCCTACTACTATTCTACACATTCCTTTCTACTATAATAAAAATCAAACTAAAAAACATATAAACTGTCTACCATTATATTTAATAATATAGCAATTTTAATAATCATAATCATGTCAAACCCAAAACCAGACATTAATTTTTTAAATTATACCTTAATAATCTTAATCCAAATCATTAAAGATGAATGATTAATGAAATCAGCCAAACCCTAAAAGCAATCCAGATTGTTGGTCCCTTAACCCACTTCAAAGTAAACCAAAGCATTTGCATATCCCCACAATACACACAGAACCTTTTTCTTAAAGAAATCAAACAGCCCAACTGCCCTCCTTAAAAACTCCAACTTCTCTTCAAGAAATCTCCCATACATAATAACACCTTCTTTTCCAAGGCATTCCATTAGAAAATCAATTTCACTTATGGCTTGCAACTTGATCTGTCCCTTTAATTTCTTCAACTCCACTATCCAGTCTTCCTCCAGCATCTCAGCAGAGATCGAAGAGACATTCTTGATGTTGTTAAATTCCTCAGTTTCATCCACGACATCCCCAACCAGATGAGACATTTTAAAGCTCATATTTTCCGCAATGTCCTGAATGCCTTGCATAAAAACTTGGTAAGAATCAGAAAGAATCTGCTTAATATCTTGATGGAAGTCAGAGAATGTCTGACTTCCATCCTCCATGTCTCAAGCAGTAGATTATAGCACCCCCTAGGAGCTTAACAAGCGAAAGTCAAAGACATGAAGGAGTTACAGAATGTGTTTACACAACTGAAAGTGATAAGCAGACAATTCCCCAGGGAAAGTAGCAGCAGGAAACTGAAAGTTCAAAGCAGCCAATTTCAACGTGTAGGAAAACACCAATTTCTTCAACTTTAGTACAAAAATAATAACAGCGAGACAATTATTTATACTCAATCCTCCTTAATATTTGGATGGAAAACAAGCCAAAACTTAAAAAAAAAAAATTAACCCCAAAAATGATAAGCACCAAGAGAACCCGCTTTTCCTTGTTGTAGAAAGTGTCCTAACAGCCAGGAAACACACTGAGACAAGGAACTGGTCTCTAATGTTTTATTGCTTGTACATAACAGGAATCCTAACAAACTGAAGAAGCGTGGGAAAACCCAGACATATAAACCCCAAAGGTTAAGGCGGTCCCGATCTGTGTCTCTTTGAATGGCTGACCAATTCCTCAGTGCTATGCATGTGCTTAACAGTCTGGATGGGAGCCCCCTGCTCGCCATCCTTACTCATGACATCACCCTCCCCTCCAGATTCACGTTCCATTTCAGCCCCCTCCCCTCCAGAGTCTTGATAAGATTTGCCGTCTGCTTCTAAGGTCCCATGGGAACTGGGCAACGATGGAAAGCCTTCAAAGGAAAACTCCTCCAAGGACGAATCAGTGCTGCTTTCCAGGTCTGATAACGCTTCTGGGCCAGGTGGCTGCTGCTGGAAAACATCTAGATAATTAGAAAAGTCATCCCCCCTCCCCCCTGGGAAATGCAAGCCCGAGGTGGAGGGCTGCGGCTCCCCCACCTCCTCTGTAACTGGAGTGAAGGCCTCAGGCGGGGTGGGGGGGAGGTGCACACTCACGAACTCTTCTGCTTGGGCTTCTTTGGCCTGCTCAGCCGAAAGAGGAATCTCGGGTAGAGTGCGAGGCTTGGGTTTGTGAGGAAAAAGCTGATGAAAACGATGAACTAGTGCTGGTGCGTGCACATCTCTGGCATTCTCCCACATGCACTCTTCCTCAGGGTACCCTTTCCAGTGTATGAAATATTGGATGCCCCTTCCCCTCCTCCTAGAGTCCAGAATTTCCTCAACTTCATATTCCTCCTCCCCCTCCACAATTACCGGAGGTGGGAGGGGGCAGTTGCGATCGCAAGGCACTTGGGGGAGGGTCTTTGGCTAGCAAGGCTCTGTGAAACACTGGGTGGACTTTCATGGATGCTGGGAGCTGTAAACGATAAGCCACTGGATTTATCTGCTGCGCCACAGTGAAAGGGCCCACAAACTTAGAGTCCAACTTCTTGGAGGGCCTGGTAGAGTTCAAAAACTTGGTAGAGAGCCACACTTTGTCTCCTACTGCAATCGCTGGCCCTTCCTGTCTGTGAGCATCTGCCGCCCTCTTGTAAGCACTCTTTGCCCTGTTCAGCTGCTCCTTTAACAACTCCTGTGCGGCTTGTTGCTCTTTAAGAAAATCAGCCGCGGCTGGAACAGTTCCCTGCTGGGAGGAGGTGAGCAACACCCGAGGGTTAACCCCGTAGAGTGCCTGGAAAGGGGACATCTTGGTAGAGGACTGTACAGAATTATTATATGTAAATTCTGCCATGGGCAGCAGGGCTGGCCAATTGTCTTGCCGATAAGTGGTGTAACACCTGAGATACTGCTGTAACCACTGGTTAATTTTCTTGACTTGCCCATTACTGGCAGGATGCTGCGCTGATGACAGGTGGATCTGAACCCCTAATGACTGGAAAGGGGCCCTCCAGAACCTGGAAGTGAACTGTGGGCCTCTGTCACTCACCAAGTGATTCACCATGCCTCTATACCTAAAAATGTGGTCCATGAACAACTGCGCTGTGGCTGGTGCAGATGGGAGGCCCTTGCAAGGAATAAAATGCGCCATCTTTGTGAAAAGGTCCACCACCACCAGTATGGAAGTCAGCCCCTGGACCGGGGGTAAATCAGTGATGAAATCCATGGAGATAGTATCCCAAGGCTGACTGGGGGTGGGTAGGGGTTGCAAGAGTCCTGTGGGCTTCCCTGGGAGAGGCTTGGCTCGTCTGCAGGTGTGACAAGAAGCAACGTAACCCTTTATGTCTGCAACCATCTTAGGCCACCAGTAGTCTCTCAGAGCTCTATGGAGAGTTTTGAAAACGCCTCCGTAGCCTGCCGTTTGGTGGTCATGGCAAAGTCTCAGTACTTCTTCCCTCAATGAAGGGGGAATATATAATCGCCCACTATGCCAGAGGATTCCTGCCTCCACATTGAATGGTGAGGCAGTGTCTTGCGGGGCCCTCTGAAGTTCATCCATCCTGGCCCTGGCATACGTGTCCTGTTGCTGCTGAGCTCTGACTCTTGTAAATAGGTCCTCTGCTTGTCTGCCTGCTGCTAAAATCTCTGTCTGGTTCCCCCTCATAGACTGATCAAAGTTGTGAGGTTGTAATATGGTAGCCTGTACCTCCTGCTGAGTGGCGGGGGTAGCCTGAAAGGATCGAGAGAGGGCGTCTGCCAAGCAGTTTTGCGCCCCGGGCAGATAAGAAATAACAAAATTGAAATGGGAGAAAAACTGGCTCCATCTAATTTGGCGTGGGGTGAGGGATCTGGTGTTTTGTAGAAGCTGTAAATTCTTGTGATCGGTGCAAACTTTCACAGGAAGGGCTGCCTCTTCCAGCCAGTGCCTCCACTCTTGGAATGCTGCTTTAATTGCCAGCAACTCCTTGTTAAAAACATCATAGTTTCTCTCTGCTGGTGAGAGCAGGTGTGAAAAAAAGGCACAAGGAAGCAATGTATTCTCGGTTTTATTTGTATATTGCAATAACACTGCCCCAATGGCAATGTCTGAAGCATCTGAGTGCATTATGAATTGCTTCGTGGGATCAGGGTGTCTTAACAGCGGCTGGGATGCAAAGAGCTGCTTAAATTCTTGGAAGACTGCTTGCTGTCTCTCCCCCCAAATGAATTTTGCTCCTTTCTTCAAAAGCTGTGTGAGGGATCTAGCGATATCACTATAGTTCTTTATGAAACACCTATAGAAATTACAAAATCCTAACAGCCTTTGTACATCTTTAACATTTCGGGGAGGTGGCCAAGAGAGAATTGCCTGGACCTTAGAAGGATCCATGGATATGCCTTCTGTTGAGACTTTATAGCCCAGGAAATGTAATTCAGTTAAATCAAAGGCACACTTCTCTAGCTTGGCGAACAGCCTGTTCTCTCTCAGTCTTTGCAAGACATTACGTACATGGGTTACATGAGTTGTAGCATCCTCAGAGAAAATTAATATGTCATCTAGATAAATGACCAGATACTTATCTAGTAAATCAGAGAAAACTTGATTCATAAATCTGGAAAATATGGCTCCTGCATTAGACAAGCCAAAGGGCATAACAAGGTACTCAAATTTACCAAACCTGGTGTCGAAGGCAGTCAGATATTCGTGCCCCTCTTTCACCCGGATCAGATTGTACGCACTCCTGAGATCCAACCTGGTAAAAATGCATGCCTTCTGTAAGCGATCTAGCAGATCCGAGATTAAGGGCAGAGGATAGGATTCTCTTTTTGTTTGTTTATTTAAAAAACTGAAGTCGTGGACCACTCTCATGGGTGTCTCCTGGGTTGCAGGTGCCAACGGGTCAGGCTTCTTTGGTACGAAGAAGGTAGGAGCAGACGCTGGGGAAGTAGATGGTCGGATAAATCCCTTTTGGAGATTGGAGTCTAAGTAATCCTTTAAGGTGGCTAGTTCCTTGGGAGACATGGGATATTGTTTCCTTGCTGGAACCCTGGCTCCTGGTATCAACTCAATGGTGCAATCACAGTCCCTATGGGGGGGGGGGTAGTCCTGTGGCCTCTTGTTCGCTGAAAACGTCTGCAAAATCTGCATACTTGGCTGGCAACTGGACCCCCCCTGCTTCCGTGACTGCATTGGTTGCTGGAGAGTGTGGAGCGGCTTGAATCTTGTGGTGCTGGCATTCCTTAGCTGGGAAGGAGATTGCTCCTGTAGTCCAGTTCAGCAACGGGTTGTGGATCCTCAGCCAAGGAGTGCCTAGGATTACTGGCACATTAAGCGATGCAGTAACATAAAGCTGGATCCACTCAGTGTGGTCTCCCACTGTCAGTTGCACCGGTTCTGTGAGTCTTCTAATTGGTCCTGCCTTGAGGGGCTGGCCGTCAATGGTCTCCACTTCTATGGGGCATGGCAATTCTCTGGTCGGGATGTTGAAGTCTTGTATGGTCTGCACATCAATAAAATTGGTTGAAGCTCCGGAATCCACGATGGCCTCTAGCTTGACCTGGTGCTCTGGGCTGACGTGCATGATTACGGGTAAGTAGTAAAAGGCTTGCCTGGCATCCTCGGAATGAGCCCTCCTTAATTGATTGATGGTCTCCCTGCTGAGCTCTGTGGAGGGAGACGATGGAGTTTCCCTGGTTGGAAGCAGAGGCGGAGATGGTTCCTGTTTCAGCTGCTTGCCTTGGGGGTCTTACTGAAGTTGCTTGGCCTCTCGCTGGGCAAGCTCTCACCATGTGCCCCTGGGCTCCGCAGTAGAAACAAAGGGCTCTCTCTCTCCTTCTCTGCCTCTCAGTCTCGGAAATCAGTCTCCTGCTTGCCCCAATCTGCATTGGTTCCTCTTGTGCTGAGTGAGTGGATGCTACGGAGAGAGCTGGAAATCCTGGAAACGCTCTGAGTGTCCTGTTTCTCCCTGGCTGCACCTGCCTGAGCTCTTCTAGCCTGGCATCTATGACCACCGATAACTGATATAAGGCTTCTAGGGTAGCTGGTGTTCCCTGGCACACTAATTCATTCTTAATTTCCTCATCCAGCCCCTGTTTGAATTGGTCTTTTAATGCACTCTCATTCCAGTCCAGATCTCCTGCTAACAACTTGAAATCAGCAATGTAGATTCCCACCCTCTTGTTACCTTGCTTGAGCTTCCGAATCTCCCGGCTGGCCGTGGCCTCTCTGATTGGGTCATCAAAGTGTGCTCGGAACCCTGCCAAAAAGTTCTGGTAGTCGTTGAGAATTGGGTCGTTGTTCTCCACCATGGGAATAGCCCATTTGGCTGCTGGTCCCTTTAGCAGGTTTAGGATGAAGGTGACTCTGGTTCTGTCTGTGGGAAACTCTGCCGGTCTGCTGTCGAAAAACATAGTGCACTGTGTGAGAAATGTTCTCAACTGTCCTGCTTCTCCTCCAAACTTCTCTCGTAGACTGCCCTGGGATCTCAAGACTACTGGCGGAGTTTCTGCTGCTGCTGCTGCTGGTGCCGGTTGTGGGTTAATCGGAACTGGTTGTTGTAACTGCTGTAGCATGGCAGCTTGTAATGTGTTGATCTGGAGATCTACTTGTTGTTGGTATTGTTGCAGGGCTGCTGCCAATTGTTGGATGGCAAGCCGCATTTCTTGGTTTTCTGAAGACATTTCCAACGTCTCTCCTTAATTTCTTGTTCCTCCCTCTTTTGATGGGAGTAGGAGTTTGTTAGGATTGATGTCCTAACAGCCAGGAAACACGCTGAGACAAGGAACTGGTCTCTAATGTTTTATTGCTAGTACATAACAGGAATCCTAACAAACTGAAGAAGCGTGGGAAAAACCCAGACATATAAACTCCAAAGGTTAAGGCGGTCCCGATCTGTGTCTCTTTGAATGGCTGACCAATTCCTCAGTGCTACGCATGCACTTAACAGTCTGGATGGGAGCCCCCTGCTCGCCATCCTTACTCATGACAGAAAGCTTCTTTTAGGGTGAAAGGTGAAAGGTCCCCTATGCAAGCAACAAGTCATGTCTGACCCTTTGGAGGGACGCTGTTTTTGCGATGTTTTTTTCGCAGACTATAGTGGGGTGGTTTGCCATTGCCTTCCCCAGCAAGCTGGGCACTCATTTTACCAACCTCAGAAGGATGGAAGGCTGAGTCAACCTGAGCCGGCTACCTGAGAATCCAGCTTCTGCTGGGATCGAACTCAGGTTGTGGGGAGAGTTTCGGTTGCAATACTGCCACCTACCGCTCTGCACCACACGAGTCTCTCTCTCTTAGGGTACATATACTATGGTGATTTAGAAATGGGGTGCCCGGTCTTAGTGTCCCTTTAAGGCTACAGCACGGCTTGGAAATGGTGACATCGTAGCCTCCCAACAACTTTTACTAGTCGAGCGCAAATGCTGTTTGGATCTCCTGGCTGCAAGCCACCGTTTTGGAGGACAGATGGAATGATTCTGAGTGTTTTACTTTCCCAGAAAAACACTCCTGGGCTTCAGGAAAAACCTGCCTGAGCCTGAAAAAACTGCTGCGTTGTCAGTTCTGCCCGTGGAGCCTGCAGGCACAGCTGTTCAGTCCGTCATGTCCCCAATGGAAGTCCAGTCTTTCAGTATATTTTAAGGAGTAAGAGTGGAAGCAAATACAATTCATCCCTTGCTAAAAGTCAGACATTTTGCACCTGGAAGACCTGAAGTAGGTCCTGGCCTAGGGCTCCAAAGCTTAGGGGGTGCCAATGCCACCCTTCCTTTTGAATCATTCTAAAAATCAAATCTTTGCAACAGTGGAGGTGGTACCATCAGTCAATGTGGCAATGGGGCACCATATATCTTGAGCCAGCAATGAGGAGACCTGTTTTGTTCTCCCTGGTCACTCCACAAGGGAACAGGGCAAGCAAGTAGGAGTTTGGCAGGGTTTTTCAGAGAAATGTGGAAGCAGAGGAAAGACATGCTAAATCCTCCTGGAATGGCTAGAAGCAAAATTGTTCACCACTACCACCAGCTTGAATTGGACTCAGGAAATGTTTGTGGAGGGAGTACAGCACTAAGAAGCCTCCTAGAGTAGGGGTCCCCAACCTCTGGGCCGCGGACCAGTACTGGTCTGTGACCTGTTAGGAACCGGGCTGCAAAGCAGGAAGTGAGTGGTGGGCGAGCAAGCGAATTTACAGCCTGAATATTTACAGCCACTCCCCATCGCTCGCCTTACCACCTGAGCTCCACCTCCTGTCAGAGAAAGCAAGCCCATTGGCTGCTATCTCCAAACGGCATGAAGGAAAAAGAATAAAAGGTTGGGAAAAAGAGGACGCACTTGAATCATCCCAAAACCATCCTCACCCCCTCCCGGTCCATGGAAAAATTGTCTTCCATGAAACTGGTCCCTGGTGCCAAAAAGGTTGGGAACCGCTGTCCTAGAGGACAGAAGAAAAGCAAGCAAAGGGAGTGAAGAGATGGAGAACTGTGACATAAAAACCTAAGCTCAACAAGAATAGCTCTTTCACCTCGCTGTTAATGATGATTCTGGACCCCTGGATGAAGAACAGCTGCCACAAGCCTGGGGAACTAAAGAAGAGAAGTCTACAGATGGATGAAGCTCTAGCTGAAGCTCCAGCAGTCTATCAGGAGAAGTGTGCTGCCTTCCTGAGGCTGGCATTCAGGGTATGACAGACCAGCTCAATTGACTGGAACAGGGTATCATGTCTTCAGCAAAACTTTTGATGAAGTCTCCCATGAGACCCACATAGAGATGAGCTGGACTATGCTACCATTAGATGCATACAGACCTGAGTATACAACATTTCATGAAAAGCTGGAGATAAGTGTCAAATGGCATACCACAGTTCTAAGGCCTGTGCTGTTCAATGTATGTATAAATGAGGGGTTGGAAAATATTATCAATTTTTGCAGACACCTTAAAGGACATTATCAAGATTCACAAAGTTTTTGAGAAGCTGGAACAATGGGCAGAAACCAACAAAGCAAATTCCAACAGAAACACATAAACAAAGTCCTTTATTGGATAAGAGCAACATAGGAAATCATTATAGAATTGGGGAGAACTATACTGGACATGCAAAAAGGATCTACATGTCTTGGTGGATCTCAAGCTGAACACGAGCCAAAAGTGTGATGCAACTGCAAAAAAAGTAAATGCAATCCCAAAATGCATCAAGAGAAGTATAGTGTCAAGATCAAGAAAGGCCTTTTTTTAAAAATTTATTTTCTATCCCACCTTTATTATTTTTATAAATAACTCAAGGTGGCAAACATAATACTCCCTTCTCCTCCTATTTTCCCCACAACAACTACCCTGTGAGGTGAGTTGGGCTGAGACAGAGGGACTGGCCCAAGGTCACCCAGCCGGCTTTCAGGCTTAAGGTGGGACTAGAACTCTCAGTCTCCTGGTTTCTAGCCCATTGCCTTAACCACTAGACCAAACTGGCTCTCTATTGTTCCTCTCTATTCTGTGTTGGTCAGACCCCACTCAGAAAATTGTGTCCAGTATTAGGCACCACATTTTAGGAAGGACATTTACATACTGGAGCATGTACAGACGAGAAATCATGATAAGGGGCTTAGAAGGAAAAGCCTGCCAAAGGGATGGCTTTAATGGCATTCTTAAAGGAATGGCTGGAGGCACTGTGCATATTTACGCTGGAGAGGAGAAGGGTGCAGAGAGACATAGTAACTGTTTTCAGATACCTGAAGAGCTATCATGTAGGTGACAGGGCAGAATTGCTCAGAGTTGTTCCAGAACAGGACAATAAACAGTGCATTTAGTTAACAAGGAAGCAGATTTTGGTTGGACATCAGGAAATATTTTCCAGTGGTAAGAACTTTTCAGAAACAGATGGTTTCGGGAGGTGTTTAAACAGAAGTTAGATGACCATCCGTCGGGGACACTGTAGTACAGTATTAGAGTCCCGTCCTGGGCAGGGAGTTGGACTACATGATCCCTGGAATCCATTCAAGGCTTTATATTACTTAAATTACTTGTTGATTTTAATTAAAAAATCTCTTGGTATCTATTACACTTTTATCCCACACTTCTTCTGAAGCACTGAGGATAACACGGTGTGCCTCCACTCCTTTTTAAACCTCATACAATTTTGGAATAGGGCATGCCGAGAGATAATCCTCCCAACCCTCAGAGAATATTCTGTGGTACAAGGATGTGACCAGCGATGACTCTTTCATTCCACACAAAGGCTGCCTCTTCAGCCTTCATACCAACTGCTCAGCTGCAGTGATCATCTGATTCAGATGTTTACAGAGGACATAGCCTTAGGCAAGTGATCACAAGGCTCAAAGTGCTAAAAATTAGCTGGGACTGTTCACTACTAGGAGGAGAGGAGGTTTCTGGGTACACAAATGATTTGCATACTGGCACCTTGAAAATGCAGCAGGGTGAGGAGAGTCACTTCCCTGAGTCATGCTGCTGTTGCCTGAACACAGGATGTTGCAGTTGGCCTCCTCCCGCTTCTCCTGCAGGTCCATCCTTCTTTCCACCACTTAGCACCCCTCCACAGCCTTCTGAATCAGAGGAGCAGAGTGTGTGCCACATATATGTCACTCCAGTCACACTGATTTACCTCTAGCTACATCTGTATGAAAAACAGATGTAGACAGATGGTGGCTGCAGAGCAGCAATAGTGAAACACCTTTACATGTTATAAAAATCAACCTGCAGATTATTTATTCTACGTTCCAAAACTTGCAAATCCCTGGAAGTTTGTAAGGTTATAATGACTAATTTAAAATAAGAAACTCATGGCTAGGTTACATTTTTATTAGGACCAATTACGATAATGCAAGACAGAGTGGAAGGTTTGGTATCTCTGTCATTTTGACTGGTCCTAATAAAACCCTATCGTTTTTGGATTTTTTCCTACAACACAACCATCTCGTTAAGGGGGAGAACAATAAAATCTTGCGGGCCTAGTCATACCTAGTCATAAGGTAGTCATAACACAACCCATCCGACAGCATTACACAACTATGGGGGGAAAGTCGGGGAGGGGGAACACAAATTGAACATGTTGACATCTAGACCTCAAACAATTCAGTGAATGACGCAGAATAATTGTGCCATAAAAGTCTCATAGGGCAATATCCTTGCAAATTATTTTTATATAAGGCATCATAGATTAGACACATGCAATGTTATTCTAGACTGGCTGGTATGCTCATTGAGAGATGTTTGAAGAATGTGTTCCTTTGCCTTTGAAGTCAAAGTTAAATACAAATGAATGAATACAGCCTTAATTACAGGACATGCAAAAGAAGTAAAATGACCTTTTTTGGTGCTTGGAAAAGCAGGCGAGCCTCAGCACATCAGGTATCGATGTGGCCAAGCAGTTGCCATTGCAGCAGCACCTCCCACTAGGGAACAGTGACATTGGTGGACTCCTACATTTGTGAGTGAACAGCTTTTCCATCTTTTTCTTCTTTAAAAAAGCAAAAGAGCACCCAAGCCCTGTGAGCAAGTGAACTGCTGCTGCTTTTTTATCTGGGCAGCCAAGGGAGGACAGGTGCTTTCTGCTTCTGTCAGAGAAAAAACAGGTGGAAAAAGGCCTGCTCCCCCTTAGCAGCAGATGGCTACCTCCATCTTCTACACCCAAGTGCAGAAGGTGCATGAAGGATGCATGTTGCTGAGGGACCCGTGGAGTCACTGACTCTAGCCTAAACTAACCAACAGATGTCCAGTTTTGCCAAATGCAGTCACAATCCTACATGATCATGGTTGCAACTGTGAATAAATTCTAATGAAGGAAATTCAAGTTATTTTTTAGTAAGTGTGTAAACCGTGGGGGGGGGGAGAGAGGGGTGCTTATATACCGTGAAGAGCTTTTATATGGAAAGGGGGATCGCCACTTCCACTACAGAGGGCAGCATACAAATAGAGTTGGCCTAAGAGGGGCTTAGAGTTGGCCTAAGGGGCTTTACTTCTGGCAACCAATTACCAAGGAAGACAGCACTGACTGCTAGAGGCCCACCTTCTGGTAGGTGGTCATGTGCACATCAGAACAGGCGATCGGGCTGGTGGGCCGCAGGGAGTGGAGTTTTTCAGGAATGGCTTCCCAGCTCTGTTCCCACTGAGACTGCCAAGCTTTAAAGCAGATCCTATAAACTGAGCAATTCAGACTGCTCTTTAATTGAGCTAGGAAGATCGTAGCATATCATTTGGCTTCAAGTATTAATTTGATATTATTAACTTATTTATAACTACTTTATATTTTAATAGTATTATGTTTAGAAGGGCATACCTCGGAAGGCATTTTATAAAACGATTAAACTTCCTGATTCGGTCCCATGTAGAATTGCACTCTTAATCGGATCCAACATTTTCTCACTACCTTCTCCTACCATTCTTATGAAACAGAGAATGATTTGTAAAGTTTAAAAAACAACAACAGAGAGCAATCTCATTTAATCTTGCCTTTCCATCCGCAAAGGTGTAACTTGGATTCGTCACTGACGGCAGTGGAAGCTTCCATTGATCATCTGAGAAGGAGCTGTCTGCGTGACGACTTCAGATATGTCGCCTTTTGTCTCTCCCCCCCCCCTCCCCTTGAAATGGTGCAGTCTGTGAAGCAGGCGGAGGCAGATGCTGATTTTACCCAAAGTGACGTCACAACGCCTGTCTTGGGCAGTGCGTGTGTTTATTGTGTATCCTTGATCAGCTGGTCTAGAAGCAAGCGAATCGCCCCGAAAGTCGCAGTTGCCGACAGCTGCGTTTTCTCATCGCGATCGTTAAGAGCAGTGAAACGGTCGATTAAGGAGGAAGGCACAGAAGACGACACTGCACTATCTACCCAAGCCATGAAGTTCCAGTACAAGGAAGACCATCCTTTCGAGTACAGAAAAAAAGAAGGGGAGAAAATCCGAAAGAAATACCCAGACCGGGTGCCTGTGAGTAGGGAGGCATACGAATCGCACCTTTGTTGATAGAGTGCGTTGAGCTTTGAGCTAGCCTAGATGCGCCTTCTTGCTTATTATTTAGTAGTCTGATTTTTTTTTCAGAGGATAGGATCGCCTCTTGATCCTTTCAGCCTGTTAATATTGTAATATTGTAGGTGAGGGGGGGACGGACATACTGTATATATCCCCCGCCCCATCGTGCCTATTTCATGCCTCTTGTTTTTTTTTATGTTTTGTTGTCCTATATGCTGCTTGAGTTCTGAGTAGGAGTTCATTTCCCTCATTCCAGTACCTTCCCCACTAAACATGAAGGCAGAAGGACCACTCTAGTGTTAACATTATAACAAAGCAAGTTTTAAACTTCTGAAAGCGTTCATTTGCTGAGATGAATCATAGTCTTATTTTTGACTTTGATCCTGGCATACTTTTGTTTCAGAGAAGCAGAGAAGTAGACTATGGCCTACTCTTTTGATATGAGGGAGGGACTACAAGAAAGCAACCTCATGGTTGCTCCATTTTCTGATTTTGTTTTGCTCTTCATCCTCCCCATCTTTCTCAGAGACTACCAAGGAATGTCTGCTTCCCAGTTTTGAAAGGCACTGCTTATCTTTAATATTGTACTCAACTGTGCTTGTTTACAATACTGTATACTTTTGCACTAAAAAGGAAAGAATGATTTGGCAGGCTTGTATTTTGCGTTGCTACGTGGCAGTAAATTGCACTGAGATCAATGGGGCTAACTTCCAAATAAAGCTATTCATAAGCCAGCATTCCCCCTCCCACTAATGCAGCATGATTCAAGATGTCTTAGGTCAAGATGGCGAGTATTTGACCATACAGTCACCAGGAGTCAAGCCCAACCAGTATCACCTGATTAACTAGGAAGCTTTCAGTTGGAATTTAATTATAACGTGTATCTTGTTCTTGCTTGATAATATCACATGATTTTATAAAGATGGTTTCTTATTCAACCTTGTAACATTCTTTTACAAAAAAATATGAGTTTTAATTGATGAATGGTGAACTAAGGTAAAGAGCTAGTATTAATCTATTCCAGCACTGTCAAAAACTCTTCATGTTGTGATTTACCAGTATTATTTTCAGCATCTTGAGGTTTACCCTTCTTTGGGAGCTTAGTCTGATACTGCTGTTGGCCAGTACCTTGTTACAGTCCTTTTTTTGCCAAGCCTTGTTAGTAACAGTAGGGCCTATATATCGAAATCGATTGATTGAAGGATAGCATTCTGACACTCACTGATCCAACTGAATAGTTTATTGGATTTTAATGTGTATATTGTGACCATCCTGGAATGTTTTTTTAATGAAGGTGAGAGAGAGAATTGTTTTTATACATTCATAACATTATTAGGTTGTTTTTTGGCAAAATATTTATGTCATTAGATCAGTTTTTCAAACTTAATGATAAATACCTTTAATTAATTGTAGAAATGTGGGTGACACCTCCATCTTTACTGCAGGCACACAGCTGGGTTTTCCTGATCTTTTGAATTTTTTCAGACTTTTTTTCCTACTAAATCATAAAAATACTGACAGTGTCAGCATTCTCCAGATTTCTGCTGTTCCCAAGCACCATCTTAGCTAAGAATTTTCTTGTGGAAGAGAAGAATCCTATGTTTGGACCGGATGAACTGCAATACTATATAAGTGTGGTACTCGGGTTAATAAGCAACAGTATGTCAACTTAAGGTACAGGTCCCATGGTGGAATTTTTCAAATGAAGTATATTGAATGCCAAGACCAGGAAAACTAATAATACAGCAGGAAACAATTTTGAGACTGTAAAAGTGAGGTATGTGGAGATGAGGGCTTAAAGAATAGGGGGTTGTCAAGGGAACAGGCTGATGCTTGAATAGGAGAGCAGTGGGATAGCAGGGACTTTGCAGCTATTTATTCCACCATATCATTCTGTAATAGGAAGAATGACAGATGGAGGTCAACTGTGAATTTGTTGCCTTACGTATAATGTTTAAGGCTGTCTGTAGCTAGAAGGGAAATGGCCTGATGCCGCTGACTATTTCCTCTTCAGAAAAGCCTAATGGGGCACGTAATTTGCATTGCGGATTCAATTTCAGTACACTGTATTCAGGTGCTAGGTTAAGAATCCTTAGAGAATCTATCCTTCCAGAAGAGGTGAGACTTGCTAGGTCATCAAGATGACTATGTGAGATTTGGCCAAAGCATCTTTTCCTTTAATTTTGGGTACTTAAGATTCATCCTTGAAAACTAAATTCATTGGCAGAAGATACAATCATATTTTTTTTTATTCAGCTGTATTTTAAAAAAGCAAAACCAAGCATAATGTTGGAATTAAAACATTACTTAACCTACTTCTTATATCTATACATTCTGACTTCAGAGTCTCATGCAATGGATGACTTGGGCCCTTAACTTCAGAAGAAGGAGATACTGAGAAGTATTTTATTCTGCCTCTGCCACAGAAATTGTTTGGGTAGGACGACTTTTTCTAGAAAGGGAGCCTAGCAAATGACAGATAGCACTAGCCACTAGAACCATTATTGCTCTCATTGGGCCTCTTAGAGCCCAATTTTCTGTTAACCCCTCAGTCAGTTGTACTGCATGCATTTATCTGTGCACCACTGCAGGCATATAGCTTTGTCTTCTTCACAGTTGACTGATTGATTGATTTATACACCTCAACATTTCTTCTGTCAGTTATTCCTCTTTTTGTATTTCTCCACATGCAGATCTGTCCATCTGCCCTTCTCTTCATTCTGATTAGGATCTGTTACTGTCCTTTTCCCTTCTACCATGCAGAATATAGTGGTAACATCATGCAACACTTTCTTGTAATGTGTCTGTGGCTGGTTGCAGAAGCTTACCTAATGAGCTCTACAGGTTGACCAGAGGTCTGTTCAGTCCAGCTTTATTTTTAGAGAAGGCCATGAGCAGGAGAGGAGTTGTGGTAGCATTCTTCCTACTTATGTTCATATGTCAGTGGTATGCAAAGGCATGCTATCTCCATGCTATGGTAGAAGCAGTATAGAGCCACTGATGATGGAGACTGCAGTTAGCAGTCATAGCTTGAGGCTGTTGAAGGCTTTATTAATTGGCTCTTGAAAGCCATCCAGTTTGGTGGTTATCCCCACATTCTGAAGAAACAGACTCCAGACTCTTGTTTGGAATGTAGCAAATGGTAGGAAAGACTCAAGAATTTGTTGCTGGATGGAAATTACTGTATTGGAAATTCTTCAGATGGTTACTCTGTCATGTGATTATTTGTTTCTACTTTGCAGAATGGATAGGGAATTCTGGAAAGGACAAGGGAAAGACAATGTAATCAAGGGTTTTGAGATGTTTTTTCTCTCTGCTTAAGAAAGGTTCCAGTAGAAGAGAATATCTGTAGCTCAGGGTTGTGGAGTTCTTGGTGCTCTCTGAGCTTGGTTGTTTGGTTGTAGACATTTCATTTCCCAACTGGGTAACATCATCAGTGCATGTGAGTGTGGGGTTTGCTGCCTATTTATATATAATAGCTTGCCCTGCCAGTTTTGGTGGGGGTGTTTCCACAAAAACACAAACAACCAATCTAAGAAAGGTTGTCTAAATTCACCTTCTCTAAGCACACTCCTAGTTTGAGAGACTGCTTCCATCCTAAGTTGGCATTATGGAACTCAGAAAAACTTGAGGGAGTGCCTGTCTCCATTTGTTTCTGCCGATCTGGTGAGGTCAGCTAGAGTAGGCATGCTCCAGGTCCTGTTAAGCAATGTCAGTGTCTTGCAGGACCCAAGAAGCATGCCTTCTTGGCTATTGCCGCTGACCTTTGGCATGACCTTGGACCTTGGAGTTCTGTACTGTTCCCACCTTACTGATTTTTCACAAATTGTTAAAAACCTGGTTATTCTCCCAGGACTTGGGTTAGGATGGTGGTCAAGCCCATTGGGAGCTGTGTTCATTTCATTTCATTTCTTTTGGTTTTTTGGTATCCTTTTAGTCTTTTGTGTTATGGGGTTGGTTCTTCTGGTAAGTTGTATTCCCTTTTCTTTGAGATATATTGTTTTCTTTTTTATTTTTTTTTAACTGTAAGCTGCACAGAGTTGTGGAAAAGAGCAGCCTTGAAAGTGAAATATTAAATTAAATTTAAAAGATAACAGATGTGGATTAAACAGCATTATGACCTATAATATATAGCTGTACTCTATATGTATGGATCATAGTATAGTTTTTAAAACTCATCTATGTAGGACACCCCCACTCCAAATATGAAATTGCATCTGGTCTGTGCTTTTAATAGGCTGCTGACACTTAAAACATTACATGTTATACAGTATATATATATGGACTAGAAGACAGTGAATGAAATCTGTTGCTTCTAGTATGCTTATTTTTAGCTCTATCATTTTCAGATTTGTTCTGGGGAATTCCAAGGTTTTGTGGGAGTTTATCAGGGTTCTTTATAGTAGTATATGTATTCCCTCAGTTCATCTTTCCCTGCTAATTTACCAGTGCTATCAAAAATAAGGGTGTGCTAGGGCTCACTCTTGATTCATAACAGAAGATTGTGACACCTTAAAAGTTTTAGCAATAATTTGTGAACAGGGCATATATCCTTGAATGCCTCACTCATAACTTTGCTGAATCCTCAACAGCTTGCAGGATTTATATGGAGGGTATATGGAATCCTTCAGGAGATTAATTGATTTGGGAAAGTCTTGTGAATGTAAAAGATTTGAGAACTGTTACCATTATTGGTGATAAAACTGGTAGAACTACGTTCATGTAAGTGATAGGATGATTAACGATTATTCAACAAAGAATAATCATGCTAATATTAATTAGGGTATATAGACATATAACAACAAAATAAATTATATATTAGGGCCTTTCATAAAATATATGTATATAATATATAATTTTTGTTGTTTGATTGCTTTCTCTTTTTTCTTATTGCTATTTTTCTCTATGTTCTGCTTCATAAATACATACATGCATACCTACATACATAAATAAATAAGATTCAGATAGCCACCAGACGGCAGCAAAGAATTCCTTCAAAGAGCTGCCATTTAGTGGCAGTCTGAATTTTTGCAATAGAAATCTGGTAGCTCTAATTTGGTAGAACTGATGAGTCTCAGTAAAGACAAAAGCAGTTGTATAGCACCTCTTCCTAGTCAGTAGCAATGATAACTTCTGTAAAATCTATATACCGCCCCCTCCATTAAAGGAGAGGCCTTGAGGCCTCCAAAATGAGCCCCAGTCACACAAGAACAGTAAGACCTCCAGTCTGTGAGTATATAAAGAGGGAGATCCATTCTAGCATCTGGTAGCCTTACATTAAGATGATGATGGTTCAGGATGTGAACGAGGGGACACCGAACAGTTTTTTCCCCAAATGACTTTGATAGCTAAAAGTGGGTTCCTAACTTGAACGCATGGGACACTGCTGTAGAAAGTTATAAAGGCCAAAAATAAAAAATTTGTGTTGACCAGGAGAGCTGTGGTGCAACATCTAGATATCTAAAGAAACATACAAAGTGACATGTGCAGTTCGGCTGCTATCACACAGTAATTTTAATCAAGATTCCTTTTAGAATTGTGTGGGAGATATTTTGGGGTCCGTGTGTATAACACTTTTTTTAATCAAAGAAATCTGTTGGTTTATCTGTAGACTGATACATAGGTGATCAGGAATTGAGTACAGATAAGATGTTCATCATAGACCCGAAACGTTTTCAGTTCCCCCACAATGTCAATAATAAGCATATGAGGTCAAAGATTAAAGTCCTGTCAACATAAAACATCCACAGAAGCTTTTAGTTTAGAAATTTTGAAAGCTTTCTGTTAACTTACAACTTGTTTCCATAGACATTTTTTTAATTTGTTCAGCATTTGACTATTAATACATATGTACAAGCATTTCACTGAAAAAGATTAAAGAAAAAAAAATAATTCAAGGTCAAAACAATTTTTAGATCCAGCCAATAAGCAATTGGTAGCAATTGTTTTTACTAGCCAGCTGTAAAATATAATTCTTCCCTGATGCTTTCCCAAAATGGACATCGGCTTTGTGGGAGTAAATTATGTACTAATACTTGGCCTTTATCTAAATTAATGAATATACCTGTATATAGTATTTCTAAAAAAATGTTTATTTCTAATTTAAATCACTTCATGACCTTTGACTTTTTTCTTTTAAATATTAGAGTAATATTTTTCATATGTATCTATCTGAGAAAAAAACAAATGAGGGAGCAGAGAGATAATGGGAGAGACTTGAATGTTTTTACAACATTATGGTAAGAAGTCCCACATTTGTTTTATAAGAGCAGTGGATAATATAGCCACTTTAAGGGAAGTTTGTTTATTTTTTTCTTCCTTTCTCTCTAGGTTATAGTGGAGAAGGCACCCAAAGCTAGAGTACCTGATCTGGACAAGAGGAAGTACCTTGTCCCATCAGATCTCACAGGTAAGTATATCTTGTTCCATACATTTTATCTATATTACCTGCTAAATAGTAGTTGGACTAATTTCAATTCCAGTCTCAGCAGCTTACTGGGTGACTGAGACAATCACTCTTTCTCTTAGCTCAGCCAAACTCATAAGGGGTTGTTGTCAAATAAAATTGGGGGAAGAAATATTCTGTATGTTGCCTTGAATCCCCTCAAGAAAAGCAAGATATACAGTAAATCTAACAAATAAATAGAATGAATAAATACACAAAAATGTTTTTAATAAGCAATATATAGATAAATATCAAATAGAATGTGACATTCCCCTCTCAATGTCTCATTGGCTTTGAGTAAATATTTAATATTTCTTTATCTTTACAGCATAGGAGGAAAAAATCTGCTTAATGCATCTTCATTTAAATAAGAGAATAATAAAATAAGGGAAGGGAGAGGAAGAACTTCTTAACTTCTTGAATAAATAAATTATAATAAATTGTGACCACTTTAGTGATAAATTTGTTAAGGTCTGTTTGCTAGTCATCCATTGAAAACTAGTACAAGGCCAGTCTGCTGGTTCTGTTTTGGAGAAGTATAATGACTTTTGTAAGGCATTGAAGACTAGGTAGTTCCCTTGGGCATTTGGGCAAAGAAGTTAAGCAAGTCCTGCTGGTTGGTTTCTCTGGCTTTTGTCTTGTTATTGATTGTAAATATGGAATGACTTTTAGCCCTTAGGGTATGTGTTATACTGATTGTTTTGAGTTGTTTATTTTTATTAATTGTGTTGCTGTGTCTTTTTGGTTTTAATCTTTTGTTCACCACCCAGAGTCACTGTTGTGAGATAGGCAGCCTTATAAATTGAATGAATGAATGAATAAATCATTAAATAATCAGTGAGAAACTAGTCCTGAATTTCAACATGGACCATTTTTGACACTGTTCTTATTGGCAGCAGTTTGGAAATAATTACCTTCTGCCAGAATGTGTGTTTTGTTTTTACAGTACTTCCAAGTCTAGTCAGTGGCCTTGGATTTCTAAAGCAGTCCTTCATCAAAGTACCAATAATGGCTGACCCTACTTAGTCTTTGAGATCAACTCTTGAAAACCAAGGAAAATATGAAGTTTGGATTAATGATGATTTTTTAAAATATTTTTTCTAAAAATTTTACAATAACTCTAAGTACAATTAAATTGTATTCCTGGATTGGGAGGCTCTGCTCACAGTCACTCATGCCCTGGTCATCTCCTGAATGGACTACTGTAATGTGGTCTACATGGGGCTGCCCTTAAAGAGTATCCGGAAGCTTCAGCTGGTGCAAAATGCAGCGGCGCAGGCAGTTATGGGTGCTTCAAGATCGGCATATGTTACACCTTTGCTGTGCGAGCTGCATTGGTTGCCAGTTTGCTTCCAGGTCCAATTCAAAGTGCAGGTTATAACCTTTACAGCCCTATGTGGCATGGGACTGGGATATTTGAGGGATTGCCTCTCCCCAGTTGCATCTACCCATCCCATCAAGTCCAGCAGGAGAGGCATGTTGCAGGTCCTGTCGGCCAGCGAGTTTCACCAGGCGGGACCTAGGAAGAAAGCCTTTTCTGCCATGGCCCCCACCCTGTGGAACATCATTCCCCCCGAGGTAAAGCTGGCCCCAACCTTGTTGGCCTTCTGGAAGGACCTTAAAGCATGGTTCTGTCAACTAGCTTGGAGATCCCATGACAGAGCAGAGCCTGCTAAATAGTTGTATGACAGTTAACGGAATGCACTCTCTGTATTTTTTGCTGTCATTTAGTTTTTTTACTTGTTTTTACAGTACTTATTTTTACTTGTTTTTCTTTTTAATTTAAATTGGTAGTTTTAATGGTTTTTTAAATATTTTATTATTTGGAACATCTTTCCCCCTGAGGTGAGGCAGGCCCCATCACTCCTGACCTTTAGGAAGGCCCTGAAGACTTGGCTCTGCCGTCTCGCTTGGGGCGGGAAGGTGGGTAGCCATTCTTGGGGGTGGCTTGCGCCTTAGAGCCCCTCCCATCGGATTGGCATCTTAGAGCCACTTGGATTTTATATTTATCTACATTGTATTTTATATTGGTAAATTGTTTATTTATTGGATTTTAATGTTATTGTTGTGGTTTAAATTTTATTGTAAGCCGCCCAGAGTCCCTCTAGGGGGAGATGGGCTGTAACAAAATTTGAATAATAAATAAATAAATAGATAAATAAGGTATGTTGTTCCTAGTCACTGTGTGAGATGGACAGCTATACAGATGTGATTAAATAAATACATAAATAAATAGGTTAAAAAGGGAGACAAGAATAACAATTCATGAAACGAAACATTAATATTTCTTTAATATTCCTCCCACACATTAATATATATCTGGCATAAAACAATTATGCTTCCTCTGGTTAGCATTAAGATATAAAATCAGACTATATATTTGAGAAGGCTTTAAATTTAGCTTGACCAGTATGCAAATGAGTGTAGGTCAATTTCTCTGCTATGGCAACATGCCAGACATTTTGATACCAGAGCTCTAACATCATAGTTTTATCCTTCCATGTTTAGCTATGGACATTCTAGCAGCAGTCAACAAAAATACCACTAAGTTTTTAGACTAAATATTTGTATTAGATCTTAATATATTTAGCAAAGCAAGTTGTAGGCACATATTAATTCTTTGATTTACAACTTTACCAATCACCAGAAACACCTCAGCCCAGAAGGAAAAAACATGGGGACATGGAACAAATGCAAATATGTTCCCTTTTCCTCACAAATGGTTTCCATTTCCGTATTTTATTCCATTCTTTATTCTTAATTTCTTACTGGAAATTTGGTTTCCAAGCCATTTGCAAACCAATTAGAGGCTGGTATGCTTGTTCTGTGATGATAATATATAATTTAGAGATGAGTCTTTTAGATGAATCTGAAAAATTCAGTACCACTGCTTCAAAGTTTGTCTAAGGTCTGTTTGCTTGAGCTTTGATTTCTGAATTAACAAGAAAAGATCTAAACCGTAAATGAAGTAGCTAAGCACATTTTGAAGAAGTTAACTCGTTAATTATCAACTCGATCAGTAAGATTACCAGAATGATAGAAATCCTTCAGTCTGTATAATTTTTGATTGATCTTTGGTTTATAAAATATAATGATGGATATAGGGAATTTAGGATGGCTAAAAATAGAAATAAGAAGAGAACAAGGAAGTTTTAGCCATTTCACCCATATTTTAAAATTAGCACTCCAAAAAGGATTATCATTGACTTTAAACCTTTTAATGGTATCTGGTAGGAAGAAGGAGTTTATAATATCTCCACAATATATCTCTCGGGCCTCCATTTCTACTGATATTTTGGTTTCCACCTCTGCTAATAACCATATGATGTTTCATAAGTGGAAAGCTTCACAATAAAAAGATAAATGTGGAATTCCAAACCTACCCTGAGATGGGACTAAAAGAAAAACATAGAGCCATATATGCGTTTAGAGATGCTAGCGGCAGTAGAATAACTAGTGGGCAAGAAGTTTGTAATTCTTTTGTTAATTTTTATTTTACATGAATAATAAGGAAATTAGTAGCTATTTGAGGAGCTATGACACCTTACCCCTTTCTCAAAAGAAGAGTTAAACAAAGTCATCTCAAATTTGAGGAGACATATATCGCCTGGCCCAGATGGCCTTACAGCCCTGTTATAAAAGAAACTGGGAGATACTGTAATTCCAGAATTAGTGACTCTTTTTAACTCTGTCTTAAGGGGGAGTTCAATTCTAGAATCTAGACTGGGGGTCGGCAAAGCTTTTCTGTAAAGGGCCAAATAATAATTATTTTAAGTTTTGTAGGCCAACAGGTAAAATTTAGGATATTATGCAGGTACCAAGAGAGAAAACAAATCTTCACAAATGTTTATTGATGAAATTGCCTCCCTCCAGCCCCACCACAGCGCCTTATTTGACTTGGTGAGAACTGTGAAGTGGTGAAAGCCAGACCAGGTTGAAGGCTTGGCAGTGCCACCCTTCCTCCACCTCTGCAGGCGTGGCTGGCAGGTCTTGCAGGCCAAGGAGTGCGGGACCCATTAGACAGTGCTGGCTCACTAGCAGGGAGGAGGCTGCTCATAGGCCACTGCCCAGGGTGCCCTGCCCCCAGCCCCACTCCAGGAGCTCGGCTGAGGCTTGGACCTGGTGATCTGCTGCCCACCTGTCCATCCTTAGCTTCTGGGCCATACCAAAAACAGGTGATGGGCCGGATTTGGCCCATGGGCCAGTTTGCTGACCCCCTGTTCTAGACTGACCCTGTGTCCTGTCCCAGGCCAAACATGCACAAACACAAGTGGAATGGTTGCAGGTTGTGCTGATAGTCTTTTTTAAAAAGTGCCAGAGCAGCAGCTGATGAGCATAAATGCACACATAAGCGGGAAAGACATTCCAAAAGTCAAGCAAGCTTGCCTTGTTAGAGTCCCAAGGTTTCAAGTCCACAGTAGCAGGCAGAAGAGTAGTCAGTGTGAGGTCTGAGGGTCAAAGCATCACAGAAGGTTCATCAGCCACTCTGGGATCCAGAGTCAGAATCAAGGGATCCAGAAGTCAAGTTTTGAGGCACACGGAGTCTGGGTTACTGAACAGCAGTTTCCAGCAGAGAGGCTTGGGTTTGCTGCTCTGCTTAAGGAGAGCCAGTGTTGGTGTTGCTTATTACAGGAGACCACAGCTCCTTTCCTGTGAGGAGCCTTGCAGAATAGAGTGCCTTTGCTCTCTTCTCTTTGTGGGCAGCTCAGATCCCTCATTTTCGATGGCAGCTGCTCCTGTTGATCAAAGGGTGGCCCCACCTCAACTGCCTGCAATTTCTCAGGTGGTGATTTATCTGGTATTTCTGGAGCAGGCTGCTCATTGTCCTTTTCCTCTTCTGTGTCTGAGCTCCCCATGACACCCTGCTTCTTAAGCCATAAAGATAAGGAACTGGTAGAATCTTATTGTCCTACACCTTTGCTTAATCAAGGTTTAAAGATTTTTCAGCTTGTTTGGCAAAAAGACTAAATTCCTTCCCCAGGTACTATCTAAATACTGACCAAGCTAGATTTATTAAAGGCAGACAGATTGCAGATCCAACTCGCTATATTCAAAATTGCCTGCACTATAGTAGACACACTGAAACTCCCTTAGCAATTCTTACCTTAGATATTTTTAAAGCCTTTGATCGACTGCAATGACTCTACTTGATTATGTTGGTGGAACATCTTCAAATGGAATCTAGATTAATTAACATTCTTAAACAGGTATATGGTAAATTCTTTGCTAAAATCTTTATAAATCTATGCAATACTGAACCATTTGCATCACTAGGGGCACAAAACAGGGACACCCATTATCTCCCTTATTTGTACTTGCCACTCTAGCCCAAGCTATTAAACATGACCAGCTTGTCAGGGGGCTCCTAATCAACAAAACTGAACATATAATCAGTCTCTATGCAGATGACATGGCCCTAATATTAGCACACTCTATTCACGAAGTTCCTAAGTTACCAGAGGAATTGGCAAAATTCTCAAAATCTGACTTGTTATGTTCTAGAGTTGAGCCAAAACTTCAATCAGAAACCTTTAAAACCAGGGTCAAAAAGTTGAGAAAGGCTGATCTATACACTCCATATAGATTTGCCAGTATATACAAATAGTTCTTCAGAACAATTCTGACTGAACTGTGATTTTCCCAATAGTTCTGCCTGCTCTCAGGAGTGATTGGGTGGGGGCTTCTGAACTGTGCAAACTGAGCCTAAAAAGGGGTTTTACGTGTGTTTCAGACAATGCTATAGGACAGCCTGAAGGCACTATCATAAGGATATTCATAGAAAAAGTACCTCTGAATCTGCAGGGTCAAATATTGGGAGTGTTAACAGAACTGTATGTTAGCTTGCACTGGCTCTTAGTAAATTACTAAATTATTCATTTAATTTATGAGTAATTTACTCATTTAGTAAATTAATATATTGACCTTCAAATATATTCTTTGGTACTAGGCATTTAAAAAAAAAAAAATCAGTATAAGAAGAATTAAATATCAAATAAAAAAGCATACCAGCAGAAAAAGTAACAAACCCAGAAGGAAATAACCTTAGCTTTTTTGTGGGGAGGGGTGTCTTCAAGTCAGTGTTGACTCCTGGTGACTGCCTGGACCAGTCCCTGCAGTCCCCCAGTTTCTAGCCTGGGTCCTTAACCATTACACCAAACTGGCTCTTAGCTAGTTTTAAGATAGAATTAAAATATCTTCACATAGTATCAGAAAGACATCAGTGTTCTCATTCACCTCATTTCAGACAGAGGAGACAACCAGAGAAACAACTCCAAAGATTTCTGGGGTTGGGGTGGGGGATGATCTATCACTTATCTATATCTGATGCATTTTTTTCTTTGCTACTTCCCACCTCTTCTACCTTTTCTAGTTGGTCAATTCTATTTCTTGATCCGAAAGCGAATCCACTTGAGGCCAGAGGATGCCCTGTTCTTCTTTGTCAACAACACCATTCCTCCTACCAGTGCTACTATGGGTCAGCTGTATGAGGTAAATACTAGCACTCCTTCTTTTCTAATGGTGGAAATGATGAAATACAGCATAGCAAACAATCTTGCTTTGTATTTAATACAATGCTTTTACTACATGAAACTAAATAATTCCACTTGCCCATTGCCCCATTACATCTCCAAGCACTATTTTTTTAACTTTTCTGTTTTTTCTGAGGGACGTCCTAGTACCTATTGCTGGAGGACTCAGTCTCTAATCTACAGATGCATAGCTTGTGCCCCAGAGCCTATTTATGGCACATTACGTGTAAGATTTCTTAATACCCGAAGCCATTGATTTTGCAGTATAAGGTATTCCAGTTCTGTATCCCATATAACTTGTATATGAACCAAATTTATTTTGTAATTTAAAAGAAATGATAAAAATTGGTTAGTATGGTCTCTATGAGGGACGCAGTGGCGCTGCGGGTTAAACCGCTGAGCTGTCGATCGGAAGGTCGGCGGTTCAAAACCGCGTGGCGGGGTGAGCTCCCGTTGCTAGTCCCAGCTCCTGCTCACCTAGCAGTTCGAAAACATGCAAATGTGAGTAGATCAATAGGTACCGCTTCGGCGGGAAGGTAACGGCGTTCCAAGTCGTCATGCTGGCCACATGACCCGGAAGTGTCTACGGACAACGCCGGCTCTAAGGCTTAGAAACGGAGATGAGCACCGCCCCCTAGAGTCGGACACGACTGGACTTTACGTCAAGGGAAACCTTTACCTTTACCTATGGTCTCTATAAAAGCCTTTTCCAGTACAACCAATGCTTCCAAAAATTCAGAAGCTTCCAACTGTGAAACCAGTTTTCCAGCTCTCTCTGTTACCATTTGGTTATTGTAGTTAAGTTACATCCTTTTTGTAATGCTTCAGAGGTTTTAAAGATGTAATTAGTTATTATCTGCTTGAAAGTGTTAATCTGGTTTTGCTAAAATTCTAAAAACAACAGCAGCAAATTTTTCAGGCCATTTTAAAACAGGGATTATTCCACAGTATTGAGAATTCATGTCAGATTTTAATTTTTCCCCCAATAAGATCCAAAAGTGTCTAACCAACTTCAGTGGTGGAAAAAAACACCCACATTCTCACTGTGATTAAATCCAAGAACTTAACAAGTAGTAACTCTCCAGCTGAGACCATAGTGGAGAATAACCAATGTCCTTTTAACTAGCTAACTAAGTTAACAAGCCAACATGTTAAAAATACAAGGAAAGAGGTTCAGGCTAGAGGAACAAATTATCACATGAAGTGGTAAGTTCTGTGCAAAGAGGTCTTCACACCGGGGCTGGATGCCCATCGGTTAGAGATGCTCCTGCACTGAGCAGGTGTTTCGACTAGATGAACTCTACATTATCTTCCATCTTTGTATTATGATTCTAAACTGCAAAATGAAAAAAGGAATATACAAGACAAAATGGATGGACTATACTTTCTAAATGTAGCCAGTATCCAGGAATGAGCCAAAGTTTGCATGATAATAATAATAATACGACTTTTGCTCCCTGATTTCTGGCCTTGGGACATGCTGCTTGGAACTCTTTATGTTTCTTTATAATATCTGAGAGCAACTCTGGATACAGCATGAGATTCCCCCCTCCCCTTATATTCCAGAACTTTTGCATTCCTCACTGTTTCTAATATTTTATCACATTCAAACTTGTGAAGAAATTCACAAGGGTTGAGAGATTGTGAAGACTTACACCTTGAAGTAAATTTCATGAATCCAAACAGTATGATCTGACTGAAATAGCTCCTGAAAGCATGTTACCATGAGATCTACTACAGTTTATGGTCCAAATATGCCTGATCTTGGATCCAGTCCAGAGCTTCTTGGCAAGCCACCAACTTTTGTTTTACTTTGAGCAACTATTGCTGTTATCAATTTCTTATATGTCTTATGCTTAGCGTCTTGCCAAGAATTGCCAAAATACACCCCCAAAATTGGGTTCGGCTTATCCGTGGATGGGCTTATCCACAAGTATATGAGTGTGCACCCCATATATATATACTGTATGTATATATGTATATGTATATACAGTATATAGTATATGCATGTATAACTGTATATTATAAAACATACTCCAAAATCAAAAATAAAAAGGAGGTGGTAAAGGATAAGATAAATATCAATAGATGTTCTGATATTTTCTTCCTGCACCCAAGTGAATCATTTTACACACCCCTGTACACATTGGAGACCACTATTCTCGTTACCTCTGTGCCAATTTTGTTACCTGCAAAATCCAACTTCCTGCAAGTTCCAGCTGAAATCTGAGGTTGAAGTGAGGGATGATGGAAAGTCCCATTCATTTCCAACTTCATGTCCAGCAACTTCTGCCTGTTTTCAAAAGGAGAAAGCCTAACTAGCAGAATGGGAGTTGGGGGGACTGGCTTCCTGTATATGTGTCAAAACCTTTGTGTATCTGCTTGAGGTTGAAAAATATGCTGATTCTCTCTCTGGTTTGTATCTTTAAATCTTTTTTAAACTACGTATTTGAAACAGCTTTTTCTCAGCAGATACTCACCAAATCACTATTTTTATTCATTCTTGAGTCTCTGAATGGTTCAGTCATTTTTTCAGTACTCTCTCATCTCTTTTCAACTCATCTAACCTAACAGAATAGTTTTTCCCTTGGATCATATGAATTCGGAATGTGGTGCAGTTTCTCCAAAATTCATCTCTATTCCATTGTATCTCTATAATTACCATTTTGTGGATCAGAATACACACTCACCATCAGCCTAGGAATTTCTGCTTTCAGTACACTCAAAACAATCTACACGACATCAATTCATGCTTTATGACATTAATTTTACCCCTTTCATAATGAAATTTGACTTCCAAAAATGTATTTATCAGCTCCTTAATAAATACATTTTATTTATCAAGGAGGCAACCTTCATTCAGCCCTTCATTTTTTTCCCTTCCAGTTAGTTTAACAAACTCACAGCATAAGTACTTTTTAAAATTTTGGTTTATTATTTCATGCCCTTTACCTTTTACACCTCTTACATTCCAAGCTGCAATGTCCATATCTCATAGTTTTCTCCAGATTGAACCCTATATATTAGTCTCTACTATCCATCATGATCTTTGTCAATCAAAGCTTCCAGATAATGTTTTTAATAATAGAAGAAAGAAGTAAATTAGGGTAGCTACCAGCTTCAATCATATTCATATCACAGATAGCATTCTCTGCTAAAAATAGCAATAGTTATCAATTTGAGCACATTTTGGCTAATATATGAAAAGTGTAACCAAAGGCCAGTTTTACCCCAAGCATGCTCAAGTTGGGATCTCTAATCTAAAGACTACTTTGTATGCCAATGTACTGTTGATAATTGTTGATCATTTTTTAAAAAAAAGTTATATCCAAGTATATCTTTAAAAAAGCAGTCTTGACTCCACCTCTGATTACTTACGTAGACACATCTGTACTGTTTTCATGGCATGATATGGTAGCGGTTTGCCACTGCCTTCTTCCAGGATGTTTTTTTCTCATTTTCTGGTAATTTCCCTTCCAAGTACAAACTAGATCCAATCTGCTTTAGATCAGCCATGGTTGGCCAGGTGCTTCCACCTACTGGGTTTTTAAGGAACAACAGGATTTCAGTGTGACAAAAGTGTAAGAACAGGACACAGTAGAACATTGAGGGAAACCCCCCTTTCCTCTCTTTTAGCTTGTGTTTCTGGTTGGAAATTTTCCTTGTAGATGTTTTTGCTGCTTCACCAATCTGTTCCTGTTTTCCCTTTTTTAAAAAAATCGATTTTTTTTTAGAAGAAAATTTTAAATTATTGTAAGCATGGGAGTTGTTACATGCCAAGTCTGGCATGCTGTCACCACTTCTATATATTTAGCTGATTGTGATCTGTATTTCTCCCTACCCCCTTTTTTTCTTTTATCAGGATAATCATGAGGAAGATTACTTTCTCTATGTGGCTTACAGTGATGAAAGTGTTTATGGCAAGTGAATCTATGCGTTGCTAGCCTTACAGGTGGATTGGACTGAAAGAGTTGTTGTGGAAGAAATTTGTGTCTGGCAAAAGCAGGAAACGGGAGAAAGAACTGGACAACAAACCATGTATTTCATGTCATCATTTCTTGCACCTTTATTATTAGATAATTGCTATTTTATTCAATCATGAGATAAGAATGAGGGTTTTAAAGCCATCTAGTGGTTGGTGCTTTGTCATATTCCCTCAATTTCCATTGTCATAACTGGCATGTCCACAAGTTTACCACGTGGGAGCAAGTAGAAGACAGGAGTGGGCAAGAAATTACCTAGCAATATAATCAATTCCTTTCCATGCCAGGTCAGCCTGGATTTAATGGCAAGTTATTCAACTTCAACTGGCCTTCCCTTCAACATCCCAAAATTAATGTTCCTTATTTTAATATATTTCTTCTCCTGCCCTATTTACCCAGTAAATGCATGAAAGAGGCATAGCATCAATTACTGTTTCCTAAAATCATTACAATCCCTTGTCCCCTGATTCAGTTCAGATACCATCAGACTGAATCAGTCTAGTTAACAGAATCGTATTAATGCCACTTTATAACAATAAAGGAAATTGTGCACAGTAGTTACCTAGCTAGTTCAATTAAATTTCAGCAAGTACAATATATCTCACACTCTTCTCTCAGAATATAACCAGAATCTGATCCTTGGTATTCAATACTTAATTCAGTTTCACTAACTGCATGAATGTTCTGTGATGTTCTAGGTCCTTGCTTTGTAAGTAGAGGCTATTCCCATCTAGATCATGGTTACAGTAGCTGAAACCTGTGCTGTGTTGTTAATGAAACCCCTTGAAGTTAACTTTTACCCACAGCCTTGCTGAAACATATATTCTGCAACTTCTTTTGAAATAATCCTTTTTATGATAACTATCCTCCATATATTCCTCTATTACTCCTGCTCACCATAGTGTTACTATTAAAAGCCTGGGGAAGATTTTACCCCATTGAGCAAAGCAGTTTCTAAAGCAACTAATAGTTGTATTTCCTCTTCTTGGTACAATTATTCTACAACACAAATAAAAATGTAAAAACAAAAAATTAGGACATTTTATGTTGAGACTTATATTTCTTAGTTTTATGGAAACTTGGAGGGTATTAAGACTGTCTGCGTCTGTGAAATTACGGAAATTGACACTCTGTTAGCCTGTTAGTCTTTTTTCTCCTGCTTTGAAGTATCATTCTAATAATTTTTTGGAATAGCAAAGGAATCTGTGAAATGGACTTTATTAAATTGTATCTAAAGAAGTAATGAAGGGCTGTTTTAGAAGAGTGGCAGAGCTGAGGGAACTTTTAGGATGAAAACTGCAAGAAGGAATGACTAGAATGTGCTATATCAATGACTAAGGTTTCTTTGTTTTGTTCGAAATAAAATAAAACTGGATACCACTTCTGTAGTTGATTCTGTTCTAATGCTAAATTCCTTCCTTTCAGTACAAATTCTACTTTACTTCCATTTGCTTGGTATCTTTATCATTCAGGGAGTCTTCAGGAGTTACATTCTCAATCCTCTCAAGACGAGCTCAAAATTCTTCATATGAGCTAAATCACAATGTGTAAAATGCTCACCTGTATATTGACATCCCCTATGCTGCTGCTAATCATTAAGGAATGTTAATGGGATTTCAATTTACTCGTTTGATACATGTAAAGTACTATGTTTATAAGTTTTAACTGCATTGTGGCATTTTTCATTTTTGCTTAGCTTCCGTTTGTGAAAGGTAGTGCTAATTATTCTTTCTATGTGATTAATTCAAGCCAGCTTTAGATTTTTGTAAGATAAGAGTTCTGTTAGTCAAATAAATACACACTTGAAAATCTGAAACTCAGAGTGGAATGATATTTAATGATACATCTAACTCGGGCTATACATTGAGTATATTAAAGAGCACAAAATAACTTTTTGTATAAGTTTTTTCTACAGCTGTTAGGTTTGGGCCATCAGCACAGATGACTGATTGATTGATTTGATTTATATAGCTGCCCATCTCGCCATAGCAACTCTGAGCAGCTAACAACATATAAAAACACCATACGAAGTGACAACAAAAACTAATCAATAGGTAAAGCTGCCCAGAGTCCCCTTTTTGGGAGAAATGGGCGGTGATAGAAATTTGAAGAATGAATAAATAAATAAAACCTATAATGATAACTGAGGTAAAATCCAATCTAATAAACTAATGACATCCCATGGACTCCATCTAACCTCCTGAGCCCCATTCTCAGGAACACATCCAAATCTTTAAAGCTTTCCAAAAAGCTGGTAGGATCGGGGCCAATCGAATCTCAGGGGGTATGGTGTTCCAAAGAGCAGGGGCTGCAAAAGAAAAGTCCCTCTTTCTGGCTCCCACAAGATGACATTCTTTAATCAATGGGACTATCAGCATGCCTCTCCTGCCAGATCTAATGGGACAGGTAGGAACAATCAGGGAGAGGCAGTCTGGCAAATAATTGACCTAATTCTATGGAGGGGTTTATAGGTGACAATCAACATCTTAAATTGTACCTGGAAGCATCCCGGAAGCCAGCATGGCTCATGGAGCAGAGGTGTAACACGGGTGCACCAAGGTGCACCTGTAACTGCCCATGTTGCTACATTCTGGACCAACTGGAGCTTCCAGACATTTTTCAAGGGCAGCCACATATAGAACATGTTGCAGTAATACCCCTTGGGATGTGACTAAATCATGAGTGACCATTTTTTCTGATCCAGGAAAGGGCCAATTGACTCACAAGATGAAGTTGTGCAAAGGTCGTTTTGGCCACAGGTGCCACGTGTTCCTTGAACAGAAGCTAGGAGTCCAGGAGGACCCCTAAATTGTGTACCAGGTCTGTTTGGGATAGTTCAACACCATCCAGCCCTAAAACCCAAAGCTGCTCAATCTCACTAGGACTATACTGTAATGGTATGTGGGAATGACCTTGGGAGACAGAAGGAAGAGCTGGAGACTGTACAACTGGCATGTAAGAGTTCTCAGCCCACAGAAAGGAGGATGGCATGGGAAATGTTTCAGAAGAGACCCTCCTTAGTTGTTGTTTTTTTGAGAGTGAAAGGAAAGGAGGGGAGAAATACTTTCAGTCTTGCAAGATTCTGTTATTGTAATCTAACAATATAGAGCTAGGACTCCTGGTTGTACTTCTTTTCTGGACTACCTTGCAGGGGTAACAATACTGAAGCCTGTTCTTCTTCATCCAGACCCTCACAGCTTCCAGATGTCAAGATAGAGCCCCCACAGCATCATTTGGTTGGTCCAGGGGAGAGCTGTAAAGTTGGATATCATCAGCATACTGATATCTCTCCCCATTCTGTTGAATAACCTCATCCTGCAATTTCATGTAATGTTAAACAGGAGTAGGGAGTGTGTCAAGCCCTGAGGAACCCCATAGAGAGAGAGCTGTGAGCTATATCTCTTCCCATTATCAACACTGACTGGAACCAACTTGGAGGAAGGAGGGGAACTGGCATAACACCATGCTCCCACTCCCAACCCTCACAGCTAGGCCAGAAATAAACTATGATCAACGGTATCAAAAGCTGCTGAGATATCTAGAAGAGCTAGAATGACTATTTGGCTGCCTGGAGCATGCTGTTCTTACCTATAATCCAGTTCTCAATTTTTAATTTTAATTAATTGTGGAAACCAGCAGCAGAAAACAGCTGTTTTAGAGCATTTTCAGTAGCCTAACCTGAAAGTTACTGTTGCATCCCTGTGGAAAAAACAAATTGGCAATATCAGTACATTTCAACCATTTTCCATAGCTAAGATAATTCCTTTTAATTCCACTGTGCTGCCTTGGCTTCAGTTTCCTTGGCAACAATGCAGCACACACTGACTATTTGTCCTTTTCTTCAGTTAAGATGTGGATATTTCCAAAGAATATGAGGCAGGTGGGGGTGGTGTGTGTGAGAGAGAGCGCGCTTTGCAGCATTAAAGACCTTGGAAACGGCATGCTTTGGAAATGGAGTTGTTGTCTTGCTTTGCTTCTACCCCACCAATCTCTAGTCTAGTTCTTACTGTTTTTTAGAGCTGGTATTACATTCTCTGATTCTAACAACCAACCATTTAAATGTTTGGTTAGACGGTGAATATTCCAGCTAGGTGACAGTCTTACCAGTATTAGGAATTCCTCAACAGCGGCCTAGACAACAGTCCAGGAGGAGGATGCAAGCAAGCAAGCAAGCAAGCATCGAAGCGTGCAATCTTGCTTCTGCTTCAGCTGGCGCAGTCTCCATGCCATCTAAGGCTACCAGCCCTAACTGCCTCATGAGAGAAGGAGGAAAAGGAGGTAGACAGTAGCAGCTGTCAGTCAGTAATTGCTCCTACTTCAGGTCAGGACTTCCTTCTCTCTCCAAGGGTTGAAACCCCTCCACAATAGGTTTGCTTCATTTTACTAATTAAAGATTACAACATTTTTTGTCCAAGTTGTTCTCTTCTACTCACATCCCATATTGCCTTCGTGGATCCATGTATGCCATAGTTTAATTTTTAAACTATAATGTTTACAACGGAACTATTATATTCTCCCATTATTGTGACCTTGAATGTTAGAGTAAAATACTTCTCAATTATTTATAATAATGAATATTGGTAAATCCTCTGATATGAAGATGTTTATTTATAAAGCAACTAAGTAAAGACTATCATCACACACACAGACCTTGAGCTATATATATATATACATGTCAGAATTTTGCACTCAGCTCCAACCTGCTAAAATATACAGCACAAGCGATAAATAGAAGAACATCAGGGTTCATCAGGGTTAACTACCCAGCCTCAGATTTGTAGTTAATTGTTTTACAAACTGTGCTGAAAAACTTGCAGATGAATACTACCATGAATTTGCCCAGCAATCAGTAGCTAATCAAAAGCACTACATGTTCATTGTGCTGCAAAGAGATAGACCCACTGGACGCTATGAGCACGTCTCAGTGCAGAATCAAATAGCCAGTAGTCCAAAGAAGTATCCAATAATGAATTTGGATCATTAAGCAATCCCTAACGGCTATAAGCAGTATAAATCAAACTATAGGTTATAAACCAAAGTAAAACAATAATTTGGAGAATTTAACAGATCATAAAAAAGATTATTATAGTCTTATATTAGGATGTGGCACAAACCCAGTTATAAGATGTATAGTCCAACAATGGTTTCCACATTAAATTAAATTCAATATCAGAGTTGTTTTTTGAAATATTTATTTATTTTATTTAATTTTTATCCTGCCTTTATTATTTTTATAAATAAGACAAGGCAGCAAACGTTCCTAATACTCCTTCCTCCTCCTGTTATGAATATAATACAAAGTTAGTTAATATTAGTTAGTTAATATGAAGTTAGTTTTGGCATTGACACACTCCCATAACTTAATTTGCCATTCTTCTATGGCAGGAATTGTTTGTAATTTCCATTCGGAAGCATAGAGAATCCTAGCAGCTGTTACTATGTACAAAGCCGACTCAATATACTATGTGGAAATATAAGGTTTAGTTATACTTAATTTAAAAATAGCAGACTGGAAAGAAAAATCTACTGGTAAAATTTGTTTCATTCTATTATAAATTGTTTTCCAGAATTGTTGCCGCCAAATATGAAAAAATGATCTAACTGATTATTGCATTTCCAACTGTTTTTAGAGAATGAATTTTCTATTTTGCAATCAATTATTGGAGTAATATACCATTGACAGAACATCCTATACCAATTTCCTCTAAGTATGCTGCTGATCATATATTTGTTATTTTCCTTCCTATGGTACCAGGGCTGAAACTAGGCGGGCGGCAAGCAGGGCATGTGCCCCGGGTGCTGTGCTGGGGGGGTGCCAAAACGGGCATGGAATCCATGTTTGCCCCGGGTGACACAGACCCTAGTTGCGGCCCTGTATGGTACTTCATTGTTGCATGTAAATTGTTCTATCAAAATTCTGCATCCATTTAATGAAATAAATGACTTTATTGCAGTCATTAACCAGCACAGATCTATTTAAACAAACAGCCCTTGATTTGCTGAATGTCTGAATTGTACTTCACCAGCAACTTAAGCCTGAAAAAATTGTATTCAAGGAACGTTCATCAATAGTTCTTCATCAAAATGGAGTGAGGTATTGACTCCCATACTGTTCAAAATAATTGACATAGATAGAGAAGTTTCATAAAATTTGCAGATGACACAAAAGTAGGTAGGTTAGATAATTAATAGTTCACCATCTTTCAGGTCCTAGCACACATGCTCAAGCTCCACCTCCCCAACACAGCAGGTGAGATGGGCCAGTGGTGCATCCTCCGCTTGGAGTTCTTAAATAAAATTGGTTGATAATTAATAGCTCATCAAATTATGCAGAGAGGAGGACACTGAGTAATTTAAGTTACAGGAAGGCAGATTCTGACTGGATGTTAGAAAAATTTTTATCAGTAAGGGCAGCTCAACAGTGGAACCAATTACTCAAAGAGATGGTGATTTTCCCTTCCCTAAATGATTACAAGTAAACATTAAACTAGCTATCTTGCTGGAATGCTTCAATTTGGATTCTTGCACGGAGCGGGGGTTGGACTTAGTGGTTTAAATAGCCTTTTCTAATTCTATGATTTTTATAATAGTAGAAAAAAATCTTACTGAAGAATTCCATGGCAATTCTGATTATTACTCATTATGTACAGATACATAAAAATTATTCTTGAAACATTTTTTCAGTTTAATAAATCACGGTCTTTTTCAGTAGTTTCATAAAATTGATTCCACTCTGTGTGATGAACATTGTACTTTACTTCCCCACAAGATGGCAATATAACTAAAGTCTAATCATGGCAAACCTCCTGAAGTTTAATTTTATACCTACCAGTTCAATATATTTTATTTTATTTAGGAGAAATCCAGCACATAGGTTCTGCTGGCTCCTCTCTGGAAAATTTGTTATATTGGCAATATATATATGGGCACTCATTTAGCATAACTGTTATACTTACCTCTTTGATAAAAGGGAGAAAATAGTTGTCTGGACATCACTGATTGCCTGCTCATACTATCACTACAACAGGACAAAGCACAAAATGTACAGATCATAGTATCTCACCACAAGTATATAATGTTAGAAATCCAAATCCAGGGGCATCAATCCTTCAACACCTCATGAGCATAAGAGGGTAATCGAAAGGTAAATAGAGGTAAATAGAAATCCTAGCAGGATTTACTCTGTATCTCCTCTTTGTCTACTACTCTGCCTACTCTTAGTCTGTGGGTTTGGTAATTTGAAGTCCCTTTGTCCTGCCTTCTTACCAGGCAGACATGCACAGAGCACAAGCTCCTCATAAAATGTAGTTAGCTAGATAATGGACATTGCCTATCCATAAAATGTATTTCCTATAAATGCTGTAAATAAATCTTCTTCCGGTCATAGTTATAAAACCTACTTCACCAGCCATTGCCCAGATTAGAGGTCCACTCAGGAATGCTCACAGGCACAGAGAGAACAGTTCAACTGACAATATGCAAATTCCATAGAAAAAGATTAACTCAGACAAGACACAGAACACCGAGCTACCTTCTCTCTTTCTTACTTTAGGTTATGCACATTTAAAGCTCACAATGGGGGAACTTGGTAACAAAGCATACTATTATATCCCAAAGTGTGAATGTAGTTTGAATTTAACATTTGTCCCAGTGAGGGAACATAGAGAGGATTGGATCATGAGGAGTAAGGGGAGGAGCAGGAGAGAGTAAAATAAGCATATATCTGGGCTGCAAAAATCCAGAAGACCAATAAATGACAGGAAAAGGATATCCCTCCCCCACAAACCCCCTAAATCCTGTCCCTATTTTTGCAGTCCAAAAGCAAGAGATTTTATTTGAAACACACACTCACATTAAAAGCATCACAATGAGCCCCTGTAATGGAATTCTGGGAGGAGGGAAAGTAGACAGTCAGTATCCTCATACTCCAAACATGCCATGAACTTGCAGGTACAGTACAATACATATGGAAAGAACAGCTTTTTGCAGCATGTATCATCTGCAAAAATGGTCTTTCTGCTGAGCTTTGCTGGCTTTAAGTGATGGATCCTTTAATCTAGCTGTTGTTTCAGCCCACAGCCCACCCCGCCCACCCTGGTTCACCTGAAAGTATCTTTGAAGCAGATGAGAGAAGGGAAGGGATCAGCCAGGGAACTGGCTTAATCACTGGTGGGACAAGCCACAGCCCCTTCCAAGGTCATTTGCTCTCCAACCAATAGCCATCCTAATACAAACAACAGTGCTGCCAAACTCCTTTTTATTATTATGTTATCTATTTTATAAGGATGGATCTAATGCCTACAGGCTCAATACCTTGCCAGGATTGCAGTCGTCCTTTATACAGATGGAAGAAATCAATTGGGAATTACTTCATAAAAAAAATGAGCCAAACAACCCTTAATTAAATCATTTTTCAGGATTCTTGGCAGTTGTGTTAATTTTATACTCAGTCCAATTTCCCATACTGTACTGTAAAATACCACTGATCAAAAAAAGACAAGATGGACTTGAATTTTCTAGTACATAGTAAATTTGGCAGCCAAATAAGGAAACATGTATTATTTTCTTACATTCCACTAATGTGTATGTTTGGGGAAAATGGAAAAGTAGTAGAATTTCTCCAACCTCCTCAAAAATTTCAGCTAAACAAATAACCAAATGGTCATTTCCTCCAGAACTGGTACTCTGTGCCAATACAACCACCAAAGCAATTTGTTGGAGACAATGTTGATTTATGATTATGTACAAATGAAGACCCCCCTCTCCCCATTTTGCTTAGAAAACCAAGTAAGGGAATTGGAAGAGTTTGGAACAAGAATAAAATTTAGAAATAAAAGGCATTTTAATTTCAGTTACTCTACTAAGTAATAATAAATAAGAATACTACCAAGACTTAGGTTCCTTTTGTTTTGATTTTTTTTGCAGAAAATGGGTATACAGTAATTATGTTACTAAATAATGCCAATTCTTCATAATATTATGATTCTGTAGAACACTTAATTCTATATGATACCTTATAGGTCCTTGCCATCAAGAACTTTAGTCTAAATAAGACCATCTAAGGCTGATATGACACAAATACAAAACTGAATTGTTTTCGATTCACATTTGCTGCACGCTAGAACAAAATGTAAGTTGAAATTATATTGTATTATTACATCTGTTTTCTCTTTGAAATAGTGAAGAAAACAAAAAAAGAGAGGGAGAGAAAGGTTACATGAGAAATAATTTATTACAGTTATTTTATCAGCAGATTATAAATATAAAGTAATACATTTAGAACTTAAAAAGTAGAGGCCAGTCTCAAGTTCAAAAACTGGGTTTCCTTAGGTTTTATACGTGGTCTCACCCCAGCTCTTTTCCTTTTTATTACACCTTAAAAAATGGCCTGGTAATGGTGCCTCCACTCAGAAGTTTGATTTCCAAGCAAATCCCCTGAGAAATTCTATAAAAAAATAGGGCCTCAGTTGTGTGCCGTAAAGATTTGTATGCCACCCCCTCTCTTCTTCCTACTACTTTGCTTAGTCATGATTTGCCTTTTCTTTTCTCCTATTGCAGAAAAAGAAGCAGGTAGCTTTCCTGGTCTGCACTCCATTTCTTCTTTTTCTTTGCTATTGTGCCTTTGTTTGGCTTCAAGGGCATTTGTGCATGTGGGGGAGGAGAGGAGGAGGGGCATTTTAAAAAGTGAAGATTGCAACCACAACCTATAATTGAAGCCCCACCTCTTTATGCATGCATGTAATGTCAACATGTGTACAAAAGGGGGGCTCTAATCATGTGGTTCAGCCACCACCTGGATTTCTTGATGACCTCGCTCGGCTGGACTGCTGCTCCACGTCTCTCTGCAAGCTAAACATACCTAGATCTTTATTCCTCTTAAGACTTGGTTTCCATCTTCCACTATCCTGGTAGCCCTTCTAATTGCTCCAGTTTATTAATGTCTTTTTTTGCCTTTTACCTGAGGAATGGCAACATAAGTATCATTTGTCCAAAATCAAGATCTCTAGTTAAAATACATTTTGATGCCTAGATATGGTCCCTTAGCCCTAAGTACTTCAGAACCCTTAATTTACTGAGGATTTAACAGACTCTCTATAAAATAATATGCCTAAATAGTTCTCCAGCCAAGACAGCCAGTGAAAGAATACTTGTTCAAATATTGAAAGAGATACGATCTTCAGACCGTTGTAGAATTGACTGAGAATGGGTATCCATCCATCCTTGTATTATCAACCTTTCTGCATTCATCAGTTTTCTTTAAGAACATGAGAAGCTTCTTCCAAAACAAAACCATGTGAGATAACTTCAAGCTAAAGCGGAGCCATAGAAATCTCTGTTGCATTTTAAATACCTCATGCCCAATTAATTATTATTCTTATTATTGTTGTTATAATATTTTATTATATGTACTGTATGTGTGTGTGTGCTGGAGCATGAGCACCTCAATGATGCCATGAGCTAAACCGTGAAGGGCCACCCAAGACGGGAAGATCATGACAGAGAGGTCAGACTAAATGCAATCCTTGGGGAAGGTAATGGCAACCCACCCCAGTATTCTTGCCGTGAAAACTAAATGGATCACTACAACCAGAGATATGTCGGTATACCATCGGAAGATGAGACCCCCAGGTCGGAAGATGGTCAAAATGCTACTGGGGAGGAACAGAGGATGAGCTCAACTAGCCCCAGCCGTGATGACGCAGCTAGCTCAAAGCCGAAAGGATGGCTAGCAGCCGACGGTGCTGGTGGTGAACGGCAAATTGGATGTTCTAAGGATCAACACACCATTGGAACCTGGAATGTAAGATCTATGAGCCAGGGCAAATTGGATGTGGTTATTGGTGAGCTGTCAAGATTAAAGATAGACATTTTGGGCATCAGTGAACTGAAATGGACTGGAATGGGCCACTTCACATCAAATGACCACCAGATCTACTACTGTGGACAAGAGGACCACAGAAGAAATGGAGTAGCCTTCATAATTAAGAGTGAAGTGGCTAAAGCAATGCTTGGATACAATCCAAAAAACAACAGAATGATCTCAATTCAAATTCAGGGCAAGCCATCTAACATCACAGAGATCTAAATATACACCCCAACCACAGATGCTGAAGAAGATGAAGTAGAGAAGTTCTATGAGGATCTGCAGCACCTACTGGACAACACGCCTAAAAGAGATGTTATTTTCATCACGGGAGACTGGAATGCTAAGGTGGGCAGTCAAATGAGACCTGGAATTACAGGTAAGCATGGCCTGGGAGAACAAAACAAAGCAGGACATAGGCTGATAGAATTTTGCCAAGACAACTCACTCTGCATAACAAACACTCTCTTCCAACAACCTAAGAGACGGCTTTATACATGGACTTCACCAGATGGACAACACCAAAATCAGATTGACTACATCCTTTGCAGCCAAAGGTGGCGGACATCTGTACAGTCGGTAAAAACAAGACCTGGAGCTGACTGTAGTTCAGATCACGAACTTCTTCTTGCACAATTTAGGATCAGACTAAAGAGATTAGGGAAGACCCACAGATCAGCTAGATATGAGCTCACTAATATTCCTAAGGAATATGCAGTGGAGGTGAAGAATAGATTTAAGGGACTGGACTTAGTAGATAGGGTCCCGGAGGAACTATGGACAGAAGTTCACAACATTGTTCAGGAGGCGGGAACAAAATACATCCCAAAGAAAGAGAAAACCAAGAAGGCAAAATGGCTGTCTGCTGAGACACTAGAAGTAGCTCAAGAAAGAAGGAAAGCAAAAGGAACAGTGATAGGGGGAGATATGCCCAATTAAATGCAAAATTCCAGAGGTTAGCCAGAAGAGATAAGGAATTATTATTAAAGAAGCAATGCGCGGAAGTGGAAGAAGACAATAGAATAGGAAGGACAAGAGACCTCTTCCAGAAAATTAGAAACAACGGAGGTAAATTCCAGGCCAAAATGGCTATGATCAAAAACAAAGATGGCAAGGACCTAACAGAAGAAGAAGAGATCAAGAAAAGGTGGCAAGAATATACAGAAGACCTGTATAGGAAGGATAACAATATCGGGGATAGCTCTGACGGTGTGGTCAGTGAGCTAGAGCCAGACATCCTGAAGAGTGAGGTTGAATGGGCCTTAAGAAGCATTGCTAATAACAAGGCAGTAGGAGACGACGGCATCCCAGCTGAACTGTTCAAAATCTTGCAAGATTATGCTGTCAAGGTAATGCATGCTATATGCCAGCAAATTTGGAAAACACAAGAATGGCCATCAGACTGGAAAAAATCAACTTATCTCCCCATACCAAAAAAGGGAAACACTAAAGAATGTTCAAACTATGGAACAGTGGCACTCATTTCACATGCCAGTAAGGTAATGCTCTAGATTCTGCAAGGTAGACTTCAGCAATTCATGGAGTGAGAATTGCCAGATGTACAAGCTGGGTTTAGAAAAGGCAGAGGAACTAGGGACCAAACTGCCAATATCCGCTGGATAATGGAAAAAGCCAGGGAGTTTCAGAAAAAACATCTATTTCTGTTTTATTGACTATTCTAAAGCCTTTGACTGTGTGGACCATAACAAATTGTGGCAAGTTCTTAGCGGTATGGGGATACCAAGTCATCTTGTCTGCCTCCTGAAGAATCTGTATAACGACCAAGTAGCAACAGTAAGAACAGACCACGGAACAACGGACTGGTTTAAGATTGGGAAAGGAGTACGGCAGGGCTGTATACTCTCACCCTACCTATTCAACTTGTATGTAGAACACATCATGTGACATGCTGGGCTTGAGGAATCCAAGGCTGGAGTTAAAATCGCTGGAAGAAACATTAACAATCTCAGATATGCAGATGATACCACTTTGATGGCTGAAAGCGAAGAGGAACTGAGGAGCCTTATGATGAAGTTGAAAGAAGAAGGTGCAAAAGCTGGCTTGCAGCTAAACCTCAAAAAAACCAAGATTATGGCAACCAGCTTGATTGATAACTGGCAAATAGAGGGAGAAAATGTAGAAGCAGTGAAAGACTTTGTATTTCTAGGTGCGAAGATTACTGCAGATGCTGACTGCAGTCAGGAAATCAGAAGACGCTTAATCCTTGGGAGAAGAGCAATGACCAATCTCGATAAAATAGTTAAGAGCAGAGACATCACACTGGCAACAAAGGTCCGCATAGTTAAAGCAATGGTATTCCCAGTAGTAACATATGGCTCTGAGAGCTGGGCCATAAGGAAAGCTGAGAGAAGGAAGATCGATGCTTTGGAACTGTGGTGTTGGAGGAAAATTCTGAGAGTGCCTTGGACTGCCAGAAGATCAAACCAGTCCATCCTCCAGGAAATAAAGCCAGACTGCTCACTTGAGGGAATGATATTGAAGGCAAAACTGAAATACTTTGGCCACATAATGAGAAGACAGGACACCCTGGAGAAGATGCTGATGTGGAGAGAGGAGGGCAAAAGGAAGAGGGGCCGACCAAGGGCAAGGTGGATAGATGATATTCTAGAGGTGACGGACTCGTCCCTGGGGGAGCTGGGGGTGTTGACGACCGACAGGAAGCTCTGGCGTGGGCTGGTCCATGAAGTCACAAAGAGTCGGAAGCGACTGAACGAATAAAGAACAATGCATGTGTGCATATATATATAACTCAAGATGGCAAACATAACTAATATTCCTGCCTAGTTTCCCCACAACAACAACCTTGTGAGGTAGGTTGGGCTGAGGGAGTGACTGGCCCTGCTTGCTTTCATGCCTAACGGAAACCTAAAAATCACAGCTGCCTGGTTTCTAGGCCAGCACCTTAACCACTAGACCAAACTGAATTCCTTAATTTCTTCGTGAAAAGATGCACCCGTCACTTTAAATCTATAGACCTATGACCCACAGAGGCCAAAACAGTTTTCCATTTGCATGAATGTATAGACACTACACTTTCCTTTTCTATGCTTCTCTATCTTCTAATGGTATAATTTAACTACTATTCATAAATACGGGTTTGTTTATTTATTTAATATATGCCATACATTTCCTCCAGAAATGTATGGCAGCTAACATGAATTTCTCCCATCACCCCTCACAACAACAACTTTGCAAAGTAGGTTAGACTGAGAAAGAGTAACCCAGAGAATTTCTATGGCTGAGAATGGCCTTGAGCTGCATCTCCCCAGTCTTAATCCTGCACCTAATCACAAATAAAAAATGAAGAAAAAATTACAGACTTGCCTGACTTGAATTGCTAGTCCACAAAAATGGTTTTTTTTTTAAGTATTCTAAAAATATCACGTTCATTACAGGCGAAGCTTTTGAGCAATTCAGCAGACTCACGACCTTAGTATAATTCTTTGAGTTTAATAAAAGTAAAGCCGCAAGATACAGTCAATGTTGTTTTAGTAGCTGGTGTAGCTTTTTAAAAATCTGTTCTGAGTTGCGTTTTTGTGAAACTCCCACACTGAATTATTCTTTCTAATAATGAAATCTAGAAATATAAGAACTGAAATCCAGCACTGCAGTGTACCATTATCTGATCATTTGAGACTTCTTAATGCTCTATTATTTATGAAGCAAGCAAATATTAAAACTGAAAAAATCCAAATATAATTAATTTTAATAGGAGAGTTAAGGACATATTTAAATTTCTCCCATTAGACAAAATTCTCCCATTGGAATCACTGTGATGTAAAATCACAACATATCCATTATTATATCATATCCATTTAAAAATAGGTTGGGTGGCTATCTATTGGAGAAGCCCTAGTAGAGATTCCTGCCTGAGCACAGGATTAGACTAAGTGATCTCCAAGGTCCTTTCAATAGCTCGATCCACAATCTACCAGAATTATTAGTAAACAAGTCAATGATATAGAAAGTAGTAAAAAACCACCTCTCCTTAAGGAAATCTGCCCATCCCACCAGATCAGATAGGGTGGGGACATCCCAGATCTCCTCTACGGAAGTGTTATCTGGTGGAACCTAGGAGGTAGGCCTTCTCCATAACAATGTCTGCCCTATGGAAGAACCTCCCCATTGAGATCCAGAGGGTCTAACTTTCCAGGCACACACACACATCCAAACTGTCAGAACCAAGCCTGCCTCTGTCTCGGAAAGTGAAACTTTCTGAGTCAGAGGAGGAATTGGAAACTTACTAGGCTGAAACCAGGAAAACGAAACTCTAGGATGAGTCAGCAGCGCGGGAAGAACCCAAGGCACTGATTGGCCAAGATTCAGAGGAGGAATTGAATACTCCAATCAGCGTGCGCCAACGACGAGCTGAAAAGCGTGTGCAGGAGAAAGCAGCCCGATTGGCTACAGAAGGGTCCAAGCATGCCAAAGATTGGAATAAAAGGCAACTGTGCGAAGAGCAAGCTGCCAGAGACATGCAATCCTCCAAGCCTGCAACTTCAGAAGAAGAGTCCTTACCTGCGTCGGAGACAGCGTCTGTTGCCAAAGAGGAATCAGCGCTGTCACTCCACTCCGAGGAGGGATTGAAATCCACTTCTGCTGCCACCGAAGAATCTGCATCAGCCACGCCCAGCAGCCTTCACCTTGCATCCACCCTTGGCACTCCACGAGTTTCCCAGCAGCATAGCTGCACCTTGAAACTCCAGCGCCGCAGTTTGTCCTCAATCTGTGCAACCGCGCCTCGCACGATCAACCGTGTTTGGGAATTTCACACCTATCTTGTTCAGGATCTGATTTCCAGCCTAGTCCAGGGCTTTCAGCCAAGTCTAACCCTGCTCTGAGTTCTAGTCCTGCTTCAAGTCTTCAGCCCAGTCCATAGTTCTAGTCAAGCCCAGCCTTGTTTGCTGTTCACAGTCCTGCTTCAAGGTTCCAGTCACTGCTTCCAGTCCAAAGCAAGTCTCCAGATATCCAGTGATTCAGCGCCAGAACAGTTCCAGTACCGTTCCAGTTTGAGACCTCCTGTTTCCAGCACACTGTGTTCCAGTCATATCCAGCTTATAGTTCCAGTGAGAAGTCCTGTTCCACTGCCTTGTTGTGGCCCACTTGGGCTTGTTGGACCAAGTCTTTGTTTAACAAGGACTCAATTATTGTAAATAGTTACTTAATAAAGAGTATTTTTGATAATATCTTGCTGGTTGTGTAGTCTGAACAGGACACAAACACACTAATAATATAGACAGAACAAAATGTGGCTAAAGATACAAAGAAATAACTATCAATCCATAAAAATACATTTTTAAATAATCTTACTCAGCATCTAGCTCCACATTTCTTTAGATGGCTGTTTTCTTCTGATTCTTCAACCCTTCTCCAAATTCGGCCAGATTTTTTACCTAGCTGAAGCAAGCCAGTTGGAGAAAAGATGCCATCTTCTCCCAGGAAGGAAGGCAAAAAACAAAGGCAAAGGAACAAAGGCAAAATAGAGCTGGTTCATTCCCTTTTTAGAAGTTTACCTAAGATAGAAGGTTTTTCTTGCTCCTCATTGGTTGTTCATAGGTTGGATTTCCTGGGTTTGCTGGCCTCTGGCCACTATCTAGATTGGCAGGTTTAACTCTTTTGTGTCTGAACTTCTTAGAAGGTCCCCTCCCCCCTATAAGCACAACAGTATATGTAGTTCTCAAACAGTTATTTCTTATATTAAGTAAGTTATATAAACTAACCAGGTAGCTGCATTTTGTCAGCCCGATCTTTTAAACTTCTAAAGGAAGAATAGGATACAAAGATAACAAATATATGTGTCTAAGTCTACTGTTAGTGGGTTTGCTTTTGAGATAAGACAACTAAATTCAGTAATAACCAGCTTTATTGAGAAAAGGATGGTTCCCTTTGGTTGTGTCATAGCTAATACTTCAAAATGGAGAAGTGAGATGGGAACACAGATGGGCTTAAAAGAGGCAGGAAAAAAAAGACCAAGCAAGAGAATGTTTGCTTCATGATGGCCCTGCAAGTGTCCACTAAACAAAATATGCCAAAGCAAGAATGGCAAAGCGCACCACAGAATCATCTATAGAAATCAACTGTGCCCTGTTAAGGCCTCACAGAAAAAACACTGTTCATGCTGAAAGTAGTCAGCTACATGGACCATCTGCAGATTCTCCTTTGTTGCCCTGATTTCCAGAGCAGGCAGGGCAATAGGGCTCAGCACTTGAAGACTACTTACCAAGGTGACACTAAACTGCTCATGGAATGGACAAGATCACCTCTCATTCTCAAAGCAGGAGTTATGCACCATAAACTACCCACATGCAAAATGCACCATCTTTGTTTCTGCCTGGTTTCTTATATTGGAAGAAATACCTTGGCTTATTTTGGAACTGATCAGTTAGTCAGATCAATCCACAATCAGTCATTAAAGAACAACCTAAAGAATGTCAAGTGTGGATTCTGCCTATTTGCCATCACCACCTCACTCTGGCCAAAAGGACTGACACGAGGAAGATTATGCAAATTTCTTCTACCCATAAGAGACATATGGCATTCTGTGACTACCATAATGAAACTGCTAGGTCTCAAAAGACACCGAGAATCCTCCTTCACCATGGTATGCCTCTACATTTGAATAATGTATGACCAGGGAATAAAGAGAATTATTTAAACTGAACAGGAATGAGAAAGAACATAACATCTATCTATTTCCACAAAACATCATTTGTTTATTTGTAGGCAGAGTGGAAATTATGCAGCCCCAAAACAAAACACATCCTTCTTTCTAAAAGTATTTAGCTTAGTAAACCCAAGCATTTATCTGCACATTCTCCTTCTGAGCTAGTAGGAGAGACATTATTATACAGTGCCAGAGTTTGTATGAATGTCTGGAAAACACTAATCACAGCTAAACAAACTTAAATAAATTATGATTTTTGCAAAGGATCTCTGGCCACAAACATTTCATTAATACAGTGTTCTGTGAACATTGATAAATCTGGTTCTCTGTATTAGAGTTAAATTATCCTACCATCAGTTCTTGAAGAATAAAAATAACTATGAACAAAAACATTTTAATATCATACTGAAAATTCCGAGCCTACTTTCATTCATCCTGCCTGACACCAATACATCAGAGGCAGAAAAAAAAATCACTTTGCAAAACATCTAAACATGTTTCAATGAGGGACTTCTGGTGGGGAACATGGCCGACTGAACAGGTGTGTCCGCCAGCTCCGCAGACAGAACTGACAACACGGCGCTTTTTTTGGGTGCGGGCAAGTTTTTTCCTGAAGCCCAGAGCTTTTTCATGAATAAAGAAAAAGCTCGGAATCATCCCATCTGCTCTCCAAACCAACATCTTGTAGCCAGAGAATCTCAAACAGCGTTTGCGACGATCCAGTAAGAGACGACGGGAGGCGGAGATGTCACCATTTCCACCCTGTGCTGTAGCCTTGAAGGGACATTAGGTTGAGCCACCCCATTTTTAAATCACCCAATTTATATATATTTTTAAGTTTACTTACCCTAAGAGAAGCTTTCTACAGCAAGAAGTGGACTGTCTTGATGCTTATCATTATTTCTGGATTAAATTTTTAAAAATCTTTTAAAGTTTTGGCTTGTTTTCCCATTTAAAGACTAAGGAAAACTGAGAAAAAATAATTGCCTGCTATTATTTTTGTACTGAATTTGAAGGATTTAATATTTTCCTACACGTTGAATTTGCTGTTTTGAATTTCCAGCCTTTCCCTGAGAGCTGCTTGTTAGCACACTTTCTCTTGTCTCAATTTCATTCGGAAGTTTTTCACTAACTCGTTAACTCCAGCCAGATTGCAGTCAGGCTATTTTGCAGAATATTTGGGACATTGGGCAAGATATTACTTCTAAAGTGTGTCATCTGGCTGAAGATGTTATGGAAGAAGATGAAGATTTTGGCAAGAATGGAGATGTTTCAACTGACAGTGAGACTGAAGCAATGCCAGGCAAAGACTACATTTTGGGGCTGAAGGGGTTAAAGTGACAGTCTGAGCTGCAAATTACAAAGGGAGTTGTCTTTCTGAGGAAATGTTATGGGAGAGAAGAGAATCTGTTTTGTGGGAGTTTTTTTTGCTGAGAAGTCTGAGTTTTTAAGGGGGACAGTTGGGCTGTCTGATTCTTGTAAGAAAAATGCCTTGTGTGCAATAGGGAGATATGTAAATGTCTTGGTATATTTTCAAGTGGGGCAAATATTTAAGAATGTGTAATTGGGTTGATAATGAGGGTATTATGATTTCATTTTTTAATGATTTGGATTAAGATTTACTGGACTTTTTTAAAGGTTTGTTTGATTTGTAAGATTTATAAGGTATCTATAAGGTATAATAATAATTGTTTGGTTTTTAGGTTTAATAGGGTTAAGATTGCTGTAGTATTATTAATTATAAAAGTAGACAATTTCTATGTTGTTACAATTTGGTTTTTATTATAGTGGACAGAAATAGAATAGTGGTAGGAAGGAAATAATTAAATAAATGTTGTTTTTGGGGGGAGGGTAGATTTAGAAATCTATATATATATTTCCTTTTTTTAATATAAGGGGAGGGAGCAATTGCATTAGTGATTTGTATATGTGCTAGTGGAAGGATTTATAGAAATAATGTGAACTTGGTTTGATATAGAGTAAGGGATTGATTATGGAAATTGCTGTATATTCTTGTTGTTGAAAGTTGGATGTCAGTTCTTTATGTAACCTGAAAAATTCTTTTTTCTTGTGTTTCACACCTTTTTAGTTTTTCTCTTTTTCTTTTTGTAGTTCTTTTTTTTCTTTTTTGTAGTTTTTATCTTTGTTTCAAACTTAATAAAATTCCTATAAAAATACACATGTTTCAATGAAATGCTTTTCCCTAGCATTATCTTCAAAATGGCAGCAAGAATTTGCAATGTATTTAGGCTCAAAGGCTTTAAACTGCTTATCCTGGAGCTGTCTGAAGAAAAAGAAAAGGACCAAAATAAATCAGTTGAGTGTTTGTACTAGACTGCTTCACCAGAATTCTTTTCTTAGTAGCATACTTGCAACATAGGTTTCAGTTGAACAGTAAGCCAAATAAATGGAAGGCATCAAGTGAGGCATTACAGATAGAATAGAGGGAGATTATGGGGGGGGGATAATTTCTTTGCTATGGGTTTTAGTTTGTTTGTTTGTTCTAACATTCATGTTATACTTTGTTTGTTTTGGCACTCTGTCCTGCTTCTTAGCTAAAGCAATTTCAGGCTAGAAACTTAATTTCTATTTCCATGGAGCAGCTCCCTTATTTATATGGAATAGGGCGGGATTCTCATGAAACAGAGTGCTGTGGAAAACTGCTGTATTTCAAGGTATCATACCTCTGAAATGAAAGAGCAGATATCCTGCTGAGAGGCAATGAGAAGAGAGCCAAAGGGAAAGTTGCAAAGCCACTGGGACCTCATTTCAGAAGGGTTTCAAGTCACCAAGGAAAAGATGTAGGAACAGAAGGTTTGCAAGAAATGAATGAAAACACAATCACACAAATACTGTAGGGAAAATGCTATTGATTAATTTTGAAATGTTAAGGGCAGCTGTTAAGAATGCAATCACTAGTCATTTATGTCCATTCAGGAAGGTTCACCTCACAGGAACTTTAGGTTTCAAAATGCATTTGTTAATCAATCTATAATTGGGGTGTTACCATTACAACGAGTCTGTGGACAGTGCTTCAAAAGGTAAAGTATAAGAGCTAATTTAAGGGTCTTTTTCCATTTGTACCTTCTTTTCTTAAAGTAATATTTTCTACCTCTTATCCAACAAATTCCAGACAAGCTTCAACGTGTGTAAAATTGGTTAGGCTTTATCATCCATTACTCTGAAGAGAAGTGAGGTGACTGTAGTGACTTGAAACAGAAGTAACAGAGGCAGGACAGGGACAGCAAATTTCATGCTGGTGCTGTATTGTTTTTCTGCTATTTAGGAATGGGCAGTGGGGATGGATTCTTAAATCCTCAGGTCTATCACAATTAAGGGAGGAAGTTCATTTTTCTAGGAGCCTTGGCCGTAACTCCCTAATCCTTGAAGCCATGATTCATGAGGGTGGGGGAACGAAGCTTTTCATTGGGGAAGACAGAAATAAATGAAAGGTGGCTATCTTCAAATAAAATATAATTTTAAGGCTTTTTTATATGTCTTTATCTTGTAAATGCATTCTGTGAATCAAAGATCCAAAGTTCACATACTGTTATGGGGATAGAGGACAGCCAGATGCATCCTCAACTATATGAGATTTTAGCCTTCTTGTAAAGGCCCTGAAGCGTCTAAAAAGCATAATTAGCTTGGGTTGATTTGTGTGATCATTTCTTTGCAATGAAAGCAGCCACTGACAGGAAAAGATACAGTTCTGTACATATTTCAGCCTAGCTGGAGCTTGCTTGTAGGTAGCTGGACAGCTGAGCTTATTTATGGCTCATATTGTTTATTCCCCCTACTTAATTCCTATGTACTCTCCCTCACAGTATGTCTTTGTACAGTTAAGTAGAGCCAAAACTAAACTAGAAAGAACAGAACATAAACACTTGAATAAGGCAAGGTACTATTAGAAGCGGATCATCAAATGTGGTGATTTTGAAAGGGCCAGAGCTTTGTAATGTATATGGATAAAGAATGCCCTGCCTCCCCTTGCTTTTTAATTCTGTACCAAGTGAAAACAACTAAAACTGATCAGTTCACATAGCTTGGCTCTAAATATTCTCTCTTCAGAAGAGAAGTTAGAAAAAAAGTGGAGACCAGTTGTCAATAATAGGAAAGTTCAGTACATAAAAATCCATGTGTGGCAGAGAGGGAAAGCAGTATGTAGGGACATTAGAGGAAGAGAGAAAAGGGATCACAGGCAGGGGTGGGCAATCTTTGGCCTTCCAGATATTGCTGGAAATAACTCTCTAGTTGATCTGACCAATGCTGAAGAATACTGGGAGTTCTAATTTAGCAGCAGTTGAAGACCACAGGCTGCCTATCCCTGGAATCCAGTTTACATATGCATAGCATTAGAATGTATCTGTTCTTTTAGCTTAAGAGGATTTGGTTGGCAAATCCATGTCAAGGCATCAGTGACCTATTCTTGAGCCTGTCGACTTCCTATTGCCCCAAATGCCTATATTTCAGCAGACTACAATTCTTCGTAGTGCTATGGATGACAGAACTTTCCCAATACATTTTATTATTTCTTTTTTCCTTCAAGGTTTGGAGGAAGAACATGCAAAAATAATCTCAATCTCCTTCCTTCTTGCTGGTCATTGAATTAGATGCTTCTCTCCAAACTCCCCAACAGTTTCACTCAATGAAACTAAATATAAAGGTTGATACTGCTATACTGAATACCTCTTCTGACCATTCAGCTCTTTAAATGCATATAATACTATGCAGAAATCTTTAACTGAAAATGTCGGTGAGTATCCAATCACTTTTCACCATATGCTAGGTGAGCCTCTCAAAGAAAGCCAAAGATTAATACTACTCATGTTGAATGTTATAATACACATTATTTTTTCCAACTACTGGTATTCACTCAGATATTTTGCACTGATCCACACAGGAAAGTAAAATTCACAATTGCTTCCATTGTTAGTTAAATCCATTCAAAAATATTTACTAGTATCTAGTGCTAACTCTACTTTGGTAGGGATAATATAACCACTGAATATAACCACCCAAAATTCTAAAATGTCTTTGTGCTGATTAATGACTGCAATACACTTTTTCAGTTCATAAAATGTCTGTAATTTTATGTAAAATAAACGTCTAAGTCTTGCTCATCTATTTTGATCCATGTTTCATTTGCATATAATTGGATATGTTTAGGTTCCCCACCCCCCATATTCTATAGTAATATAGTGTATATCAATTTATATAATTGATACCTACATCAAGATTGACTGAATGTGTTTTTTATTTTTATTTTTATCCCACCTTTATTATTTTTATAAATAAGGCGGCGAACATACCTAATACTCCTTCCTTCTCCTATTTTCCCCACAACAACAACCCTGTGAGGTGAGTTGGGCTGTGAGAGAGTGACTGGCCCAAGGTCACCCAGCCAGTTTTCATGCCTAAGCTTTCATGACTAGAACTCTCAGTCTCCTGGTTTCTAGCCCAGCACCCTAAACAACCAAATTCTTTTGCAATTCCATTTTAGGTAGTCCTTGCTTAACAACCATTTGTTTAACGATGGTCCGAAGTTATGACAGCCTTGGGAAAAGTGCTTTACGACCTGTACTCGCACTTACTCGCACTTACTCCTATCAGAAACCGTTGCACCACCCCCACGGTGACATAATCACAATTTGGGCACTTTGCAGCCAGCTCGCATTTACAACCAGTTGCAGCATCCTGCGGTCATGTGATCATGATTTGCAACCTTTTTCACTGGTTTTCAGCAAAAAACGTCCATTGAGGAAGCTGGATTCACTTAACAACTGTTATAAAATGGTTGTAAAATCAGGTCCAGTCACGTGGTGACTCACTTAATGACTGCACCACTTAACAACCAATTTTCCAGTCCTTATTGTGGTAGTTAAGTGAGGACTATCTGTACATTCTTTTATTAGCAGGTCTGAAAAATCAGCCAGTCCTATACAAATCTCCTTGCACTAGCAAAAGCCATAAGCCGAATTGATAGGCTTATGGCTTATGCTAGTCAATCACGTATGGCAGTTTACCAGTGATGTAGTAAGTGTCCTGTTTATACTGATTCTCCAGTCTTTTTGCTCTTTTTTGCCCTTTCTTTTTCAATTATGCATTTGGGTGTGATCCTCTGTAACTTTCTCCAAATCCATATTTGAATTTTCCCACTTGACCCAGTCCTAGTTCACCCCTGTGGGTCTGTGTATCCTGCCTCAACATCCCATTCACTCCCTTTTACTTCCCTTGACTTCTTCCCATTCACCCACTATATTTCAACAAAAAGCCTCTATTGTCTGCTATTTCACTGCCTTGTGTGCCTAGACTACAACTTAGATTTTTATCTTGGTATATTATATAGACAGTAGCAGACAATGTGGAATGGATGGTTCCACTACTAGATGAATTTGGAGCTGGCTGAACAACTGTAGCCTCCCCAAAGTCCTTAATGGTTCAATGTTAATATGGACCAAGGTATCCGGTGGGGTACGCGGTGGCGCTGCGGGTTAAACCGCTGAGCTGTCGATCGGAAGGTCGGCGGTTCGAAACCGCGCGGCGGGGTGAGCTCCCATTGCTAGTCCCAGCTCCTGCTCACCTAGCAGTTCGAAAACATGCAAATGTGAGTAGATCAATAGGTACCGCTTCGGCGGGAAGGTAACGGCGTTCCGTGTCATCATGCTGGCCACATGACCCGGAAGTGTCTACGGACAACGCCGGCTCTAAGGCTTAGAAACGGAGATGAGCACCGCCCCCTAGGGTCGGACACGACTGGACTTAATGTCAAGGGAAACCTTTACCTTTACTATCCGGTGGGGTACCTCAGGAGTTTATCCTGGATCTAGTGCTTTTCAATGTTTTCAAAAATGCCTTAGATGAGGGGACCTGTCAAACTCTGCAGTATTCATCATTATAAATATATATCTTATCCCTTGCAGATCCCCAAACTCAAAATGTTTGCCTTTCATTTATTAACAATGCCATCTCTTAATGTGTTTAATTTACTTTAACAGCCAAATATCTAAGCGACACAATTTATCGAAGCTGTGAATAAGCTAATATAATATACAGTAAATAAGTAAATATAGATATCAGAATAATATTGATGCATTTTCAGAAGTTAATAAAAAAAAGAATTTCAAAGAATTTTATAAATTGTAACTCTTTTATAGTTATCTGTCTTAGTTTATAGTTTAGATAATTCATTGTAAAAGTTAATTGTAATTTTATAGGATTCTTCTGCATTTTAATACCTATACTCTGTAATAATTTTCAATTATTCAATACCTATACTCTGTAATCTATCAATATGACTTTATTTTTATTTCTACTTTAGCACAATTGTTATGTTATTAGTTATATGCTGGTCTATGACTGAAATAAAATTGATATAAAATAACAAACATATATAAACTTTATATAACCTTATTTATATATTATATACTTACTTATACAGAAGGATATAACAGCAATAACTAGCTATATAGCATTTTGATATCTTTACCAATATCTCGTGTGTTGAGTTCAGTCGTGTAGTTTTCTAGGTACCAGTATGGAAGTGGTTTGCCATTGCCTTTTTCTAGGTCTGACCCTTATTTTTCTGTAATCAGCCACTGTCAGTTAAGTGCTACAATTTAGCTGACGTATTCTGACTTAGTGCTCACAGGGATAGCAAGGATAGCCAGTGATGAATATATGCCAGAACAGTTACATATACTAGATTTCACCACCTAGTTTGAAAGGGATTAATTCTTATACAAGAACTCTGGTTTGCAAAGGTGGCAGAGTCTTCAAAAACTACCTTGTCTATATCTGTACCTTTCTCAAGATTCAACCTGTCTACCTTTGCCATGATTCAGCAGGAGAGGGTGGTATACTGTAGATAGTGTTTCCAAGACCCTGCATAGCATCTTGTTTCATTACTGATCGTGGGAGAGCATCTTTCCCTGTCAAGATCTGCAAAATCCTTGTAATCCTGGCAGGAAATATTTTACATAAGCCATTTTCACAGAAGTTGCCTTCTTGGCAGAAATGGCATGCATAATATTAATATTATACCAGAGATCCCTGTAGGTGCTCTACGAGGAGGCTGATACTCTGCTGAAGCATGGGAGTTACCTCTACTCCTCTACTTCTCTTTCCCAGGGAGCAAAGATTTCTGAGACTTGAAATCAGGGATGGCTCATAGGATCAAGGGAAGCATAGCTCTATCTGCCAAATGACATGCGAAATGTTACGATGCAGCGGTAACATTGGAACGATGAACATGACACAGGCGCTCAAGCAGAATTCCTTTCTTATATGAACATATACTGTATTTCTAAATGTTCACAACAACCTATGTGCCAAGCAAATCTCAGAAGAGCTTCTTCCATTATAATTTTATAGTTTTATTTACTAACTCAGTTTCATCTTCTCTTCTTGTTGAGGGTTCCTCCAGTTAGATTTTGATGATGCAGGATTCTTTCAGGGACTCTTTTGATCAGGCTGTTTTACTGAAGGCCTATCAAACAACAATCTAAGCCTATACTAGAATCTTCCCTGAATTTAGATACGCATGAGTTATGACATAAGCACGAAAAGGACTTTTTTTTTCCGGGGCAGTGGGAGGAAAGCAGAAACATATGAATATATATGTGTTAAGGGTACTTCAGATTTTGCTGAATACCATAGGCAGAGGAAGAATAATGCTTTCATTCCCTGGGTGAGATCGGATGGATCAGAATTTGATCCATTTCAGTTCCAGGCCTCCACAAAACTCCAGTCCCAATCTGTTGCTCTGGAGCTTGACAGCAGAGATGAGCCTCAACACCTAGCATGCCAATCAGTTGTTGCATGGCTAGCAGTGTGGCAGTGGCAATGGAACCTGCAGAGCCAGTTCTTAAACATTTAGCAGCACATCGCCAACCTTCCCTTACAGGAGGAGCCATTATTATTCTACAAATTTCTATTCTACAATAATAAATTGCAGGCATAACTAAATATTTAGATTTTAAAGGAGTGTAGCTGGAAAACTCATCTTCAACTCAGTCCCACCCACCATGAAGACAGCTAGCTGCTCCATTTTTAACACAGTGTTTTCCTTCTTCCAATAATGCCATACAAATGATCTCTGACACCTTGTTGAAAACACTGGTAATAATGCAGTCAGGATCTGCTCAGGAGTTGCTCGCAATTAAAGCAGCATTGGAATGCAACTTCTCTGGTAAGCTGTCCTGAGATCTCAAGACTACTGGCGGAGCTGCTGCTGCTGGCACCGGTTGTGGGATGATTGGAGCTGGTTGTTGTAACTGTTGAAGCATAGCTGCTTGAAAGGTGTTGACCTGGAGATCCACTTGCTGCTGGTGTTGTTGCATGGCTGCTGCCAATTGTTGGATGGTTTGTCGTAGCTCCTGAGTTTCCAAAGACATTCTGCCAAAAATTTTCTTCCTCCCTCTTTTGATGGGAGTTAGCAGTTTGGCAGGATTGATGTCCTGACTTAGAGCAAAAAACCACTCTGAGACAGGGATTTGGTCTCTAGTATTCATTATCTGCTCTAGTAGATAGAAATCCTGCCAAACTGAAAGAATGTGGGAAACCCACACAGATAAACCCCGAACTCAAGGCGGGTCTGCTCTGAGTTTCTTTGAAGGAAAGTTCAAAGCCTCTAAACTACGTGTGCGTTTTCTCCCCTGGATAGGGGCCCCTTCCTACTTACCCTCAGTACTCATGACAATGATTTATAGAAATAATGTGATTTTGGTTTAATACAGAGTAAGGAATTGATTATGGAAAATATTTGTATATCCTTGCTGTTAAAAGTCATTTCTTTTTGTAATTTTGAAAAAAAATTCTCTTGTGTTTCTACACTTCTTTAGTTTTTTCTCTTTTTTTTTCTTTGTAGTCTTTTGTTTTTCTGTAGTTTTTATCTTTGCTTGAAACTTAATAAAAAAAGAACTTTGACAGACTCATTTGGCTAGCCTGGGGTCAAGAGGTATAACTGATTATCAGCATGCTAATGATACCAAACCCCCAAACCAGCAGATGATCTCGAAGGAAGAGAACCAGGCTAAAATGGTACCCCCAATGTCCAACCCCTGAAGCCAGTCCACAAGGATACTATGGTTGACAATATCAAAACCTGCTGAGAGATAAAGGAGCACAAAGAGAGATGTACTACTTCCATCCTAGCCCCACCACAAATTATCTACAAGGGTGATGAAGGTTGTCTCCATACTGAATCCCAGCCTGAAACCTGACTGAAATGGGTCCAGCCTTTCTCAATCTTTTGACCCTGGAGGAACCCTTGAAATATTTTTTTCAGGTCTTGGGGAACCCCTGCACATTCAGGCTCAAATATAGGCCAGAAGTTACAAAATTATTATATTATATAATAATTTTAGGCCTGTATGCATGCATTAACAGTGTTCTTAAACTAAAAATAAAGAATGAAACTTACCTCTTTAAGGTGAAGTTGCCTGAATTCGAAATAATTTTTTGAATAAATTGTGATCTCCCAGGGAACTCTTAGTGACCTCTCACGGAACCCTAGGGTTCCATGGAACCCTGGTTGAGAAACCCTGGTCTAGATAACCTGCTTCCTCCAGGGTTCTCATCAGCTGCAGTCTGATCCCCCTAAACTCCCTCTATGAAGCCCATAAGGTCTGTCAGTTGCCTGGGGTGGGCCAATCAAAGAGGCACTATCTGCTCATGTGGGAGGGTGACACCAGTAAGCCAGAAGGCAATCATAAAGTAATCTGTCCATGGCAATGGACTGATGTCAATGTCCTCCGCTATCAGATCGTGTTGCAAGTGCCCTAAGACAAAAAGTGTATGAGGAAAGGCTAGAATTATGGAACACTTTGCCCTTTTGTGGAGTTGAAGGTCGGTTGCCAAATATAATAAAACTACTATATGAAGGAAGTGAAGGATGTATGAGAATCAATGCTATACTTTGTAAATGATGAGTGGTTGTTTAATGTATGCACATATTTATTTTACAGTATTTGCAATTTGCCCCAGTTTTATAGATAACATGTAAGTGTGTCATTTGGAGATGAGTCTGTGTGTATTTTTGTATGCATACAATGTCAAATGATTTGCAGCAAATATATAGATTGTATGGTGCAATGAGTAATATGGATCTGAAAATTTCATTATCAAAGATAAGTTAATGGATTCATAGTTAATGGAAATACAGGTTTATATAAATACAGTAGTGAAAAATAAGAGCAAGTAGATGAATTTGTGTACCTATGTGGAATGTTTAATAAAAATGGGGAAATTGAGAAATTGTAAGACAAGCAAATGTTGGTAAAAAGATAGTGGATATTTCTGGCAAGGAATGAATGTCAAAAGAAATGAAAATGGCTTTATATAACAGCATCTCCTGCCCACTTTCTTTTATGGAAATGAGAGTTGGATATGTCATAAAATACATTAAATGACTTAAGAATCAACTGCAGGGATAATCAATTACTAGGGAATCAACCAGCCCCAAGAATGGCTCTTCCCCTGCCTATTCCAGGCAAGGCGGCAAAACCAGGTCTTCAGCTGTTTTCTGAAGTCCGGGAGGGAGGGGGCTAACCTCACTTCTGGGGGAAGGATGTTCCAAAGGGCAGGAGCTGTTGCAGAGAAGGCCCACCTCCTGGACCCTGCCAGGTAGAATTCTCTTACAGACGGGGTCCGCAACATGCCCTCTCTGCACGATCGGGTGGGACAGGCTGATGTAATGGAGGTGAGACAGTCCCGTAGGTAACCTGGACCCATGCCATGTAGGGCTTTAAAGGTGATAACCAACACCTTGAATTGGACCGGGAAGCAAACTGGCAACCAATGCAACTCGCGCAGTAAAGGTATTACATGTGCTGATCTTGGAGCATTCATCACTGTTCACATGGCCACATTTTGAACCAACTGAAGCTTCCAGATACTCTTCAAGGGTAGCCCCATGTAGACCGCATTGCAGTAGTCTATATGGGAGATGACCAGGGCATGAGTGACCGTTCAAAGGGCCTCTCGCTCCAGGAAGGGGCATAACTGGCACACAACACAAAGTTGTGCAAAGGCTCTTCGGGCCATGACTGCCACCTGCTCTTTGAGCAGGAGTCATGAGTCCAAGAGGACCCCCAAGTTACGCACCGAGTCTGTCTGGGGCAGTGCAACCCCATCCAGAACTAAAGATGGCAAATTCCTAGGAGCTGAGGGGCCGTTAACCCACAGCCACTCCATCTTACCAGGATTCAGCTGAAGCCTGTTGTTCCCCATCCAGACCCCAACAGCCCCCAGGCACCTGGAAAGGGCAGCCACAGCATCACTTACTTCAACTGGGATGGAGATTTATAACTGAGTATCATCGGCATACTGATGATACCTCATCCCATGGGGACAGATGATCTCACCCAGCGGTTTCATGTAGATGTTAAATAGGAAGGGAGAGAGTACTGAACCCTGCAGCACCCCACAGAGAAGGGGCCATGGGCCTGACCTCTCCTCCCCTACTAACACCTACTGGGATCGGCCCTGGAGAAAGGAGGTGAACCAGCGTAAAACTACGACACCCACCCCCAACTCCCTGAGCCAACCCAACAGGATACTATGGTCGATGGTATCGAAGGCCGCTGAGAGGTCAAGGAGAGCTAGGATGGATGCACTGCCACCATCCCGCTCCCGCCAGAGATCATCCATAAGTGTGACCAGCGCTGTTTCTGTTCCATATCTGGGCCTGAAACCTGACTGAAAGATAATCCGCTTCTTCCAGGATCCTCTGAAACTGCAACGCCACCACCTTCTCAACCACCTTCCCCATGAAGGGGATGTGGGAGACTGGACGAAAATTATCCAGTATAGTAGGGTCCAGTGATGGTTTCTTGAGGAGGGGGCGCACCAGCGCCTCCTTAAAGGCTGCTGGAAACACCCCCTCCTGCAAGGATGTATTTACCATTGACTGGACCCAACCACACGTCACCTCCCAAGCTGCCTTCACCAGCCAGGAGGGACATGGATCTAATTGACAGGTGGTGACACAGTCCAGAGGATCTTGTCCTCTTCCTCAGGTCCAACAGGATCAAACTGTTCCTAGATAACTGGGTAAGTACATTCCCCAGGCATCTCCTGAGACCCTGCCTCACGCTTGGAGTCCAGCTTAGCACAAATCCGAGCAATTTTATCCTGCAGATGCTCTGAAAACTCCTCAGCACGGCCCTGTAGATGATTTTCCAGACCCCTTTTCCCCAACAAGGATCGGGTGATCCTAAACAGGGCTGCCGGGCAGCATTCTGCGGATGCAATAAGAGTGGAGAAATACTGACGTTTTGCTGCTCTTACTGCCACAAGGTAGTCCTTAATCGCAGCTCTAGCTTGTGTCCGGTCAGGTTCAGTCTTCGTCTTTCTCCAGCGGCACTCCAGGCGTCTCTTAATCCTCTTCAGAACCCTCAGCTCCTCCATGAACCATGGGGAGTGTTGGGTTCAATGGGATAAGAGAGGCCACACAGGCACGATCCTGTCCAAGGCCCCAGCTGCCTCCCTATTCCAGGCAGCAGCCAGGGCCTCCACTGGACCGTGTAGCAAGTCCTTGGGTATAACCCCCAGCTCCCTCTGAAACTGCATTGGGTCCATTAATCGCCGGGGGCGGGTTGATTGAATTGGTCCTGCCTCCCTGCGGAGGGGGGTGGCATAGGAGAAACTCAGGGCCACCAGCGTGTGATCTGACCATGACAAAGGGGAAAGATGTAACTCTCCCCTCAGATCACATTGCCACTGCTCCGACAAGAAAACTAAGTCTGGTGTGAGGCCACTGCTTCGAGTTGGGTCCCAAATAATCTGAGTCAGGCCCATGGCCACCATGGTGGCCATGAACTCCCGGGCTGTCTTGAAGGCCTGCCCCAGGGATGGCAGATTGAAGTCCCCCAGAACGACAAGTCTGGGGAACTCCACCGCCAACCCTGAGACATCCTCCAGCAGCTCAGGCAGGGAGGTTGCCATGCAGCAGGGAGGCTGGTACAGCAGCAACACTCCCAACTGCTCTCGGGCACCCAACTTGAAGAACAGGGTCTCACAACCAGCTATTTGTGGAGCAGGGGCCCTGAAGGCCATTAGAGACTCTCTGATGATGACTGCCACCCCTCCTCCCCTGCCCTGGCATCTCGGCTGGTGCCACACCCAAAACCCGACCGGGCACATCTCTGACAAAGCCACTCCTCTTCAGGGCCCAGCCAGGTTTTGGTAATACACGCCAGGTCTGCCCCCTCCTCCATGATCAGGTCACATATGAGGGGGGCCTTGTTGTTAACTGACCTGGCGTTAAGAAGCAGCAGCCGGAGGCCAGGGCCCCCAGGGCCTGGGTTTAAGCACGGAGGGTCGGAACACACTACAGGTAGCAAACACCTGGGGCGTCTTCCTCTATGATGACTCACCCTCCGGCTTCCATCATAACATCCCCTGCCCGTCACCACCTTGATAAAGTGTCCCGCCCTACCTCCCCCAGGATCTTCCAGTCCAGTTGCCTCTAGTCCTGGACCTCTAAAGTTCCTGGCTTAAAATAGAATCCCTCCATCCTCTGATACAACCATGCGCACATACCAACAACCTCAAGGGGATGGTGGGCCCCCAGTGCACCAGCTCTTGCTCTCGGCACTGGTAGGCCCAACCACCACCCATAGACTCACTATGCCCCCTGCGCCTCTCTCACTGGACAACAGGAGGCATCACATCCACTACCCCCCACCCCCTGTCTCTCACCCAGGGGGTGAGTGCTCTAACACACCACATTCACACCTGGACTCCCCCTCTTCTCTCACACGTGGGGGGATCCAGAATTCACATTGGAGGGACCCTATTAATCCTTGCTGTATCTAACTATTGAAAGAATTAGGAGGATTGGGAGGGGATAGCCAAGCCAAGCCTTAATTCAGGTCTCACGTCCTACAGCGTCCAGCTACTCCAAAGATTTCCATCCAGTCTAAGAGTTAAAGGCCTGCAACAATCCCACCCACCCACGGTGTTGTTGCTGGTATGGAGGACTAGAGATCTCAAAAAGTCCCTCCATAAAACCAGCTGTCCAAAGGATCCTAGGCAGCACCCCCAGGGGATGCCTGGCCAGACAGACTCCCCACATCATCAAGACTGCTCCGTCTATCTACCACCACCTCCGGAACTCACTTCTGTGCCATGCAAGGCCTGTCTATTGCACTGGGGTTCCCCAGGGGCTCATCCCTGCATTGGGGTTGATCTTTCACCCCGGAATTCGCCAGGGCTCACTCTCGCAATGCACGGGGCCTGCCTGCCATGCCAAGGGTTGAATTGGACCACGTCCTCACACTGGGGCCAATCTGCTACGCTGGGGTCTGTCCAGGGCTCACTCCAGTACTGGGGCTGATCTTCACCCCAGAATTCGCTGGGGTTCGCCTCCCGCCGTGCCACGCCGTGCTGCACAGGGCCCGTCTGGTGGGCTGGGGTTCACCACTGCGTCATCCAGGTCTCGCCTCCCCCAGCGCGTCCTCACAGCACATCCTCACAGGGGGCAAGGGGAAAAACTCCAGCACAGGAGAAAGTTCAGCACAAAAAGTGCTGTTGGAGATGCCACCACCCCTGTAGCTGTCGAGACGCGGTCAGGGCCAGGGCTGCCGTTCCCTGCTTCCTCCTGCCATTCAATGCCGTTCACGCCGCTCTGTCCAGGGGGGTTCCACTGCTCTTCCACCCACATCACAGGTACTACTGTGTATTACTACTTCTTACTCTTACTCTGGTTTTGCACTTTGCATAACATTGCTTACCCCAAAAGGGAATGAAGTGATCCATATGTAGATACATTCTGCTTCTTTCAGTTCAGTATCTAAAGTTGGAGCAAGTATTCCAGCACAGTGCTTCATCACTTATCAAGAGATTTACCTGGTAAAGTTATGTATATTTATGTAAATCATTTTTACTCTGTTCTCCAGTTAAAAAAGGCTTCCAGATCATCTTACATAGATCAGTCATAAGGTAGTACTTAGGCATAAGTTTACAATCTTAAGGAAAATTATAAAACAAAAAGTAATTGGGGAAAAAGAGGTAAATTCAAAATCTGGTATTTTCCTTTAAATTACAACTTTTTATGCAAGGATTGGGTTTAAATTTCCTGACTCTCAGCTATATTACTGGACTCACATTTGAACCTATCTCTGTGCCACTGCTATTTGTTTTCTTTAAATTATTTGCCAACTGTAAATAAGCTGTAAAAGTAAATTTTCATGAATCTAATGGAGATCTAAGTCATTTGCAGGTAATATGTTAGAGAAGGTGGAGCAAAAACAAGGAGATTAACAACATCCGTGATTGTCCAAACATCTTAGCCTGTAATGTTAATCAGATAGTACTGTACTTCTGAATGAGCATATTTTGTGTGGGAGTTCAACTAAGGAGTGGGAAGAGGGAGAAAAGGAGGAAGGAGAGAGTGGAGGAGCCAGGGAAGTTAAGACTGCTGGCTGATTGCTGCTGGTGACTGATTTCTGAGTGCTGTTGATTGCCCATTGTGTTACTGATTGCTGCTGATTGCCCATTGTGTTGCTGATGGCCCACTGTGTGTGACTGGAGCATTGCTTGTGCTGACCTAGTAGAAGCAATTTCATAGTAAGTAAGCCAGCTGCCCAGGGAGGGAGCTGACTAAGCTACTGAACAGGGAGAGCAAACAGGGAGTTTTGATGGGGGTTTGTAGAGTGTGTATGGGAGACTTTAAGCAACATGGATAGTGAAGGAACCTTTATGGTGATCTGCAAGGAATATGCAATGTCTGTGGTCCTATCTGAATTGAATCCAAAATACATAGGCAGGATGAGAATGGCAAAAGCATTGTGGACTGAGGCCAACAATGTAGGAGGTAAAGGGAGAACCATGAGAGTGGAGGAGGACTTAGATTGGCATGCAACTATAGCAGCAAAGCCACTACAGCAGCTTTTCTCAGCCTTTGACCCTGGAGGAACCTTTGAAATATTTTTCAGGCCCCGGGGAACCCCTGCACATTCAGGCTCAAATATTGGCCAGAAGTTATTATATTTGTTTCACGTGTAAATCTGTATATATGCATTATCAGTGTTCTTAAACTAAAATGAAGTGTGAAACTTACCTCCTTATTGTGAAGTTGCCCAAATTTGAAATAATTTTTTAAATAAATCATGATCTCCCAGGGAACCCCTAGTGACCTCTCATGGAACCCTGGTTGAGAAACCCTGCACTACAGTGTACCATTCACAATCTCAAACATATCTACACCAACCTATAGAGTTTAGAAAACAAAACAGGGAGAAACTGAGCATACCAAAAGTTCTAACACATCTTAATGCACAGCCCAAATAGCAATTTTATCAAGTTTTTATAAAAATAAGTTACTGGCTTAGGAGCCAAATTTCATATATATAAAACTGTTGTAGAACTTCGAACAAAATTCAGCAAAAGCTACTGTTTTATTGGCAACTCTGCCATGCTGATGCTGCGGGAAAGGCTCAAATGGGAGGGTTAACTGGAAGGCTAGGTTTGTCATTGGTTTACATTTGCACGATTGGCAGAATGATTCATTCTGGATAAAAAGACCTATAATATTGTTAATGAAAAAACTCAAGTTTGAAATGGACCTCTGTACTAATGATGAATATTTTATTACCAAGATGTATAAAATGTTATTGCAAATGAATTTGGAAGATGAATATGTCAAAGATTGTATGATTAAATGGGCTAAGAACTTTGGGTATAATATTATGCTTGAGCAATGGGAAAATATGTGGAACAAGGGTTTGAGATTAACTTTGAATTACAATTTGAAAGCAAATGTTTTATAAAATGATGTATCATTGGTATTTAACACTTGATAAGTTGGCAAAAATGTTTAAAGGGGTATCAAATGTCTGTTGGAAATGCTCCCAAGGTGAAGGAATTTTTTACCATCTCTGGTAGACTTGGGAGAAGGCTAAGAAATTTTGGGAGCAAATGTGTATTACAATTCAAAAGATTCTCAGAGTGGATATACAGATGAAACCAGAACTATTTCTTTTGGGATTGATGGACCAACAACTTGAGAGACAATATGGGACTTCGTTTTTGTAGCAGCAAGACTTTTGTATGCACAAAGATGGAAAGATGTACAAATTCCCACAAGGGAAGACTGGATGGTGAAATTAATGGAGTTGGCACAAATGGCAAAATTGACAGCCTTGATAAGAGAAAATACTGTGACTGGATTTGTTTCTATTTGGAAACCGCTTTTGGACTTTTTGCTGGTAATGGAAAAAATTAAGTTCTGATTTTGGGTTTTGATGATTAAATTGTTTCTTTTTATAGAAATAATGTTAGCCAAGGTTTAACTAAGGGTAAGAGATTAACTTAGTACAATAAGGATTTATTTCTGTGTTGGAGAAGGTTTTCTTGCTATTTCTGCACTTTCTTAGTTTGTCTTTTTTCTTTAATTCTGTATTCAAGCTTTTCTGTATTCTGTATTTTGTATTTTAACTTTATTTTGAAACTTTAATAAAGTTCTTATAAAAAAAAGAAAATCTGTTAGGACAAGTTAGAATAGGTTTTAAATTTTAAGGTCACTTTTAAGGCCTTCAAATGTGCTTGTGCTGTTCTTTATGATCAATTGCCCTAGGCTTCAATAGGTAGGGTCATCGTCCTCCCTTGATTAGGCAATGTAGCTATCATTGCACATATTATCCACATCACACTAATCAATCGAAAGCAAGGCTGCAGTGTTGCCACATCATTACTGCAGTGTTACACAATGACCTGATAGTACTTATATTCACACCAATCTAGGTCCCAGCCTGTGAACCTCAAAATGAACATTTTTCCTTATCATTGCTTTCTGTTAATTATTTGGAAGAAGGGAAAAATTCACTCCCAGGTGCTACTTTGTCAAACTTACTGAAAAGTTGTATTTAAGATTGTAAAAGAAGTCTGATTACAGCCACTTTCTTTACCTTGCAGTTATTTCCACCTTGGTGGTGTTTTGAAGTTCAAGTGCGTGTAGTTTAAAGAAATGTCTAAAAATGGTTCCTTCTTTGTCCTTCCCAGCAGTGAATTCCCACCCCTATTCCTTTTTAAGCCATCATTTAACAAGCATTTTGAATATGAATTGCTCTTACCTCCCACACTATTTTATGCTATAATTAGTATACATTTTGGAAATATAAATAATTCTTCACAGCAAAGTTTGGTCCTCCTTGCAACAAGCCTCTTTTGGCAGGAATTCAAAATAGTTTTCTTTTGGGATCTTATTGTACAGTTATCAACATTTATCAGTGATCAAACTGCTCATTCTTATGGCCACAAAGGCAACTTACACTCCTGTAGTAGGGCTGGGAGGTGGGGGGAGAATAAAGCTCCCATCCTCTAGCCCTTTCTAAGTACATAATCTTTTGACAGTTTTTTTTCTTTTTCCTTTCTTTTTGCCTGATATTAGGACATGTTCTTTGAATTCTCATTAAGTTCTTGACCCTAGAAGCCTGTAGCAAAAATTAAAATTATTATGCGAACCTCCATTTTCTGTGTTTCTGCAGAGGGAGCCTCTTAGTTACACACAAGTCATCCTTCATGTATAGATGGCTGAGCCCTATTTTCTCTATTTGTTTTTTAGAATTTACAGTGACTGAAAAAGGCTTTAATTGCAGCGGTTTTAGACCTAATGGCTGCTCAGCTCACCCCTGTTTTTATTCTGATCATCATAAGTAATATGCTCAAACGTTCTCATATGAAATAGAATCAAACTTTTCTTGGCCACAGGTAAAATCAAACCAGAACAAAAAGATCCAGAATTAGAATAAGTTGGAACAATTACTTTTCATTATTTGAAAACTAAAGTACAATACACCCACTCCACAGTTAGCAACTACCTTGGTTAGCAATGGTGGTAAAAAAATTCATTTTCTGACCAATGCATGCATTTACGACCAACTTTCATGTACCTGACAACAACAAATGCCAAAGTGAGAGTAACGCTGGCGTACAAGATAACTTTATCTGAATGAGGCAGCAGCAACCAGTGATCTTCACAGTCTCTCTCTCTCTCTCACACACAAACACATATATTAACTTAGCAACCATTTCGCTTAATGACCTGGTCGTTGGAACAGAACTCAACCGCTAAACAAGGAGTGGGTGTAATATCACATTTCTTGATTCATGTTCATTATTTGATCCACTACAATCCCAAGATCCTTTTCTTTAATATTATTGATATTACTGCAAAGTCAATAATGGTGTACTGTAGTGCATTTGATCTCTGCCTCTCCATTCTGACCTCTGACACCCCAACCCTTAGTGTAACTCTTCATAGTTGTTTTAGTTGAACTTCATTCTATTTCTATTAAGCTAATGTTTAATTGTACTCATCTTCTAGGGTGCATTATCCACAAATTTGATAAAATGCATTTATTTATGTCTATAATATTGCTCATTTCTTATGCACTCAATGATTATTAGATGTTGGTAAGAATGTGGAAGAGATCTAGACTCAGTTTAACAGAGAAGACATTTACAAATCTTTTTCCAGACTAATCTGAATCTATCTCAGTATCTTGCCCACACTGATCAGCAGGGAATGGTCATGTAAAGCCACATAAATTACCTTCATTTACAATACCATTTATTTTCTTTGATGGTAGGAATTGTCACCATTCATATTTATAATTTTATATTAATATTAATATATTTCATGAGGAAAACTTGCCAATTATATGTGATCCATTTGATTAATGAGTTAATATAACCTTGATTACTAAGGTTGTTTTTATGCATACATGCTCACACACATAAAATCAGAGGAATGATGAAATCCCACCCCTAAATACCTTTGTTTTTTCTGTTTAATCACTAAGCATAGCTACAGTAATTGTTCCCTGTTCTCTGCTAGTTAGGCAAGTGTTTCTGTGTTGTCTGTTTAGGCAGTATGCTCTCCAAAGTTGGGTTGCAGCGTAGTACAGGAAGCATTGCCCAGTTGTCAAGGCAACCCAGATACGCTTAATTTCCAGTCTGTGCAGCAGGGATTCAGTATTGCATAGAAGCTAGGCTCCATCCCTTATTGCCTCGGCAACTAAGCAATGTGCTAATACATTTTCTCTCACACTCACATATAAACACATAGAAAAACTGTTGCAATGAAGCTGCAGTACTGTAGAGCAAGAGAGCAAACATTACCCAGTTGCCTAGGTAATATATCAAGATACACTTTACTAATAAAAGCCTCCCAGAGTTTCTTTCTGCACCCTTTTATACTAAATAGACTCAATGTGTTGTTGTTTTAAGTCTCTTTCTCGTAACCCCTCTTTTCTCAGCCTGAATTGTCATTTACTTTCTCTTTTAACAGGTCTCCTAACAGCTCTTGCATATTTTTGTCAGGGCAATCTCTGCACTCCTCTACAGTTTTTGCTTTTTAGTAGGCACAAAAGGCTTAGGAAATGATCAGTAGTATCTATGAGTACTATCACCTGTACTATCATCTCAGTATACAGCAGGGAATATTTCGGTAATAGATAAGGTTGAGTTTTAAACTGCCTCCAGTTCTGCAGCTTCATTCACAGATTGTACAGTTGCATCATGTCTCTTGCTGCTTTTATTAGTAAAGTGTATCTTGATACATTACCTAGGCAACTGGATATAATGCTTGCTCTCTTTCTCTACAGTACTGCAGCTTCATATCATATCAGTGCAACAGTTTGTCTATGTGTTTATATGTGAGTGTGAGAGAAAATGTATTAGCACATTGCTCTGGGAGGCTTTTGAGATTTTGTTGTTATACCCTGGGGGTGGGCATATAAGTCTCTTAAGCAAAGAAATACTGTGCAACAATACAGTAGCGTTCTTGTAAACCTTGCACTGTTTCCTGACCTGGCCTACTGTGAAGGGCTGACAAACACAATACTTACTTCACAAATAATCCATCCTAAATTTCTGACAAATATATAATGGCTGTTTTGTGAGTAATTCTCTCACACTATATTTTTGGTACAATCTTCAGCTTTCTTAAATGTAGATTGCAGTGAGTTAGATTTTGGATTTGTCAAAGGTGTGATTATGCTTATAAGTGTAGTATTGCTAAATGTTTCTTTAAGTCCATAGATGTCTTTCTTGGTATCTCTCAAGTAACATCCTTCAGAATATTATTTCTTATTATAGTGCCACTCTATGCCTGTCTGTGACTAATCAATGGCAGAGCTCATATCTTAGAGACTCAAGGATTTGCACTACCTTGGCCGTTTTATCTTTTCCTACTGTAAGGATGCATGGTCAGTTTGCTAGAATAATAATTAGAACCTTGGCCCAAGTTATCTATCAAAGCTATCATGTTTCCTTTCTAGGAATGTAATTGTAGTGATTTCACACAGAAAGGATACACTGTGCTTTTGGTGATTTCATTTCCTTATCAGTTGTAAAGCAGTTCCTTTGGAGTTAGGATCCTTCAGTAGTGAATATCAGTTGTCCTTGATCAACATTTTGTATACAGTCTATGTAACCTTGGTGGCTCTTGGTTCTTTGATGGGTGCAAGACACCAGAGACTCTTATAGAAGCTGCTGGCTCTGGACCAATCAAAGGATCATTTTGACCTTCCCCAGTTGGTTTTCTTGGTGAGTGATTTTACCACAGCAAGACATAAAAATATATTTATAATGAACTGCAGAATCAGATAAACAGAAAGTTATTGATTTATCAGAACTGGAGTGGCTGCTAAAGTACACCTAAAGCAGAGTATCAAAGTGAATTTAGAGGGTGCTGTTTGAGATTAAACATCAAAGACTGGGGTCTCCAACATGGTATCTGTGGCACCAATATGCCTGCAGACACCATCCATGCTACTTGCCTGACCCTTTAACTTTCTTAATTTAACAAGTATTTTAAACAGAAATTATTTTTAAACAAAATTTCTGACTTCCTGTTGATTCCCATGTTTGAAATACCACACCTTCATACATTTCTCAGGAAAGGTAAGGCTTAAGGTGAGAGAGAAGAATGTATAACCTGGCCACAACACTCCAATCCCTTCACATGTCTCCTGTGTGCATGTCTTGCCTCCCCTGAATGCTGAGTTCTCACTGGATGCCTGTGCTGAATACAGGTAGAAGTATCTCTTTTGGGGGAGATGGGCGGTAATTAAATTTGAATAATAATAATGATAATAATAATCCTTGTGATAAGCCATGGTAACAAGTAGAATTTAACTGAATGGAGCAGAAACTCTTTCAGACTCTTCCCATTTTGAGCTTTCACATATAAAGCAACGGGCTAGAAACCAGGAGACTGAGAGTTCTAGTCCTGCCTTAGGCATGAAAGCCGGCTGGGTGACCTTGGGCCAGTCCCTCTCTCTCAGCCCAACCCACCTCACAGGGTTGTTGTTGTGGGGAAAGTAGGAGGAGGAAGGAGTATTAGGTATGTTCGCTACCTTGAGTTATCTATAAAAATAATAAAGGCGGGATAGAAAATAAATAAATAAATAAATAAATAATCCAAGGACTGCATAAAAAAACTAAGTTGAACTCCAAATGGTTACTTTTTACATTTAAATTTATATCTTAACAGTTGAGGTTGGTTTCTAATGTAACAACCTTGCCCTTTAGATGTGTTGAACTGTCATTATCCACAGACATACCTGAAAGGGTATGAAGTAGCCTGGCCAGGAATGGCTGTTCTGAAACTCTTTGAATGCATTGTCTCAACAAAACATGGCCTCTCCAGCTATGACTCTGAAGATTATGTTGTTGGTATTCAATAGTTTTTACTACATGTGAACATTTTGGTGCTCGTTTTCTCTCACTAGCTGGCATGAATGCTACAGATCAGCTGTTTCCATGGTTATAATTTTAGCAGCAGTGCCACCACCGCTACCACATTCTGTTTGGCAAGGAGAATAATATAATTGTGGCTTTGAATCCAGAGTATGTGTAGGTTGTCATATAGCTTGTTCTTTTCTGTGTTTAGATCACAGAGTATTTGGTATTCATATTCCACAGATCTGAACATCCTTTCCTATCTTGATAGCCTACCAATGAAAAGACATTGTGCAGCTATTCCATTTCTTTTTCCTGAGCTGGTTATTTCTGATTTAAAAAAAAAACAATAAAAGGAACAGTGAGCAAACACAGGATTGTAACTTGAAACTGTTACCACCACCCCTAAATTCCATGAGTCAGATGAGAACTGATAAAAGGCTCATCTGGACCCATCCTTAATTTCTTGTTGATAACTCTGTCTTCTTTTTTATTCTCTTACATGGAGCTTTTAAGATAAGTGAGTTCTTATGAGAAAGGGGAATGCATTCTGAGGCCCTTTATATGTTATGCCAAAGGCCATGTGACATGTGGGTGGGGCCAGGACACAAAAGAAAGTGTGGCAAGAATAACAGCTACATTTAATTTAAATCAAATTAATTACTCTTCATGTATTTAAATTCATAAATTTTGGAGGAACTTCAACAAATGCTTTGGAAGGCCACATGTGACTTTTGGATTTAGATTGTTCAACCCTGTTGTAGGAGATATCTTGAAAAATTCTTAGTAATTCACTCTTATATTTTGCTTTTAATTCATAGTTCAGTTCACATTTTCTTTGGAGACTCCTTTGTTATTTTTTTCTTTAGGTCTCTTATGGCAATTATGTAAGAGTTTAAATTTAAGCTTATTTGATCAATCTCTCATGTGAACTCATTGTGAAGTTATGAACTCATGCCACAGTCTAGAGATTCTTCCCAAGAATCTTTCTTGGAAGTTAGAGGATTTTGCTCTGTTTTCCTTTGAAATAAATGTATTTCAACTTCATCAACATAAACTAGTGGGAAAGCATTTGCTTGTACACTTCCAGGGCATGCGTTGATCAAAAAAGTCTGCTATGGACCTTTTGACTAGGGCTTTGGAAAACTTGGCTGTTGTCATTGAGTTTATATGGGTTTTCATATTGTTTTTAACCCTTAAGTAAATGACTCGCTTTTTAAATAATAGGATTGCAGACCATGAATACTTCTGTGCATATATAATCATTGAACTACTCAAATCCCAAAATGTATAAGGCTCCTACATAAGCTATGGCCATTCCAATTTAGATTCAGTAGATCCAGTTCTTTTCATTGCTCCCATTTCCACTGAAAAAATCTCAGTAATGGCAACAAAGAATAAATCTGCCTTGAACAAGCCCACCTACTAGTACCCTAACAGTGGAAGGAAATCAAAAGAATTCTGGTAAATGTGTTGAAAATCTATATACTTCACTGTATATAGATTTTCTGTTGAAAATCTCTATCTCACTGTAACTGAAGTATTTATTTATTTATTTATCAAATTTGTCACCGCCCATCTCCTCCCACCGGAGGGACTCTGGGCGGTTAAAGTAGAATTTACCATTAACATAATATTGGAGAAGTAGCAGTAAAATAGATCTATACAAGCTAAATGGATTCTTGATAATAACTGTGCAGATGAGCAACCAATAATTGATTCTTTATGTTTTGTAAATTATAGTATTTATGTCGTGTACATTTTGTTGGTTATTTTTACACTTGAAGAGTTTAACTACAGCATGTAGGGCATATTATCCACGCCTACTCTTCTGACACAATCTTTTTTTTAATAAGAATTTTATTACGTTTGAAACAAAGATAAAAACTACAAAAAAGCAAAACAAAACCTACCAAAACCCCCCTAAAAGTGTGTAAAACACAAGAGTGTGAAACACAAGAATAAAGAATTTTGAAGATTACATAAGTGACTTCTGACTTTCAACAAGAATATACAGGAATTTCCATAATCAATCCCTTACTCTATATCAAACCAAGATCACATTATTTCTATAAATCATTCCATTAAATACAAATCACTAAATGCAATTATTACACCTTATAGATATAAATCTTACAAATCAAACAAACCTTTAAAAGAATCCAATAAATCTTAATCCAAATCATTAAAGAGAAATGAAATCATAATAGCCTCATTGTCAATCCAAATAAATATTAACTTTTTACCTCACTTCGAAATATACCAAGACATTTACATATCTCCCTATTGCACACAAGGCATTTTTCTTACAAGAATCAGACAGCCCAACTATCCCCCTTAAAAACTCAGACTTCTCAGCAAAACAACTCCCACAAAACAGATTCTCTTCTCTCCCATAACATTTCCTCAGAAAGACAACTCCCTTTGTAATTTGCAGCTCAGACTGTCACTTTAACCCCTTCAGCCCCAAAATGTAGTCTTCGCCTGGCATTGCTTCAGTCTCGCTGTCAGTTGAAACATCTCCATTCTTGCCAAAATCTTCATCTTCTTCCATAACATCTTCAGCCAGATGACACACTTTAGAAGTAATATCTTGCCCAATGTCCCAAATATTCTGCAAAATAGCCTGACAGCAATCTGGCTGGAGTTAACGAGTTAGTGAAAAACTTCCAAATGAAATTGAGACAAGAGAAAGTGTGCTAACAAGCAGCTCTCAGGGGAAGTTAGGGAAAGGCTGGAAATTCAAAACAGCAAATTCAACGTGTAGGAAAATATTAAATCCTTCAAATTCAGTACAGAAGTAATAATCAGCAATTATTTTTTCTCAGTTCTCCTTAGTCTTTAAATGGGAAAACAAGCCAAAACGTTAAAAGATTTTTAAAAATTTAATCCTGAAATAATGATAAGTACAAGGCAGTCCACTTCTTGCTGTAGAAAGCTTCTCTTAGGGTAAGTAAACTTTAAAAATATATAAATTGGGTGATTTAGAAATGGAGCAGCTTGACCTAATGTCCCTTTAAGGCTACAGCGTGGGTTGGAAATGATGACGTCCCAGCCTCCTGGCGGCTCTTACCAGATCGTCGCAAACATTGTTTGCAATTCTCTGGCTACTAGACACTGTTCCTGAAGACAAATGGGATAATTCTGAGCTTTTTCTTTATTCATGAAAAAGCTCTGGACTTCAGGTAAAAGCCTGCCTGAGCCTGAAAAAGCACAGTGTTGTCAGTTCTGACCGTGGAGCTTGCAGACACAGCTGTTCAGTCAGCCATGTTCCCCACTGGAATTCCTCTTCTGACACAATCTTATACAGATTCCTGTGACATGAGCCTGGATAATCTGGCTCACATTCTATGACTGTGATCAAACTTGGGTAGATAAGGATAGGTAACAAAGGTGGATTCAGAGTAAGGAATAGAAACAATATAAAATATGACTGAGATTTTATTTTTAAAAAGTGAAAGATACAAACAACTAGAATAATTTATGCAAAATAAAATTTATTCCAATCTATATACTTAACATAATATATTCTCAATGCAGAATTTATGTTTTATGTATTTGTATCCTTGCTAAAATACAATACAAAAAAGAAATTGAATACAAATAGCAGCCAAGAGATACTAAAATCCCTCAGGGTCGATATAGCCAAGATAATAACTTTGCCCAGTTCCGGGCAGAAGTTCCATAGTCTTACCGAGCTCTGGGTTGACTTTGTGCTATCTGAATATCACTTTCCATTTCTTTCCCTTTGGAGGTATGTCTTGAGAACAAAAATTCGCTGTGGATATAATCTCATGTTTTGTCAGATATCCTTATTACTAGAACTGGACGTACATATCTATATAATTCATGACTAGCAGTGAACTTTAGTTTATGAAGATATATCAGTCAAATATATTTGACAAGTTTATATTGGAATACTCAGTGTTCATTAAAAGCATTTAATTGCCAAAATACAAATATCTTGCAAGCAGACATACAACTGGGAAAAATAATGCTGAACTGTTTTTTCTGCTTTGGGAATATGACATTATTTATAATATTAAGTTTTCAAGTAGTTTTGATCTTTCGAATATGATTGGACTAAGCAAGTGAACAAGGAAAGTAAACAGGAGTTTGGTAAGGAAAACTAAAGTGAGAGAATGAGCCAAATAGGGTGAGAAACTGCTGACTGTTTGCTGCTTCTGACTGACTGCTAGCTGCTGTTGACAATTTCTTGAGGACTTTTGATTTACTGCTAAAAGCTTCCTGAATGCTGTTATTGCCGGTTGTGTCTGACTGGAATATTGCCCTTGCTGACTTAGTTGAGGCAAATCAAGGGGGATGTAAGGAATCCAGTTTCCAGAGTGTATGCTCATTGAGCAAGCAGAGAGGGGAAGTAAATAGGAGTTTGACAAGGGAGTTTGATGGGTGAAGTCAAGGAGGAGGCCCTTCCCTTCCCTTCCCTTCCCTTCCCTTCTTTCTTCAGGCTAGCTTCTGGGAGCTTGAGACCACAGCAAGTTAACAGGGAACAAACAGGGAGATTCCAAACAACATGGACAGTGGGGGAAGCTTCATCATGATCTACAAGGTGTGCAATATTTGTCTTCTTACCTGAAGAGGACCTACACTATACCACATACAAGTGCAAGCTTGTGTTCTTAAGAGGAAGTGAAAGGACTTGAAAGAATTTTTACATAGCAATGCACAAGAGAAAATGAGAAGTTCCTGAAGAGAACAGCAGATGAGGGACAGAAAAAACCCGCCCACCCTCTTGCATATGTATGTATGTATGTATGTATGTATATATATTCTATGTATGCATACATAGTATATACATCTATGTATGCACACTCCTGTACACACACATGCATGCAAGAACCAGGGTGGTCTGGTGGTTAAGGTAATGGATTAGGAGTGAGGAGACCCAGGTTCTAGTTCTCCCTTAGGTGCAGAAGCCAGCTGGGTGACTTTGGGCCAGTCACTCTCTCTCAACCCACACCGGACCAATGTGGTGTATTATGGTCCATAACTTTCAGGGAACAGCCCTCCATCCTGCAGTGGATTGATTCAGGCTGATAACATACATACACACAGAAGCACACACGCATATAAAAGACATAAAGAAATAATGCAACTGGCCATTGTTTTCCTAGAGCAGAAATGTTATAATAGCATATTATCTATATCCACACCCACCCAGCCACCCACCCTCACACCCCATACCCACATAGAGTATATTTCCTACACTCAGTGTTGAGCTAGAGTTATCTTACTTCTTTCCAGATGGGCAGGCCTTATCATTCCAATTCTTTTTCCCTTCCACTCCGAAACCACCCTTCTTTCCTCAAATAACTGCGTTTTTATTTCTCATGGGAGGGGACACCTATGTGAAAATTAACCATATCTATATAGGAAAACACTATAGTTTTGATAATCTTTCGGTGTCGGTTCTCAGGAGATTCACAGGGTCCATGGATAAAGTAACCATAACGATTTCTAATCCAGAGAAGAGAAGTTGCATGAGTTGTACTAGGAACCGCTAATATGTTCCTTTTTTAAAAGGGACCCTCAGCAAGGACTGCACCTCTGGAAATGCTCACTGTTCAGAAAAGTCAGGTTGGCCTAACAGCTTCCATTGTAGCCCAGAGCAGAACTCAGGAACACAGCTATGGGGGGGAGGGGGAATCTGCCAGAAGGTTCTAGGAGGTTCCAGATAGGGTTGCATTTGGGAGCAATGGCTGCCACTCCCTATCTATTACTTTGTCATCATATTTGGTTCCTATTTGCCTTAGATCAAATTTATTTTCCTTTTTTATTTTAACTATTTTGAATTAGAATCAAAGGAACAGTGTGGAGAAGCTGGTTCTTGTTGCTAAGGTAACATGTTTCCTCATGTGGAGCTACAATTTTTGAAGGCTGCTCACATAAACTGATTGAGGGGAAGAACTTGGGAGGAAAATAATATATCCGGAGCCTTTAAAAGCTCTTACAATATCTGAAATGTTGTAACCTCTAAAATATTCAGGACAAGTAGGCTATTCAAGAAGGATTTTAAAATACTGAGCCACTAATAACAGCTTGTGATAACATCAAGTATCCTACATCATATTTCAAATAATAAATGTTACATGAATGCATTAAGGTACACTGGAATACACAGAGCATCAGGCACAAAATAATTATTTATCTAATAATTTTACTTTTTGTCTTTACAAAATGTGATTGATTACGTAGAACAGCATAAAAATTACAACACGTTATGAAAATCTGATTGAACAGATTTTCAGTAATATGGACTGAACTTACTACATGTATAACTCCACTTAGTGATTTATAATGTGTTGACCATGGGTTTTGACCTTCATTTTTAATTTAAATAGTGATTGTTAGTCCCTAATAAATGATATTTTAGAAAGCTATAACCTCCATGATATTTATTATCTGGTTTATTTATCTGTATACTGTAATATTCTTTTTTTTCATGTTCTCTGTTGTGCTTGGTTATATATTTTCTTCAAAGTGTCCAATAAAAAAAGAATAAAAAAATGGTAACACATGTAAAAATGTAATCACATAACGATAAACAGGGCACATAAAAGATCCAGATAAAAACCTCATAAATAATAATACCTGGTCCTGTGTGCAGCAATACCATTTTACTCCAGGGGTCTGGTCAAAGGAGCGATTCAACTCAGACAGTGCCTTGACATGGAAAAGCAAAGCGCTCTGCCTCAGCTGCTCGAGCTGAAGCACCAAGGCAGGCCTCTTTGCTTGGCTGGAAGTGCTGGTTGAAGTGTCTTCTGCACACGTACACAGAGATGTGGAAGACTGTTGAAGGCCCATGAAATTGCTGCTTCAGTGTGGCTTGACTACACAAAGCCTTTGGAAAACAGCAGGCATGGCTTTGCTTTCAAAAGAACGCACTGATCAAGATTTCAGTCGAAGCAAAGTGTCCTTTTGAGTCATTTGCAGCCCTCATCCATACACAGTGAACTATGCTTTCAAACATTGCCTTCTGTGTATGTGGAAGGAGAGTTGCTGCTTGGAGTGTGAGGTTGCTTAAATAGTTCAGATTTGATATCCTGGAATGCCACTGCCCATTGGGATAGATCATGCTGGGAGCTACAGACCAATACTGTAGTTACGTTATAGGTGCATGCAGGAACATCCATTTCAAACAGGGCCACAACTAGTGGGGGCAAGCGGGGCATGTGCCCCAGGCTCCGCCCTGGGGGGGTGCCAAAATGAGCGCTGGGGGGCACCAAAATGGGCGTGGAATCCATGTTTACCCCAGGTGACACGGACCCTAGTTGCAGGCCTGATTTCAAAGCCCTATGAATGCCAGTCTCCTTCGGCCCCTTCAGGGCAATCCTGCAAAATGAAGCAGTCAGTCAAGCAGTACTGGAAGCATCCAACCTGAGGTGGCTCTGCAAAAGAAAGGGGTGCTGTTTTGCAGAGCCCTATACAATTACTGCAACAGTGGATGGAAACATTGGAACAGTCAGGCATATGGCGCAAGACCAAACAGCATTTCATTCTGTTATACATAGGGTTGCCGTGAGTCGTAAACAACTCAACGGCAGCTAACAATAACAAAATGGTCCACACGTGACTTTGGAGACAGAGCAGTCTAACTATTCTGTTCAACCACTTAGTTGGGGCCATTAATCTTACACCAAAGTAAAAGAGATTTCAGGCGAATTAGAAATGGCTTTCCAAATTTAAATAGCTTCTGTAGGTGGGAGATGGTTTATACCACTACTGTAATAAAAAGCCAGTTGCAGATAAATGAATTACAAATGGATGAAACGTAAGAAATTAATTCCTTACCTGATTATATTATGTTAGATTTTTCTAAAAATCACAAAATACTAGAAAACTAAAGTACATCACCCTTTTTCTCTCTCTCTCTTTGGTATTCAGAATTTCCCGACTATCCTGAACTGTTTTTCCCTTCAGGATTTCTATCCGTGGAATCCTTCCTATGTTTTCTCTTTGTTTATTGAAGTCTCTTGAAATGTAGAACATTAAACTGGCTACCTTTAGTTCTCCCTGCCTACAATACGCTGAATTCTAGTGTTGCAGGATCACGCATGTTCCACTCCATTGGTGCATCCATCACCTCTGACTCCTCAGCTGGGAGTCCGGATAAGCAGTTTATACCATCTTTGCCTCATAAATGAGCATATTTGTCAAAATCTTCTTGCTCACTTAGTAAACTAATTGCATAGCTAAGGCCTATAAATTTTTATGCATCTATTGTAGTGTGAACCAATGTTGAAGTCTCCTTTGTCCTAAATTCTCCATGTTTGTCCTAAATCCAACACCTTTAATCCTATTTATAATGCAATGGAAGCAATAGTGCTCAATAGCACTTCTAGTCATAGTGCTCAATAGCACCTCTAAGCAATTATATGAAATTGGCAACATTATTAAACTGCTTCTAATTCTTCAGAAACTTTTGACATGTTCACTCCCTCCTTAGATCCCTATCACTTCTTCAACCCTGCCTACTAAATATTAAATACAGTATAGCGGATCTTCTAGTTCCCTTCTCTACCTTTTGGACAATGAAGTTGTTTTCAGGACACATCAACATCTATTGGATTACTGTTTGCTGCAAAGTTTGATTCTTGGTTGATGTCAGGGTAGTTGAAATCCCCCATTTTTTAAGATACTTTTCCCATCTTTCAGAAAGGCACCCACACCAGCAAGATTTAATGGTCTAAGCTTGTGGAAAGGCACTTTAGTAATATTCCCTATTTAGATTGCCACTGCATATGTTTGGAAGTAGCCACTGGACCAATAGCTCATGTTCTGTAGCCCTGCCCATTATACTAGGGTTGGTAGTCAGTGCTGATATACCCTCTTCTTGTCTGAGTCTGAGATTGTACACTTTTTATTAGCAGACATCTCCAATGACATTTCTAAGAAAGCTGCTAAATTTTGCTCTATTTCCTGTCTTAGTATTGTTGTTTATAAAAACACCCAGATCCACACCCAATATTATATAGATATGAAAGTTCTATTATATAGATCTTATTTACTTTTATTTTTCCCTTCTTTTAATCAATTTATTAGTCTCTTAAATATGTATTATATACATAATTTATATTTTATATAATTTATAAATTGGGATTTATAAATTTAAAAATACATTAAAAGATTTGCTTTTCATCAGGTCCTTGAAAAATGTATGAATATGAAAATAAAGTTTATTATACATGTATAGATTTCAAGAAATTGTATGATAAAGTGAATAGACTTCAATTATGGAATGTTTTGTGAAAATATGGAGTTAAAGGTTTTTGCTGAACACTGAAGGGAAGTTCTCTTTATGCCTGACTCTGGGTCTTATTTCTTTCTATGGAGGCCTAACAAATTAAGCACAGCCTCCATGTATATTGCTTTAGCCAGCTCTAGGATCAGCTCTCATTGATTAACTTATCCTTAAATATTGAATTCATTCCATACACTTAGGGAGGAACAGGCCAACGTATTACATCTTATGGCCAGGAATGAATTACAAGTAATCCTTGCTTAACAACCACAATTGGGACTGGCAACTCTGCTGCTAACTGATACAATCCTAACCCTAACCCTAATCTTAAAGTCACTCCTGGTATCAGGACATAAGTCTTTCTCTAGCTTTGGTGATCTGCAAAAGAGAAAATCCACATCTATTCAAATTAAACATAAGCTCTATCTATCTATCCATCTGTCCATCCATCCATCCATCCATCCATCCATCCATCTATTGCAGTTTTCCATGGCCCATCTCAACAACAGTTCTGGGCAGTATTTATTAATAAATCAAATGAGCTGACAAGTAGAAAGCATTACAGAGGCAATTAGGCAAAACTCCTAATATATATGTATGTATGTTTCAATCTTAAAACACACCCAAGATCTTTACCCAGTTGATGTTGGTTCATCTAATTAGCTGGCCAGTCCAACTAGACAACAAAAGACCCTAGTCAGCAGTGGAATTCTTCTGAAGGCTTGGCTTTTATACCTTTCCCTAGGCTCTGGTAGTCCTGCCATTTTACTCTTAGTTGGTCAGAGTACAATGTCTATTATGTTGATCCTGGCTGTTGATTGGCTGGTCTTATTTAGACCATCCAGGATGAGGAACTGGTCCATCCTGATAAGGTTATTGTGTCCCCCTTCTCCATCTTGATCCTTGCTGATAGCATGGTAAATGTTCCACTCCATCTAAGCTAATATGAAATCGGCAATATTATTAAACTGCTTCTAATTCTTCAGAAACATTTGACAAAAACAAACAAAAACAAAAAAACTAATTGGACATCACCACCAAAAATTAAAATATGTTTACACCCCCAACAGCATCTAGAAAAGGTCAAATATATAGTGTAATTTTAGCAAATGTATAACATATCCTGTGGATTATTTTTATGGTCTATTCTTGATTATTTTCTGAGATAGGTTAAAAGAAATTCCGTGCCACAAAGAATTCCAGTGAGATTAATCAAGTTTGATGATAGTCAGTAAAGATTGTAAAGAGAACTAAGCATATTTAGTGCAAGAACTTTACATAAGATCAGTGAATTCAATTACTATTAAATAAAGCACATATACACAGTTCTTCAAATATTAATGGTCTTGATTGATATACTCCAAGTTTATTTAAATTTCTAATCAGAATGGATCTAGGAAGGGGAGCGTGTTGTGAGAGCTCAGCTGGGAGACTTCCGGATGAATGCGTCCGAGCTCCTCTAACAAGTTCCTTTTATTTCTATTTTACTACATTTTAAATTCACCATTCAACTTTAGATAGTTTGTTATCCTACTATGGAGCCTCCCTTGCTTATTTATATTTTACTTATACTACATATCTTTTGATATGGGGAAAAGGAAGAAGAGACAAAGGACTCCCTCAGCAACACAACCCTCATCTAAACTGCTGAAACAACAGAAGGTGGGCAGATTTGTTACAAGTAAGTGAACCCCGTCAGTAAAATATGATTCCCTGACTTACCTACTGAATAGAAAGGATTCTTTAGAGTGGGACTTACAGGCTGAGATAGAGAGTCAGCAATTGTTGGAGTTTACTTCATCATTGCTAGAAAATGCTTCTTCCCCACAGGCTGTTGCTGTTTGCACAGCTGCTGAACAATTAAATAAAGAAGGACTCCTTGATCATAAAAGCTTGGAAGTCCAAAACTCATTGGGATTTATAACTAGACACAGTCTATTGACAGCACAGACGGTTCTCTCAATCTTTGATTTACTGAGTACGATCAAAACTCAAGTTGATTCTTTAAAAGACTCCCTTGTTGAATTCTGTAAGAATCATGCAGATCAAACTGAGGCCTCTGATAAAGCTAAGGGCTTACACCTGCACGGCTCCTGTCAGGCTGCAGAGGAAAGGAAGTTTCAGCCTCTGAAGTTAACCCTATATTAGGAGCTAAAAGGGAAGATAATGACAAACATCTGTATAGAAATGGATGAAAAGGGTAAAAAACCTGTATTAGGTAAATGTTATTTACAACCCAATAAGATAGCCCTTCAGATACAAACTGGGAGACGAAAAGAGCTATACTCCAATCATTAAGTCAGTTACTACAATGTGAGAAACGATTTGTGGATTTACAAAAGATAGACTGGCTACCAGCCAGAGGCAGCTTTAGATGGATTCTGTTGACTTTTGGTCTTTCTGTGATACCTAGTATGCTTCTAAAAATGAAACCTTTTCTGAATATATTTTCAATATTTCCAATCTGAGTTTTTCATTCAGAGGAAGTTAGTCCCCTTATAATTCAGCATAGTCAAGAGAGTGTTATAAATTTAACTCATAGTAGAAATACTCCTGCAGATGAGCCTAAGGACACCTCATTAATGGAGACTATGCCAAGGAACAATAATAGTTCTCTCCACCTGATAACAACTCAGTTGCCTCCTGATCCTTTAGAAGGAAACTTAATTAACATATCCAGTGTTCTACCAGATAATAGACAAGTTGATACACTTAAGAAATTAAAGGACTTAAAAGGAGCTTTAATGGCAACTTGACCACACAGCAAACCCTCTGTTAAATTTAACACTTCAAACAATGCAAGAAGAAAATTCTCACCTGGGACAACAATATGAATGCACTGAAAAGAGAAAGCAAACTAGCTGTAGGCAGAAAGCTGTCAATGAGAACCAAGAATTACAAAATCCAGACCTAATATCTGAGATAGAGGAGCCTTTTGCTCTCACTACAAGTATTAATATTACACAGAAGCAAGTGGAAACAACTAAAGCAAAAATTATTACAGTGGCCCAAGTTCATGAGCAACCCTTAGAAATTTCCAACCTTGGATCTTTAGAAGATGGGAATATGGATGGGACCCACTTGGGTCATAAAGAGGGTTTGTCTAGATCAAGGATATTAACGCATATGGCCTGACGGTATGCAGACCAGTATAAGATAAATCCCCTGAAAATTATTTCGTGGAATATAGCCGGATGGTATCGTAACAAAGGCCTTAACCATTTAGATCACTTGTTAGATACAGATGTCCTTTTGTTACAGGAAACTTGGACAGCTGATGATCTTGTATTCAATGGCTATTATTCGTACAAGTTGGAGGCAACCGCTGGCAGAGGGCCAGGGTGGATGAAAGGTGGACTGGGAATCCTAATTTCCACTGCTCTGAGAGTAGGTCATAAATCCATTGAGCCGCTTAATCAAATAACTATGGCCATACTCTTAGATCTGGGGAATATTTCTTTATTAATTATTAATGTATATTTCCCGCCAATACAAAGAAGAGCCGATATAGAGGCAATGTGGTCAGATTTAGAGCAGTACGTTGATAACCTCCTTCTGGAATACCCTAATGCTTTGGTACTCCCTGGGGGGTGGGGGGGATTTTAATGCCAGGCTAGGTCCTGATGACCATACACTGTTCTCTAAATTTCAGCAGTATCCTCCAACCCACGCTCCCAAATTACCTGATGCCACTCTTGTATGCCTTTTCAAAGATAAAAGATCTAACTATGCTGGGATTTGTCTAGCCAAGTTTGCAAACAAGTTTAATCTATACATACTAAATGGCTCTATTAAAAGTGATCACCCAGGAGAATATACATTTATGGCTGGAACTAGTAAAAGTACTATTGATTATACTGCTAACTACCTTACTCAACTCAAAATTCCTAGCCATTGGAAAGCTTTCTCCCTAGCTCAAAGCCATGCACTCCCTTCTGCAGTCTTGGAAGGCAGATACAAAAAAAATCCCAATAGCTGCAAGGTGGTGCCCTTGTAACAATGGAGAGATAGAAACCACAGACCACATGCTTCTCCATTGTCCTTTTTATAAAGAGCTCAGGAGTAAATTAATATTACCTCTGATCAAAAAATACCCTAGGCGGAAAGATATAGATTATATGCAAATGTTACTTATAGACAAACATCCAACTGTCATGGTGCAAGTAGCCAGATTCTGCGCAGCTGCTATGAAGATGCATCAGATTATGATTGGAAAAAATGTAGTAATGTACCCCTTGTAATAACTTTAAGTGGTCTATATATATTTTATATATAATGTTTTACTCTTTTTATTACTCTTTTTAATATTTTACATACCATATTTTTATAAACACTTATATTTGATAGAATATTAGTCATGATAATGTAAATTAATAAGGTTGTTTTAAAATTTGATTAAGGGGCTCATTTACATTGTGATCTAAATGTATTTTAACATTTAATTGGAACTTGTAAATTCAAATTTAAAATTATTTTAAATCAGATGGTTCATATTTTAAGGCTAATGTGTATATCTTTATAGAATTGTATCTTGTACTGGTCAGTGACTGTAATATAACTGAACTGAACTAATCAGAATGTCATAAAGTGCTTTGTAAAATAGTTTGCCAACTTATATTACATCTTCACCTTTACTGACTTTCTGATTTTCTTAATTGCCTGTCTTCCTCTTGTGATCAAATATTTGACATCATTACCCAACAGTTTGATTAATTCCAATTGGCAGTTAACTTTATTGCTAAAAAACTCTTTCAACTATCAATCTCGTCTCAAGGCTCCTGTCAGTGTAATGATTGCCCCAGCCCCAAATACTCAGACTCACAAGAGGATGCTAAATGAAATCTGATTTATTAGAGTACTAAAAGCAAATACAGAGAAAGCTGAGAATGAGCAAAAGCGCGCCAAATACAAACTTAAACCCTTGCTTCAAACGTATCCCGCCTCCCTCGTAACAGCCCCGCCCGGCACAGGTGCTAGCAATCGTCAGAGTTGCTAGCCTGGGAAAGTAACCTTGAGCGTAGTAGATAATACAAACACATTCCAAAGCAAAGCCATAATATAAGCGTTCCCATCCTCCCTAGACAAATGAAACACGCATCCAATTAATGACATGCGAAACGTTACGATGCATCAAATACATTGAAACGGCGCACATGACATACCGCCCTCCAAAAATACCCCTAGGGACCTGGTTTCGAGGGATAAGTGGAGTGGAAACGGGCCACTAGAACCGGGGAAGCCACATCTGGTGCAGCGACCCACTCAGGATGAGGGAAATGCTTCCAACGAACTAAATATTGCAAAGTATTGCGAAGGCGTCTAGAGTCCAAAATTTCTTTAACTTCAAAGTGTTGCTGACCATCAATCATGATGGGGGTGGGAGGTGGAGGTTGCCGATGCCAGCGATCAGAAGGAATAGTCGGTTTGAGTAAGCTGCAATGAAAAACAGGGTGTAAGCGTTTCAGGTTATGAGGCAAATCAAGTTTAAAAGTCACAGGGTTGATCTGAGCGACAATTGGGAAAGGACCCACAAACTTAGGTGCAAGTTTCTTTGAAGGTTGTGATGACTTGATAAACTTGGTAGAAAGGTACACTGAGTCCCCAACTTGGAATGCAGGTTGGGGGGCCCGCTTTCGATCAGCATACAATTTATAATCCGCTTGAGCATCAGCCAATGCATTTTGAATCATTGGCCAAGAGTCAGCCAGTTGTGTTGACCAATCATCTGTATTGACCGCACCTGCAGGAGGTTGTGGGAGATCAGTGATAGGAACAAAGTCTTTACCCAGAGCCACCCGAAACGGGGTCTGTCCAGTGCTTTGATGCACTGCATTGTTGTAAGCCACTTCAGCAAATGGTAGAAGGTCTACCCAATTGTCCTGCTGATAATTCACAAAAGCGCGCAGGTACTGCTCTAGAGTGGAGTTAACCGCCTCAGTGGCCCCGTCCGTTTGAGGATGCCAAGCCGTGGAGAGGGCTTGCTTCGTGCCTAACAGCTTGAGAAACGCCCGCCAAAATTGAGAGGTAAATTGTGTACCCCTGTCTGAAATCAAGCGGGAGGGACATCCGTGTAGCCTGTACACGTGTACAAGGAATAGGCGGGCTAATTGACGCGCTGACGGAATGGATACGCAGGGAATAAAGTGGGCTTGTTTGGAGAAATAATCTTTGACCACCCAAATGACCGTTTTGCGTTGGCTGGGTGGTAGCTCTACAATAAAATCCATGGAGATTTCTTCCCAAGGGGAAGAGGGGGCTGCTACTGGCTGCAACAGCCCCTGGGGCTTGCCCACCTTGCGCTTGGACATTGCACAAACAGTGCAGGAAGCAATGTAGTCTTTGACATCTTTACGTAATGTGGGCCACCAGAATTGCCTCCGAACGAGATGCAATGTTTTTACAAACCCGAAGTGACCTGCGAGTTTGTCATCGTGTGAACGTGTTAACACGTCTTTTCGGAGGCTTTCAGGAACGTAGAGGCGGTCGGACTTCCAAGCGAAGCCTCTGTCAAAAGTAACATTGTCTTTATTCGCAAGCAACCAAGTATCCGTTTTTAATTCTTTTAAAAACTTTTGTTGCAATTGGGAGGGAATTGACAAAGTGCTTGGCTGAGCAGCGCTTGTGGTAGGCGGTTGTTGCGCGCGCGTTTGGCTACGCGTCACAGCTTGCATGCCCAATTGGGGCGCCGACCATAGGGTGCTCACCACATCTGGCGCCGCCCCAGAGTCTTGAGGTTGCCTTGACAAGGCATCAGCCAAGAAGTTCTTTTTCCCTGGAATAAACTTGAACTGAAAATTGAATCGATTGAAAAATTGAGCCCAACGAACCTGTTTAGGGCTCAGTTTTCGAGGGGTACTAAGTGCCTCCAAGTTTTTATGATCAGTCCATACCTCAAAGGGGTGATTAGCCCCTTCCAACAGATGCCGCCAAGCTTCTAATGCAGCTTTCACTGCAAATGCCTCCTTTTCCCAAACATGCCAACGCCTCTCAGTTTCGGAGAACTTGCGGGATAAATATGCACAGGGCTTAAGGCATCCTGCCTCGTCTTTTTGCATCAACAATGCGCCAATAGAATAATCGGAGGCATCAGCCTGTACAACAAAAGGCTTTGAGGGATCAGGGTGTTGTAAAATGGGCTCTTTGACGAAAGCTGCTTTCAGCCGCTCAAACGCCGTTTGACAAGCAGGCGTCCACCTCAACAACGCTCCGGGATTCTTGACTCGTCTAGTATCTCCCACCCCTTTCGTTCGAAGCAGGTCCGTTAGGGGCAAGGCAATCTCAGCGAACCCCCTTATGAACAATCTGTAATAGTTGCTGAACCCCAAGAAACTTTGAAGTTGCCTGCGGGTACGGGGACTCTCCCAGTCCATGATAGCCTGCACCTTGGCAGGGTCCATTTCTATACCTTTATCAGAAATTCTATACCCCAAGTAGTCAATTTGGGTCTGATGAAAGGCACATTTGGATAGCTTTGCATACAATTCAGCAGATCTGAGTTTACACAAGACTTTCTTTACCAGAGCTACATGCTCCTTCATGGTTTCCGTATAAATCAATACATCATCCAAATACACCAGTACACCTTTAAACAGATGTTCATGCAAAACTTCATTGATTAATTGCATAAATACCCCAGGGGCCCCAGCCAACCCAAACGGCAACACCTTATACTGGAAGGCTCCCAACGGGCAATTGAATGCAGTTTTCCACTCATCACCCTCCTTGATTCGTACACGATAGTAGGCTTCTCTTAAATCCAGTTTAGAGAAGATCTTGCCTTTGGCCAGATGTGACAACATGTCCTTTATCAATGGCAAGGGATATTTGTTGGAAATTGAGACGGCATTTAATCCGCGGAAATCCGTACAAAGTCTCAATGTCCCATCCTTTTTTGGGCGGAAAAGAACCGGCGCCCCCACGGGTGAATTCGCCGGCTCAATGAAGCCGCGCGCCAAATTTTTGTCCACAAATTCCCTCAACAAAGTCAGTTCCTTTTGCGTCATGGAATAAATTTTAGGTTTAGGCAATTGAGTGTTGGGCAACAGTTCTATGGCACAGTCCGTCTTTCGATGGGGGGGCAACTGGTCAGCTTCCTTTTCACCGAATACATCAGCAAACATCCTGTACTCGGCCGGCAAGCCCTCCAGAGGAGAGGCCGGGTAAGGCGGAGTCGCAGCTGCCGCAACCCCCACCATCTCCTCTGGGGCACCCTTACCCTCTGCCGCTTGATAAAACCCATCCCTAAATGTGATGGTCCGGTAGACCCAGTTTATTTGGGGGTTTTGCTGCACCAACCATGGTACCCCCAACACCACCAATGGGCCCCCTACGGGAGCCACGACAAAAGACAACCCTTCCTGGTGACTGCCCAGTTGCAAGGCTACCCGCCCTGTAAAATGGGTGACCGGTTTGCCCCCTGCCATGGACCCATCCAATTGAGTAAATGCGATGGGTCTTTGTAGGGGAAAAGTGGGGAGCTCCAAAGCCGCCACCACGTCAGGGTGCATCAGACACCGGGAACACCCCGAATCAATCATGGCCCATACTTCCACCGTTTTGACTTGTGAACCCAATTTCAATTTCACCATGAGTATGCGGTAAGTGCCACTCACCGCTGGAGGCTCGCGCCCGTCCTCTACCACCTGCCCAGCGGCGCCCTTTAGAGCAGGTGGCTGGCGTTTCCCGCCGGTTGCGGGATTTCGGTCTCCCCTTCAATTTCGTAGAACATCACATCGTCTCCCTCGGTCTCAGCCACCGCAGCTTTCTGTTTCCTCGGCAACGCAGGGGACTTCGCCGGCGGTTTTCCGGGCCGTTCCTCCACCTTTGCCTTCGGGCATGCTGCCACTCGATGCCCCTCCTTACCGCATCTCAGGCACAATCCTTTGGCATACCGCTTCTCACGCTCCTCGTCCCAGGGTCGCTGTCCCGGTTTTCCCCCGGTGGTCGATGGGCGGCTGGGCTTCATCTCCCGCCCCGACTTGACAGTCTTCCGCTGGGCAAAGACCTCTTGGGCATGCTCAGCCCTTCCTGCTAGCAGGATCCACTCATACAGCGTGTATGGGTCGTCCCTCCCCAGGGACCAGCGCAGCACCTCGGTATTCAAGCCATCTTTGAAGAGCTCGATAATGGTTGCTTGGGACCAGTCATCCACCTTCCCAGCTAGCGCTTTAAACTCCAAAGCATAATCGGCCACTGATCGGAACCCCTGCTTGAGTTCCTTCAGGGCTCGCTTTGCTCTCTCCTTTGCTAAGGGGTCCTCGAAGTGTTGCTTCAACGCCCAGAGGAACTCCTCGAGATTTTCCAGTTCAGGCGCTTCCGACTGGCACATCTGGACATACCAGTCTGCCGCCCTCCCCTTCAGTTTGGTGGCAATGGTGATGATTCTTGCCTTCTCCGATTGGAAAACCGCCCCCCATTCTTCCATATAAGCTTTCGCATTAGTCAGGAAGAACGAGAGTTTGGTCGGGTCCCCATCAAACTTGACAGGGAAGTCTCGCATACCGCCTCCCGCCGGGCTGCGCCCCACCACCGGGGCTGCTGCGGCTGGTGCTTCCCTGACTCGGAGCGGCACGGGGCCCCGGGGCGATCGCCCGGGCGCTGCTGCGATTTCCATCTGGACCGACTGGTCCCCTTCCCGCCTCCGCACCACCCGTCGCCGTTCCGGGGTCAGCCCCTGGGAGGAAGGGGTTGAATGCCTCTGGCTGGATTCTTCCCGGAGCTCTCGCATCGAGGTTACATCCAAGCTCAGCTGTTTCAGAATAGCCTCCAACGAATCCATTTTCGACTCCAGCACTCTGATTCGATCCGGAGTGGGTGAGCCCTCCGTTGGCTGCACCTGCACCACGTTGGGGGATAAAGGGTATCTCTGCCTCCAGGATGGGCCCCCCGCTGCTGTGGCATCTCCTCGGGTCTCATCCCAGGTGAGCAGCTCACCCGGGGAATTCACGGTGGTCTCCGGGGCCGTTTTCAGCCCCCCGGCTTCGCTCTCCGACCCGGAGCTCGCCTCCTCTCTGATGGCGGACAGCTCCCCTCCTTGGGACGGTCGGCCGGACGGCCTCACGGTCGAGTCCGGTTCCCCTTCCTCCATCATCACGATTTCGGGCTCGGTCATCGCGGGCTCTCTCCCTCACAAGTTAGACGCTTGTCTTCCTTGGACAGGGGCCAGCGGAGTTAGGAACTGAGATTCTCAGCTTTATGTAATGATTGCCCCAGCCCCAAATACTCAGACTCACAAGAGGATGCTAAATGAAATCTGATTTATTAGAGTACTAAAAGCAAATACAGAGAAAGCTGAGAATGAGCAAAAGCGCGCCAAATACAAACTTAAACCCTTGCTTCAAACGTATCCCGCCTCCCTCGTAACAGCCCCGCCCGGCACAGGTGCTAGCAATCGTCAGAGTTGCTAGCCTGGGAAAGTAACCTTGAGCGTAGTAGATAATACAAACACATTCCAAAGCAAAGCCATAATATAAGCGTTCCCATCCTCCCTAGACAAATGAAACACGCATCCAATTAATGACATGCGAAACGTTACGATGCATCAAATACATTGAAACGGCGCACATGACAGTCAGTCATTACACAAGGGTGTGGGTTGTTATATGTATATGCTAATTTTTTTGACTATGGAATCCTCAGAATTAGAGCTGGTATATTCTCACACACCACATTCCAGGTTAAAACAATTGAGGGCTTTTGTATTTACTTGTAACCTTCCAATGTGAGTTCGGGTGTGTAGGGACATAAATAAATGAATATAGGGATTATTTGAATGTGTAACATCTAACATTATGGCCCTTAATTAAATTAAAGCAAAATATTAGATCAGGTGCTAACTTAAAGAAAGTGGACAGGATGTAACTTGTTTTAGAAAGATAAACAATTACAGGTTTAGTAAACAACAATTAAATCTTACAGAATAGTGTTGCCAATTGCGACATGGCACCCTTCCTTGCTCTTGGGACAATATGCAGGACCTTTGCATGAGTGAGGCTGCATTCCTTTGCATGCTCCCTGGGGACCGGGTCCCATTGAAAGTGAGACTTAATGGCATCCATAGGATTATATTGTCAGTTACTGGGAGGTTAGACTGGCCACATGAAAATTTATTTCGCTCTTCCAAAAAAAAATTTTTTTTTAAAGAATCTGGATATTATGCCTTTAATATATTCATGTTATTGCTCTGAAGACAGCTGTCTTTCTCTTTCTCCCCAAATTGCAGACAGATAATTATAAGAAAATATAGATTGTGAGAGGCAACAGTAGGAATGTCATCACATTTTAACAAGCTGTGAGCAGTTCAAAAATATATTTTTGTCTGAAATTACAGAATTTTTGAACTGAAATTACAGTATAAAAGACTTGTCTGTGTGATTTCACAGGAGAAAGGAAATGTTCTTACAAGTTGTTATTATTATATATTATTATGCCATTAATGTTAGAAGTTGTGCACATGCAATATGTACACACACATACACACATGCACATACACACAGGGTTCCGACCATATAAAAATATTACTCAAAGGACAAGTTTAGAAGTTGAGGGGTATAAACATCCTGAACTGATTATGAATCATATCACAACTAGTACATTCCCTCCAGGTTTGCACCCTGTTTGTTAAGAGACTGGAATCCGTAACAGTCTTCCAAGGAGAACTAGCTTTGCATTTCTCACAAATCCAAATGCCTGCTTCTATGATGTGATTCTTTCTTATGGGAGTACCCGAAGCTGAAGGATTCCTGGGAATGGTAGCTATTCTAGGTACTGAACAATTTAACTAGGTTGCCAGAGTCAATAGGGTTTTTGAAGAGCCAGATATTTAAAAGAGACCCCACATTTTGATTCTGAAGCTTTGCCACAAATGATTTTGTGAAAAAGGAGTTTCACTGTTGGGTCAAATACCAGCTTATACAATCAAATCATATAATCATACAGCTGGGAGGATCCATTTAGTCCAACTCCCTACCCAGGGCAGGAATCCTTATGCTGTCTCAGACAAAGGGTTGTTCAACCTTTACTTGAAAACCTCCCATGACTTCAGGAGGGAGGCTGGTCCACTGCCTAATAGCTCTCATGGTCAGGAGATTCTACCTTACTTCAAGTTTGGATCTCCCTCTGCAAAGCTGCCACCCGCTGGTTCTTGTCTTCCCCTCAGGGCCCATGGTAAATAAATCCACATCTCTGTGACAGAACTTCAAGTATTGGAAGACTGCTATCATGCTTTTTCTCAGCCTTTTCTTCTTTAGGCTAGACATATTCAAGTCCTTGAACCATTCTTCACATCATTTAGCCTCCAAACCGCTCACCATCTTCTTCATTGCTCCTCTCTGCACTCTTTCCAAGGTCCTCAGCACCCTTCTTGCATTGTGATGATAGGTGCTGTTTGACCTATGCAGCATAGAGCAGAACAATCACTTTCTGTGATCTTAGTACTGGATTGTATTGATCTCAATACTGGACTTCTATTAATGCTGCCCATGATTGCATTAGCTCTTTTGGCAGCAGCAGCATACTGCTGGCTCATACTTAATCTGTGGTTTGCCAGGACATCCAGATTCTTCTCACAAGTACTACTGCCAAGCCGAATTCCACCTATTTTGTATCTGTAAATCTATTTTTTCCTATCTAAGTGTAAAATCCTACATTTCTCACAATTTATCTTCATTTTGATGGAAAAAGCCCAGTGTTCAAGTCTATCAAAATTGTTTTGAATCTCGAGTCTTTCTTCAAAAGTGTTAGCAATCCCCCTTTGCGTCATCTGCAAATTTGATGAGCATCCCTTCTATCCCCTCATCTGAGACATTTATGGAAATAAATAGAAAAATAAAACAAAACATAAATACAATATTAAAAATACAAATATTATAAACATTTACAACTCAAATTAGTTTATTGCTTCTTTCCAACATCCCTGTAACAGAAGTTGTCCCTTCTCTTTGCTTTTAAGGAAAATCATGCTAGAGTATCTGTAAATGGATCCCTCTGTTCTAATAAGAGGAATGTAAATTTTTCCTCCTCTGTCATTGCAAATCTTTCCCTCAAAGAAGGTGCAGTGTATGTTCCTCGTAAGTTTCTGTACCAAGGGTATGGAATATGTAAAATCTTGAACATAAGAGTTTGGAAAGGATATTAGGAAATTATAGATCGTATACTGTAGATCAATTCCCTATCCAATGATAAATCTACTATTACTGCATCCCCAGCAGATGGCCTTCCAACTTCTTTTTAAACTCCTCCAGTGAAGGAGAGTTCACTGCCTCCTGAATCAGTCTGTTCCATTACTGAGCAGCTGTTACCTCAAGATCTGCTTGTAATTTAAACACATCATTCTCCTCTGTCTTTTGGAATGACTTGGAGCAGTTCTGCCCTGTTTTCTGCATGATACCACATCAGATACTGGAAGACAGTTATCATGCTTCCTTGTAGTCTTCCATTTTTCTTTCCAGATTCTTTTTTTTAATCTTACTTGCTGTCCTCTGGACACACTTCAGTTTGTCAGCATTTCTCTTTCTGCATTCCTCTGGCACTATGTCTGTCCTCCATGATTCCTCAAAGATCACAGAACAGTCTCTAAGGTGACAAACTCCTCCTCCTTCAAGAATCTCAGATGGTCCTGGAAACTTAAATACATTAATTGTAGCCAGGTGCTTCCTAACACCCTGAAAATCAACCCAGATACTGAAGCTGAAGCTCAAATACTTTTGCCGCCTAATGCGAAGAGAGGACTCACTGGAAAAGACCCTGATGCTGGGAAAGACTGAAGGCAGAAGGAGGAGGGGACGGCAGAGGATGAGATGGTTAGAGAGCATCACCGATGCAACAAACATGAATTTGAGTAAACTCCGGGAGACAGTGGAGAACAGGAAGGCCTGGTGTGCTGTGGTCCATGGGGTCACAAAGGATTGGGCACAAAGGGTTGGACACAACTTAATGACTGAATAACAACAAACAACAAAAGCTTCCTAACAATCCCCTTCTCCTTTTGCCTTCAGTCTTTCCTGGCATCAGGGTCTTTTCCTGTGAGTCTTCTCTTCGCATTAGGCGGCCAAAGTATTTGAGCTTCAGCTTCAGTATCTGGGTTGATTTTCAGGGTGTTAGGAAGCACCTGGCTACAATTAATGTATTTAAGTTTCCAGGACCATCTGAGATTCTTTGGGTTGCCACTTCTACCTTGTGTCAGTTGTTCTGTTCCAGTCCATTTGATCATAATTTGGTTAGAAGACTGAAGCAAAGTAGGAGTTGAGAAGCTGTTATCTTTTCTCATCACCTGTTACTATTCTACTATCTTCTAGTAGCAGACCCAGTTTTCCCTTTTTCTTCTTTTTACTACTGATGTATCCCCCCAAATCCCTTTGTTACTTGTAGCTTTTGCTCAGTGGCATGGGGGGGGGCGTCAAAATGCACAAGACAATGGACATGGCATTACAATGCAAGCCCCATCTCTTTTGTATATGCATTCAACAACAATACGTGTACAAAAGAGGTGGGGCTTGCACTCTGCCATGTTTGCCAACTAGACCATTTTAACCTCCTCCCATAAATGCTGCTGCATTCCTTGTGAGCTTAAATTCCTTCTCTGATTTGGCCTTTCTGACCCAGAGTGACATGTGACCACCAAACCCTTTCTTTTTACTGCCTTAGGTAAAGCTTCTTTTGAATCAAGCTCAACTCTTGGTAATTTACATGTACCTTCACACACAGTTTTCTTGGCATAACACAGTGGTTTCCTGCCTTGTTCAGGGATTTTTTTTTTTTTTTACTTTTCAGTCTAACCTACAGCCCTGGACTTCAGGGCCAACCCTACTTAGCTTTGTAGATCAGCTGAGATGGTACCACCTGCTAAAGGAATGTAGTGGTACAAGAGCAGAAAATTTGCATCAAGATTTCCTTCTATTTTGAAATAGGAAACACATGAAAATGTCCTTTAAACACTATCATCAGATTAAAAACTTCAACCTAATTTTTTTTTAAAATGGGAAAAAAATCCATGTATGTGATGCAACTATGCTTATTTTGAAATAAGCATTGTGTCTTCTCAGTATTGCTGAGTGAAACTTTTTGAGTGATAAGGGGCCTGTTGCAATCCAGACCAAAGAAAAAAGCTGTTGTGCCCTTAGTTGAATGCTATGAGAAATCTGTGAAACACTTTGAAGATAGAGTTGCTTACATTCACCACAACTTAGTCTCTGTAGTTAATGCAGCTCCAGAAGAAGTGTCCACTTCTGCACATCAGGTCCTGATTTACTGGATGAATTTCAGTTGTTCAGACCTGAGGAGGTAGACAAGATACTTAGATGTGTTCAGTGTATCACCTGTGTACTCAGTCCTTGCCTTTTTTGCTTATCAAACCTAGTAGGGAGGGGCTGGCTGGCTGGGTCCAGGAGGTTGTAAATGCCTTATTGAGAGAGAAGATGGTTCCAGCCTCTTTAAAACAGGCAGTCATCAGGTTGCTCCTGAAGAAACCAAACCTGGATCCAAAGGGTGCAGACAGCTACTGTATAGGCCAGTAGTCAAAACTCCTTTCCTGGGCTTGAGTGTGTGGTAGCCAATCAACTCCAGACTCTGTTGGATGAATCCAATTTTCTAGATTCATTCCAATAAAGCTTCAGGCATGGCTATGGAACATAAATACCAGTAGGATGACCTGTGTAGGGAAGAAGACAGGGAGAGTGACCCTTGTGGTTTTCCTGGACCTCTCAGCAGTTTTCAATACTTTTGACCATGGTATCTTCCTGGATAGGCTGTCTGAGTTGGGACATGGGGTCACTGTACTACAATGGTTCAGCTCCTACTTGGATGGCCATTTCCAGAAGGTGGCACTGGGAGTTTATTGTTCTGCCCCGTGGCAGTTGGGCTGTGGAGTCCCTTAGGGCTCTATTTTATCCCCTATGCTTTTTAACATCTGTTTGTTTGTTTGTTTATTTCTCAAATTTATACTACTGCCCATCTCCCCCCAAAGAGGGACTCTGAGCCACAGGGAATCATCATACAGGATGTGGGCTGAGGTGACATTAATATGCTGATTACACCCAGCTGTACCTCTGCTTTTCATCTAATTCAGGTGAGGTGACTGGCATTCCAAACCATTGCTTTGGTAGGGTAATGGACTGAATGAGGGCCAATAAACTGAGATTCAAACCAGACAAGAGAGAGAGATTGTTTGTGGGTGATGTATCCATCCAGCTGAGTGGTGAATGTTGTCCCAATCCTACCACTCACCCTAAAGGAGCAGGTTCACAGTTTGGGAGTGGTTCTAGATCCATCATTGCCATTAGAAGCCTGGGTGGCCTTGTTGGTACATTAGAAGCCCAGGTGTTTTTTTATCAGCTTTGGCTGAATTACCAACTGTAATCTTGCATGGATAGAGACAGCCTCGCAACAGTTACTCATATTCTGTAACTTCAGGGCTGCATTATTGCAATGCATTGTACATGGAAATGCCTTTGGAAATGGTCCAGAAACTTCAGTTGGTTCAACATAGAGCAGCTGGACTGCTCACTGGGACTGGCTAATACAAACATATTATGTCAGTACTTCCTCATCTACACTGGCTCCCAGTCTGTTTACTGGACTCAATTCAAAATGCTTAGGATCAAGTTACCCGAAGGAGCACTATCTCCTGTATGCACATACGCATACTTTAAGTTCTTCTAATGAGACTCTCCTCCAGGTTCTCTCACCAAAGGCACTACGGTGGGTCTTTCCTAGGGAGAGGCCCTTTTCTGTGATGGCACCTCATCTATGGAATGCCTTCCCCAGAGACACTCAACTGGTACCCAAGTTAGAATCATTTTGGTGCCAGAGGAAGGCCTTTTTATTTTGCCCAGGCTTTTTAATCCTAGTTTAATTGTATTTTAATTCAATTTTACATCGGATTAGTTATTACTTAGCACTGGAACATATAAAGCATCAGTTCAGTTTCCCTTTTCCTAATTTGCAATGCACTCTTGCAATTCCTTTATTTTCCATCTGCCAGATAAATTGGAGTTTTGTAATCAATGTCCAGATCAGGAAATCTCTCCCTTTCTTTTATTAAATTATGCTCACACCAGAGTCAATGCAGATCCCTCCATAATGCCTTTCAGAATCAGCTTCTATATCAATAGAGTAAAGTTTCTATGGCCAGTTTTATCACTCTCCGGTCTCCCTGTGTTGCTTCTTTTGTCCCTTTATAAGTCATTCTTTCGGGAATGTGACTTGATTTGTTCCTTGCCAGCAGTTCCTTTACTCTGGGGCCACTCAATTTCCATATTCTTAGATTTTCCACAAAGGAAAAATCTCTGTCACTTCCTAATTTTAAATGTAGTTTCTCCATTCCTCGCTGATTTCTTCTCAGTACTTTTGCATATATTCAGATGTTCTAAATGGCTTATTATACAATGCATGGTTGATCCCCCTCATTTCTAGAATATTCACAATCCTCAAAAGATTAGGAAATAAATTGAGTTCTTATTCAAGGAAAAAGAGAAAATAGCACCCTTCATGGGATCTTGTGTAATCATGAGCCACTTATTTATTTGACCTGAGAACAAAGTACATTTATGCTATGATGCAGTTGGATCCACCACCTAACCGTTAACCATTTACCAGCCTGGCAGATTATGTTTGATTTTGGAGGTAAATATTGTAAGCACAGTGTGTTAGTTTTTGACAAAGTAGACAAATTTGTGGAAATAATATCCAGGTTTTTGCAGATATTTACACAGGATATCCAGAGGATAAGCTTGGATATCTTGGAACCAGCTTATGGATGCAATTAAAGCACCCTTTCCCTCATCTCCTTTTCTTTGCAGCACAACCTGTGGCTTAGCAGAATGCTCTCTGATTGTGAGCCCTTACATATGGCTCTGCACATGCCTTCATTGTGTTGGTTCATACAGCTGCCTGCCAAGTCTCCAGCTTGTACACCCTTTTTCAAAAAATGGAGGGAGGTGCATTATTATTCAGAAAAGAATGTATACAGTCTCAGCTTAGTTCTCAACAACAGAATTAACAGAGTAAGTGAGGGGAAAATTATTTTACAAATGCAGAAAGCATTAATTTTTCTTTCTGATTTAGAACTAAAGGACTGCCTGTCCTTTTCCCACGCACACTTACCAGTGTTCTATATCTTTAGGCACCATGGAAAACGTCTAAAGGGCACTATTTTCATTGTTTAAAATCATTCTAATTCCACAGCCTCCCCCCTCCTCCTCACACCTCCACTGAAAGCACTTCCATTCTTTCAACAGGCAGCATCTTGCTGATTCTTTGCTGGTGCTTTGTTCTCTCAAACCAAATAGTGACTGAAAACATGGGATGCTGAGAGAGCAGGTGAGATGACAGCCTGCTTCAAGTTATATTGTAGTGTAGTTGGGGTGAGAAGAGAAGTGGTTTTCATACAGCATCTTCTCTGTGTTCCCATGAGAGAGAAATTAAAGAATCCAGGACCAAAATGTCTGGTGTCATCAGTGGGGGGAGACGAGCGTTCTTGTTTGCATTTCTCAGATCTATTTCTCAGGCCCGTGGCAGGTGCAGACAATTTAACACAAATATCAATCAATCAAATCTTTATTATGGTCAAAGACCAGCATAAGGAAGGAGGGGTACAGTCAGTTAAAAAATACATTAAAGTCTACAAAAATAATATAAAAAGCTTATATATATATAGTATGTGTGTGTGTGTACACACACACACACACACACACAAAGAAACCTAAAAGGAGGGGTAGGAGCATTAAATGGGTGTAGGAAAGCATAAAGGTTAGTATGTGACAGACCACATCTGTCAGATTAAAGAGCACTGTAATATGATGAATTAAGGCTAGTTTATGGCACCGATCATCTTCTGAGGAATTTTAGCGCTGCTGCGCAGAACCTGGTGACATTATATGTTGTAGCAGGGTTGATATCTGACAGCAGCAGGGAGGTGTAAAATTGTCCTGTGCGCCCTGGGTATTTATACCGTAACGGTAAGATGAGGCTAGTATGGATGTCTCTGTAATACAGGCACTGGAGGAGCACGTGCTCTGTTGTTTCCATGTGACGAGAGTCACGGGCATCGTCTCTCTGGGTAAGGAATCTTCCTGTATCGGCCTTCAAGGACAGCTGAGGGGAGGGCATGACATCGTGCCAGAGTAAAGGCCCTCTGATGGTTAGGTACCTCGAGTTTACTTAAGCGTGTCACAGGGGAAGCAGGGTACCTGCTGGATTCACTGGCAATAAAGTCTGGGGACCTGGCTAGGTCCAATTGGCACTCTGTGTCTGCTACATACTGTTTAATGAGTGCTTTGGCCTGATCATATTCCATGCTGAGTAGAAGACCTGGAGAGAAGCCCAAGGATGAGATCTTAGTTGCCACTGCCTGTTTCCATGTGGGCTGAAAGTCATCCCTCATAGTTAATGGGGCGAGGCCAAGGGGGAAAAAGGATAATCTGAGCCAATCGTTGAGTATAGTCACCTACTGTCATGTTCCCCATTGCAAGGCATATGTGCATCACAACGGGGAACATGCACATTAGGTAAGAGGAAGGGATAAGCATCCCTAAATCACTCATATATCCCCCAAGCACCCATATCCAGAAGGGAATCCCCAACACAATAGATCCCCTCAGACCAGATTGGCACCCATAAAGAGATAGGGAGAACGCCTTCCCATTCTCCCCAGGGGATGCATTCACACCTCCCTCAGGCACGCATGTCCACAGAGGAATATCCAACATAATGGGAGCGCCCATCAGACAGGACTTAACGCCTATCGAAAGATCGGGGAAACACCTTCCCATTTCCCCAGGGGACGCACCCGGTCCGGACGAAGACAGGGAGACAAAGGAGATCGCCGGGATCGCCCATCAGCTGACGCATCGTAGTCCCAAGCACCCATCCGGTCCTGGCTCGAGGGTAGAGAAGCTCAACGTCCACCAGCAAAGTATAAACAGGGCACCCTGTCAACACATAAGGATTCCCGTCTTTCTCTTTGCACGCACTCCGTTCTAATAAAGCCAGAAATCCTTAGACCTTCTAAGTGAGTCTGTGTCTTATTCAGAGCATGGCTGCCCTGACACCTACACTCTAACCCACACTTTCATGAGGCCTGTCTCTAGTCTCAGGGTGGCATTAGAGACACATTTTGGGACTTGAAGGGCCGATCTTAGAAATTTGGGTTGAACAAGTTCTAATGGTGCAAAATTGGAGAAGAGGCCCAGCTGGGTTGTGCTATTGGCTTGGCTTCGAATAATCTGAGTGCTGCAGGTATGTAGTGGCCACCTCTCGACTTGAGGAATTTAAGAATGGCAGATGAGCTCCTCTGTGCAATTTCAGGAATGTGATCCCCATGGGCTTTCCTACTGCTCGCAGAATGAAGTACTACTCCCAGGTATTTGAAACAGGAGACCTGCTCAATCTTGTGGCCATCACAAGGAGTGGCTCTTGGGCCTTTTGGCAAATGCTATGATTTTAGTTTTCTGATAACTGAGTTCTAGCTGGTCTTACTTGCAGTACTGTATTAGTGTTCTCAGTGTACTTTTAAGGCCAATAAGTGTTCTTGAAAGTATTGCCACATCGTCTGCATAGAGTAGAACAGAGATATGTCTTCCAGCAAGTTTTGGGGAGTGAAAGGTTATGTTGGGAAGATGGTCCACCATGGAGTTGATATAGAAATTGAATAGGAGAGGGGCCAGTATGCAGCCTTGATGGTTTAATACACATAACCATTGCATCCATCTAGCTCATACCTTCCTGCTTGCATTTTTCTTATCTCAAATGCCAAAAGAATTAGTGCATTTACTGAGTCCCATGCAACCCAGGAGGGTCCTATTTGGGGGCAAATTACATTTTTAAGGCAATATTTCAATATTTTTTTTCTTTGATTATGATCTGCCAATATAAAACAAGAGAGCCATTTGGAAGGTGCACCCAGCTTTTTCAAAATACCATGTACCTTTCGAAGAATACTTTCCTGCAAGAACTCAAGCTTTTCTTACTGTGTCTTAAGGTGCCCCTTAACTTTTATTCTTCTAGCTACCAAGGGAAAATGATACTTCTATATCTAATATTTTATATTTTTATATCTGATGGATCTGTAGATAGAGAGCCCTTGAGGAGACAGATTATCTGGACCTGTTTCAGTCTGGATTCAGTCTAGGGTACGGCACTGAGACTATGTGGATCACTTTTGTGAATGATCTGTGGCAGGACTTGGATAGGGGGAGTGCACCCTACCTGAGGCTCAATCAACCAAGATGGAGTGGATATGGGTTGAGAAATTATTTTGGGCTATTTGAGAACTGGAGGTGAAACTCTTCTATGTCACATGACGAACTGGTAAAACAGGGTCCCCCCTGGACATTAAAAATAGCCCAGGGAAAAACTAAGTATTTAGGAAAAGAAAAATCATAATGGAAAAACTTTATTCTGAGTTCTGAAGTGGCAACCTTCTCTATGTATTGTCCTATTTCAGCTCTACTGAGAGAAAAGGGATATAGAACATATTGAAGTCTATGGTAAGCACTGGCTCAGTTGAAAGGGCAACCATTTCTCTGCAAACTAGCCAATAAGTTTCTGAGGTTAGCCTGTAACAAATTGAAGTAAATAAACTTCAAACTCTCAAATAAACAGGACTTGACATGACATAACTGGGAAAAGTATACTTTGGAAGTGAAGCAGAAAATATACCCTGAGGTCACTTTGAAGTTGAGTGGGGGAATTAATAGAGTGAAGTCATCTGCTTGTAACTTCCAGAAACAGTTGCAGGCCCCTTCTGGGGACAAGGCAACCAGGGAGTTGGTTTGCTAGGTTGGGTCATTGGTTAGGCTTCTAGTGAATATACTGTTCTAAATAAAAAGCAGTTGTGCTACAAGATAAACATGTAGAGCTATTTAATTTTCCTGTCTTCATGGAAGAAGTGAACCAGAAAGCAGCTGTGGTAGAGATGTTATTTATGGTTATTAGTGGAACATACCTTGCCACTGGCAATAGCAGCACAAGGAGTAGTCACTTTCTGCCAGTATGCATAATTCTGTGTCTTTTGGAGTTATCCCTAAACAAATTAGTAAAGGATGCTTTTATTCTTACTGGTGTTATACCATAAAACTCCCATTGTTACTGTATAGTTATTGTGGCACAGAGAGCAAACAATATTTTTTATAAAGAGTAAAAAACAAAATGACTGTAGGCTATGTATGCTGAACCAGTGCAGAAAGTGCTATGTATGCTGAACCAGTGCATACATGTATGCTATGTATTCTATATATTTACAGAGACTTGAGCGTTTATTTTGCTCATATATAATACACAGATCAGGTATACTATACAAAATTACTAAGGAAAAACAGCTTCTGTCAATGTTTGTCAGCTGCAGGGTTTATTTGGAGTGATCATTTATTAAAATAGTGTTGGCAGCTTATTTCTTATTTATATCCAGCCTTCCAAAGAACTCAACCCCTACCCTCCCACCCTCCACCCCACCCCCATGCGTTCATTTTGTCCTAAGAACTCAGTAAGCTTTATAGCTGAGTAAGAATTGGAGCTGGTATTTTATCAACACATCACATTGGCTCTAGTTGCCATATAAACAGCCTTTCCCATTTCTACTGCATTAACTACTCCATTAGCTGTGCAAAGCTTCAGAAAAGCGTTTTGTTCAACAAACTTCAACCAAATCAATCAAAGCACATTCACAAACCAAAGTGGGACCCACTTGGAACTAGTGAATTGAATCAAGTGGTTATGTCGCACTTTGCAGCTCCAGTGGCTTTTCTGCTGCTCCTGGGATTGTTACAGATCTCCTGCAACTCAATGCTATTTTTAGAGAATATGGGAGGGTTAGTGGTGGGTTGGGCTTTCTGACACAAACATGAGTAACTGACTATTATAATTTCATTAAATTTTGCCTATCAGAGCACTTTCAGGATAGCAAGGATAACATTGCTTTGGGGTTCACCTTCACAGCTTTCTACTTTCTAAATGGCTATCCACCAACATCAACTTGGGATGTTATGCTTCTGTGTGGTCCTGCCAACACAACTGGGAGGAGAGCTCAAGTCTTACCAGAGTAGTACAAGTATTCCCTCAACAATGTACAAGTGAATACATTTTGTGAAGTGCCAGAAAGATTGGCATAACTGGTTGGTAAGGTTGGCCTCTCCTGGGAAGGACTCTCTCATCATGGCAGGAGTTGGCTTTGATCTGCTGGCTTGCAGAGACAGTTGTAGCAGGCAGGCATAATGATACAATGCTACAGAGTCAGTCAAGCCACAAAGGCTGCACAAAGAAAATGGCATTCATAGCCTTGCCACCCTATATTATTAGAAATCATAAACGCTGTTACCCGGAAGAGGCCAAGCTCTGCCAATCTGCCCTACCAAACTTAGCACCCACTAAGTTGTGATGAGAATAAATTTTCAAGGAGGGATCAAGCTTGCCTAACAGCTATACCATTTCTCCAGACACCTCATAACATTCTCCTGAAGGTCATTCTTCATTGTCCTGCCAAGACTGATATCCAAGAAAAGATGTGGAAATACAAGAAAAGTGTTTATTTTAAACTGGATAAGCACACTTTCTGCACTGGTTCAGCAGGTCTTTGCTAGACAATTTAGAAGATGGTGTGCTGTCCTTTCCTTATCTCTGCTATCTCTATTTTAAAAAGAGAAACATTTAAAAACATATTGCAGTGAAACCATTGAATCTCAGATAGTTAATGTCCTTTATAGGGTCTACCATCCCTGCTATTTTTATCTCATTCTGGCCCAGAATGAAACAGGTGGAGACATTTTGATTTGCTGTTACTGCCTATGGATGAATCATTCTTCAAACTAAACCTCAAATTTTGAATATCTTGAATCAAAGCAGTTTGCCCTTGAATCACAAACTTGAATCATACTCTTTTCTAATAGTGTATCTCCAACTCTAACTGAATCAAGGTTGATTTGTAGAGGCCCCTAAGCCAGAACCTAATTAAGCTTACAAAGAAACAAATAATAACCGACACACTTAGCTACTTTATTAAGTACGAAACAATACAGTGAGAATGAATGATAAGTCTAAAAAAATTTATTCTGAAAATTCTGTTATCCACAGAAAGTCAGATTTTTTGGACAGCAATACGAATATCCTGATCGTTCAGAAGAATTGTAACAAATAAGCATTTCCCAAGCTATGAGTAAATCTAGAGTATCAGTTCCATCAGGAATAAATATTCTGCAGAAAATTCAAATAATACAGTTCAGATGAGAACAAAATCTCAGACACATGATTATCTGAAACTGTAGCAACAAGCATACATTATTTATTTATTTAGTCCTTCCTTCCTTCCTTCCTTCATTCATTCATTCAAATTTATTGGCCACCCATCTGTAGTGGACTCTGGGTAGCCGACAAAACTAAAAAAAACATAAAAACAGCTAAAATATTAAAAGATGTTAGATTAATGATGATCTAACATCTTCAGGAATTTTCACTCATCTTTGTTCAGATTTTTTTTTCTTCCCTTGAAATTCCTTGTACTTTCATCTACTAGAAACATACCAATTTGCTTAAGTGCTACATTTACCAACCAATTTGCCCAAATGCTAATTTTGAACCTAATTTTTTAGCAGCTCTAAATGCTGAATGATGCCTATGTACTAAGTCACACACAGATCACTTTTTCTCACAAACTTTCAACTATATACAAACAGAAAACTGTAGTCAAGTTTTGAAAAAAGAAACACTGTGGTACTACAAATTAGGGCAATGGCCTATTTAATGGAAATTTGAACATAGCCAAGCAGAACTATACAATATGAACCACTAGTAATATAAACATATAAAAATGAATAGTAAGGACGATTAGTATAGGACCTGACTCTCTTCTTGTTGGGTATTTGAATTTGACAGCAGCCCTTGTTAGAGGGTATGCTTATGCTTACTATGTTCAGGAAAACTGAAGTGCTGAAAGAATACTGAGTGATTAAGTAGCACAATATCTCATTTTAAAAAATGCTCATAGAGAATATAGTTGTCGTGGATGCAGAGTATGAACTTAGCCAGCTATTAGTGAATGCTAACAAACATTCACTGTATTTGAACTAAAAGCTAGATTTAAAAAAGCTAAAAAATACATAAAGATAGGAGATGGAAGGTAGGACTTCAGATGATCCCTCCTCTATTCTGCATCAAGAAGGAAACAATGTAATGGATGGGGATGTTTCCAACAACTGTGAAGGTCTTAACCAGTCAGAAGCAGCAGCATATCTTAAATTTTGGACTAATTAGAGGTGAATAGGCATGACTCACTAGAGTTCTGAAAAAGATCTAATCCAAGGGGACATAGGTCTTTGGAGGAATCTCTGCTGCTAATCCCTCATCACTTAACGCTGTATCTTCATGTCTCCAACCAGACTGGCCATCTAGTTGACAACCTGCAAGAACAGATATAGATTCTAGGAAGCAATAAAAGAACAGTTACTCTGTAAACATATTTGAATGAAGCTAACCTTAACTGTTGTCTTACTTGCCTGTTATTGTTTGATTTAGGAATAAAAGGAAAGATGTATTTGAAGTTTGTGGTTTCCTCTTTCCTGTAGATTACTAAAGCCAAGCAAAAGTATGCATTAATAATACTTTAACATATGAAGTTCTCAGTTATACTGTTTTGTTCAGATAAAGGGTCATGTTATATGTAATACTTCAGTTCTGACCACACATGAAATATGTTGTTTTAAGGTATGGATCTCAATAGGCCATTCATGTAATGTGTGATCCAAGCTATTGATCTTTTTCTTATCTAGTTCACATTCAAATAAGATATGAACTATGTCCTGTCTCTGGAGCTCTACAAATGCAAGTACGTTCATCTTAAGGAACTCAGTTAAACCTTCCATATTTAATCATTGTGTCCAGTTGCTCAAATCTCACTTGAGTAAATACCCCTAAGATGCTTGGGCATTTCTGTACTTAAATATTTTGCAATTTGGAAACTTCTTTAGATTGGCTCCATTTCAATGTGCTGGCCTTACTGAGGGTAGCTATATGTCTCTGAGCTTCTATATCCAAAATTCTTTGTGCAGCAGTCTTTTTAACTTCTCCAGAGACAGCTGGACAAGAAACAGGGAGGCCACAGCTCCTGATATGTCAGTTGTGCAACCCAAGAGGTTTCTAACTGAGATTTGGTCTGTTCTCTCAGACACAGTTTTCAGAGTCTGTCAGTTTCCATAGCATTGATTTTGCATCAATAATTGTATGCCCTGTTTTTAGACAAAGAACAACATGTATAAATTCCCAATTCAGCTCTAACTGCAGCAGCTGAGATCCTTTTATCCACATTCAAAATACTTTCTCAGATTCTGTGATTGTGTTTGCTCTAGTAACAGGGCCGCAACTAGGGTTTGTGTCACCTGGGGCAAACAAGGATTCCATGCCCATTTTGGCGCCCCCCCCCCCAGTGCTTATTTTGGCACCCCCACCCAGTGTGGCGCCAGGGGCACATGCCCCACTTGCCCCCACCCAGTTGCGGCCCTGTCTAGTAATGGTATGTGTTTTCAGCCCCAAACTGCAGCTCCATATAAGTGCAAAGGAGTAACTTGGTATGCCTTAATAATTGGGGCTAAGGAACCTGGATAACAGTGATTAATTTTAACAGTGAATTCATATGTGCCCTTGCTTTGAGTGAACTCCTTTGATGGTGAGGGAGCCAAGTTCCAGTCTCACAGAAGACTATTTCTAAATAAGGAAAGGTGTTGACTTGCTCTATTGACTCACCATCTAATAGCCATCTATGGCTGTGATGTTGCTTTCCGAAAACCATGATCTCTGGCTTTGATTTATTAATGATCAGATAATTATTATGACAGTAGAAGCCAAGTTTTCTTAACAACCTACATAACCCAACTTGTGAATATGATAGTAGAATCATGTAATCAGCTTAAAGCAAGGTGTTGCAATGTGTGATGAGTACCTTAGGCATGCATACTTAAGGATCCTTCATCAGTCCTGGTAAGTGATTAATATATAGATTGAATAGCAGTGGTGCAACTATGCATCTTTGCCTTACTCCTTTGTGAGTATTGATCCTGCTTGTCATGGCTCTATTAACCCCAAACCGTACTCTCAAGCAGGTATTTGTGTAACGTCCAGCATAGAACATGAATCCACATTTAGGTCAGCCAATCTGCTGGCTAACATCCCCTGTTCCCAAGCCCCTCCGTGTTAGGTACCTACAGAAGTGGGTGTGTTGTATCCAGCATGAGCCCATCATGTGATGATGATATTATTATTATTATTATTATTATTATTATTATTATTATTATTATTATTATTATTATAATAAACTTGTATGCAGTCTGGCTCTCAATGACTCTGGGCAGCTCACAACAACCAGACAAAGAAATTACAATAAAACTTAAAAAATAAAGAAAAAAGATGGCAAGCACAATGAAGTGAGGGGTCTCACTCTTCCTCGCTGAAGGCCCAGCAGAGTGGGGGCCATCCAGATCTTGGAGGCAACCTCATTCCAGAGGGTAGGTGCTGCTACACAGAAGGCATGCTTCTGGGGTCCTAAGAAATTACACTGTTTAATCAAAGGAGCCCAGAGTGCACCAAACCTGCAGGATTTGCCCTACCTCTTGGTATGAAGCCAATGAGTTCTGGGCTTTGAATCCTTACTTACTTGCTTCCCAGACCACCTTGATGCTTGGCTCCCTACACATTGCTATGGTCAGCATAAAGGAATAAGTCAGGGAGTAGGACTAACTTTGTGAGAAAAGTAAAAGGAAGTTGAAAGGTAATTTGTGCTTAAACAGACTGCCCTCCACAAGCATTGCAGTGGTGGAGAACTGGAAATTCACAAGCTGATTGCTTGTGAAATACATTTTTTAAAAGTAGTCCAAAAATGCTGGAAAAATAGAAATGGAAAAGTGTGAAGACACATTGAAGGCATTTTGTCACTTTTGTCAGCAGGCCTAGGGACTCCAGGTCAATATGGAACTGATCAAATGGTTAATTTGAGCGTGTCTATTGCCGCCGGGGTGTGTGTGTCTGTGGTTTACTGGTTTTTTGTACTATGGACTTTTAAGTCTGTAAACCACCCAGAGTCACTGTATGTGAGTTGGGCAGCCATATAAATTTGTTTAATAAACAAACAAACAAACAATTTGTTTTAGCCGCTCAAGTTCACCTTCTGAAATGTGAATCATACCAGCACAAGCCTTGACTAATTTGAGAGAAAGAAGAGGGGAAAACATTGCAGAAACCAATTAAGCCAAGTCTAACTTGCTTATACAATGCAGAAGTTACCTCTGAATGATGCCTGACAGTTTAGGCCATTTCTTCCGTATCTAATAGTTCTTAAAATCCTGCAGATTAGACCATCTATGCCCTCCCCAACATTTCACTGTCCTCACTACAATGGAAGCATGCAGGAGCAGTACTCACTCCTTTGCTGATCTTCATGAGAAGAACCTGACTCTGAAGCCTTGTCCTTGTGGTCTCCATTACCCCTTGAGAGTGATGGGAACAGAGCAGCTGCCTTTCATGAAGTGCTGTATTCCCGTTTTCCTTTTGTCAAAAATGTAAGGCTGAGGATAGTCACCACTCAAAATTCTTGTGAAAACAAAGCAACTGTTCAAATAATGTGGAGTACTCTCATGCCAAATCCTAAAAGCTAGTGCAGAGTGTCATGCAAGAACCATCCAGAAGAGGTTCCTGTTTTCTACATTGAGCAATGTTTAGGCAAATTGACAGAATCCTTTTAGTTTTCTGTCGAAAGGCCAAAGCATCAATGCAAGTTGAATATTGAGATTTGAATATTCTAAGTCCAGAATTAGATCTGCTGAAGTAATCTTGAAACCAACAGAAAATATGGTATTTAAAAATACATTAATGAATATAGCAGATAAAACCATGTGACTAATTAAATTTATTTTAAATTGTTATTCATCTTCATATAATATACATGAAAACCATTTCATATTTTCCAAAAATATAAATATGGTATTGCCATGTGTTCTTTGATTTGGTCTTGAATTTCAATTGTTTGACTTTCCTTAAAACTGTCAAGTAGGGCCTGTGAAAATAAGACCTGATTTAATTCAAATTAAAAATTGAAGATTTGAAGAGGAGCTGATTCAATCTGAGTTCACACTGAGATTTGATGGCAAACTAATTTGATTTGATCTGCTTCAAAATTCAATTTGAAAGAAAAAATGTTCATAATCTCTAATGTACAAGCATCAAATACCTGTAGTTACTTTATTTTTTTGACAAAATGGGATGAAAACAGTGGGAATGGTAGGTCCTTTAGTGAGCATTATTCCTGCTAACTTTCAAGGGTTTCATCATGATACATTTCAGCAGCTGCTGCTCAATGCCAGGTCGGTTTGTAATAAAGCTCCCCTTGTGATCTTAACAGGGGGGAGCAAGCCGACCTGGCATGAATTGCCAAACCTGGCTGGGGCCTGAAGGGAGGGTTCCCCTTTCTGAAATGTTTCCAGCCGGGTTTAGGGTATAGCACCAGCCAAGTCCCCAGGGCAGGGGTAGTAATTGTCATCAGGGAGTCTCTGTTGGCCTTCAGGGGTGCTGCTCCCCAAGTTGCTGGTTGTGAGACCCTGTTTTTGAAGTTAGGCTCAAGGGATCAGTTGAGATTGCTGCTACTGTACCAGCCTCACTCCTGTGTAGCAACCTCCCTGCCTGAGCTGCTGGAGGCCATCTCAGGGTTGGTGGTAACCCTAAAGTTCCCCAGGGCAGTAACCCTGAGTTCCTCAGGCTTATAGTATTGGAGGACTTCAACCTGCCATCTTTTGGGAAGGCCTTGGAAGTGACTCAGGAGTTCATGGCCACCATGGCAGCCATGGGCGTATCTCAGGTCATTCTTGGCCCAGCTCGAAACAGTGGCCACACACCAGACATGGTTTTCTCGTCAGAGCAGTGGCAATGTGATCTGAGGGGCGGGGGCTTATCCTTGTCCCCTCTGTCATGGTCAGATCACACTCTGGTGACTTTGAGATTCTCTTATGCTGCCCCCTCCTGCAGGGAAGCAGGACCTGTCTGATCGGTCTGCTCCCAGTGACTGATGGACCTGATTGGATTCCAAAGGGAACTGAGAGTTGTTCCTGAGGTTCTGCTGCACAGTCCTACTGAGGCTCTGGCTGCTGCCGGGAATAGGAAGGCAGCCAAGTTCTTAGATAGGATTGCGCTTGTGCAACCTCTCTTGGCTCATCATTCCTATCACTCCCCATGGTGTACAGAGGAACTGAGGGAACTGAAAAGGATCAGGAGATGTCTAGAGTGCTGCTGGAGGAAGACGAGGGAGGAACCCAAACGTGAGCTAGAGCCGCTATTAAGGCCTAACTTGTGGTGGTAAGAGCAGAGAAATGTCAATATTTCTCTGCTCTTATTGTGTCCGCAGAATGTCTCCTGGCAGCCCTATTTCGGGTTACCCAGACCCTCCTGGGTAAGGGGGGCTCAGAGGTTTACCTTCAGGGCTGTGCAAAGGAATTTGCTGCGCATCTGGCAGATAAAATCATCTGTATTTGTTCTCAGTTGGAGGCCAAGTGTGCTGCCTTTGGAGATGCCTGGGGAGCGGACTTACCCTGTTATCTGGGAACAGTTTGATCCTGTTGGACCTGAGGATGTAGACAGGGTCCTTGGGACTGTAAGCGCAGCCACCTGTAGATCCATATCCCTCCTGGCTGGTCAAGGCTGCCCGGGGGCGGGGAAATGTAGCTGGGTTCTAGTGATGATGAATTCTTCCTTGGGGGAGGAGGTGTTCCCAGCACCATTTAAAAAGGTGTTGGTTCGCCTTCTCCTGAAGAAGCCATCGCTGGACCCCACTGTCCTGGACAATTTTTGTTCAGTTTCTCACCTTCCCTTCTTATGGAAGGTCATAGGGAAGGTGGTGGCACTGCAGCTGCAGAGGATCCTGAATGAAACAGAGTAACTGGACCCCTTCCAGTTGGGTTTCAGGCCTGGATATGGAACAGAAATGGCATTGGTAATGCTTTTAGATGATCTCTGGCAAGAGTGGGATGCGGGCAATACATCTATCCTGGCTCTTCTTGACCTCTCAACGGCCTTCAATACTATCAACCATAGTATTCTTTTGGGTCGGCTCTGGGAGTTGGGATGGGGGTCAGTTTTGTGCTGGTTCACCTCCTTCCTCCAAGGCTGTTCCCAATCGATGTTGATAGGGAGTGAGAGAACCAGCCTGTGACCCCTGCTTTGTTGGGTCCTGCAGGGCTCCGGGCTCCCTCTGCTCCTTTTTAACATCTACATGAAGCTGCTGGGTGAAATCATCCATCACCGTGGGATGAGGTATCAGTATTCCAATGATACCCAATTGTACATCTCTGTTCTGGATGTACTAAGTGATGCTGTGGGTGTTCATTCGTGTTGCTTGGAGCTATGGGGGAGGATGGGGAATAACAGGCTTCAACTGAACCTGGTACGTTGGAGTGGCTGTGGGTGCAGGGCTCTTCTGGATCAGGGGGCTTATCATCTTTGGTCTTAGATGGGGTTGCATTGCCCCAGACAGACCCAGTGTGTAATTTGGGGGTCCTCGTGTACTCATGACTCCTGCTCAAAGAGCAAGTGGCAGCCATGGCTAGGAGGGCCTTTGCCCAACTTAGGGTTGTATGCCAATTACACCCTTTCCTGAACTGGGAAGCCCTTCTCTCAGTCACCCATGCACTAGTCATCTCCGGTATGGATTATTGCAATGCACTGTACATTGCTTCAGCAAAGGATCGTTACCTTGTCGTGGTGCTGGAGCTTGAGCACCTCAATGATGCCATGAGCTAAACCGTGAAGGGCCACCCAAGACGGGAAGGTCATGACAGAGAGGTCAGACTAAATGCGATCCCTGGGGAAGGTAATGGCAACCCACCCCAGTATTCTTGCCGTGAAAACTAAATGGATCAGTACAACCAGAGATATGTCGGTATACCATCGGAAGATGAGACTCCCAGGTCGGAAGATGGTCAAAATGCTACTGGGGAGGAACAGAGGATGAGTTCAACTAGCCCCAGACGTGATGACGCAGCTAGCTCAAAGCCGAAAGGACGGCTAGCGGCCGACGGTGCTGATGGTGAACGGCGAATCCGATGTTCTAAGGATCAACACACCACTGGAACCTGGAATGTAAGATCTATGAGCCAGGGTGAATTGGATGTGGTTACTGGTGAGATGTCAAGATTAGAGATAGACATTTTGGGTGTCAGTGAACTGGAATGGACTGGAATGGGCCACTTCACATCAGATGACCACCAGATCTACTACTGTGGACAAGAGGACCACAGAAGAAATGGAGTAGCCTTCATAATTAATAGTAAAGTGGCTAAAGCAGTGCTTGGATACAATCCAAAAAACAACAGAATGATCTCAATTCAAATTCAGGGCAAGCCATCTAACATCACAGTGATCCAAATATATGCCCCAACCACAGATGCTGAAGAAGCTGAAGTAGAGCAGTTCTATGAGGATCTGCAGCACCTACTGGACAACACGCCTAAAAGAGACGTTATTTTCATCAGGGGAGACTGGAATGCTAAGGTGGGCAGTCAAATGAGACCTGGAATTACAGGTAAGCATGGCCTGGGAGAACAAAACGAAGCAGGACATAGACTGATAGAATTTTGGCAAGACAACTCACTCTGCATAACAAACACTCTCTTCCAACAACCTAAGAGATGGCTTTATACATGGACTTCACCAGATGGACAACACTGAAATCAGATTGACTACATCCTTTGCAGCCAAAGGTGGCGGACATCTATACAGTCGGTAAAAACAAGACCTGGAGCTGACTGTAGTTCCGATCACGAACGTCTTCTTGCACAATTTAGGATCAGACTAAAGAGATTAGGGAAGACCCACAGATCAGCTAGATATGAGCTCACTAATATTCCTAAGGAATATGCAGTGGAGGTGAAGAATAGATTTAAGGGACTGGACTTAGTAGATAGGGTCCCGGAAGAACTACAGACAGAAGTTCACAACATTGTTCAGGAGGCGGCAACAAAATACATCCCAAAGAAAAAGAAAACCAAGAAGGCAAAATGGCTGTCTGCTGAGACACTAGAAGTAGCCCAAGAAAGAAGGAAAGTAAAAGGCGACAGTGATAGGGGGAGATATGCCCAATTAAATGCAAAATTCCAGAGGTGAGCCAGAAGAGATAAGGAATTATTTTTAAAGAAGCAATGCGTGGAAGTGGAAGAAGACAATAGAATAGGAAGGACAAGAGACCTCTTCCAGAAAATTAGAAACATCAGAGGTAAATTCCAGGCCAAAATGGTATGATCAAAAACAAAGATGGCAAGGACCTAACAGAAGAAGAAGAGATCAAGAAAAGGTGGCAAGAATATACAGAAGACCTGTATAGGAAGCATAACAATATTGGGGATAGCTTTGATGGTGTGGTCAGTGAGCTAGAGCCAGACATCCTGAAGAATGAGGTTGAGTGGGCCTTAAGAAGCATTGCTAATAACAAGGCAGCAGGAGACGATGGCATCCCAGCTGAACTGTTCAAAATCCTGCAAGATGATGCTGTCAAGGTAATGCATGCTATATGCCAGCAAATTTGGAAAACACAAGAATGACCATCAGACTGGAAAAAATCAACTTATATCCCCATACCAAAAAAGGGAAACACTAAAGAATGTTCAAACTATGGAACAGTGGCACTCATTTCACATGCCAGTAAGGTAATGCTCTAGATTCTGCAAGGTAGACTTCAGCAATTCATGGAGCGAGAATTGCCAGATGTGCAAGTTGGTTTAGAAAAGGCAGGGAACTAGGGACCAAATTGCCAATATCCGCTGGATAATGGAAAAAGCCAGGGAGTTTCAGAAAAACATCTATTTCTGTTTTATTGACTATTCTAAAGCCTTTGACTGTGTGGACCATAACAAATTGTGGCAAGTTCTTAGCGGTATGGGGATACCAAGTCATCTTGTATGCCTCCTGAAGAATCTGTATAACGACCAAGTAGCAACAATAAGAACAGACCACGGAACAACGGACTGGTTTATGATTGGGAAAGGAGTACGGCAGGGCTGTATACTCTCACCCTAACTATTCAACTTGTATGCAGAACACATCATGCGACATGCTGGGCTTGAGGAATCCAAGGCTGGAGTTAAAATCGCTGGAAGAAACATTAACAATCTCAGATATGCAGATGATACCACTTTGACGGCTGAAAGCGAAGAGGAACTGAGGAGCCTTATGATGAAGGTGAAAGAAGAAAATGCAAAAGCTGGCTTGCAGCTAAACCTCAAAAAAACCAAGATTATGGCAACCAGCTTGATTGATAACTGGCAAATAGAGGGAGAAAATGTAGAAGCAGTGAAAGACTTGTATTTCTAGGTGTGAAGATTACTGCAGATGCTGACTGCAGTCAGGAAATCAGAAGACGCTTAATCCTTGGGAGAAGAGCAATGACAAATCTCGATAAAATAGTTAAGAGCAGAGACATCACACTGACAACAAAGGTCCGCATTGTTAAAGCAACGGTGTTCCCCGTAGTAACATATGGCTGCGAGAGCTGGACCATAAGGAAGGCTGAGAGAAGGAAGATCAATGCTTTGGAACTGTGGTGTTGGAGGAAAATTCTGAGAGTGCCTTGGACTGCCAGAAGATCAAACCAGTCCATCCTCCAGGAAATAAAGCCAGACTGCTCACCTGAGGGAATGATATTAAAGGCAAAACTGAAATACTTTGGCCACAGTATTGGATGATATTCTAGAGGTGATGGACTCGTCCCTGGGGGAGCTGGGGGTGTTGACGACTAACAGGAAGCTCTGGCGTGAGCTGGTCCACGAAGTCACGAAGAGTCGGAAGCGACTGAACGAATAAACAACAACTGTACATTGGGCTACCCTTGAAAAGTATTCAGAAGCTGCAACTGGTGCAGAATGTGGCACAGCAGTTATGAGCACCTCTAGCTGCACTGGGTGCCGTTTTGCTTCTGGGTCCAACTCAAGGTATTGGTTATGACCTTTAAAGCCCTCCATGGCATGGGACCTGATTACCTGAGGAACCGTCTTGCCCTAATTACATTGACCATTCCACCCAGCCAGCAGGAAGGGCATGTTATGAACCCCATTGGCTAAAGATTTCTGACTGGCAGGGTCCAAGAAAAGAGCTTTTTCTGCCATTGCCCCTGCCCTGTGGAACATCTTGTCCCCAGAGGTGAGATTGTCCCCCACTCTTCAATCCTTCTGGAAGAGTGTTAAGATCTGGCTCTGCCACTAGAATGGGGATCTGATAGTTGTATGCAGCCCTGGTGGTCGTTGGTGGGCTGAGTATGCTCTCTCCATCTTTTTAACTTTGTATATTTTTTGTAAGTTTTTTTTTATTCTCATTTAACTTGTAAGCTACCTAGAGTCATTTCTACAGTGAGATGGGCGGCATATAAATTTAACAAACAGACAAATAAATAAATAAATACATTTTTAAAAGGAACCCAAGATGTAAAGAATCTCCATAGCTCTGTTCTCCGTGAATTAAAGGACATTTTTTGTGCTCTGTCTTTTCTTAGAAATGTAGCATCTCTCTAATTTCCTTAATCCTCTATTTTCCTTTCCTTTCAAAAGCAATCCAGTAAATTAAATTGATAGGTGGTACTTCTGGAAGTTTCTAGAAGCTTCTTACCTAATTATCTTAGTAACTGTCAGCCTACTTCCACATACAACAGAAATTTTAAAGTTTTACCTTACTAAAATAATTTCAGCTCAGTGCCTTGGATCCTAAAAACCTAGCTATAGAATATATTTGCAGAAGGGTATTTAACACCACCACTATTTTATTTTGAAGAGAAAATGAGTGGATTGGCTTACCTCTACTTATGAGCCTACCTTATCTTTCTGGGGATATAACCATGATGATCTGGTTCTCTAATTTGATACTTTGGTAAAATAACAATTCAGAGCAACAGAAAAGCACAGGTATTTTTAGCCCATATATTTTGCAGGGCTGCTGACCAACTCCTCTTAGTGGTGATGGTGGAAAACACCGAACAGTAAGGTCTGTGTGAGGAAAGCCAAACAGCCACAGTACTGCAAAAGCCTGAGTGCAGAGCCTCTACTGCAAAGGGCAGGCAAAATGTGGACAGGGAAGAGCCTGGAGGCTGGAAACGCTAGAGCTGCACCTCTCCCAAGACTAGCAAGCTGCCAGGAAGAACCAACCGCCCAAATTGCTACCACCAACAGAGTCCAAAAGGGCAAACCAAAGAAGACACAGGGCAATGCCTTCCAATGGACTTGCAGAATCTGCTGAAGTCATTACTTTGGATATGAACACCATTCAGGTGAAAATGACAGTAAGTGATAAAGTGGAAGTGAAGCAGTATTTCACAGCATGCCTGATGATATGTTGGGCTGTGTCTAAAATATATGTGAATAATAGGGAGATCAGCAACTGTAGGCCCTGGACCTTACCTGTTTTGTTCAAGTGCTACCTGGCTCTCAAGATGTCAATACAGAATTGAGTAAGACTTTGAATAATACCACTGTGGGAATGAATGGAAGGTGAAGCCATAGCTCACAACTCAAAGTTCTACCTCAAAGGATGCTGAGTAGAAAAGTATTGCCTAATACTTACCAAAATGCACAAAAGCCCATACTTAGGTTATAAGATGTTAAAAATTACACAAGTCTGAACAGCAAATATCCTTAGTTAGCTAATATAAGGATTCATTTTATTTTCACAGGACAGGAGTATAATAATAATTGAGATCTGAGGCTTTGAGACCAGCTGAAATCAGGACTAAGAAACCTTAATAGTATAAAATGAAATGGCACAAGCTCTCCTCTCTCTCCCTCTTCCAAAAGGCTGGGGGAAAGCAGAGAAAGAAATTTTATGAATTTCATAGGCCAAAATAAATTCAATAGAAAAGCTCCTACACCCTGTTCTGGGTTAACTGCTCAGCTTACAAATTAAAAGTGGAAAGGTAAGCACCACTCCACCACAATCGCAGAGAGTGTGGTTATTATTTTGTATACTTGTCATAGATGTATTATCTCTATGCTGAATAGAAATAATGAACTACCAGGGAAGTCTACCTACTTTCTCTTCTGGAGCCAAAAGACACTTATTTAGCACCAGCAAATAATCATTATAGCCCAGGAGGAGGAGGAAAAATTTGTTTCATTATGCAATGTTGCATTTTTTAAAAATAGGTTTACAAAAAGGAAAAGTCAAATCTACTTCTACATGAATTATACTTGTATACCCAGCATCACCCACCAGCAGGGAAACCATCACCAATCATTGTCCTTAGTGGGCTTGGGTAAGCAGATGCTGGACAGATGCTGCTTCTACCTTTCAAGTTGCCCAAGTGACAGGTTACTGCATAGAAATTCAAAAGTAGCCTGAGCAATAGCTGGCAGGCCTTGAATGAATTCCATTAAGAAGCAGCAGAGATACAGCCATCTTCCTCTCCCCTGCTGCACTGTCCAGCCCTTTCCCACTGTTGGTCAACAGCTGTTCAGCCTAATCTAGATCTCTGATCCAGGGATCAGTTCAGAGACTTGGTAAGCACCAGGGGCCTGGTTTAAACAACTAGACTCTGTGACTGCCAAAAGCAAAATGGCCCCAAAAGATAGGGCTAGAGGGATAGAAGATGAGGTTGCACAAGTGACCAATAGGTGTTTAGTTGTTCCTACCTCTATGGTCCCGATTGCACCACTGACAAAATGGTCAGTGACATGAATCAGGTTGTATCTACAGCAAAAGCTTTGTTGGGATAAGGGGGAAAACACTACTTTAACATTAGTACTGATATGGATATTTCTTAAAAATAATTTTACTGCATTTTAAAAAAGAAATACGTGGAAAACAATATTCAGAAGCAAGCTAAAAGAAAAACAATAATAAACACACAACCAACAAATTAGTTATGGTTATAATACCAAAACAAAATGAAAAGAAACAAATAAAACAATCAAATAGGGGAAAAAGCCCTAAAATTAACATACTAAATTGATATAAATCACCTAAATATATCATATATTCAATCATTTAGTAATATGTCAGATTGCATGTAATTTATCTATGCTTGTAGGATATTACAAAATCTATGCCAAAAAAAAATGTACAGGTAGTCTTCACTTAACAACCATTTGTTTAGTGACAGTTCAGACTTATGACAGTGCTGAAAAAACCGACTTGTGATCAATCCTCACACTTAAGACCACTGCAGCATCCCCTGGGTCACATGATCACGATTTGGGTGCTTGGCAACTGGTTCACATTTATGACCTTCACAGAATCCCATGGTCACGTGATCACCATTTTCAACCTTTCTGGCCGGCTTCTGGCAAGCAAAATTAATGGGGAATCCCATGATTCACTTAATGACCATGTGGTTTGTTTAATGCCTGCAGCAATTTGCTTAACAACTGTTGCAAAAAAAGTCATAAAATCAGGTTGGATTCGCTTAATGACTGCTTCACTTAGCAACCAAAATTCCAGTCCCAATTGTGGTCACTAAGCAAGGACTATCTGTATTGTGTCATTTTTTGATTAGTAGAACATATAGTCTTCTCAAAAATAGGTAAGTTACATATTCCTTGAATCTAGTCTTTGCTATCTGGGATAATAGTACTTTTCCAATTTCTCAATATGTCACTCTTGGTTATTCCCCCTATCTGATATAACCAGTATTTCTCAAAAACAAAGAGATTCCAATTTTGGAATATAAATAACATTGATATCTTTAAGTTAAAAACATTTACCCACAATTTCTAACATACGTTACAATAATATTCCAAAAGAAAACCAAAATCAAACATGACCAAATCATATGAATTAATGTATCCTTAAATTTCTTATATTGCCAACAGGGAAAATCAATGGTCCATCCTTTCTGATACATTCTTTGAGGAGTTCAATAAACTTGGAATAAAATCTTTTGCTGAGTTAATTTCAACTTCAAGTTCAAAGAAGCAAACTTAACATTTTAAAGATTTGTATCCATTAATGTTCCATTATTGGGTATTATAACTGTTTATTTTGTACATCACAAATATCAGTAATTTCAACTTTAAAGATATTTTTGGATTACTGATATACTTTCAGAACTGGTTTGATTTCAGAAACAGACTCCATCGTAAATGATAACATCTCAGGTTTCTTTGAGGTAGCTGTGGCTGGTAAAGCTTACAAGGTTTATACTGAGAAATCAAAACATGCTTAATATCATGCTTAAACATTATATTACCACTGATGTGTATTAGGCAATTCTGTCTGTAATTGTTGAAAACCCTTAAAACAATCATTGCCAAGTAATTGATTTAAAATATTTATTCCAGATTCTGCCCATACTTTTCAAAAAAAACATCTTGGCACCTATTTTTAGAGTTTTTCCACAAAGTTAAATATTCATGAGACTGAGCATCAAAACCCAATCTACAGTCCAATAGCACACAAATATATCTAGCTGCATGTAAACCCGGAAACGAAAGACCTTTTTTTACTGTAAGTCCAGTCGCGCTATGGATGACTGAAAGCTACCCCCGGCATGTGCTGTAAGGAAGGGAACATCATGAAAATACAGCAGAAAAAAAGAAGTTGCTATGACATGTTTGTACCACAGCTAGATGCAAGTGAGGAAAGGCCCTGAAGATGTCATAAATCACCAGAATAAAAATGGCCCAGTTGATGACATGAAAGTAGCAGCAATATTTAGGGAAAGTGATAAATCTAACCAGGGTTATCTGCAGCGGCAATCAATCAGATCAAAATGGCAGCTGCAGTTGGGCAATCGACCCCCTGCCCCTTTTTATACATGCGTATGATGCTTGCAACACACATTAAAAAATACTAAGACTGGGATTGCCATGTTGCACCTGCCACAACTTGATGTTGATGGCTCTTGTTATAGATGTCCCTGCCTATAAAGCTGGACTTAATTATTTTAAGGGTGCAAAAGATGGGTATAATCTACCATGTCTCCTGGACTTCAAAAAGCAAATTTTGAATTCAAAGCAGTGATAAAAAGGAAGCCACAGCACACCTAATGAAAAAGAGCTCAAGATCAGTGGAGTTCTTAAGAGAGAGATACTACAACCAATTCAATGATGGGGATGAATGAAGGGCGTAAGCAGCAGCTAAGTCTACCTGAGTAATTGGAAAGAAACATTTAAAAACTGCCGTGCAAAATCCTTGGTTGCCAGAACGGCAGAAAAGCTGTAATGCACCCAATGGGTGACAGCTGCTAACACAAAGGTGGTAGAACCCACCTCTCTTTCCTGGTTTAACTTATATGCTGGGCAACTCAGAACTAAAGCTCATGTGAAAGAGCACTCAATCCAGGTTTGAAAACCAAGAAGTTCAGGAGAGAGACAACAGCCTTACGGACAGCACGAGTCAGGCATTCCACAGATGCCTCTGCAGAAGACAGGTTTCTGGTGCCTCCTCCAGTCCAAGCCAAAACGGTCACGGAGAGCAATGCCCAGCAACCAGAGCATACAGAGCAGCCTAAAATGCCCAAGAGGAACTGGGCACTTTCCAGCCCCGGCCCCCCACCCTCGCTTCCTTCAACCACACCAAGCAAGCAGGTCTACCGTGAAAACTGGGCTGGGAGAGGAGGGGAAATACTACTTAAAACTAGAATCGCTAAGGCGGTTTTAAGCTGGAGATGAGACAAAGGCAACGTCACGAGATTGTGACAAACCGACAGCATGTTTGTGCTGCGATTAAAGGGAAGCGAGGAAGAGCTCCAGCCCCGGATTATTCACTACAAAAATAGTCCTTTGCTATCCCGCATCGACGCCTGTATTTTGTTCCCCAAACGCGTTACCGCCAAGTGGACAACGCTTTAAAAGTTTAAAAGCAAAAGGGCTGGGAGAAAGGGAGCCACGACGAAGTGTGAAACAGAGCTGAGGTCGTGTTCCGAGCGTGGGTTGCCCCGAGCGTGGAGGCTGCCGAGAGAGACGAGGGAGTCCCGGCAAGGCTGCTGTCACCCGAGCCCGGCTCTCGAAGTACTCCTCCGTACTCAGGGCATCAGTAGGGAACACCCTGGTTCCCGAGCACCATTTTAAAGCTGAGCCACTAGGGATCCAGGCCACGGAGCGGCAGCCTGGCGAAAGGTCAAGCAAGTAGCCATCACGGCTGGATCCGAAGGCGGAAGTGAGTCCCTTTGCCTTTTCGCCAGGAGCGGCAGCGGCGCTATGCTCCCTTGGGCCTGAAGAGGGCGTCTGAAACACAACGCCGATCTGCGCCCTCCCTCCACCGCCCAGGTGCGCCTCTCGGAGAGCGGAGTCCTCCAGCCTCAGCAACGGGAGCCAAAGCGGCCACGGCTGCAGAATTCTCCTCCCCGCAGCTTCAGTCGTTAGGGCGAGCGGACGTACCTTTTCTGCGCGCAGGAGCCGGCGCGGGCTCTCCCCAGCAAGCAGAAGCTACTCTCTGCTCCTCCCCATCTGTTGCGCCGAAAAGAAGCCTCCAGAGCGGCACCTCCGGGCCGAGAGCTTGAGAGGAGGAGGAGGAGGAGGAGGAGGAAGGCGAAAGAGTCGCAACCAGAGGCTGCTCCGTCAAGACAGAGACAGACTACTACGGAGACCCTCCGAGACAGACCAGCGCGAACTTGGGGACCGCTCCGTGGAGACAGATTTGCCAGGCAGGGAGGGAGGGAGGGAGGCAGGGGCTCTGGGAAAATGCAGCTACCTCGCTCAGCCGACCTCTTGTTCTCACGGCCAGTAAGTTATTTTTCCTCTTTACCCCCGAACTTGGACACGTAGGATGAGTGGGGAGGGCTGCTTGGCCAGTTGTCTCCCGGGTCAGATTCTTGCGATTCGAAGGCAATAGCGTGCCTTTGGAAGGGGATTTTCGAAAAAAAGGGAGAAAGTTAAAGTTGATGAGGAAGATCGTAATTATTCGGGCACGCTCAATTGGTGTAATACTTTTCACAGGGAAACTCTCACCCACCCACTCACTCCGCCGCCCCAACGGTTATGCACTGAGGAACTTCCAGTTTAAATCCCCGCAGCGAAGGAATGGGGCGCGTATTTTCCTTTCCCAGTGATGGTGCTGCTCAACCCTGAAATAAGAGTAGGAATTAAGGTGCTCCTGAGCGCATGCAGAGGCTATTCCTTCTCCACTGAATAACCCACAGACAGCCCACCTTTACAACAGGAACTAAGGGGATGTCCAGTTCAGAGAGTGAGGTGATGTTTTCAGACAGGGTAGAAAGTAATACTGGCAGGGTGAATGGAGATTTTTAAATTTTATTTTATATCCTGCCTTTATTATTTTTATAAATAATTCAAGATGGCAAACATACCTAACACTCCTCCCTCCTCCTACTTTCCCCACAACAACAACCCTGTGAGGTGGGTTGGGCTGAGAGAGGGACTGGCCCAAGGTCACCCAGCTGGCTTTCAGGCCTAAGGCAGGACTAGAACTCTCAGTCCCCTGGATTCTAGCCCGGTGCCTTCAACCTTAATAAAGGTGGACTTTACTTTGAATGTTTTATCTGGTGAAAGAAATGTGCCAGGTAGTGAGAAAACTGGAATAAATTTGGGGCTCAAATTTGTGGGCAACAGTCTCAGATACTGTTGCTCTTGCTATCTTTTCTAAGAATACATCTATTTTTGTTAAAGGTCACTGGCAAATCACTTACATGTTGCAGCAAAAGGAAGGGTCTGTATTTCCATTTCAAGTTGACTGCTTTTTTTGGTGACATCATAAAGGGTGTGCAGTAAACAAAGGTCTGGGTGCCTCAGCTAAGTGTGGCTCCCTTGGTTTTGGTACATCCAAATCCCTTTTAACTGCTACAGAATGAATCATCTTTTGCTCCAACATAAAGTCGGATTATTGTTTTGCTTGAGAGTAGAGAGGTTAATGTGTGAAAGCACTCATTATTCCTATCTGTAGTTCAACAAAGGAGCAGTTATTCCCATTTCTCAGCTGATATAATGCACAACTGCGGGTGAGCCATCTCCACTAAAAAATAGTTCTGTATGAGTAGTCATAATGTGAACATTTTGTCTACATTATTAGTTTGTGATGGCTATTATTACATCATGGGTGAAGAGTACTCAAGCCCTAGCTGGGATTGAAATTGCAAAATTCATCTCATATCCTATAGAACTCTTGACAAGTCTCAGTTCTTCATTACTAACCATGTATTTTTTTTAAAAAAAACCTTTAATTTTGGCCATGGATAACTTTACAGTTCAGTCAAAAAAAAGGGATTTTTTTTTTTTGCCATACAAATTCTACTTACAGTAGAAGTGCCAGTTGCAGCTCAACCATTTCTATTCTGGAAAATGTTCCTTTTAATTTTAGACACAGCATCCTGCAATCCTATAATAGATTTATAATGGATTTGAAGATCATTTCAGTATTAATGGTTAGGCAGGAGAATGAAGGTTGTTGAAATGATCATGCAGGGTTTTAGCTGTTTGCTGTTTTTGTTCAGCTAAGAATTTTTGACAAGAGAAATAAGGGTAACAGATTTCAAAATATAATACTAAAACATTCAACTGAATTAATTAGAAAAAGGGGGAAGCATGCAGTGAAGCATAGTCAAAGCATTTGAGAATGAGGATCAAGTGATAGGTGATAGGATGTTTATAGGTGATTTGAAAGGCTTCTGGTGATTTGATGTTTATTTTCGCTAGAGATTTGTTGAGGATATGAGTCAGTCCTTTGGGGTAGACCAGACCAGGACACAGACTCCACACTGCCCTGGAGGACTAGAACAATATTTTATTGAAACAGGCTGTAATACAGAATCTTGCAAGCCTGATTGTACTTTACCTTCCTTCCCTCTTTATATGCCAGTGAATCAGGGAGGAGCCTGCCTGAGCCTCTTCCAAATACTACCCTGTTTCCCAGGACTTAAGGAATGTTTCAATCCCCTTTGCTTATACAAGGGTTCTTGCCTATTTCCCTCGTCATCTCCCTGATTCTCTACAATATGCTTCTGAAACATAAGCAGCTTGCTGAAAGAATATTAGGTTGTCTGTCTGTCTGTCTGTCTATCTAATTTTGTCACCGCCCATCTCCCTCAAAAGAGGGAGTCTTTATTTATTTAAAAACATCCCATTGAAAATAAAAAGCTCACAATATCATACATTTGAAGTAAAAAGTAAATAAGAAATATTTTGATAGAAGCAAGGCTGTTCTATCCTCAACTATATCTTGAAGAGAGGGAAGCACAAAAGAAAAAGAAACAGGAAGTTCCCTTTATGTCTTCAATACAGAGACATAAGCCAGTGAGAAACAGACCAGTCCTCTTATCTCTCTCTAGATACTTGCCATAGTGGTCAAAAGAGGCTTATAAGGCGCAAAGAGATACGGTGTAATCTCCATCATTTTTTTTCTGATTGAAAAGTTCAATGTTTCATGAAATTCATTCAAGAAATAGGATCGGCCACTATTATATGTAGTTTAAATACATCTTCCAGGTCTATTGCGGTTCTAAAATATTGAGGAAAGGATGACTTCAGAAGGGTACTTATGCTTGTTTTAAGACTCGGTTCTAAAAGGTAGCCCTGGCGCTCTGGAAAATGGAATCCGTTTGGATGAACCCTATTTCAGATTAGTGGAGCGATGGAAATAAAGCCACAATTTGCCCAGTTCAACTTTTTATATTCTCTGTTTTTATTTGTGAAAACAAACGGCTAGAACTCCAACAGAAAACACCACTGTAGTGGTTGTATAGTAATGAAAGGATCTACATACTTCATAGTGATTGAAATAAGCGAGAAGTAACAAAAAGAGTCACTTGTTGAGATGGGCAGCTATGGAAATTAATTAAATAAATAGGAAAAAATTAAAAATCCACATAATATCCATTTAGTATTAATATAAAATTAATTCAATCCTTATTAAATCTAGACCTTACAGAAACATACTATTTCATCTTCTCATTTTTAGAACACAAAGTCTTTTCAAAAACAGATACAGACTCATATCCTGAATTCATTCCATAATAGCAGGAGGATAAATTTCTTTCACTTTACATAAAACTATCCTCTTCGCTCAGTACAGCTAAAGCTCGTCAAAAAATCACAAATTCCATATTTTAGGAACATAGTTTAGCTCCTCATCACTTTATTATATTTATTTCCAAGATTGTAATTATGTTATGCTTTGAAACAAACAAACAAAAAAACAATTATGAGTGGGCAAGACCAAATTCTAGGAGTTAAAGAATTTAACTCTCAAATTTCTTAGACCATGCACACAGAAATCTGATGTCCAACCTTTTAAAAACACTATTTGAGGGGTTCAGTAGACATGAAATAATGTTTTCTGATGAATTAACTGCATTCTTAAATCATAAGTATATTTTACATTTCTTAAAACCTGGGCCCATTGATTCTAATTCTTCATTTCTGAGTTCAGTTATGTAACTAATGCTAACTTTCAATCTATTTTTAAATTCCATATAAAATTGAACTATTGGTTTCACTTCATGCCCAGTTCAACTTAAGTCTGAATCAGCAATGTGCTAAAGAACTTAAATATCTCATCTCTTACCATAGACAATAACAAAATCAATAAATAGCTGCTACTTTTTAAAAAACCTTTTATTGGCATAGTTGCCCATTCTGAAGAGGATGGAGTCTGCCAGATTTTAAAAGAAAAATGGATGCAAGGAATTTTGTAAAAGGGAAGTCTTTAGTCTGAATGATTTTTCCTTTTAAAAAGGGCTTGTTCACCACCACCATCACCCAGATTTGTTGTGGCGAAATGCCATATATCTTAGAGATGTTTCAAATGGCGCTACATTTCTAAAGAATAAAGGCAGGTATTAGGGAGTTATGATAAATGAAAAGATACATTTAGCGTGTTTGTATCTGTGATAAGCATCAGTATGTAACTTGAGCCTAAATGAATACCATAAAGCTTCAGCATCAGAGTCGTCATAGCACGAAATGTGGGACTGCTCTTAGGTAAACTTTATGACACAGGCAGTATCTCAGGGTATGCTGTGTGGCTTGTCCTCAGGACTGAAGATAGTATCCTCTGCTTCAACCATCTTTGGTGAATGACTGAAATTTCTGAACACGAATACATCCTCTGCTTGGCTTGGGCAGGATTGAGAACATTGGGAAACTCAGAGGAATATTTGGCAAACTGTGGTAAGTTTTCTGCAGTCTGAGAAACCCATTCAAATATTCTTTGCTAGAAGAGGAACATAGGGCAGAAAGTACAATGGAATCAGAGTGGTGATAGCTTTCACTCTGAAGGATCACAGGCAAAGCCTGTGGCAGGAAAGCAGGGAGGCAGGGGCAGACATTTAAGGGAAGCCTGGATAGAGTGTGCCTAAATATTCATGTTCAGAAATTTCAGCCACTCACCAAAGACGGTTGGAGCAGAGGGTACTATCTTAAATATTGAAGACAGATCACAAAGCAAGCCAGATAGTCTGGCATTTATATGGTCATGCTGCTCTTATGACTAGTTTCTCCAGATAGGCTATAAAAGCACAATCTGTCCTACTTGGGTTCAGGTAATTTTGTACATTTTCTTCTATTACTTACTATCACCACATTAATAACTAAGTTAGGAAAGTATACAGTATGTTGTCTTCCATAGGATACACTGAGAATTCCTTTTCTTTATAACCCTTGGCCTGATCTGGCCCATTTTCAAATTAGATCTTTCTTTTGCCAGCTTCTCTCCCATCAAATATGGCCTCATACTGTTCATTTTTTCAGAGAGTTATCTTGCAGATGGACAAAGTCCTGAGCCCCTCTACATAATTACATCCTAACAATATATTGGGTTGGGAAGTATAGCAAGATACAGAAAGCATATAGAGCATGGCTTCTGGAATTATTTCCAACCCATTTACCAGCAGCAGCCATAGGAAGCATATGCATATTTTTCCATGTAATAAAACAATGTATTGTGTGTGTGTTTGCATGCATACGTATTCTGCCCAAGGATTAATCAAGGTAAGTGCATTTGTATTGCCTCTGTGTGTATGTGCACACACACAAATGATTGCAAGGTCTAACCAGGGTGGGTACAGATGTGATGCCTCTGTGTGCAAGAGAGGGAAGATATAATCAAGGGTTGGTGCTGCATCTGTGTGTATTTGTATCTGTGCCTAGGGAAGCATAGGGTAGGCTGCATATGTTCTGCTGTGTGTCATGTGACAGGGAACAAAGCAGGGATGGAATGCACTGAAAAAAATGTTTCCTAGAATGTTTTTTTCCATATCCCTTGGCTGGATCTGATTCAATTTTTAACCCTGTTATTTTTTTTGTTGGCTTCTCCTGCCACACCAAATTTGGTCTACTTCTATTTTGTTTTCAGAGAGTTATCCTGGTGATGGACAAACAGAATCCTGAACCCAGTTACATGTTTTCTTTCTAACATTCTGTTGGTTCGAAAAGAATAAAAAGACTTGTAATCCTAGGGCGGCAGCTTGCAGAAAAAGGCTGCTACACATTTTTAATGTGCACTAATGAATACCTATATAAAAGATACATGAACCATCAATGCTGTTAAATATAAAAAGACCTTGCAGAGGAAAATGAAACATGAAGTATATTTGGCTTTTATTTTTTTAATCTGTTCGATCGTGTCTGATTCTCAGAGACTGCCTGGACAAGTCCCTGCAGTTTTCTTGGCAAGGTTCTTTAGAAGTGGTTTGCCATTGCCTCCTTCCTAAGGCTGAGAGAGAGTGACTGGCCCAAGGTCACCCAGCTGGCTTTGTGCCTAAGACGACTAGAACTCAGTCTCCCGGTTTCTAGCTTGATGCCTTAATTAATTAATTAAAAAAATAATTTATAGTTTTTAAATTCAACCTGACAATGAAACTTAGGATTTTCCCATCAGTTCTGGTGTAATAGATATACTGATGCTCTCTGTCATATGTCTTTGATGAAAAAAATATATGCAATGGGACCTCTACTTGCTTGTCCTCACTACAACATAACTTTAACATTCTATGAAGAAAATATTTGATGCTTCCATTTTCAGTTGGTTGTCTCAGTGAAATAAATTTGTGTCCTTCTTTCTCCACCTTACTACTGATAGTTGCAAAATTCAGCATAAAATTTCAATAGTTATCTCTAAAGTATTGAAGACATTCCAAGCATGCAGCTTATTCTACTATTCTTGTGGATTGACGAAGATTCCTCCATTTGCTGAGGTCCCAAAGCCCTATCTTATTTTGTAGTGTTTCCTAGAACTATCCTTTAAACTTAAAGGGATATTTTCAATAGACATAAATGCTTGTGAAAGGTCTTTTCAAGTCCTGTTCATCAGTTTATTCATTTCCATCACTCAACACTTATTCCCCATCCATCTCTACCTATTCATCAAAACTCATTCTTCCCAGCCACCTCTCTTCTTATATGTAGCTCAATTAATAACAGTGTCTGATCATTTTTCACTGTCTTGCTCAGTGGTGTGGAATGACTGGATGACCTCTTGATTTATGCATTTGCTTCATAATTTTGCTTCATAATCTTCATTGTGCATTTTGCAGAATGAAGCCTCTCAATGGTCATCATTTTCCACAACAAATAGGCCCATCTAAACTAGTAACCACAGTTAAATCTGTACTAGTTATAGATGAACTAGAGGTAAAAAAGAGAATAAGAACTTAATCTGAGCCCCATATAACTCTTATCAAGTGTAGCTTGCTGATTGATAGTGCACTTTTTAACTGTTCAGAAAGGGATTTCTCACAACTGTGGTGGGGCAATTCCAACTGCGAGGATGGGAACTCTCAAAGGAGATAGGGTCATTGATCAATTGGAGTAGTGTTATTTATATGAGGGAAATATGCCATAACTATTAACTTTCCCCAACCTGTTGCCTTCCAAATTGACTGGGCTCCAACTCCCAAATTTCCCTAGCCAACCGAGCCACTGGCCCGGCTGGTTAAGAGATTTAAGCAGACTACTGTATAATCATCATATTGCCTCTTACTGTATAAGTCTGCTTAAATCCTCTAAATTCTTCTGTAACAACAATTTATACATCTTAGTAATAATACATTTACACGTACATATAAACTACCAATACGAATCCAAAATGTTGTCCTTGGGACAAAAGAGATTTTTTTAAAAATCCAAAAAGCCCCCTTGCTGATCACTATAGCATCCTAGATGCTAAATTTAGGAAGAACCCTTAGAAATATCAGGCATGCTCAGGATGCCCCATCTCACAGTAGTGGATTTCACCCTCTGTTCCAGGTCTGTATTTGCCTCCCAAATGGTCAGATACAAAAACAAACACAAAACCTGCCATTGTTCCCATGCCTCCCCCCCCTTTCTTTTATAAAACAATCTAAAATACAAAAATTACATACAGAATAATAATAGAAGACATCTTAAATGCCATTTTTCCAGTTTTCTATAGGTACAGAAAATCCACTTCTATCAATAGCCATCTGTTTAAAATCATCTATGAAGACGAGTCTTCTAATTTTCAGACAGTCTCCCAGTTTAGGTACTACCCTCTGGTATGAAAAACAAACTATTTTAATTTGTTTGATTTTTTTTCTGTACAATCACCCTTCAGATATTTTAAGCTCATCGTCGTATTACCTCTTATTGTATAAATCTGCTGGAAGTTTAGATAGTTCTTGCTTACTTTTTATTTTGCCTTTATTAGCCATGTAATTCCCATATCAGTCCAGTCTTTACCCCAAGGTATCTACAGCAATACCATTTGAAATCCAGATTGCTTGAAAATTATATGGCAATTTCAGTTTTGTTTAACATTTCTAGAATTAATTATTGTAAATTTTCTCTAAGTTATATACGAGGCAGCATTGGCTGATACGGTCTTAAATGCCAAACATGTAAGAGAATTGTGATGGGCAGAATTTTTGCAATTAACTTTGTCAAGCTTTGCCTTATTTCAGAATGTTTTTGACTTTGCAGTATAGCCTACAGCTCTACTATTCCTTGTAGGCTCCCCTATCCAAGTACTCACCCTGCCCAGTCCTGCTTTCCAAACCAAGACAGAGGTGACCAGGGGAGCTGCCACCAGTTATGGCCATCTTTATATACATAGAAACCAAAATAATTTCATCCACTGGAAAGATTCTCAGAAAGCAAATGCTTAAACTTAAGCTCTCTTATACCACAGTTTTAGGGGTGATTTGCTCTTCAGTGATATCACATCATGATAGTTGTGATGGGAGACAGATTCTGATGTTTTGTCATCTGACATTCATCCCTGAATCTTCTTGTGAAGCTATAGTCAAAGTATAAGCTTGATTCAGTTGATGGTATAATGAAGGAAATGGGTTAGGATCCAGGATTTTCCTCTTTTTTGTTGAGTTTCTAAGGGGGATATAGGAGTTTTCATTTTAAAATAATTGTGGTAAACCTATTTTGGGGCTTACATTACAGTTTTTGTCCTATCTCATATTGGTGGAAAGGAGTAGTTCTGTGGGTTGCAAAAAAGGAGCAGTGGTTTAGTTCTTATGGACGCTCAACTATATCAAAAGCTGATATCTTACCTCCAGATAATTTGGAGTTCTATACTTCCCATCAGCTAGAGTTACTATGGTCAGTGTCAAAGGGGTGTGGGATTGCAACCTAAAACATTGCCAACATCATCCAATGCACTTGAGAAGTTTCCATTCCCTTGTTGGTGTAGTTGGTGCTGGTTCAGTTGGAACCTCTCACAGAATGACAGCTGGTTCTGAAACTGTGCTGAAAATAGGGGCATTGTCTTGTTCCCATAAAAGATCATCTGTACTTGGCAGGCAGGTAGGACTTACTAAGCTTCACTCATTGCTCCAGAACAGCAAAAAGTAGCCAGGGTGAATTGACAGTGTGGTCTAAAAGCTCCAAAGTGAGCTAAGGGAACAAGAAAGTTCCAGACACCAGAGGGTTCAAGAGACTGCAAGATCATTCCAAACCAGGTCAGAATCTAACTAGTCTCAGAGTATAACATAAGGATTCCAACAACTTGTCACAGAGCACCCAAAGTGAAGATGTTATACCCACAGCAAGGTTATCTTCCAAATGGTTAGCTTTATCTCAGAAGCTGCAAACTATTCTGGGGGCTACATCAACTCCATCTGGAATATTGATCTATTCCAGATCAATACTAACTCCTAGGTTGGCCTTTACTCTCAAGGATTCCTTTCTTATAGACCTGTACTTTGACACACTCAACGTTCCGATTATCTACCTGGCAGTGCCATTCCTTCCCCAGGCTCAAAGATCAAGCTTCTTGGTCAGTTTTTGGGACTATAAGGCTCACATTGACAAGATTTGGTCCCTGCCAATGATTGTGGACTTGGCTCTGGCATTCATTGGCATTAATCCTCTGTGGAGGCTAAAACAGGCATTTCATAGTTCTTCCAAATAGTATCACACCAGATGAGAGTTTGTAGGTGCAATAAGTTAGAGGAGTACAGACTGTGTGTATTTCCATTGTGTGTAGACAGTACTGTAGAGGACATTTTTGTGCTTTGTCATATTTATTCTTGGTCTTCTGCTTCATCTTCCCAAAACACATTGGTAAACCAAGAGGTTCTTCTAACTCTTTTACTCATCTACTAATTGATACAAAGTGCAGCCACCTGGCAAAGGTGGCATAATAGCGTAAAGTAGCTTCATTAATGGTTCAGTCAGTTTCTGTAATAAATGATTTGTGTGGGTGCATGAGAGAGAGGGAGAGAGAGGTTTAAGTGCAAAAAGTTTAGTTTTCTTAATTCTGATACAGGAGGATATTCAGATGAAAAGCTTCTGTGATTTCTTTCACAGTGGTGCTTCCAAGTGCTTCCTTAATAGTGAGTGGATGTTGCACTGCAGAAAGGACAAAGGAATTGCCTCCTTTAACAGTGCAATTTTCCAATCAGCTTAGATAGTCGATTTTATTTTTTTATTCTTGCATTTCTTGTAACTTCCTAATTTTGCAAAAGTATGCAGTAAAATGTAGGATTAAATGCTGTGATATTCTAGTATCAGCTTACAAAGGGTGCACTGCAGAGTGGTAATAACATGCATTTCTCAGAAATATAAGATCTTTCTTCAGTACTATAAGCAAACACTACCAGGCAATTTTTGACTTACAGGTAGTCCTCAGATTACAACGGCAATTAGGACCAGAATTTCCATCACTAAGTGATCTGATTGTAAAGCTTGATGTCATGTGACCACATTATTAGCGACAGCAGTCTGGGTTGCCATCATAACCCCAGGACCACGCAGGTCATTAAGCAGGAAGAGGTGGGAGCTCCAGGCAAGCAGGCCAGTGGTGAGTAAGGGGGTCCGGGTGTGCTGCAGGCAGGCGCTACGGAGCACAGGCGGGTGTGTGAGCGCCGTGGGTTCTGCAGGCAGGTGCTACAGAGTGTGGGTGGGCAAAAAAGTGGCAGGAGCAGAAGTGACTTCTGACTTCCTGCCAGCTTCCCCATTGACTTTGCTTGTGGGAAGGTGATAGGGAACGTCCGAAATCGCAATCACACGGCCCCGGCTCACTGTGATGTCGTAATTGTGAGCTTGGCTCCTAAGAGCCCAGATCATGATCATGTGACCACAGGGACGCTGCAATGGCCAGAACTCTGAGGACAGGTCGTAAGTCCCCCTTGTTCAGCACCATTGTAACTTTGAACGAGGACTGTTCGTATTCTGAGGGGGATTGGGGGCAGATTGTGCTAGCTGCAAAGTAGCTGTGAAAACCTTTCATTCCAACAGGGGGTATCAAGGATAGGAAAATCTCCTGCAAGTGCTGTTACTTGGTGGGGTTTAGAGCTCCACCACTGAGCGTACAGTGGAAGCTCGTTTAGTTTCCTCCTCTTTTTCTTTTCCAAAACAGTGAGTGAAAGGGTACAGCATCGGCAGAAGTATAATTTCCAAATCATAAGAGGTAATCTCTCTGCTTAAGTCTACTTTGATCAAACCCTACCTGACTACTGTGTGCAGTTCTGGGCATCACATTTTAAGAAGGATTCAGAGAAATAGGAGCAAGTTCAGAGAAAGGAACAGGAGACTAGAAACTAAATCTTATGAAGAAGGATTGAAGGAGCTGCGTATGGTTAGGAACCACACATACTTTTGAGGGGAAATAACTGTCATTCAGTTGATAAAGTTGTTCAAGACACACCTAGAAGTTCTGAAGGTTAGTGCTTTCACAGATACGTCATCACTGTGTGCTGTGAAAAACATTGGAAACAAGGGCTGTTTCAGTCCTCTTCTTACCATCTCCTCATGCTAGCAGTCTCCTTTTATGGAGAGCTTAGAGTGAAATGTATTGGTTTTTGTGGAGGCATTGTGCTTATCTCCCTCCAAGACAAGTATTTTTAAGGCCTGTTTCTTTGCTTTAGACAAATGAGTCCAAAAGAGCCTAATCTAGATATCCAGCTTTATCTTCATTCAGTAGTTTCTTAACCATAACTATCAATTGATAGTTATTAGCATTGGCACTTATTAGCATACTAAAGGTTAAAAAGACCTATATGTCTCAGGGCCTGGGTATCCTGGGGACCACCTTTTCCCAGTAGTTTTGCCTGTTGTCCCCAAAGAGCTGGGAACTGCTAGAAACTGCTCACTGAGCTTTCTATCCTACTGGGAAGAACTGTAGGACAGGAAGAGGCCTGGCTGCAGGTATTGTCCATAGAAGCTCCCCTTCTATGAGGAGGCAAGGATGCCTTTCAAGGATTAATTATTACCAGCAATGCCATACCCAATAAATTTTAAATAATGTAATTGATAAGATTTGGATTTACGATTTTAATTCATTATTATACTGATTTTATATTGTCTTTTATATGTACTGTATGTCTGGAAACTGCCTATAGTCTGTTTGGTTTCAGGGAGTAGATAATCCTATCAAACAAAGCAAAACAGTTTGCTTTCCTCACTAGCTGCCTTCAGATCCAGTGGTTCTGTAGGCTTCTTTGCTGCATTTGCCAACATTTATTTTTATTCTTGCACTATGAATCAATGAAAAACAAAGAACAAATTGATAATGGGAATGGCAGTAAATCATTCTGGTGTGAAATTAATGTATTCAGTTTTGTGGTTAAGCATTCCAAATGAATCAAATAACAATAAAAATAAAGGGAAAGATTTCTTCTACTGTACCTTCTGTCTAGGGACGTGGTGGCGCTGCGGGTTAAACCGCTGAGCTGCTGAGCTTGCCGATCAGAAGGTCGGCGGTTCGAATCCACGTGACGGGGTGAGCTCCCATTGCTAGTCCCAGCTCCTGCCAACCTAGCAGTTCGAAAACATGCAAATGTGAGTAGATTAATAGGTGCTGCTTTGGCGGGCAGGTAATGGCGTTCTGTGTAGTCATGCCGGCCACATGACCACGGAAGTGTCTCCGGACAAACGCCGGCTCTTCGGCTTTGAAATGGAGATGAGCACCGCCCCCTAGAGTCGGACACGACTGGACTTAATGTCAAGAGAAACCTTTACCTTTACCTATACCTACCTTCTGTCTACTGTCAGTTAAGCTGACGAAAGCATGCAAATCATTTAACAAAGTCTGCATTTATCCAAAATACCAGTTACATCAAAATCAGAAACATTAAAAAGCCAGACAAAACCATATTCTTTTTTTTAACTTATGTAAATAGTTCCATCATTTGAAAATAGTCTTTGTTTCATCAGTTAAACGCTAAGGGCAAATGGCAGGAATCTGGATATTATTCTGATAAGTGGTACTGTAATAGACAGTGCTGGAAAGATGTTGGGAGGAGAAAAGAGAAGCTGACTGCAGGACAAATGCTATTTATATCAATCCCAGTTCTGTATTCCTTGGCAACACTGTTAGTAGCAATGCTCATAAGGGATGATACTCACAGATAGAAATTCCTTTTGTGGGAAAAATGCCTTAATTGGGAGCATAATACCCAAATGTTGCAGGTTCCATAGCACAAGTGGCATAAATGTTACTCTATGATTGGAAAGGAAATAAGAGTTAAGACGACATGGAGTAGCAACTTCAAGAGCTTTAGTAAAGAACTAAATAATGCTTGCATTCCCATGATGAGTACTGCTTGACTGCTGTTACTTCCATGTTGATTAATTTTGTGGGTATATAAGCTAGCTACCTAATGAGCACTGTGGCATAGATCTCTTCTTGAAATTACTGTATTCTTTCAAGATAGAAAATGCTACCCACAGAATTTTGTACAGTTTGGTATAATTGTATTTGATGTTTAGTAATGTTTGAGTCTATTATTGTAAATAACCATGTTGGGTGGGCATTATGAGAGTTATAAACAGTAGTCGACTGGAGCCAGCTTGTCCTGGCTCACAAGAGCTGATTGAACCAGCCTGTGAAAGGTGTTTATACATTATATACTTACACGCCTATCAAAGAATGAGTTGTAACTGAATAGTGCCTATTTCTATTTCTGTAGATATATGCATATATGTATATGTATCTATAATATCCATATGATTGCTTTGTCCCTTACTCTAATTTTCTAAAAATCAGGAGGAGTCTGCTACTATCTTTCCAGACTAACAGATTTTGCTAAAAGGCACAAGCTTCATCAGATGCATGGAGTGGCTAAACTGGTGTAAGATTAAATTGAGATGAGGAGGGAGGAAGGGGTGGGGGAGACAGGGTGGTTGCAGGCTACAGGTGAGGCAGATTACAAATACCTGATCAATTAATAGTTGTCATGTGTTAACAACCCATTGTGTGGGGTGACTTTCTGGGATAGCCTGAAACCTTTTGAAGGATGAGTTCAGCAGTCTCTCACTTAACTATGCTGTAATGTTTCTTTTTTTCCAAAATGGCTACAAAATGACTACTCCATCTGTAATGGAGTGTCCTGGGAGGTGGAAATGCTCTGATAGTATTTTGTCCTTGTTTTGAGTCCTAATGTTAAACTTGTGTACATTTTGTGCGAAGTTTGGCCTGCTTGACCTGTGTAGAATCTAGAGGGGCATTTTGCTAGCAGACAATGGAATATATTGTATTAGAGCATTGTTTCTCTACCTTGGCAACTTTAAAATGTGGAAACCCTGCATTAGAGGAGAAGCATGTGAAGGTGCCTCTGAGTGTGTGTGGTTAGTTGGGCTTGTGATGGTGCTGATGGCTCTCCTAATTTCCCACATTCTTTTGGTTTGAAAAAGAAGACAATATTTTATTTACAAAACAAATTTGGAACCAACTTTTTGATTCCAAATTTGGAATCAAAATGGGCCCCTTTTAAAGGCAATGTATTATTTGAAGCCTTAAACAAATTTGTACATTTTAACATTCCAAGTACTGAATAAGTATCAATTATATCAATTAAGACCAGAAGGGGGAAAAAAATCAAAATGGAAAGCCTATTTAAAAGCCAAGGGGGTGGGGGGGAACACCACCTTTGACAGAAGAGTTCTGCAATCAAGGATCTAGCACAGAAATGATCCTATTCTATCAGTCTAGCCTTTCTTGGGGATTCATCATACAGAAAGGCCTTTAAAGTAAATCTTAATCCCAGCAGGTTCAAAACCATCTAATTACCCCATTTTGCATTAACTTCACTCTAAAATCTCTTTAAGGGCACCCTCATATAGTGGTCATTGTAGTAATTTAAATAGGAAGTGATTTAAGTCAATCGATACGATGACATCTACCTTTTCCAACAAAGGGTACAACTGATTCATTGGCATACTTACACACCTATCAAAGAATGAGTTGTAACTGAATACTGCCTGTTTCTGTAGATATATGCATATATGTATATGTATCTATAATATCCATATGATTGCTTTGTCCCTTACCCTGATTTTCTAAAAATCAGAAGGAGTCTGCTACTACCTTTCCAGACTAACAAATTTTACTAAAAGGCACAAGCTTCATCAGATGCATGGAGTGGCTAAACTGGTGTAAGATTGAATTGAGATGAGAAGGGAGGAAAGGTTGGGAGAGACAGGGTGGTTGCAGGCTACAGGCAAGACCGATTACAAGTACCTGATCAATTAATAGTTGTACCCCAAAGTACCGCAGCTGGACATCATATGGCACCAAGAGGCTGTATCTCCTATTCCAGGCTAGCTTCTATACTGACCAACTGTGATTGCCTTCACACTTTGTGCTACACCATATTATGATTTGTTTGGTCTTGGCTTTGTGTTTTGTGTGAACCCAGGAATTGTGATTTGTAACCCATGGTTAATCCATGACATGGATTGATTTGTAAACCTAGCCAATACTGCCATTTTGCCTGGACTGAACTTCGTCTTTTTAATCTAAGTCTCTCACTATGTCTGGACATTATGATTGGGTAGGAGAAAGTAGATTAAATGAAATTATTTTCCATTTCATTTAATTCTATAACATGGGAATGAATTTGGTACAGATACAGTCACATATTCCATCCCTTTCTGGAAATCACTGCTACTTACTGAGATTTGTTGCCTTCTGGCTTAGATGACTTTAAAATAATATTTAACAAAAAAGGAAATTGACAGGTCTAGCATTCACTGCTAGCCACAGCACATCTTTATCAGCTGCAATTGTAATCATTTTTAGTAGGTATTTACAGGATTGTATTGCAAGGACTTGATGCTGTGCGGCAATTGCGTGGAACTGCTGATGCCTTCAAGTTTGCTCTGGGCTTTTGAGAGTCAGAAAAGCAGATGCTGATATATGATTCTCCAAGATTTCTTGTTGCAACTTGCCCTGAGTCAGAATATACATCTCAGCTGCTTTTCCCAGATTTGGTGGGTGGGTAGAAGAGGGGGTTTCCAGTGTATTCCATGTATCCCTCCCTTCTCAGCAGGTCCCGCAGAGAGTTTAGAGGTTGGAAATCAGAGACATTTCAACACCTCCCCACCCCCACCCTTCCCGGATAGGTTCCTTGGAAGGCATTGTACAAAGAGGATTCTGGATCGTATCACCAATGCAGCCTCTAACATTTCTACAAAAACATAATTCCTTTTAGACATTTTAATTTATTGTAACCTTTTCAGTCTGGTACAAACCAGAGTATTTTTTTTTTAAAGCCATGAATGCAGCACAGAGCAATAGGGAAAGAGGGCTAACAGACCTGCTTATATATTTAAGGGCACTGGTTTTTCTGAGATAAGAATAACTGAATGCTGTACAAAAATGTATGTTCAAGCCTTTATGAGGTCTAATTATATAGGCCCACTGAAGCAGGGAGACCCAGTTTGGTGTAGTGGTTAAGGCACTGGGTTAGAAACCGGGAGACCCCGAGTTCTAGTCCCTCCTTAGGCACAAAGCCAGCTGGGTGACCGTGGGCCAGTCCCTCTCTCCCTGCCCTGGGAAACAGGCAAGGGCAAACCACTTCTGAAAACATTGCCAAGGAAACTGCAGGGACTTGTAATCACAATAAATATAATCACAATAGAAAGCAGAGAATTAAACAATTTAAAGTTGATAACAGATCACGAGAATAAATTTTAAAATCCTTGTATTAAGAAGTGCTTACTGAGACTTACACTACTTGTGTCTGTGTCTTAAGGACTTTATTAGGTACCTTTCTAATAAGAGGATATGAACTAAAAAGGAATGGTGCTATCAGTGATATTATCCACCCAACAAGCATTTAAGATATGAAATGTAATGGATGTGATGGATATGAAATATAATTTGGTGGCCATTTGGAAGAATGAGAGTTCACCAAGCGTGGTAGCTAAGGTTGGTCAACAAGGTCCTATGTAAAATTCTCAAACTATCTGATTGATTATGTGCCATCAAGCTGTTTTCAACTCCTAGCAACCACATAGGTAGATTTTTCTCCATGATGATCTATCCCTGACCTGGTCTTTCAGATCCCCCAATGGTGCGTAACTGAGTCCATCTACCTTGCTGCTGGTGGTCCTCTTCTTCTCTTTCTCCTAACCCAGAAATTCTTCTAAGGGTGGATCATGAGCCCTTAGAAAATCCCTTAGGGGATGGACAGTTGCCTTCCCTGAAAGTCCTTTTCAAACAGACTTTATCAGTTTGATGCAAAAGTATACTGAATGCAAAACAGTGCAATGGTTCCAGAGTCCTATATAAAGCCTGTGCATTTTTTTTAACACACCAACTTTGCTTTTCAGGGGAAGAGTAATCATGCCTTGAAGGCATGAGACTTCAGTAGAAAGCTCTATCTGATTTCAGTAGAAAGCTGACTATGCTGAGGAAATTACCTGAAAGGGGAGGAAGAAGAAGTGATAAGTTGCAAGTGTAGTGGGAGAGATTTACAGCCACCTAGCACCAGGCTTGGATGAAAGAAGCTATAATTTTTATCTTGGTGTGACTGCCTGAGAGAGAGCAAACCAAAAGCAACTTATGAGTCTGCCACTGTTTTGCAAACTGCCCCATTTTAGAAGCAGTTTAAGAGAAGCAGATTTAATACAGCTTTAAATTATATTGGGGGTTCTTTGACTTTTCCAATGTAATTGTTTTACTCTATAAAGTTGTATCATTGTATGTATGTATGTATGTATTTATTTATCAAATTTGTCACTGCCCATCTCCTCCCACCAGAGGGACTCTGGGCGGTTTACAGCAAAATAATAAAAAAACAATAAATATATAATAAAATCCCAATATAAAAGTGCACTATAAAACCATTTCACATAGTTACTAAATATAAATAAAATCCAGATGGCCGTGGTCTCATTCAGTCCTTCTGTAGGAGGGGCACTTCAAGGCACTAGCTAACCCCAAGTATGACTATTCTCCTCCCCGCCCCAAGCCCGGTGGCAGAGCCAGGTCTTCAAATTCCTCCGGAAAGCTAGGAGCGATGGGGCTAACCTCACCTCCAGGGGCAAGATGTTCCAAAGGGTGGGCGCTACTGCAGAGAAGGCCCGCCTCCTGGACCCTGCCAGATGGAATTCTCTTACTGATGGGGTCCACAACATGCCCTTTCTGCATGATTGGGTGGGACGGGCTGATGTAGCGGGGAAGAGGCGGCCCCTCAGGTAGCCTGGTCCCATGCCATGTAGGGCTTTAAAGGTGATAACCAACACCTTGAATTGGACCTGGAAGCAAACTGGTATCCAATGCAGCTCGTGCAGTAAAGGTGTTATGTGCACCCTTGGGGTGCCAAAAGTAGCCTGCGCAGCAGCATTCTGGACCAACTGAAGCTTTCGGATACTCTTCAAGGGTAGCCCCATGTAGAGCGCATTGCAATAGTCTATATGGGAGATAACAAGGGCATGAGTGACTGTTCGAAGGACATTCCAATCCAGGAAAGGGCATAACTGGTGCACAACACGAAGCTGCGCAAAGGCCCTTCTGGCCATGGCTGCCACCTGCTCTTCAAGCAGGAACCAGGAGTCCAAGAGGACCCCCAAGTTACGCACCAGGTCTGTCTGGGGCAGTGCAACCCCATCCAGAACCAAAGATGACAAAGTCCTGGATACGGAAGAGCCCTTAACCCACAACCACTCCGTCTCACCAGGGTTCAGCCAAAGCCTGTTGTTCCCCATCCAGACCCCCACAGCCCCCAGGCACCGAGAGAGGGCAGTCACACCATCACTTACCTCACTCAGGATGGAGATATACAATTGAGTATCATCAGCACATTGATGATACCTCATCCCATGGTGACGGATGATCTCACCCAGCAGTTTCATGTAGATGTTGAATAGGAGAGGAGAGAGAACCGTACCCTGCAGCACCCCACAAAGGACGGGTTGAGGATCGGATCTCTCACTCCCTATCACCAAGTAGGACCGGCCCTGGAGGAAGGAGGTGAACCAGCGCAAAACCATGTCAACCACCCCAACTCCCTGAGCTGACCCAAAAGGATACCATAGTCAATGGTATTGAAAGCCGCTGAGAGGTCAAGAAGAGCCAGGATGGATGCACTACCTGCATCCCACTCCCACCAGAGATCATCCATAAGTGCGACCAATGCCATTTCCATCCCATATCCGGTCCTGAAACCTGACTGAAAGGGGTCTAGATAATCCGTTTCCTCCAGAACCCTCTGGAGCTGCAATGCCACCACTTTCTCAATCACTTTCCCCAAAAAGGGCAGATGGGAGACTGGACGAAAATTATCCAGTACAGTAGGGTCCAGTGATAGTTTCTTGTGGAGGGGCTGTACCAGTGCCTCCTTAAAGGCAGTTGGAAACACCCCTTCCCTCAAGGATGTATTAACCATCGCCTGGACCCAGCGACATGTCAGCTCCCGAGCTGCTTTCGCTATCCCGGAGGGACATAGGTCTAGATGACAGGTGGTGGCATTTACTGTCCAGCGAATCCTGTCCAATTCCTCAGGTCCAACAGGATCAAACTGTTCCCAGATAACTGGGTAAGTATGCTCCCTTGGTATCTGTAATGATTGCCTATTCAAAATCACCATCAGACTCGCACAGGGCTTTCATGGATATCTGATTTAATAATGAATAGTATGCAGGATCACAAGCAAAGCTGAGAATAGGAAAAGTGTGGGATGTCTCCCAATAAATCCCCAAGCAACTCCCAATCCCTCCCCCCAAAGTCAGTACAATTCCATGATCCAGGTGCCCCTAACGGTTCCTGCTGGTCTGTGGGAAATGTCCTTGACAAGGCGAGATAACCCAAACATGCATTCCTCATTCTTCATTCCTCACATCGCAGCCTGGTACAAGGAACAGGAGCAGCCCCCTCCCATACAGCAACTCATGTCAGCCCCACGGCATGGGAACCTGTTACGATGTTTTTCAGGAACATTGGAACAGTAACCATGACAGTATCTCCACAGACCATGCCTCACGCTTGGAATCTAACGTAGAGCGGATTCGAGCGATTTTATCCTGCAGATGCTCCGAAAACTCGTCTGCACAGCCCTGCAGGTGGGTCACAGGGCCCACCTTTCCCAAAAGGGATTGAGTGATTTTAAACAGGGCCATTGACTGGCATTCTGCCGACATGGTAAGGGCAGAGAAGTATTGACACTTCGTCACTCTTATTGCCACCAGGTAGGCCTTAATAGCAGCTCTAACCAATGTTTGGTCAGATTCGGTCTTTGTCTTCCTCCAGCGGCACTCTAGACATCTCTTAATCCTCTTCAGAACTCTCAGCTCCTCTGTAAACCATGGGGAGCATCGGGTATGATGAGTAAGACAGGTCGCGCAGGCGCGATCCTGTCCAAGGCCCAAGCCACCTCTCTATTCCAGGTGGCGGTCAGGGCCTCCACTGGACCGTGCAGCAGATCCTTGGGTATAACCCCCAGCTCCCTCTGAAACCCTATCAGGTCCATCAGTCACTGGGGGCAGACCAAGCCTCCCTGCTGCATAGCAACCTCCCTGCCTGAGCTGCTGGAGGCCATTTTGGGGTTGGCAGTAGAGTTCCCCAGGCTTATGGATCTGGGGGACTTCAACCTGCCGTCCCTGGGGCATGCCTCAGAGGCAGCTCAGGAGTTCATGGCTACCATGGCAGCCATGGGCCTGTCTCAGATTATTTGGGACCCGACTCGAGACAGTCACCCCGGACTTGGTTTTCTTGTCAGAGCAGTGGCAATGTGACCTGAGGGGAGAGTTACAGCTATCCCATTGTTATGGTCAGATCACACCCTGGTGGCCCTGAGATTCTCCTATGACACCCCCCTCCGCAGGGAGGCTGGACCCATATCCATGCCATCCCATGATCTCCCTTTTTAGCTACTAAAATTATATACAGGTAGTCCTCTGTTAACAATGATAATTGGACTGGAATTTGCCATAAGGCCCTGCTGCAAGGCCCTGCAGAGTGTGGTGGAATGCAGCGAGGCCCAGCAGAGTGGAGCAGAGGCCCAGTGAGCGGAGCGCGGCAGGCCGAGGTGCTCAGCAGAGCGTGGAAAGCCAAGGCACAGTAAGCCAAGGCATAGTGAGTGGAGTGGTGGAGTTTGGCGGACCAGCGGACCTCTGGCAGGCCTGGTGGACTGGGGGCTGGGGAAGAACCTGCAACTGTCCCCTCCTCGTGGTGAATTTGCCTTGCTGGAACCCCGCTGAGGCAGCGAATCCCAGCGGCAGGTCCCAGCCTTGAGGAGTGGGGCGTGCTAGCATGATGGACTTTTCAGCAAACATCATAGTGGAGGACTGGTTGCTCCCCCAATTACTGGGGGGTGGCAGAGGGTTTTAGGATACCCTCGGTGTGAGTGGGGTACTCCCTGTCAGGTGAGAGACATATGGGGAGCCCTTGTTTTTCATTTGTGTAAGAGTATCCCCCCCTCAGTGATAGATAGGGGAGGGTAGGAGTGGGTGGGGTACCCCCATAATCAGTGAGAGATTGGGGGCGTAGTGAGTGTGTGCATATGTGTATGGGTGGTGGCTAGGCCCAAACAATGCCGAGAGCGAGAGCTGGTGCGCTGGGAGGGCCTGCCATCACTTGAGGCTGATTGTGCGTGGGAGGTTGGGTGCGTGGAGGAGGGGACCCTTGTTTCAATCCAGGGTTTCTGGAGGTCCGGGAATGGAGGCAACTGGGCTTGGAAACTCTGGGGGCTGTAGGGCGGGTCACTCTATTGAGGTGGTGACGGGCTAGGGGTGCTATGGTGGGAACCGGAGGGTGGGCCATCTTTGGGGAAGACGCCCCCGGTGTTTGTTACCGGTGGTGTGTTCTGGCCCTCTGTGTTCAGAGCCAGGCCCTGGTCAGCAGACCCTTGAGGGCCCCGGCTTCTGACTGCTGCTGCTTGATGCCAGGTCAGTTAACAGCAAGGCCCCCCTTATATGTGATTTAATCACAGAGGAGGGGGCGGACCTGGCGTGTATCACTGAGACCTGGCTGGGCCCAGAAGGGGGGGTAGCCTTTTCAGAAATGTGCCCAGCCGGGTTTCATGTGTGGCATCAGCCAAGATGCCGGGGCAGGGGAGGAGGGGTAGCAATTGTGATCTGAGAGTCTCTAGTAGCCTTCAGGGGTGTTGGTCCACAAGTGGCTGGTTGTGAGACCCTGTTCTTCAAGTTGGGTGCCCAAGAACAGTTGGGAGTGTTGCTGCTGTACCAGCCTCCCTGCTGCGTGGCAACCTCCCTGCCTGCGCTGCTGGAGGCCGTCTCGGGGCTGGCGGTGGAGTACTCCAGGCTTATGGTTCTGGGGGACTTCAATCTGCCATCCCTGGGGCGTGCCTCGGAGGCGGCTCGGGAGTTCATGGCCACCATGGCGGCCATGGGCCTGTCCCAGATTATTCGGGACCCGACTTGAGACAGTGGCCTCACCCCAGACTTGGTTTTCTTGTCGGAGCAGTGGCAATGTGATCTGAGGGGAGAGTTAGATCTGTCCCCATTGTCATGGTCAGATCACGCCCTGGTGGCCTTGAGATTCTCTGGTGCTGCCTTACTCCTCAGGGAGGCAGGACCCATTCGATTGGTCTGCCCCCAGCAACGGATGGACCCAGTAGGGTTTCAGAGGGAGCTGGGGGTTATACTCAAAGATCTACTGCATGGTCCAGTGGAGGCCCTAGCCACAGCCTGGAATAGGGAGGCGGTGGGGGCCTTGGACAGGATTGTGCCTGTGCGACCTCTCTTGCCTCATCCAACCCGGCACACCCCATGGTTTACGGAGGAGCTGCGGGTTCTGAAGAGGATTAAGAGACGTCTAGAGCACCTCTGGAGGAAGACAAGGACCAAATCTGACCGAACACAAGCTAGAGCTGCTATTAAGGCCTACCTTGTGGCAGTAAGAGCGGTGAAACACCAATATTTCTCCGCTCTTATTGCATCCACAGAATGCCGCCCGGTGGCCCTGTTTAGGATTACCCGATCCCTTTTGGGTAAGGGGAATTCAGTGATCCACTTACAGGGCTGTTCAGAGGAGTTTTCTGAGCATCTGCAGGATAAAATAGCTCAGATTCGTTTTAAGTTGGACTCTTAAGTGCGAGGCACAGCCTGGGGAAATGCTGAGGGGACGTACTTACCTTGCTATCTGGGAACGGTTTGATCCTGTTGGGCCTGAGGAAGTGGACAGGATCCTCTGGACTGCAAATGCAACGACATGCCATCTTGACCCTTGTCCCTCCTGGCTGGTAAAATCAGCCTGGGACGTGACTTGTGGTTGGGTCCAGGCAATGGTTAATACATCCTTGAGGGAGGGGGTGTTTCCGGCTGCCTTCAAGGAGGTGCTGGTACACCCCCTCCTCAAGAAGCCATCCCAGGACCCTACCATACTGGGCAATTTTCTCCCTGTCTCCCACCTTCCCTTTTTGGGAAAGGTGGTTGAGAAAGTGGTTGCGTTGCAGCTCCAGAGGATTCTGGAGGAAACGGATTATCTAGACCCCTTTCAGTCAGGTTTCAGGCCAGGATATGGGACAGAGAATGCATTGGTTGCACTTATGGATGATCTCTGGTGAGAGCGGGATGGAGGGAGTACATCCATCCTGGCTCTTCTTGACCTCTCAGCGGCTTTTGATACCATTAACCATGGTATCCTTTTGGGTCAGCTCAGGGAGTTGGGGGTGGGTGGTGTAGTCTTGCGCTGGTTCACCTCCTTCCTCCAGGGCCAGTCCCAATCGGTGGTGATAGGAGAGGAGAGATCTGCCCCTTGACCCCTCCATTGTGGGGTGCCACAGGGTTCAGTTCTCTCTCCTCTCCTATTCAACATCTACATGAAACTGCTGGGTAAGATCATCCGTCACCACGGGATGAGGTATCATCAATATGCTGATGATACTCAGTTATATATCTCCATCCCGGGTGAAGTAAGTGATGCGGTAGCTGCCCTCTCCAGGTGCCTGGGGGCTGTGGCGGTCTGGATGGGGAACAACAGGCTTCAACTGAACCGTGGTAAGACGGAGTGCTGTGGGTTGATGGCTCCTCTGTATCCGGGAAGTTATCATCTTTAGTTCTGGATGGGGTTGCATTGCCCCATTCAGACCTGGTGCATAACTTGGGGGTCCTGCTTGATGAGCAGGTGGCAGTCGTGGCCAGAAGGGCCTTTGCACAACTTCATGTTGTGCACCAGTTATGCCCTTTCCTGGATCGAGAGGCCCTCCGAACAGTCACTCATGCCCTGGTCATCTCCCACATAGACTATTGCAATGCTCTGTACATGGGACTACCCTTGAAGACTATTCTGAAGCTTCAACTGGTCCAGAATGCGGCTGCATGAGCAGTTATTGGTGCCCCAAGATCGGCACACATGGCACCACTGCTGCGCAAGCTGCACTGGGTACCGGTTTGCTTCCGGGTCCAATTCAAGGTGTTGGTTATCACCTTTAAAGCCCTACATGGCATGGGTCCAGGTTACCTGAGGGACCGCCTCACCCCCCTAACATCGACCTGTCCCACCCGGTCATGCACAGAGGGCGTGCTACGAACCCCACTGGTAAAGGAATTCTACCTGGCGGGGTCCAGAAGGCAGGCCTTCTCTGCAGGGGCGCCTGCCCTCTGGAATATTCTGCCCCTGGAGGTGAGAGAGACAGGCCCATTCGCTCCCAGACTTCCGGAAGAACCTAAAAACCTGGTTCTGCCTCCTCGCTTGGGGTGGGCGGGGCACCAGTTCATCTTGGGGTTGGCTATTATAGATCTCTCCCCAACTAACAAGATCTGCACTGCTGGATTTTATATTTTATATTTATTTTATTTTTATAGAGTTATTTATATTGTAATTTATGTGTTTTAATTCTGACTGTAAACTGCCCAGAGTCCCCTTTTTGGGAGAGATGGGCGGTGATAGAAATTTGAAATATAAATAAATAAATAAAATTTCTCCCATTAAGCGATGAGGTTGTAAAGCACAATGTCACTTTCAGCGAGTTTCCAGTCGTGCAGCCTGTGAAGTATACTAGGTCCAATATTAGAAACAACTCAGACACATTAGCCAGAGTTAAGAGTCTATTTACATACATATAGCTTTGTACAGAAGTCTTCTGCTTAGCAGCATACAGATGGTTTCCACAGCACAGTTCAATGAAACAAAGTAACAGCATCCAGTGCAAGGTGAAGAGAGAGAATACACAGATCATAGTATACTCTTATACAATCTATTGTCCAATAGAATCATACATTACATCATCTCATTACACCATGCAACCATATTACACATTTCATCATCTTATTTCTTCAGCTTCCTCCTGTGTCATCAGCTTCCTACTCAACCATAATGACACAGCTAAATTGCAGATCAAATGACTCAGCAATTTCTATCATAATAATTTCTATTCTGTTGTGTAAATTCTGATGTATATTTTTACAAGCATCAACAGTCACATGACTGCATTGCTTAGCAACAGCAATCCCAGCAGTTCCCATTACCATCTTTAATTGAAGTTCACTGGTTGTTAAGTGAGGACCTCCTCACAACTTCCTGCCGGCTTGCAACAACCAAAGGCGGTGGGAAAGCTGGCAGGAAGTTGCAAGTTCCAGGTGGCTTGCAAGCAGGCTGGCAGGCAGGTAGGTGGCTGCTGTCAGGTGCAGGAGGGTGTAGGATGGGCCAGTTCAGCATGACCACAGCAAGGCTTGGGGAGGCTGCTACTGGGTGCCGGAAGGCATGCAAGGGAGTGTGAGGGACTGGTGTGGTGCGACCATGGTGAGGCTCAGGAGGCTGCTGCCAGATGTGAGAGGGCGGGTGAGAGACTGATGCAGCAGGGCTTGGGGTGGCTACTGCCGCAGGAGGGGGCGCAAGGGGCCATGCAGTGCAACTGCAATAAGGCTTGGGGAGGCTGCTACCAGATGTGTGTATGCGTGAGAGGGGCTGGTGTGGCACGAGCGCTGCGGGTCTTGGGGTGGCTGCTGCTGGGTGTGGGAGACTTACCAGAGCAACTTGCGATCTTCCCTGCCAGCTTCCCCACTGACTTTGCTTGTGGGAAGCTGGCAGGGAAGGTCGCAAATGGCAATCATGTGACCGTGAGAAACTGCAGCCATCATATGTGTGAGCTGGTTGCCAAGCACCCAGATTGCGATCATGTGACCATGGGGGTGCTGGGATGGCTGGAACTTCGAGGACCAGTTGCAAGTACCACTCGTGGTACTTTGAGGTACCTACTTCGAGGACTAGTTGCAAGTGCCATTGTAACATTGAATGGTTGCTGAATGAGCGGTAACTAACCGAGGACAACCTGTAGTGTCTTTTAGAATCTGTAATCTCTTATTCACCTAGAACATTAGATTTTTTAACTAAAATCACCATTCCTCTTCCAACTTTATCATCTTAAATTATAAGCCACTTTCTTAACTATTCCATTGAACCTTTTATATTCCAAGTCACAAATGTCTTTATCATTTTAAAAAAAAGGAATGATTTTTTTTAAACTGGCAATTGCATTTAAGAAAAATTTTAAAAAACTGAAACTTCTTAAACATCGAATAGATCATTATTAATGAAATTCTTATTAAGAAGTAACTTTTGGAAACCAAATTTTTCTAACAAAAATGCCATACTCAAAATTACTAACAACTCTATTTATACAACACTCTAAATAACCACCCAGAGTCCTCCATTGGGGAGATGGGTGGTGACATAAATTCAATAAATTCAATAAATAAATAAATAAATAAATAACTAATAAAAAGAAAAAAAAGTAATTAAAATCTAAAGAAAAAAAAATTGGATATCAGGACTTCTGATGGTGACATGCCAAGGACTTTGATTCCTCTGTTTTGCTTCCCCTGAAGTTGCAAATTGGGGGCTATGAAAGGGGGGGAAAAAGAAAAAAAGTGATTCTGTAGGGTTAATTAGCCCATCAATCCTTCCAACCAATGAATCATTTTTGAGTGGATTGTTAGGATACTGCAGTGGCTTCCTGGATAGTCCAGAAAGCATTTTACTATAGCTTCTTTTAGAATCTCTTTATGATTCTAACCTAAACGGAGCAGATGCATTTGCTTGTGGTTTTCCTGTCCTTGAATACAATCCAGGGCTTCTTGGCAGGCCACCAATTATTTAGTTGTTATATCTCAAGCAGTTAATAGTGCAATTAATTTCTCATTTACTTCAAGCTTAACTTTGTATTCTTTTAGCTTCTTGTTCTCCCTATCAGCTAATTGACCTTGTCAGCTTATTCAGAGGGCCAACGATTGATTGATTGATTGATTGATTGATTGATTGATTGATGACAAGAATATCAATGTTAATAATATCCCAAGCAATGAAATTTCTGGTGTAAATTTGAATATCTTCTATCTAAACTAGAGTTTCAGCCATAGTTCCCACTTGATAAGGTGGTGGAGGTTGTCACAGAAATAATAATTTGCAAATAATTGTTTGTTGCCCAGTGGCTGTCCCAATTAACCAGACAGCGGTAGGAAAATAACCGGTATTTATTTCGCAATTGCAAACCTTAAACATTTGATCAAATGTGATGCCTCACCAGCAAACAGGCTGAGTGAAAGACCCCAGCACAAACTAATCTAAACTTTTATGCCCAAGAATATGCAAATACAATTGTGTCATGGTTTCCATGGCGAAATCAGGCTAGCACCAGAAGTAACAGTGTTTGCTATGGAACTTTAGGTTTCAAGGCTCCCCCCACCCTACTGCCATGAACTAACTTTTACATTTTCCAGAACTTAATATTCTCCTAGAGTTAGCCTAACTAATGCCACCTTTAAATTCTCTAACATGGTAGGTGGTTTCTCCTAAAGCCTCACTACCCAACTCTGTGATAGCCTCTCCAAAAGTTGAGGCTAGGGTTGTGGTGTGAAAAAAGGAGATAAAGCTACTTCCTGAATTTATGAGGCAGTCTCTTCCCGGAAGCAGCAAAACAGTTGCATACAGGTAGTCATTGGTCAGAGAGCCAGTTTGGTCTGGTGGTTAAGGTAGTGGGCTAGAAACCACGAGTCTGTGAGTTCTGGTCCCGCCTTGGGCGCAAAGCCAGCTGGGGGACCTTGGGCCAGTCACTCTCTCTCTCAGCCCAAGGAAGCAGGCAAGGGCAAACCACTTCTGAAATCTTGCCAAGAAAACTGCAGGGACTAGTCCAGCAGTTGTGGAGAATCGGACATGATTGAATGGCCAAAAAAAAAGCGCCCTCAATTAATGCCATTCATTCAGCAACCATTCAAAGTTACAACAGTGCTGAACGAGTGGTGGTTATGACCGGTCCTCAAAGTTCTGGCCATTCCAACACCCCCATCCCAGCACCTCTGGTCACTTGATTGCAATCTGGGCACTTGGCAACCAGCTCACACAACAGTTGCACCATCCCCTGGTCATGTGATCACCATTCAAGACCTTCTCTGCCAGCTTCCCACAAGCAAAATCAATGGGGAATCTGGCAGGGAAGGTTGCAAGACACTCCTGTAAGTTGCTAGCACTCCTGCTGCTTTTTTTCCCAAGGTGCCTGGCTACAGAGTATTCCCAGGGCCACAACGAGGGTCTATGTCACCCGGGGCAAACATGGATTCCGCGCCCATTTTGGCACCCCCCCAGCACTCATTTTGCCCCCCCCGCGCTCATTTTGGCGCCCCACCAGCGCGGCGCCCAGGGCACATGCCCCGGTTGCCCCCCCCCCAGTTGCGGCGCTGAGTATTCCATAGTGTGCATGTGCCCACAGCACCCCCTGCACCCACAGTGGTCACCTGCGCATCTTCCCCCACCTGGCAGCAGCCACCCCACCACACTTGTGCCATGCTGCAGCAGCCACTTACCTGCCGACCGGCCTACTTGTGAGCAGCCTGGGACTTGTGACTTTGTGCTGCCTTCCCTATTGACTTTGCTTGTTGGAAGATGGCAGGAAGTTGCAAGGAGGTCCTTGCTTAATGACCTGTGATTCTCACTTAACAGAGCCAACCAGGACTGCCGGGATTGCTGTCACCAAGTGATGCGGTCATGTGACATCACATCACTTTATGACTGCATCGCTTAGCAACAGAAGCTCCAGTCCCAATTACCATTGTTAAGCAATGACTGTCTGTACAGTGTTTTAGTTACCATCTCTCTTCTAACACAGTCCAGTACTTTTATAGCTAAAGTGGGGGAAAAAAATGATAGGTGTTTTAGCATGTTGTCACCATTGACAAAATGAATGGATTATGTAGATGCTAATAACTTCTAGATTCCCTGAATTACTTGTAATTATTGCAATACATGAACATGTTTTATTCAAAAAGATGATATGTCTTGCTATATTAAAGTATCATTTATCAAAAGACATTCATTATGAAATTGCTCTGGATCTCAATAGAAGATCCTGAAGATTGCAAATGCATCCAGAAGATTAGAAATGCCAGACAAATCTCTAGGAAGGGTAGGTTACCCACTAAAACCATTGATACAATTTTAGACCCTGGACTTAATGTAGTCTTTCATCTAGGACTGCTGTCCTATAACGTACATCTGTTGTAACTTACATCCATCATTTCACGTCCTGCCTTCAAAGATCTTGATCTTTTGTGTTCCTTTTGTATTGATTGGGCTGAAAATAACAGAGCAAATGGTGAATGCAAGGGTAGGGTTCTGTCTCTATTATAGTGATTATCCTACATGCACAGCAGCTAGAGTAGGTAGTTTTATCGTGACCCTTGAAATTTAAAGCAATTCATTTATCATAAAGCATCCTGAAAGTCAGGATGCAGACAAGATTAAGTACTGGGCACCAGATTCTTGCCCTTTCCTTTGTGCTAACTAGTGGTGGATTTCAGAGCTGGTGCTCCTTTTCAAGAGGGAGGGGGCACATTCCAGAGAGATAAAAGATTGCACAGTCCGGGTTCTGCTGGTGGGAAAGTAAGGAGGTTCAAGGTAACTCCTCCTTAGAGCCATTGCTGAATATTTACCCATAGGTCGGTTAGAGTACCTTTAGTCTGGCAAGATTCTGTTTCATGGCAAAAGCAATAAAGAACTAGACTTGGAAATCTGGCTCAGCATGGTTCTTTGCCTATTCCCCCAACACTAGTTGTGCTTATGAAACAGTCTACTGAATGAAACATACTTTGGCTGACTAGTAAAATGAGTATATACATACACACATGTATAAGGTGTATGAAAAGTCAGGCCCCATAGGCCAATCAAAATATGATTGATTGATTGATTGATTGATTGATTGATTGATTGATTCATTCATTCATTCATTCATTCATTCATTCATTCCCAGAGAAAATGTTACTGTACTTAGACAGGTTCAAAGGTGATGTGTCAAATAAGTAAGGAAGTGTTTAGAAGAAACTGACAAGTCAATCATTTAATGTAATTTACATAATTGTTTATGGATCCTGACTTTTGGTACACACACAGCACCACACAGATGCATATATGGAACCCATGGACTTCCTTTTATCCAAGTGATTTTCTTTTAGCTTTTCATTCAGCCAAGATTTCAACCAGTTTATTCCACTTTTATTGAAATAAAATAGCTTTCCATTAAAAACAATTTCCATTATTTATCTGTCATTTTTTGAAGGAAAGGTTAGGTTTGCATCTTGTCAGAATGGATAAATCTTGTGGATTAGTTATCCTAGAAGACTGTTTCTTGTACTTGACAAATAAAGTGATGGGACTAATTAATAATTCAGCCACAAAAGTTGGTTATTAGAATTACCTTTCTTATTCCACAGTTGAATTTGCAGAATGTATTTATAAATGGAATATGCAATATGATATATAGATATGGATATATAAAATAGTTAACTATATGAGGTTTTTAACTTATGTTTCATAGCTATATCTTAAACTAGCTAAATTAATTAAAACTTGGCAATTAAGCCATTGACTAGGCACAGGCAGAGACAACTCTGTTCATCACTAATTCTCATTTTGTGACCAGTCATGTCAGTGGGTAGTAGATACAGGTGGCCTGGGCAAATCTTTGCTGAAATGAGCAGAAGTCTTCCTTTGTGGGTTGCAGGTTTGATGCATGAAGTAGGTGCTGCTATTGCAGCCTTGGGGAATCCCGTCCTCACATGTTGTTTCAAATGTAGGTTTAATTAAATGACTATACCAGGTTAAGGCTTCATGGTACCCATAGGCACTAATGGGTACCAAGATTTCTCTGTTGGAGCTAAACAGTATGTTTGTCTCATCTGATTTTTTAAAAAATATTATTTTAATTTAAACAAATAGAAAGCTGGCATATTGCAGAACAGTACAAGCCTTTGGCACCATATTTATTTGTAACAATACCTTTATGTCCCACAAGAATCCCATTGGACTGGTAAGAACATCTCTGAGAGGGCTGGTTTGGCTCCTGATAAAGGTGTTGTTAGGCACAGCCAATAACACATTTTCTGAATAGGCAAGGCTCCTATCGGCAGCCATTTTTTGAGTATGCCCACCACATACTCAAAATTCCAAATGTGTCCTCAGCCCAAAAATGTTGCCTATCCCTGGACCATGCAAAATAAAACAAAAATACAGCTAATTAATACGACGTCTTGCATGTATGACAACATTTGAAAACTTGGGAAATTACACAGTAATATCTAAGTTAGACCCACTCAGACAGATTGGTAAAATACGATCATCAGAGTGAGTGATGAATAACTATACCAAAGGCTAGAATAATTTTTTTCTATGCAAAAGAGCAAGACAATTTCAGTACAATAATAAATATTTAATAGACTCAATATTACCTGACTTGCAGGGGCAAAACCTTTGGGCTAATGGAATATCTCTAAAGTGGTCTTCTAGAACCATAGTAGACATGGTATCAATAATGAACAGGAACAAGGAGACAGAATTAACAGGTTCTGTCTATTTGTATCCTGGGAGCTTTGACCATAAATCTTTCATAGTAGGTATAATATTTGAGTAAAAATGTAGGGGAAACCCCAAGAGAAAAAGTACTATAAAAAATAAACAAAATGATGTTAGATGTGCAAATGACTTGACAGCTTGGTTTGCACGTAGTCTGAGCCAGAAACATTTTCATGGCATCAAGCCAGCTTTGTTAACAAGTTCTGATGAGATTCAAAGTTGAGTACTACTTATGTCATTTATTGAGAAGAGCCAAAAATGATGTGTGGAAAAACAAATCCTTGACAAGGATCCATAATGCGATTCCATAAAGGAACTGACGGCACACTTTTGTCTTATACAGGTAGTCCTCATTTAGTGACCACAATGAGGACTAGCAACTTGGTCAATAAGCGAAGTTGTCACTATGTGAAAAATCACATGACTGCAACAGAGCTTACGATTTTACAAAGGACAACGTGTACTAACTGACTGTAATGGTGAATATGTAACAGAGAGATGCTGCAAAGGTTGTAAATGTGGGCATTGGTTACAAAGTTACTTTTTCATCACCATCATAACTATGAACAGTTGCTGAACGAGGCAGTCACTGAAGGAGGATTACCTGTACTTTCGTAGCAGGGATAATATTTTTGCCATTCCATATAAAGGACTGTTTTAGCCACAGGACATTTCTTTGGGGCTACCCATTTTGCAGAACTGTAGGAACGGAGATCCAAATACTTAAAGCGCAAAACTTTTTCAATAGATTGGCCATCTGGGTACCACTCAACTTTGCCCACTAAGATCAAGGCTGTGAATTCCTCATTTTTTATAGCTGTTACTTGTGCAGTACTTACCAAATCCATTCAAAAGCCACATTAACTCAGGCCTGGTTTGGGTCATCAGCATACCTTTAGTAAAAAGCTAAAGATTTATATTATATGAAGAGAAACCAGCATTCAGTAAAAATTAGATTTTCTGTGTTTGGGGCATAAACATTAGTTTTGTTAAGAGATGACACTATAATTCCAATGTGTAATTTATTCAGAAATAGTAACATTCAGTTGGCATTTAGTTGGCAACCAAATAATATTATTTATTTATACAAACCAGATTCAGAACTGAAGTTTTTAAAGTATAGGGTAGAAAAAATTGTGGATGTGGAATTCAGAGCTGAAGTTCAACTTGAGGAGAAAATATCTACTTGAAGTAGAAGGAAAATTGGAAGATAGAAGGGATTGAAAACATAGCTCTCCTGAATCTGTTTAGAGAAATGATGATGCAGGGCTCAAAATTTTTCAAACACCAAATTCAAGCACAAAGCTTAGAAAGAACCATGTCAGACAGCAGAGAGTGAGTGAGAGGAAAGAGTAAGAAGAGAGATTAAGAATCACAAGCTGGCCTAGTTGGTCACCATGACATGTGTTAGAATTTTTTATATTTGTTTACCAGGTTCATTTCTGAGCCAGGACCAAAGAAACAGGCAGTTGCCTGAAATTAAGTTCTTTATTTTTCACCCAAGAGCAAAAGCAATGACAGCAAGCTGTTAGGTGGGCGATGGCGCAGGACCCCCTTCTTACAGCACGTTACATACATTCCATTCCACTCCTCCCTTAGAATACCACCCCTTACTCAATAACCCATATTCCACCTTAGCATCGTTCCATATTAGGAATTTCCTTCCTTCCCTCTATCTTAACATCATTCCATATAAGGGGCTTCCTTCCATCCTTGCTAGGGCCCCTTGACCGTCATTGAACAATGCCTTTCCTCTGGAGAAGCTATCTTTGGCATGTACACCTTACCTTTCTATGGGCATAGCTATCTTTCAAGGTTGGTTAGAAAGGAAGGGTAAGAAAGCCAACAAAACTCTTCAAGGAAATCATGGTTTCAGAGCCATAATAAAAGTGTGAATGTTTCTAATATATTAATACTAAATATAAAATATTTGTATTTAAGTTCAATATATGTAAGATCTTCTATCAGCTAAATTTTGGGGCCCCAGGGATCCTCTATGATTTTACGATGACAGAGTTGGAAAAAACCCTGGAGATCATCTTGTCCAACTCTGTGCCTAGTGCAGGAATTAATCACCACAGTGCCTTTGACAAAAAGTCACTCAGACTCCTAATGGGCCATTTGCTTAGGAGGGATAAGTCTGACTAACATGGCTTTTGTCTGATTAGCTATGAAGCATTAGTTCCACTCTCTTCTCAAGTCTGTGTGTCCATTTCTCCTTTGACGTGGATTTCAGATACACAGATTACTATATCCATATGAGGTATTGCTTCATTAATATTGGGGGAAAGCCTTAGATGAGCTATAATTTTAGAATGTAGAATATTAAAGAAAAAGATGTGATTCAATTCACAGTTGCTCCAATTTGTTCCAAATAGGTTTTAAAATGGTGGAATTGAAAAAGCTTTCAGATCAATAAATGTAGGAAGTATTGCAGAAAGTATCTTCTTCAGGATGCCAGTATTTTTCTGCAAGGTATGACAGCCTCAGATAGCAGTTTAGGGTATAAAATCCTGTTATCCTATTTGCTTTCCTCCAATTTTGATCAAATATTTCAGTTTATTACAAATAAGTTTGGCTTAGAGCTTCTTGGTAATAGACAGCAAATATATTGGGTGATAGTTACAGGGATCAGCATTATTGCCTTTCAGAATACTAGTTTTCCTCTGGGAAATTAGGATCTTTCCAAGCTATAAATCAAAGGAAAAAGGTGAACCACTAAGAGGCTAGCCAGGCAATATTCTGCTGGGATCCTATTGAGTCTAAATGTCTTTTCTGGGAAGCTGATGAATGAGATCTTTATTTTCAAATTAGCTTACTGAGGCCACTTGGGAACTGTGATGTCTTTCAAAAAACATTTGTTAAATCATTCAATATTGTCTAAAAATGTCCCTTCCATTTACAAAATCGGCTAGCATCTTTTTTTCAGCTGAACCCATTGTTTTCCACATCCTTCTTGATATGTACTAATAAAAACTAAGCATTATTCTCCTAGCAAAGGCCTCCTAATGCTCAGAAAAGGGGAACTGTCTCAGATGTGACATGTCATAAGAGGGCCATAAGATTTTGCTTGAAGCAGAATCATTGTGGTAGTTTCTTGTGTTGGGCCATTTGATTGTTATGTACCAATGCTTGCTTAAAGTTGAGAGTTTGTGTATATTTGGATTTTGAATACTAAAATGTCTGAGCTACCTTTCAGCTGAAGTCAAGTCACATAACTGAAAAGGAGATGTTAGCTTCCACTGGATGGCAAAAAGGTTTAAGCCCTTCCTTCTAGCCAGGAAAACTGGAGTTAACGCTTTTCTGTTGGGTCTTGGGGGGGCAGCACTTCAAGTCCAAGTTCCTGATTGCATTTCCTGGAGTAGAAAAATCCCATCAGGCTGGACAATGCTTTCCACAGTTTCTAACCACATGTGGAATTATCTTCCTTCTAGTGGTGCACTGCTTTAACAACTGTCACAAATGCCACTACAAATGCATTAAGAAGTATATCCTCAAGCTTTCTTACCTTAGAGGACTTGTCTTAGCCTTTGCTTTAAAACATACTGTCATCATGACTACCACTGGCACAATCCACTAGAAAATCCATTTAGCCATGCCAAAACTGCCCTGCAGAAAGGAGATACCTTGAACAAGGAGAATATGAAACTTGTACAGGTTTTATCCTAGTAGCTTCAATACATTATTATCTTTTCGCTGCAGAATTTTGAAAGTATAACCAGTTGCTGTTCTTGTGCCTACCATATGCAGAACAGGGGCGAAGGAAGAAGGTTCAGAAAGCTCACACGTTCCTTTTTAGATAGCTTGTAGGAATTGCCTTCAGTACCTTGTTTTGTAGGATTTCCCAACCTTAATGCAGTTCTCAACAGATTTTTATACTGCAGTAAAACTACAAAAATATTTGAAATTCTGAATCAGAAAAGTGTTTGTATATCCCTTTTAATTATCAAGATATCAGCTGGTTTCTTTTGTAAGTCCAGTGTAGCATCTTTTTCCATATCATTCTTGTAACCTGTCATTTTTAAATCCACTTTCAGATCAGTCTCAGTCTTGTCCAGTAAACTTGTTCCTCTTCCATAATATCTTTTAAACACTAAAGATAGAGAGCCAGTTTGGTTTAGTGGCTAAGGTTCTGGGCTAGAACCCAGGAGTCTGTGAGTTCTAGTCCCACCTTAGGCGTGAAAGCCGGCTGGGTGACCTTGGGCCAGTCACTTTCTCTCAGCCCAACTCGGTGCAATCTAGACTAGCCTCCTCATGGTGTACTCCGGGCAACGTGATTTGTCATGGCTAAATAGTCTACACACCTGGCTGCTGGGCATCACAAGGATTTCCCAGCAAGAAAAAGCAGCATGACCACTGAACTGCTATGCCAAAAGATTTTTTTAAAAAAACACTATAGATAGACTATAGATAGAGGCAGACATTCTTAAAATTAACTTCTGGGCCCATTGTTCAAAAATATCCTTCAGCATGTCCTATGTTAAAATATTTTTCTCCATTCTGCATTAGTAAGTCAAATTGAAGTGTTTTTCTCCTTTAATTGTAATCTTTAATTCCTTCTAGGTCCCTCTAGTGTCCAACCTTCAAAGTCCCATCCTATCATGTTTGGTAAAAAACATGATAGCCAATTAAATTCTTAGTGGCCTATCTTCCCATATAAATTTCCTCATTAGTTTATTGATCTGAATTAAAAATCTGTTTGGAATTAACATTGGAATGCCTCTTAAAATACAAATCAGAGGGGGCAGGTAATATTTTAATAACATTAGTCTTATCCTACCATTAAGGAATACTATTTAAAAAATAAATAAAACTGTGCTTAGTCAAGTTGAATTCTGCAATTGTTACTATTTTACTACGCCATCTGGCTTCTGAGACTTCAGCAAACCTTGCCCACACATTTCCAGTCATATTTGTAGCCAATTAATCCAAGAAAACCTCATTAAGAAAATCTCACAGCAGTGGAAAGAAATATAATTTGTTCCTACCTGGTTTTTTTAATTATTATTTTCAGGTTGGAGTTATTTATCTTAAGATTCCTTGTTTTGTAATATTTGGGATGTGTGTATTTTAATACAGATTTTTCAGTGGGCAAAACTAGATCTGTATTTCCTGTGGATATTTATTTTTGTGTTTTCAGAAACTGGCCTGGCACCCTACATAACTTATGGCTCTGTGGGGAAAACCTACAGAGCAGCAACTGATCTTGAGTTCTAATTGAATTTTGTGTCCAAGACAATCAAGCCACTTTGTTCCTTGGAACACGGCCAGCTCAGTATGTCCCAAAGGGACATTTTGCACAAGACTTCTTTTTTCTGAATTGAAATAAAACGTATTTTCTATTTCATGTATTCCCCTACTGGAAACAAAGTCTGTTGGTTCTGTTGCCCCTGAGAAGACTAGATTACATGTAGTCCTCACTTACTGACTGGACTGGAAATTCCATCACTAAGCAACATGGTTGTAAGGTGAAACATCACGTGACCACACCTGACTTATGACGTCAGTTCTGGCTGTGGTCATGAAGCAGATCACCCATGGTCATTAAATGTGACATCACGTGACTGCAACTTGTGACTTCCTACTGGCTTTTCCATTGACTCTGCTTGTCAGAAACCAGCTGTGAAGGTCGCATATGGCAGTCATGTGACCATGGGATGCTACAACCATCGTAAATGTGCACTGGTTGCCAAGAACCCAGATCACAATCATGCGACTGTGGGGACACTGCGATGGCCACAAATTCAAGGACTGGTTGTAAATCTCCTTTTTCAGTGCCGTTGTAACTTCAAACAGTCACTGAATGAGCAGTCGGTAAGCAAGAACTACCTGTATTATAGTACCTGGTGTTGTATTGGGCTACCCATTTTAGACATTTACTTGTGTATGAAGTAATTCCCCCAAATTAGTTGATATAGGAATATATTTCCATTTGGTCTTGAGAATTCGACAGTTTTAGATGAGACAGATGCCTTTTTAAAAATGTGCTCTTTTAGTGTCTTTTACCAGGCTTCATATGTTGTTTAGAAAAAAAATATTTAATGACTTGTGTATTGTATGAATAACTTAACCATCTGTAACATTGGGAAAATGAATATAATATTTGAAAGGAAATGTCAAAATTTGTCAGTAAGAATTTTGGCACTGAAAAATTTGACCACCTGCTAAAATAAGATCATTTTCATTAATAAAGTAAATCAAACACAATTTTCTATTTGTTGGCAAAAGTTAGATTTCCCCCCCAAAACTATGTGGGTTTTGTACAGTCTTAAAAATTAATCACTTCTGAAAACTCTAAACTTAGAATATTTTTTTCATTTACTTAATAAAAACCTTTTCCTCTGCCCAGCACATCCATAATGCTATTTATTCCATCTAAGGAAGTTTAGTTTGCTTGTAATATATTACAATAATCAATAATAATAATAATAATAATATCATTATAATTATCTACTATATTAATCATCTTGTGATAAATGAAATTTATCTTGTTCTGAGTCTCAAATAGCAGGAAATACTTAGACAATCTTGATCAAAGAGCACTTTTAGCCAAGTACAATGGGCTGAAGTCAAGAGAACAGTATATTGGAGGAAGGAAATGATTACATTACAGATCCAACCTTGCACAAAATAGCAACATGTTTGAAGTTTTAACCCCCTCCCCTCTACTGTTTCACTTCATTTTTAATGGAAATGACCAGGTTCAAGTTAACATATTTAAACACATGAAAGATCCAGCTCTCTTGAGAAATCTATAGTGTTGGGAGCAGTGGAAGGAAAGAAAAGAAGAGGACAAGCAGCAGCAAGGTGGGTAGACTCTAATAATGTTGATCATTGGACGATCTGAAGGTCCAGGATGGGGAAAGATCATCCTGGAGAAGGTCTATGTGATGTCTAAAAGTCAACACCAACTTGATTGTTAATCAATTAGAGTATTAGAATATACAGTATATTTTAACGTATATTTCCATGTACTGTATGTCTCTGGAACAACATAAAGCATTACTGAAAGCAAAGAGCAGTACTGTGGATGCCTTGGATTGGCATATAAAATAACATGAAAGAAAACATCACCGTTTCACATATTTGGACTGTATCCTCATTTCTGTTAATTTGAGTTGCTTCTTCCATCTTATTTCTTGCAAATTGGTAACTCTGCATTCTGCTGCAAATAACAGAAAACCCAAGTTTACTGGTATTATTCATATAAGCACTGAAGATAATTTAGCACATATTCTATACCACCCTTCCATCAAATCAGATTCCAGAGGCTCCTAGTTCATTGAAGCAAGCAGCTTTTCACTGAACAAAAGTCTTGCTCATACCTATAGGTGGACCTTGTTATCATGACTTCAGTATTCTCAGAATCATGTATCCACAGCTGATAAATATATACTTGAATCTGTTACTCATAGCATTTATAGGTAGTCCTTGGGTTACAGGGGCAATTGGGATTGGAATTTCCATCGCTAAGCAATGCGGTCATAAAGTGCGATGTCATGTGACCACATCACTTAGTGACGTCAATCCTGGCAGTCCTGGTTGCCATCGCAACCCCAGGTTAGGGGGTTGGGCAGGCCAGGCAAGTAGATTGGCAGGTGAGAGCTGTGGGTTAGAGCTACGGGCAGGTGCTACGGAATGCAGGTGTGGGTGCTATAGGCCGGCGCTACCAAGCCCAGGCGGCTGAGTAGGTGCTGCAGGTAGTCAGACAGGTGCCTCAGGCAGGTGCTACAGAATGCGGATCTGTGTGTGGGTGCCGTGGGCAGGCACTACCAAACCCAGGCAGCTGGGTGGGTGCTAGGGGCAGTTGGACAGGTGCCATGGATGGATGCTATGAAGTGCAGATGGGTGCACAGGTGCTGCAGGCATGCAGTACAGAGCACGGGCAGCTGGGTGGGTGCCACGGGCAAATGGGTGGTTGGAAAAGCAGCAGGAATAGGGGCAAACTTGTGACCTCCTGCCATCTTCCCCATTGACTTTGCTTGTGGGAAGCCAGCAGGGAAAGTCTCAAATGGCAATCACATGACCGTGGGATGCTGCAACTGTCAAAATTGCAAGCTGGTTGCCAAGCACCCGAATCGTGATTGTGTGACCTCAGGGATGCTACAACGGCCACAACTTTGTGGACTGGTTGTAAGTCCCCTTTGTTCAGCACCACTGTAACTTTGAACAGTCACTGAACTAGTGTTCATAACCTGAAGACCACCTGTAGTTTTCCATTTTGTGCATGTGGAGAAATACAGACTCTGACATACGAATCCCCCAGTGATCTACATGTTCTTACCTCATATAAACTTCTGTTCTGCATGTGACTTTCTCCACAGTGATAGAATTATGAGGAAATAGTTATCAAAATGCTTTGCTGGGGGAGGTGATACAGGTTCTTTAATGTGAGATACTGTGTGAAGCAGGCAAGAGAAGAAGAGTTTGTGTGAAAAGAGGCAGCCCAGCCCAGATTCTTCATTACCTCTGACTAACATTAAAAATGCCTTTGTGAAATTGGGGTGGTTTTAAGCAGAAATTCTTTACACATTTTCTCAGTGTTATATTGTTGGTGAATGTAAGAAAGGAGCAAGAAAAATAAAAACAAATTCTCCTGGGGATTAGTTAGATACCATGAAATCAGCCTTGACTTCTGGTGACAGCATGAACAAATATCTCAGCCAACAAAAAGTTGTAGTTCTTCCAAAAACATTCTTGTAATCTTTTTAATCCTGTCTACCTACCTTATCCACTGCTCTCCCCTTCTTCTATTTCCATTAACTTTGCCAAACATAGTGATTCTTTTCTAATCCATAGTTTGCTCACATCATATACCTAAGGAATCTGAGTTTCTGCTTGCTGATCATTGCCCCAAGGGAACAGTCAGTTTTTATTTGGTCCAGAATTAATTGGTTTTTCTTAACATCAATGATACTCTTAGCAACTATCTGCAATTTTTTTTTAATCGTATGGCATAGCAGTTCAGTGTTCATGCTGCTTTTTTTCTTGCTGGGAAATCCTTGTGAGATCCAGCAGCCAGATGTGTAGACTATTTAGCCATGACAAGACACATTGCCCAGGGTGCACCATGAGGAGGCTAGTCTACATTGCACCGGGTTGGGCTGAGAAGGAGTGACCGGCCCAAGGTCACCCAGCCGGCTTTCATGCCTAAGGCGGGACTAGAACTCTCAGACTCCTGGATTCTAGCCCGTTGCCTCAACCACTAGGCCAAATTGGCTCTCCTATCTGCAAATAATTTGAAGGCATCTGTCGTCTTCTTTGTTTTTTCTTCTTTTTCCCTTTTCCTATCTTAAGTAACAAAATGCAGGTGAACAAATAGGAGTCTGCAGTTGTGTCCTGAAAAATTTGTGGTATATTTGTGTTCCTGAGAGCAATATGGCATGCATTTGTAGGAAGTGCATGCTTGTGGACTTGAGAAAAAGAAGTCTAGGGAATTAGATGAGTAACTACACTTAAGCTCGTGCAAGAGGATGAAGATTTATCAGATCAAAGATAGGAGGCACAACTGAGGGAGCAATGTTACATAAAAAGAGAATCAAGCAAAGGAGCATTCCCACAGGATGAAAGTGACAACTAGAACCAAGTGATGTAATCAATATTCTGTACTGCTGGAATGCAGAAAAGGCTTTGGGGCGCTTAAGGAGAAACAGGCACTTAGATTTCAGTGGAAGAAAAAATAACATGGCAATTAATACAACTGGATTGAAAAAGTGCTTATAAAACTAGTCCATCAGCATTTTGATTAATGACATGAAAAACAAGACAGAGGGTATGTTTATCCCCTCCCAAAATAGGGTGAGATTGTATCATAGAAAAAGTAAAAATGTTAAGTAAAATTTAAAAAGGATCTAGACTAGTTGGAGAAATGAGGTAAAAAATAGCAGAACAAATTTTGATAAATATGCAAAGTTCTTCACTTAGAGAACAAAAATGAAAAGTGTAGGATGTAGGTTACCTGACTGTTTATAGTATTGCAAACTGAATTTGAGCAATGTGATGGCTGCAAAAAAAAAAAGCGCAAATGCAATTTTAGGCTGCTTCAGCAGAAATGTACTTTCCAGTTATTGGAAATCAATCATTCTACTTAATTTTGCTTTGGTTATAACCCTCCTTGAGTACTGTGGCCAGTTCGGGGCACCAGAGAAATTGGACCAGGTTCAGAGAAGAGCAATCATTAGGAGAACAGAGAACTAAGGGGGAAATGGTATTGGTCTTCAAATACCTTCATATACCTGAAAGGATGTTACAAGGAAGAGGATCTAGACCTGTTCTTTCTTGTAGGACATGGAATAATGGATTTAAATTAGAGAAAGGCAGATTCCAGTTGAATGTTAGAAAACCTTTTAAATTGTAAGAACAGTTTAACAGTAGAACCAGCTAACACTGGAACCAGCCATAATGCTGGTGGCTCCCTTTCACTGGATGTTCAGGTAGAAGCTGAGATGCTTTAGTAATTTGTTCTGCTCTGAGAATAGATTCAGTAGCCAAATGGCCCCTTCCTGTAATTCTAAAATAATGTTAATAACAACATTAATATAACATTTTTAATTTACAAAATTAAGTTTATGTTTTATTGCATTATTAGAGGTTTTCTCTTTGTGAATTGTATTATTGTTTACTTTTTATGTTAAAAAATTGTGATTATACTCATTAAATAATTGTAATAGAATTCAAACTATTGAGAATAAAATAAAGGGGAAAGCATTTTGAAATGTGTCATTCTAAAATATGAAAAAGACTATCTGGTTTTCAATAAATTGTTTTCAAACTTATTTTCCTCCATAAATATCTAGTAAATTAATTTAATCTCAGTTACAAAATCCCAAGTTTTTTTTTTAAATGCTGGCTATTTTCCCTTTTCCCTCCAAAACAAAGCTATAAACCTTTGCATGTTAATAAGTCTTTCATTTCATTACTTTCCACTCATTTTTTCATATAATTCAGCAAAATTAGGGAGGAATGCATTATTTTCTCAACATCTCTAAGTTTTCATGTTCCTGAAATTCTTAAATATATGCATACAGTCAGTATCGATTTGTTCACATTTCAATCAATAATCATACTTCAAACTTTAGGAGTATATTACTATTGTAGCATTTTAAAAATACATATATTTAAAAAATGGAATTATTTCCAACCTATTGTTCTACCATTCAGTAAACCTCCATTGGTAATAACATTCCCAGATCTCCTTCCTATTTTTTCTCTCATTATTACATCTTTCACTATTAATGAACTTTGGACTTTTAAATCTCGGCTGCACAGAGGTATAATTCTTCAGTTCCTGATACAAATGGAAAGGCTTTTTTAGCAGCAGCGCCCTCCCTCTCTGTTTCCCTTTCCAAGTGCCCTTTTGCTTGCAGAGCAGCAAGTCTAATCCTCTAATCCTGGAAATATGGAGGTCCATATTTTGTCATTTGTACCAAGATAAAAATGGTCATATTTCTGATTGTTATAAAATTCCTCACCAGGTTTTTCCTCCCAGAACTATCTCCCAATATATCCCTTGTATTGTTTTGTTTTAGGTATACTAAATGGATGGACATGTTCATTACTTCGGTGTCTTAGAATTTCCATCAAAGCATATTGTGGAGAAAATATGTCTTTTTGTTTTTGATGGATATCCCATGGAAAGAAATAGTGGAAGAATTTCACAATGAAAGACGGAATTTCTAAGCCCTACTCATTAAATCCAGAAATGAGCCAAGATCATTGCCTTAAAAAACCTTTATTGAGAAGAAAACCACATTTTGTATTTGGTCCATGCCATATAGTTAGCTTTTACTTGAGTATCTACTGTGTATCTAAATCATACTTTTTAAAAGAATTATAGTAAAGTAATTATAATTGAATATCGTCCATTTTCTTTATACCATTCCAATTTAGATTTTTAATACAATTGTAAATATTTATCAGTTTTCCCTTCATCATAATATTTTAAAAAATAATGGGGTGTTTAACTTTCATCTTTTTGTGAAAGTTGAAAGGTGAAAGGTCCCCTGTGCAAGCACCAAGTCATGTCTGACCCTTTGGAGGGGCACCGCTTTCGCGAAGTTTTCTTGGCAGACTATAGAGCGGGGTGGTTTGCCATTGCCTTCCCCAGTCGATACCTTCCCCGGCAAGCTGAGTACCCATTTTACCGACTTTGGAAGGATGGAAGGCACCTTTCAACTTTTTACAGATGGTTTAAAACTGTCCCTTTATCTTTTAATTTAAATTTTAGTGCCACCAAACGCCAAACCAAGTCTGGGCAGATTACAATATAATAAACAATAAAAACACAATACAGAGCAAAACAAGATGGGATCTGGTCACTCTGTGCAAAGCCATAGAAAAAATACATCCCACAAGGGGCTCTGTCCATCTTAACCCAAGGCCTGGGGGAACAACCAGGTTTTCAAGGCCTTACAGAACACCAACCAGGTGGGGGCCACACAGATTTCAGGGGGAATCTTGTTCCAGGGGGCATGAGATTGCTTCACCTATTTAGCAGAGACCCAGCTGCTCTTTTACCCCAGATCTTTTATCTTCCAAGGAAATTTTAACTAACAAAAGTAAAATCCTTGGGAATATATTCATTTTAATTGGGGATAAATTCCTCACTCAAGAAAGGTTAATGGAAGATACATAAGCAAAAACTTAAAGGAGCTTAAACATAAGCATTCATTGCATGGGGAGAGGCTGCCCCGCCCCTTTGGTCTTCCTGCTGCTAAATACTATTATTTTGATGGAATTTGGCTGCTACAGCCATGGTGTATTCATAGTGCTATTATTCCTTCAGAATGCAACTGATGACTTCTTTCTATTCTGTTGCAGAGAGTCATGGTCAGGGTGGTATAAACTATGGCCCAGTTCTATTATAAGAGAAGCATCAATGCCCCTTACAGAGATCGCATCCCTCTTCGCATCGTACGAGCAGAGTCTGAACTTTCACCTGCCGAGAAAGCCTATTTGAATGCTGTAGAAAAAGGAGATTATGCCAGTGTGAAGCAAGCTCTGGAAGAAGCAGAAATTTATTTCAAGATCAATATTAATTGCATTGACCCGCTTGGAAGAACAGCTCTCCTCATTGCAATAGAAAATGAGAACTTGGAGCTCATAGAGTTGCTCTTGAGCTTTAATGTCTATGTTGGAGATGCTCTGCTACATGCCATCAGGAAAGAGGTGGTTGGTGCAGTTGAGCTGCTCCTCAATCACAAGAAGCCCAGCGGGGAAAAACAGGTATCTGGGGAAGTTTCTGTGGGAACGTTCACCCCTTACCAACCATTCCAAAGAAATATCTCACAGAATTAGTGGGCCTTTGGGCTAAGACCAAGTATGTGTGAATCAGTGAGACTGATTGTGACAGTAACTCATAAAGGTTGAAAATGTGGGGTATTGCGTATGAAAGATTCACTATTGCTTTCTTACGTTGCTTCTGTATTGTTAATTACACCTTAAACATTAATTATTCCTTTAAGCTCATATCCCCCAATGTGGCTACATAAATCATCTGACTACAGAGAGGGACATGCAGAGAAAGAAAACTGACATGTAATAATTATGGCATGTGCCAAAAAATAATTTCTTAATCAAATCCTTATATTCTCTTAAAACTTTGTCAGTAGAAATAATGACCATGATTATTTGGCAGAATATTTGTGTGTAAGCCCTTATAGAACATTATAATTCTCTCAGAACGAGGGGTGAACTCCCAGAGTCCTCAACTTCTTCCTTTGCCACTTCCCTTTCTTTTAAAAATATTTTCCCTTATTGCTGCAGATTCTTGCTACAGCTGCCAAGACCTGTAACTCTCTTCTTTCTTGAATTTCAGCCACTAATTTTAGATGTCGGGGAAAATCTGAATAAAGAAATCATACATTAAGTCACATTTCAAAAGCCAATTTCACTTTAATGTTGGCATGTGTGGTGACTGTTCATTTAGTTTTACATCCCAAATCCCACTGTTAGTTCTAAGCTCTGGTAAAAGGACCTCTGTGATAAGGGTGCATAACATTTTTCAGGTCAAGGAATGCAGGGTAAAGGGAAACTGGGTTAATAAAAATTACTGTAGTCACTAGGCACTAAGTATGTCTATGTCTATGTTAAATTAGTCAATCTCTGAACACCTAGCTGCCCTCCAAAAAAGCTAAGCAGGGTTGGACTGGTTAATACCTGGATGGGACACCACCAGGAAATCCCAGGGCTGTAGACTAGCCTCAAAAATATGCATTTTAGGAGATAATGGCAAACCGCCTTTGTAGTGCAGCCATAAGAATAAAATGGATGTGTCCATGTAGTCACCAGGAGCTGAGCTCAACTCAAGGAAGAGTTTATCTTAACTTTATAGGCTAAGTATACCCATTTTCACCTTATATACACCATACATTTGCTGCATATTTTCATATATCTTTAAAATCTAAATTTAAAGAAAATCGTTCTTCCCAAGCTACCTTTATCGTAATTTGGTTTCCCCTCTAATCTACCACACATTATTTCCTTCCTCCATACATCAGTTTTATTTTTGCTGTCTTCTGACTGAATTATCACTATGTTCTGATTGAGGAAGCCAGAGCAGGAAGGAAGAAGAAAGCTACAGGTCTTGATGGCTGCAGCAGGAATCGACAGCAGTAGGGGGAAAAAAGTTAAAAGCAAGGCAAGGAGGTAGGTCTGGGGTTGCATTGTTCTAAACAGTATGGATGAAATCACATATAATGCCAAATTGTTGTTTTATTCTGGCTGGTAGACAAACCTCAGTTCAGTGAAGTGGTGTAAAAACAAGTTATGGTTTGTCACAACCATAAATGGAAGTTCTTTCCTCTGCCCTCTTGTATATAGGAATGAAGGTAAGAAATACACAGAGCTCTACTTACCACAACAGGTTTGATCTACCACTCGTAGTCAGCGCCTTCATTGAAACGTGGTATAGCTGAGTACAAACAGCAGCAGTCCATCCTGCTGAAAAATGCCAGCCAGTCAGGGCTCTCTGCTCCCCACTTCTGCTTCTAGCATTCCATAAATTCATTGGAAAACAAAAAGACACTCCCTGTTTTAAGACGAGCGAGAAAAAAAAACCAAGTATACCCTTCCATATGCCTTTATAAGTCCTTGAACTTGTTCCATTTTTTTGCACACATTTGATTGGTGGATGCAATTGGCAAATTGCTTTATGGTGACATATCAGTGTTGCTGATGAAGTAAATTTTCTCTACAGACTTACTAGTGTTTCATACTTGTTGGCTTTCATGTTGGTATTACACCATTCAAATACTTTTCTCCAGAATTGGGTGGGAAAAATATGGACAATGGAGCAGGAATGTCCAATCAGAAAATAGATGCTGGCAGACACTAAAAACAAAAGTACATTCAGCCATAGTGTAAGCAAAACAGAAGAAACTTTGTTTCCAAGAGGCGCTGAAGAATGTGAGTAATTTGTGGTAATGGCCACTCACCTGGATGGTTTTAAAGGGGGTTCAATAAATTAATGGAGGAAAGATCTATCAAGGGTTTCAGTTTTGAAGAATCCAGATTTTTTAAAAAATTTATTTATTTAAATTTCTATAGCTGCCCATCTCAACAAGTGACTCTGGGTGGCTTACAATCATAAAAATTACAAAACAGTCAAAATAATTAAAAGCACAAAATAAATCTATATGGTCGCCAAGTAAACAGTGCATGGATGTTAATGTAGCCAAGAAACGGGGTCATTAGCACACTCAGGGCCCCAGGCCTGGGCACAGAGCCAGGTCTTCACAGCCTTACAAAAGGCCAGCAGGGTCGGGGACATCCTAATCTCTGAAGGGAGGATATTCCAGAGGGCAGGTGCTACGGTAGGGAGGACACGCCTTCTAGTCCCCGCCAACCAACATTTCTTGGCTGATGGGACCTGTAGCATACCCAACCTACCAGACCAAACTGGACGGGCAGAAACAATTGGGAGAAGACAGTCCCTTGGGCGACAGCATGCCTGAAAATATAATTTTCAAGGAAGGGAACAAACTTAGGAGAGAGGTATGTCTCCATTTCCTCCTTATAAACACTCCAGAGGCATCTGGTTGGCTGCTATGAGAAACAGAATGGGCTTGGTGGGCTGTTTATATGTTATGTACAAAGCTGACATTCTCTTAATAGGAAACGCAAACCAGAGTTTTGCCCAGCATAGAAATTATGTGTGTGTACAAAGTGCATGCCAAAAAATGGCTTCATTAGAATACCATATGAAAATCAGTTGACACAGAAAGAAGTAGCTGTTAAGTAAAAGAGGTGCAATAGAAAGATATAGCTGAAGATGGTAAATAGCAAAAACGTCGTGTTAATGTATTAGATTTTTTCAAGTTGCAAGGCACACATTATTAATTTTAATAATGTTTTCCAAATATTTGGTGTCATGTTCCCCATTTCAATGTTCTGTTAACATTGTAACGTTTCACATGTCAAGTTCTTTCCCGTGTTCAGTCGCCCTTTCAGGCTTTTTCCATTCCTCTGCCTTCCGATGTTTTGAAGCCTTGGAATGTGTGTTTGGGTTTACGCTCCTGTTCAAGGTTACTTTCCCAGGCGCGTGTAACGGTTCCTAGCACCTGGGAGGGGGTGCGCACTGACGGGTGATTGGGGCAGGACTGGCTCACAGGCAAAGCTTTTAAGTTTGTATTTGGCGCGCTTTTGCTCATTCTCAGCTTTCTCTGTATTTGCATACTATTCCTTTAATAAATCAGTTATCTTTAAGCCCGAGCTTGTGAGACTGAGTATTTGGGTTTAGGCAACCATTACATAAAGCTGAGAATCATTTCAATCATCTTCCGCTAGCCCCATCCATTCGTTGGGTAAGAGGGAGCGCTAGCGATGACCGACCAACAGCTTCGCGTGAGTGAAGGGAGCGAGGAAGAGCAGGATGTGGCAAGAACTCGACCCGCTCTAACTTCGAGAGCGCAAAGAGCAGCACGTCGAGAAATGCGGGATGTCCAATTAGATGAATTACTAATATCCATGCAGGAGAGCCTCAGGACTGAACACAAATCCGTAGTGGAAAGGGCAAAGGGGAGGGGGTCCCCACAACTATCCTGGGAGCCCGAAATCCCCTTGTCGCCGAGGGTGGTGGTAACTAACCAACCCATGGAAGAACCGGTCACTCCGGCTCGCATAAAGGCGATCGAGGACAAAATGAACCTGATAGTGACAATACTTAAGGATCTCCCCAGGGGTGCAGAGCCAACGCAGGAAGATTGGGAGGAAGAGCCGTCACAGCTGGCTTACCCAAGACACAGCACCCTACCACCCAGGGGAAGGAGCAGGACTCGAGTATCCCGCCAGGGAGGAGGACGAGAGCCAAGACTGCCAAGGGATCGGCCATCCCTGGGGGCTCGGCGTACGTTGACATTTACGGAGCCGCCACAGCCAGCCGAGCTGGTAAGAAACTTCCCACCATTTGGGGTGAAGTTCGATGGGGATCCCACCACACTTTCCTTCTTTATCACTAATGCCAAGCATTACATGGAGGATTGGGGCCGGAGTTTTCGTTCAGAACATGGCAAAATCAATTTTATTTCCAACAAACTGAGAGGGAGGGCAGCTGATTGGTATGTGCAGCTGTGCCAAGCCGAGGCCACCGAATTAGAGGACTTCGATGACTTTCTCTGGGCTCTTAAACAACACTTCGAGGACCCTTTAGCCCAAGAGACAGCAAAAAATGCCCTAAGAAAACTCTATCAAGGATCCCTTTCCGTTGCAAATTACGTGCTTGAATTTAAAGCCATATCAGGGAAGGTGGAAGATTGGTCCGAGCCAACTTTCATTGAGATGTTCAAGCAAGGGCTAGAACCAGAAATCCTCCGTTGGGCGCTGGGAAGAGACGACCCTAAAACGCTACACGGATAGATTCAGTTGGCAGGCAGCGCTCAAAACGCCCTGCAAACCTATGCCCATACCAAAGAACTTAGACAATCCCGACTGGCCAGGGGAGCAAGGATGACTGGACCGGCCAGCCGCCCCAAACCAAAAACCTGGGAAGAGGAAAAGGAGCGACGGTTTTCCAAAGGTCAGTGCCTGAGATGTGGAAAAGAAGGACATCGCGCCACTTCGTGCCCTAGACGTCGGCCAGAGGAACGACAGACAAAACCTCCAGGGAAGCCGTCTGCCCCGCCACGGAAAATGAAAGCTGCCATCGCGGAGCTCGACCCTCAAGAGCTACCATTCGGGGAAGAGGACGAGGAATTACAATTTGAACAGCTGGCGGGAAACGCATACCACCTGCCCTAAAGGGCGCCGTTGGGCAGGTGGAAGAAACCGGGCGTGACCACAATTCGGTGAGTGGGAATTTTCCTACACTGACTGTAAAAGTTAAACTAGGATCAAAAACCAAAACTGTGGAAGTTTGGGCCATGCTCGACTCGGGCTGCTCCCGTTCCCTTATGCACCCTGATGTCGTCGCAGCCCTGGAACTGCCCACTTTTCCTTTGCCAAGACCTATGATTTTCACCCAATTGGATGGAACTATGGCGGGGGGGAAAGCAGTCACTCATTCCACAGGACTGGTTGCCTTACAAATGGGTTCCCATTGGGAGAAACTACCTTTTGTTGTAGCTCCAGTGGGGGGTCCTTTGGTTATTTTAGGTATGCCCTGGTTTGTACAACAAAATCCTTTCATCAACTGGCTACATAGAACTGTTACTTTTGCAGATGGGTTTTACAAAGTCCCAGAAAAGGACCTTCTGGAGGACATGGAGGGTGGAGGGGTGGCACACACCACTGTGCAAACACTTCAACCTCTTGAGGGGCTGCCCAGTCAATATCAAGATCTAGCTGATGTATTTGGGGAAAAGAAAGCAGATCGCTTGCCACCCCACCGAAAAACAAATTGTGCCATTGAATTCTTACCTAACGTCAAGTTACCCCAACCAAAAATATACCCCATGTCTCCCAAAGAGCTTGCCACGCTAAGGGAGTTCATTGACAAAAACCTAGCTAGAGGTTTCATTGAACCTGCTAACTCCCCGGTAGGAGCTCCTGTCCTATTCCGGCCAAAAAAGGATGGGTCATTGAGGCTTTGTACCGATTTTCGCGGGCTCAATGTGGTCTCAAAATTAAATAAATATCCTTTGCCCCTGATCAAGGATATGTTATCACATCTGGCCAGAGGCAAAATCTTCTCAAAACTTGATTTGAGAGAAGCCTATTTCCGTATACGGATAAAGGAGGGGGATGAGTGGAAAACGGCATTTAACTGTCCTCTCGGGGCTTTTCAATACAAAGTCTTACCCTTTGGTTTGTCGGGGGCGCCTGGGGTTTTTATGCAACTAATCAATGAGGTCTTGCATGACCACCTATTTAAGGGAGTATTGGTGTATTTAGATGATGTATTAATTTATACAGAAACCATGTCAGAACATATTCAATTGGTGCGTCAGGTACTGGCAAAATTGAGAAAAGCAGAATTGTATGCTAAATTGTCTAAATGTGCTTTCCATCAATCACAAATTGATTATCTAGGCTATAGAATTTCTGCTAAAGGCATTGAAATGGACCCTGCCAAAGTTGAGGCTATTGTAGCGTGGGAGCCCCCACGTACCAGGAGACAATTACAAAGTTTCCTTGGGTTCGCCAATTTCTATTGGGCATTCGCCCAAAATTTTGCTGAAATCGCCCTCCCCCTTACTGAACTATTAAAAACTAAAGCGCAGGGGGATACACGCCGTTCGAAAAACCCAGGAGCGCTCCTAAAATGGACTCCAACCTGTCAACAGGCGTTCGAAGCGCTCAAACACATCTTCACCACTGAGCCAATTTTACAGCATCCAGACCCCTCCAAACCGTTCGTCGTACAAGTAGATGCTTCTGATTTCTCAATCGGAGCACTCTTGCTACAATCTGACCACTCTGGTACCTTAAAACCATGTGCTTACCTCTCACGCAAATTCACCGACACGGAGAGGCGATGGCATGTTTGGGAAAAGGAGGCTTTTGCTGTAAAAACTGCTTTAGAAACTTGGCGACACTTGTTGGAAGGAACTTCCAACCCTTTCGAAGTCTGGACTGACCATAAGAACCTGGAGGCTCTAAGCACCAGTCGAAAACTCAGCCCCAAACAACTTCGCTGGGCAGAGTTTTTCAGCCGCTTTGACTTCACCCTTAAATTCATCCCAGGCAAGAAAAACTTCTTAGCTGATGCGCTCTCCCGTCGACCCCAAGATGCTGGCCCGGGGCCAACTGTCCAAGGTACCGTCTGGACCGAAAAGCAGTTGAGTTTGGCAGCAGTAACACGCAGCCAAACCCGTGCGCATCAAACGCAAACTCCACCCGCCCCGCCTCCCAGCCGTTCGCCGCGCTTGCCAATTCCATCAGAATTGCAACAACAGTTGCTCCTCCACCTTAAAACAGACACTTGGTTACAAGCAAATCAAAACATTGTAACCTTCACCGATGGTTTTGCCTGGCGCAACGATCGTCTATACATGCCTGATGCTTTGAGAAAGACAATTCTCCAGCGTTGCCACGATGACAAGCTTGCTGGTCATTTTGGATATGTAAAAACACTTCACCTTGTTCGACGACAATTCTGGTGGCCAACATTGCTCAAGGACCTAAAAACCTATGTCACATCCTGCCCTGTTTGCGGTCATCAGCTCTGCTTTCACAGGGCCATCTCCAGTTCACCACACCTCCCCCAGAAGTCCCCAAAAAGCAGCAATTTCCTGGAGTTTTCTGCCAAATATCCCAGTCTCTCAAACAGATTTCGCAATGGTGCAATGGCTTCCAAGATCCAGAGATGTTTGCAGAATCGTACTTACATTTAATACCTGTATAATTCTATCTATATTAAGCAAAATGAAGAACTATCTAGATTTTTTTCAAATCCTGCCTGAGTCTTCAAAGACCTGACAAGCACCTTTGGATTCTGGGCATATTGCCAAGAGCATAAAGGGTGGAAAGATACACACAAGAACCTGGCCCATATCTTAGAGATGCCATTCTTGTACACTTCTCTTATTGTTATAGGTCCATTCATCATCTGCTTTTGTTTCTCCATTATTTCTCGTAGCTTTCATTTCTCTCTTCACCCTTCTATAGTTTTGTGTAAAATGGTTGAAAGATCCTTTGCAAATTTTCATTATCTGTTATCATAGCATTCTCTTTTTGTAATTTCAGTATCATTTTTTCATACTTTCTTTCCTCAGTTTATATGCTAACTATTTCCCTGGCTCCCATTTCCATTCAAAGCTCTTGTGTTTAGCAAAGGTCATTTTTATTTCCATTTCTTTAACCGTCAATATGGCAAATTGGCATTGCAAAAGTTTAATTTGTTGCAAAATACTTTTCCTTCCTTGTGATCTTTTTAATTCATCTTCTTTCTCTTGTATCTCTGCTAAAAGCTTTTGCATCTTTTCTTTTCTCTGTTTTTTCAATTTAGTATTGTGTAGTATAAATCATCCTCTCATAAATGCTTTACTTTGCTTGGATTTTACTTTTATGGTACATGAGCTGGGCCTTCCTAATAGGGCAGGCTAAAATTAAAATCAGCTGTAGACAGCACATACTTAGGGCTGTGTGACACTTCAGATTCATAGGCAGAAGGTTGTTTCAGAGCATGAGGGTGCATGAATATAGAATCTATATGCAATGTGGAATGGCAAAAAGGAACGTGGCTTATGTCCTCATATGCTTCAAAAGCACTTTTTGCCAACTGCATGCCCTCTGGAATGAGGTTCCCCCAAAATCTGGGTGGCTCCCACCCTGATGGTATTGTGGAAGGTCTTAAAGACCTGGCTCTTCTCCCAGGCTTGAGTTAGACTGGTTGGAGCCCCTTGTTGAGTGTGATATCTGGTGTTGTTGTTGACTGGATTCACAATCTTGTTTTATTCTGATTGTATATTTTTTATGCTGTGAACCACTCTGACTTGATTTGGAGTAGGGCAGCGCTTGAATTGAATGGAATGGAATTGAAATGAAACGAAACAAATATTTACTAGGGGTATGCAGCACTTTGAATGCCAAGACAAAAATAAAGAGATAATGCAAAATAAAACAAGAAAAATAATAAAAAGAAAAATAATTTTAAAAAAGAACGTAACTTTGTGGCTCATTTTCTCTACTAAAAAAGGATAATGTAGCAGTTGTCGTAAACAAAGAAAAACAAACAGATCCCCTTAACAAAAGAACTTTAAGAAGGGGGAAGAGAGAATGAAGAAGGGAACAAGAATTCAGGCAGAACATGAATTAGAAGCACACCCTGACAAGAGATAAATATTGCAACCAAAACAGTGGTTTAGCAGTGGTTGCTAAGCAGTAAATTAATAAGAGAACAAACACGTATAATGGAAAACATATTTTAAAATGGTGAAAATGATAATGATGGTAATGGTGATATTACCTCATTGCCTACTGACAGAATTAGACATATAGGAAAACAGAAGCCACAGAAGGATGCATGAAATAGTGCAGCTCAAGAATTTAGCTCGAGTGTGTGTTGTATTGAAACTTTTCTGGTTTTGCATGACTGTGCTGCCAAGTATCCAGGCAGTGATCAGGCGCCCAGACAAATGGTTCTTTTCGATCCAGAGACAATGAGCACACCAGCGGATAAAGAGATTTTAAGCTTTATTCTTAACTCAAGCAAACAGATTTAAACAGAAACACAGTTTAGGCAGACTAAACAGAAGCATAAAAAGCATAAAAGAAAAAAAGAAAAATCATAACCTACCAGGCAAGATGATACCCCATCTCCCATCAGCTGTTAGGAGCCCCTTAATGATGACAGCGGAGAGACCCCAGAGCGGCTCCATTTCCAGAGTCCTCAGCCCTGAGCCTGGGGGAAGCTATATAGATAAGCGAGTGCTGACCTAAGCAATCTTGGTGTTTTCTCTTCTCCCACGCTTCAAACAAAAATAAAAACCAACAAGCCAGCTAAACATTCGTATAACTCAAACTCTAAGCTTCTTCATGTGAAGGAGAAAATCAAATATGTCATTTAAACTCCTCGATACGCAATGGTCTTCTGGATTGCCACTACAACCACTTCTTTTCTAAATTCAGGGAAGATGGCCGTTTTCTTCTTAGGGCTGCAACTTCGTTGATTCTTATCTAGATCTGTGCAGAATCCCATCTCTTGTAGTAGGGTGTGGTAACTGATCGGTCTGAGCCCCTAATCTTTGCATGATGGGTAAATACCTATCAACACACTCAATTTCAGTTTAAAAGTAAGCAGGCAGTGTAAGTAGATCTCTAATTTTTTCCCATGAACTTTCCAAGTTTGAGCAGAAATATTTTCAATTCTTACATAATTAAGATTCCAGAAAAGTTATACAAGTTACTGAAACTGCTGTAACTAGCAGACATCATTTATTGTGATCTTAATTAATCCAAGAGAAGGTTTCTAGTCTGAGCAATCTATTTAAGAATATTACTGGTGTTTGCAGGTAATGCCTTGAGAGAAGAAATAGATTCTCAGATTAGCTTCAGAGTCTTTAATTGGCAAAGAACGTCTTTGAATAAATGAGTTGTTTCTTCTTCTCCCACTTTTGGTGGGTGGAGCTAATGTTGGAGCAAAATGATCAGCTACAATGAAATATTACATTGTAAATATCCTTTATTTATTTAATATCCTGCCTTTATTATTTTTATAAATAACTCAAGGCAGTGAACAGATTAATGAAATGTCATGCAGTATAGGATTTCATATAGTTATGAGGGGTTTTGGTTATCCGCACCTGCAAATAAGTTGAAATGAAGATTTTTACAGTGTATTTGGTATGCAAAATACACAACCCAGTGGGCTATGCTTTCTTTTTAAATGGCCCAGTTGAAATGGATCTTTTCAGGGGAAGCATAACTGGGAGGGAGCTTTCAACTTTGGGCTAGTGGGAATGAGAAAAAAAAATCCACAGATGATTCCCAGAATTACTGGGAGTTGGGTGGCATATAAATTTAGATGATGATGATGATTTGGGGCAATCTGCACCGCTTATCATACCTGTTTTTACACTTCAAACACACCTGTTGAGAAAGTGAGAGAGCATACATTTGGATGCTTTTTTAAAAAAGCTTCAAGATAAGTAAAACAGCGTTCCTCAAATTCTTTCTCACCTTTCCCCAACCAGCCATTCACCCATCCTTGCATGGGGCCAAATCAAGTTATTTTAGACCCCCACTTCCCTCCCAGCATTTTTGTTTGATAGCCTTCCTAAGTCTCCAAGTTTCATTTTTGTAGCCAACAGTATCCTGCAACTTTCCTTGTTTGAATTGGTTTTTTCCCAAGACGTTATACAGGTAATCCTCATTTAGCGACCACAGTTGGGAGCAGCAACTTGGTCATTAAGTGAAGCAGTTGCTAAGTCAAACCGTGACTGTGCTTATGATCTTACTTCAGCTTTCCTTTGCTTTGCAGACCTGCAAAGTTACTTTTTCATCACTGTCATAACTGTGAACAGTTGCCAAACAAGGCAGTTGCTAAACAAGGACTACCTATATGCAGATTTTATCCTGCAAACATGTCATTATAGGAATCACATCATATTTTAATGTCTAGAAACTTATGTAAAAGACCACCTGTATGGTTAATGGCTCCCACAATATCTTTAAATCAAGGGCACTGAGGTGGGGGGAGGGGTATAAAAATTATAAAGGAGGCTACAATGTCACTGTTGAAGCCTTGCTCCTTTTTCACGTGTGTCAATACCTGTGCTCAAGCCTCTTTTATCCTGGGTTTACTGACAAAAGAGTCACGCTTCTTTTCCCTTGATGCTTTATTTTATTTTACTTTACTTTATCCTTTATCCTTTATTTTTACTCAGAAAGGCAAAGCCACCTGTGTTCTTCCTTACTGAATTTAAACAAATACATCAGGAAACAAGGTTTTTTTAAAAATTCTATATTACACTAGCTAGGGAAGTAGAAAGCCTGAGTTTGGTTTTGTTGGCAAAACTGTAATTATAATTGGAAATAAATCAGAAGTGATGTTTCAGAAACAGAATTATCAGTGGTTACAACAGTGAATTAAAAGAGTGGGCAAACTATCATTTTGTTTCCTCTTCCTTGTTTCATTAAAGCTGAAATAACTAATTTTGTCAGTGTTAGTCTTTAAAGAACTAATATGGAAACCTGAAGTCTTGCAAAAAAGAAGCATGTGCAAATGAAGGCTTTGATGCCAGCTGGAATTCCGATTTTGCAAAGCCTGAAGTAGATTTGTTCAGAGGTATCATCAGCTTGTGGAGGATGCACAATGAAAAGATCTCATTTTCATTGGATTTAGTTAATGTGGAATCAGTTTTTAAGCTTGGTAATTGGGATTGAACAAGAACTAATGAAATGAAAGTCATACAAGATAGAGATACTTTGTAAGAGTGGTTTATTTCTTTATTTCTTTAAAGTATTTACTTGATTTATTTGCAGACTTTTTGTTAAATCTCTCCAAGTCAGTGAATTCCAACATATTCTCAATAGACTTGCACTTATGTGACTCGTATGAAATTACCTAATGTGATCGGTTCTTGCCATTCAGCTGTAGGTAAGATTATCCAATATGATTGTATTCCTTTCCCGCCCCCCACAGGTACCACCCATACTACTGGATAAGCAATTCTCCGAATTTACACCAGACATAACACCCATTATCCTGGCTGCCCATACAAACAATTATGAGATCGTAAAACTTTTAGTCCAGAAAGGTGTGTCTGTTCCTCGACCACATGAAGTTCGCTGTAACTGTGTGGAGTGTGTCTCCAGCTCAGATGTGGATAGCCTTCGCCATTCCCGATCCAGACTGAATATCTACAGAGCTCTTGCAAGCCCGTCTTTAATTGCCCTATCAAGTGAGGATCCATTTCTTACAGCATTCCAGTTAAGTTGGGAACTTCAAGAACTGAGCAAAGTGGAAAATGAGTTTAAATCTGAATATGAAGAATTGTCACAACAGTGCAAGCAGTTTGCAAAAGATCTGTTGGATCAGACCCGAAGTTCAAGAGAACTGGAAATTATTCTTAACTACAGAGATGATAACAGTCTAATAGAAGAGCAGAATGGAAATGATTTGGCAAGATTAAAACTGGCAATTAAATACCGTCAGAAAGAGGTAGGTATGCAGAAAAAATGTTAGAAGATTTCATTGCAATAATGAGTGAGATAATATGCTTCACAAATGAGACCAAGTGCAGTTTAGGTCCTCTATACTTCATTGTCTCTCATTTTTTAATTGAACGTTTTAGATCTAGTGGGCACTGAAATATTGCAAAAGGAACACAGACACATAAAAACCAATACATCTTGTCACCCTTGGTTGATTTCAAAAAGCTAAGCAAGGTTTCGTCTGGTTAGGACTTGGATGGGGACTACTAGGAATTAGCAGGGCTTTGTTTTAACTGCCAAGTTGAAAAAACATCCTGAAAAAAGACAGTGGCAAATCACTTACTATTGTCCAAGAAAAATACATGGATATATCTTATGAGTAAAGCTGAACTTTACTTGAAAGAGATAATTTTTCTTTCTTTTTTATGGGGGATATTATTGCTGATAAAGTGGATAGTGATCCATGAACTCTAGTGCTATAAAAATGTTACAGTGCAATGAGATTCTTTGTTTTTGCAGCATACTACCATGACTACCTCTCTGGAAACTGAAATATCAGTATTTCAGAAATCTAGAGATGTTGCTGATTGTTTTTTCACATGAAATAGGTGTTTGTGGTTAAGTCTCACATCAAGCTCTTTGGAAGGATAGGAGCAATTTCTGATTCATTAGATATTTCAAATTAATTTGCAGGTAAATTACTTCATGTAATTAATTCATCAAAATGTTGATGCTTTCTTAATGAAATGATAATTAAAAAAAAGTAAATTTATAGGACTGTACTGGTACTTGGCATTATTTTTAAAAATAGTCATCTTGGAAAAACTTATCCTGAATTCTTCTTGGATTAACCAGATGAACATTAATTCTATAAGATCAAACTTGCTTTGAAATTGCAAATCTGAATTATAAAATGGGTTTCTGTAGTAACTGTGACATGTCGCTATTGGGCTCTGATTTTGTTTTTTGAAGCTGAAACTTTATTCGTATTTTATTTAAAAACCCACATATTGGGCTTAATTTTGAATAGTTTTGAATTATCCCTGTTGGATAATTATCAGCCAGTTTCCAATCTTCCCATTTTAGGGAAGTTTATGGAAAAGGTGATCAGAGGACAGCTACAGAGGGTCTTAGAGGAAATGGATTATCTGGACCAGTTTCAGTCTCATTTCAGATCAGAGTACAGTACTCTGGTCATGCTTGTTGATGGCCTTTGGCAGAGCCAGGACTGGGGTGGTGCATCCATCCTAGTGCTCCTTGATCTCTCAGTGGCTTTTGGTACTGTTGACCACAGTAGCTTTCTGGACCAGCTATGTGGGTAGGAGTGAGAGGCACCATGCTCTAGTGGTTCATATTTTTCCTCAGTGGTCAGTTCCAGTCAGTGTTCATGGGGGGAGAGATTTCGTCCACGGCCCCTCAAGTGTGGGGTGCCTCAGGGCTATCCTCTCTCCTGTTGTAACATCTATATGAAACCACTGGGTGAGGTCATTCCCCAGTTCAGGGTTTGGTATCATCAGTATGATACTCAGCTTTACATCTCAGCCCTGAGCTGCATAGGTGAGGCTGTCGATGTATAGATAGCCCTCGATTAATGACCAATCATTCAGCAACCGCTTGAAGTTACAATAGCACTGAACAAGTACTTCTGACTGGTCTTCGAAGTTCCAGCTCTCCCAGCACCCCTGCAGTCACGTGATCACAATCCAGGCACTTGGCAACTGGCTCGCACTTTAAACAGTTGCATATCCTATGGTCACATGATTGCCATTTGTGGCCTTGCCTGCCAGCTTCCCAGAAACAAAGTCAATGGGGAAGCTGGCAGGGAAGGTCGCAAGTTGCTCCTATAAGTCACTCCTGCTCCCACCACTTTCCCACACTCCCACCCTCCGCAGCACCCACCCCCGCATCCGGCCATGCTCACACTGGGCTGCAGCAGCCACCTCTACACCCTCCTGCCCTTCGCAGCACCTGTCGGGTTGCACTCATGCTGAGCTGCAGCAGCCACTTGCACACCCTCCTGCCCTCCGCAGCACCCACCCCCTGCCCAGTCACAACTGCTTAACAACTCACAATCCTTGCTTGACAGCAACAGGGACTGCTGAGATTGTCATTGCTAAGCAATGAGGTCACATGATGTCATGTTTTATGACTGCATCACATAGTGATGGAAATTCCGGTCCCAATTATCATTAAGTGAGTCAATACTACCTGTATTGACCCAGTGTCTGAAGGCTATTCAGGTGTGGATGGAGTGGAACAGACTTCAGCTGAATCCTGACAAGACTGAGTGGCTATGGCTGTTTGTCCCCCTTCCCTGCCCAGGGTTAGGGATGTTACCATTGTTGGTCTTGCATGGAGCTGCACTTCCCCATTCAAAACTGATGTGCAATTTGGGGGTCCTTTTGAACTCACAACTACTGCTCAAACAGCAGGTTGCAGTTGTGGCTGGGAGAGTGCTTTGCACAGGTTCACCTGATGCTTCTCTTGTGCCCTTTCCTTGATCAGGAGGCCCTTCAAGCAGTTACTCATATCCTGGTCACCTCACAAGTGGATTATTGCAGTGGACCTACAAGACCACCCGGAAGCTACAGCTGGTTCAAAATGCAGCATTATTTTGATAAACAATACTGATACTGAATGTTACATGGAAATGTATTTATAGCAAACTTTATTATGCAATATTTTCATCTAAGGAGTTAAAGTTGTTGCAAACAAAATGGTTTTTTGTTTTGTTTTTTTCCTATGGTCAGTCCTATAGGACTGTGTTTGAGTTACTTTGCAACACAATTTGCTTGGAGCATATTTTGCATATGTTTTCAGAGGAGATCTAGAATCACTATTTGGCCAAAAAATTACCTTTGATTCTCATATTCTTCAAGAAGGAGACTGTGAACCTTATTTCAGTTTCTGGTTTAAAGGGCTTAGATGAATTACTGAATATTCTCAAAAAGTTACAATGGAAGAATCCATTGTATCTGTTGCACAGAACTGGAAAATAAACCATATGCCATGGTAGAAGCTGTGAATTAGACAACATGTTGGAAAATGGATAAAAATTCAGTTTGGGTATCCAACACTTTGTACAAAAAATAAGATACTAAGGAAGTCGACCTTTGTTTCAATCTGCTTGGATTTTTGCTAGATTAGATGGCACCAAAGGTTTTTAGCAGATAGAATTGGTGTCAGAACTTTCACTGAAACTAGAAAAAGAGTCTCTTGGCACTGATCTGCAGCAACTAACTGGATTTCAGCAAGTGAAAGACGCATTAACTAAGGAATCTTGTCTGGCTTAATCTTGAGTGCCCCGACATATATGAAGACTGATGCCACTCCTGTCAAACTTAGTGTCATGTTGTTACAGTCTCCGGAGATAGATTAAAGAAGTCCATTGGATGTACGATCCTCTCTTTTCTGGAAAAGAGAAGAACATTTTTAATTTTTATATGTTAGGATTACTGGATCACAAACTACTCATACATATGCTTCAAACACTTATACTGCCATTTTGTCACATTGCATCCAGCATCTCAGAGATTGCAACTTATGATTTTCTGGTTCAACACATTTCTGGAAAAATGAATATAGCTGATTCCTTATCACATCTTCCATTACCTGATTCAGGATCAAAAGCATTGATGGTGCAATATATTTATTGTTACTGATTTATGTAAGATGGATTTTCAGGCACTATCAGCAAGATGCGTTGCTCGCAAGACTTGGACATTCCAACAAATAGCCACAAAAAAATTCTTACACCACTGCACCCATTTAACATGTTGCTGCTGATCTTTCTGTGAGCTGTTATTGTGTGGTGAATAGATTCTGGTTGAATCTAAAACAATATATAACAGATGCAGCCTGCTTCCCAAATTTCATGAAGCTAACTTTTTAATTTTATGAACAGTAGAATGTCCATAACAGGAATACTGTAATGAGAAGTTAATGATAATATGAAAATACTGCCAAATGTTTAGAAATATTCCATGGAAATACCACATAAAATACCACATTTCTGTCCCATCTTTAGCATCTCATTAATAATAATGAGAATAATAATAATAATAATCTAGAACAACGTAGAATGCAATTTACAGAGTAACACTTCTATTTATATAAGCATTCTTTTTTAAATAAGAACTTTATTAAAGTTTCAAAGAAAAGTTAAAATACAAAATACAGAAAAGTTAGAATACAGAATTAAAGGAAGGACACTGAAAAGTGCAAGAATAGAAAGAAAATAAAGGTGACTTCTGACCTTCTCCAACAGATATAAGTACTTATTACAATATCTTAATATCTTACTCTTAATTAAACCTTAGTTAACATTATTTCTATAAAAACCAATTAATTGTAAAAGCCCAAAATCAAAACTTTTTTTTTTCAGTTACAAGCAAATAGTCCAATTGCGGTTTCCAAGTGGAAACAAATCCAGTCACAGTCTCTTATAAGTGCTGTCAGGTTTGCCATCTGCACTAACTCCCTTCATTTCACCATCCATTCTTCCAGTGTGGGAATTTGTACATCTTTCCATTTTGTGCATACAGAAGTCTTGCTGCTGTTATCATATACAAAAACAAAGTCCCATATTTTCTTTTGAGTTGTTGGTCCATCAAGCCCAAAAGAAACAGTTCTGGTTTTAATTGTATATCCATCTTAAGAATCTTTTGAAATATAATACATATTTGCTCCCAAAATGCTTTTGCCTTCTCACAAGTCCACCAAAGATGGTAAAAAGTTCCTTCACTCCAGGACCATTTCCAACACGCATTTGATACCCCTTTAAACATTTTTGACAACTTATCAGGTGTTAAATACCAATGATACATCATTTTGTAAAAGTTCTCCTTCAAATTGTAGTTCAAAGTGAATCTCAAACCTTTATTCCATTGCTCAAGCACAATGTTATATCCGAAGTTCTTAGCCCATTTAATCATACAGTCTTTAACATATTCATCTTCTGAATTCATTTGCACTAGCATTTTATACATTTTAGTAAATGAGATGTTCATCATTAATACAGAGGTCCACTTCAAACTGAGTTTTTTCATTAACAAAATTATAAGTCTTTTTATTCAGACTGAATCATTTTGCCAATTGTGCAGATGTAAACCAATGACAAGTATAACCTTCCATTTTTAGTTGTTCCCTTGTTTTAAGTTTAGGTTCACATTCCTCAAAATTCACCAACTCTTTATAGCCAGCTTGGTTTCCCAATCATCTCTCTTCTGAAAAAGGCTTCCTGAGGTGACAGCCACAAAGGTATTAGGAGACAATCTTGATTTATATTTATTCCAAATCCTCAGTATGGCATGCCTTCCAAAATGATTTTTAAAATCCTTATTAACTTTAACTGTATCATACCACAAATAGGTGTGCCACCCAAATCTCAAGTCATGTCCTTCCAGCTCCAATAACTTCTTATTCTTCAGAGTCACCCAGTCCTTCATCCAGAGTAGGCAGCAAGCATCAAAATACAATTTCAAATCAGGTAAGCCTAAACCCCCTCTTTCGTTGGCATCTTGCAACAATTTATACTTGGGTTTTTTCCCCTTGCCAAATAAGCTTAGAAATTACATTTATATGTACTCAAGCGGCAAACCCTCTAGAGGAGAGGCCGGGCAATGCGGAGTCGCAGCTGCCGCTACCCCCACCATCTCCTCTGGGGTACCCCTCCCCTCTGGCGCTTGATAAAATCCATCCCTAAAAGTGATAGTCCGATAAACCCAGTTTATCTGAGGATTCTGCTGAACCAACCAGGGCACCCCCAAAACCACCAAGGGACCCCCTACTGGAGCCACGACAAAGGATAAACCTTCCCGATGGCTGCCCAGCTGCAAGGCTACTGGTCCTGTAAAATGGGTGACCGGTTTGCCCCCTGCCATGGACCCATCCAACTGCGTAAAGGCGATGGGTCGTTGCAAGGGGAATGTGGGTAGCTCCAGAGCCGCTATCACATTGGAGTGCATCAAACACCTGGAACACCCCGAATCGATCATGGCCCATACTTCTACAGTCTTGGATCGGGAGCCCAACTTTAACTTCACCGTGAGAATGCGGTAACGGCCACTCACCGAGGAAGGCTCGCACCCTTCTTCCACCACCTGCCCTGCGGCGCCCTTTAAAGCAGGTGGCTGCCGTTTCCCGCCGGCTGCAGTAGTTCGGGCTCCCCCTCATCCTCGTAGAACGGCACACCGTCTCCCTCACTTTCAGCCACCGCCGCTTTCTGCTTCCTCGGCAGGGAAGGGGACTTCGTTGGCGGCTTCCCCAGCCGTTCTTCCCCCTTTGCCTTCGGGCACGCCGCCACTCGATGCCCCTCCTTACCACATCGCAGACACTGCCCTTTCGCATACCGCTTGTCTCGCTCCTCTTCCCAGGCTCTTTGTCCGGGTCGTCCCCCGGTGCTCGGTGGGCGACTGGGCTTCAACTCTCTCCCCGATTTTGCGGCCTTCCGATGGGCGAACACCTCATGAGCATGCTCAGCCCTTCCCGCCAGCTGGATCCACTCATACAAAGTATATGGGTCGTCTCTCCCCAAGGACCAGTGCAGCACCTCGGTGTTCAGACCATCCTTGAATAACTCGATGATGGTGGCTTGGGACCAGTCATCCACCTTCCCGGCAAGTGCTTTGAACTCCAGCGCGTAATCAGCCACGGATCTCGATCCCTGCTTGAGTTCTTTCAAAGCTCGCTTTGCCCTCTCTTTTGCCAGGGGATCCTCGAAGTGCTGCCTCAACGCCCAGAGGAACTCGTTGAATTTCTCCAGTTCGGGCGCTTCCGACTGGCACATCTGGACATACCAGTCTGCCGCCCTCCCTTTCAGTTTGGTGGCAATGGTGATGATCTTTGCTTTTTCCGATCGAAAAAGCGACCCCCATTCCTCCATGTATGCTTTAGCATTTGTCAGGAAAAATGAGAGTTTTGTCGGATCCCCATCAAACTTGACAGGGAAGTCTCTCATCCCGCCCGCCGGTGGGCTGCGCCCTGCCACCGGGGCTTCGGCGGGTTGCGTTTCCCTGGCCAGCTGCGGCGCGGGGGCTGGGGGCGGCCGCACGGACGGTGATGCTACTTCCATCCGGACTGCTTGTTCCCCTTCCCGCAGACGTGCTGTCCGTCTCTGCTCCGGGGACTGCCCATGGGACGACGGGGTCGAATGCCGTTGGCTTGACCCGTCCCTGGTTTCTTTCAATGAACTCAGGTCTAGACTCAGCTGTTTCAGTATCGTTTCTAATGAGTCCATTTTCGACTCCAGCACCCGGATACGGTCCGGGGTGGGGGAGCCCTCCTTCGGCTGCACCTGGATCACTGTAGGGGACAGTGGGTACCTCTGCCTCCAGGATGGACCCCCCGCCACCGAGACATCTCCTTGGGTCTCATCCCAGGTGACCAGCTCACCCGGGGTGGTTACGGTAGTCTCCGGGGCGGTTTTCATGCCCCCGGCTTCACCCTCCGACTCAGAGCTCGCCTCTTCCAGGATAGCTGACAGCTCCCCCACTTGGGACGGTCGGTCGGGGTGCCTCACGGTCGAGTCCGGCTCCCCTTCTTCCATCAGCACGATATTAGGTTCAGTCATCGCTGGCGCTCTCCCTCACAGGGTTAGACAACTTGCCCTCTCCTGGAAAGGGGCCAGCGGAGTTGGGATCTTAGATTCTCAGCTTTATGTAATGATTGCCCAGCCCAAATACTCAGACTCACAAGAGGCTGCTAAATGAAATCTGATTTATTAGGGAACTTAGGACAAATACAGAGAAAGCTGAGAATGAGCAAAAGCGCGCCAAATACAAACTTAAAACCCTCGGTGCGAACGTATCCCGCCTCCCTGGCAACAGCCCCGCCCGTCCCAGGTGCTAGCAATCGTCAGACCTGCTAGCCTGGGAAAGTAACCTTGAACATAGCAGATAAAGCAAACACATTCCAAAGCAAAGCCAAGAGATAACTGCTCCCATCCTCCCATGAAAGATGAAACATGCATCCAGCTAATGACATGCGAAACGTTACGATGTATCAAAGACATTGAAACGGCGAACATGACAGTATTCTTCTTGACTTTGCGGGGGAAAGGAAATAATAGCATTGTAACAAGGTTTGGAAGATACCTTTCAGGTCATCCACTCCAACCCCCTGCCTGATGCAGGAACCCACTAGTGCTGCATCCTCAACAGACAGCCATTAGTGTAGTGCAGTGATTAAGTTGTTGGACTGAGAGCAGGGAAAGCCAGGTTCAAGTCCACCCTCAGCCTCAGAAACTGACTGGGTGATTTTGGGCCAGTCACCACCTCTCAGCCCAACCACAGGGTGGTGGTTGTAGGGAAAATCAAGAAGAGGGAATGGTGCCTGTTCTTCCCTGAGCACAAGAATGAAAGGCGAGGTATAAATCAATCCCACCTCTGTTTAAGCAGTACTGTGAAGGAGAATCTACCACCTCCTAAGTCAGCCTATTCCATTGGTGAACACTCTTACTGTTAGGAATGTTTTCCTGATGTCCAAATACAATCTGATTAATTTAAACCATGTGTTTCTTGTCCTCTCTTTTGGAACAACTCTAAACAATTCCAACCTGCTGTATATGATAGCTCTTCCAATACTTGAAGGAAGCTAACAGGACTAATTTTACTGCATTGTATTTTTTTTAACAAAGTGATTAGACTAAGGGAGTGCTGTGGATGTAGTGTACCTAAACTTCAGTAAGGCATTTGATAAAGTTGACCATAGCCTCCTTCTTGATAAAATGGAACAGTGTGGGATGGATGGTCCCACTACCAGATGGATTCCCAGTTGGTTGAACCACCAATCCCAATGTGTGGTCCTTAATGGACCTATGTCTACATGGAGAGAGGTATTTAGTGTGGTACCTCAGAGTTCTATACTGGGCCCAATGCTCTTCAACATTTTTATAAATGACTTAGACAAGGGATAGAAGGAATACTCAGCAAATCTGTAGATGATCCAAAGCTGGAGGGATTGCTAACACCTCAGAAGACACATCAGGGTTCAAAAGGATCTTGATAGCATTGAGCACTGTGCCTTTTCCAACAAAATGGAGTTCATTGGTGAGAAATGTAGAAAACCTGGTGCAGAGATACAAGATACGTGGTACATGGCTCAGCAGTAGTACTTGCAAAGAAGGATCTGAGTGTCCTGGTAGACCACAGATTAAACACGAGCCAGCAGTGTGCTGCAGCTGCCAAAAGAGCCTGTATTGGCTGTCTTGGGCTACTTCAAAAGAGATACAATGTCAAGATCACAGAAATGATCGTTCCATTCTGCGCTGCACTGGTCACCTACACCTGAAATACTACAATACAAGAAGGATGCTGAAAAAATGGAAGGAGTATCAAGAAGAGCAACAAAGGTGGTGAGGGGCTTGGAAACTAAATCTTATGAAGAATGGTTAGGAAAACTGAGTGTCTTTAGCTAAAAAAGAGAAAGTTAAAGTTAAGGGAAGACATGATAGCAGCCTTCCAATACTTGAAGGGCTCACAGGGAAGAGGATGTGGATTTATTCTCTGTAGTGCTTGAGGGTAGGACCAGATCCGATAGGTGGAAGCTTTACAGAGGGAGATTCAAACATGACATAAGGATTCCTCCTTAAGCTATTCAAGCAGGGCAAGAGCCTGCCTCCTGGAGTTTTGAGTGCTCCATCATTAGAGGTTTTTAAACAAAGATTGGAAGCCATTTGCCTGGAATGGTCTGCCATCCTCCATTATCCCATATTCATGCTTTTGACTTTATCTTCCGAATATAGGACTTTGTCCCTAGTGAAATTCATCTTGCTGGTTTCTCTGTGCTTTATCAAGATCCTCCTGCAGTAAGTTGAATGTAGCAGGAATTGGCATGTAAAGCACAAAAAGATTGAGTCAAGAATTAATAAGTGAAGAATGAATGTAGATTGAATGAAAAAATGACCTGTACTAAAGAAGTAAATTGGAGGTGATTTGATTATATAGAGAATAAAGAAGGAGTGAATCGCAAAACAAAGTATGAAGGTAATGAATGGGTTGATAGGAAGGGGAACACATGAGAAAGTTCTGGTTGCAGCCCTGGATTGGCCATTAAGCAAAAGAAGCGCGTGCTTAGGGCACACAGAGAATTTTCCCCTAGCCCTCTCACTGCCACACCCGACTTTAGTTTTCAATTAATTTTTCTATTTGCGTTTTTTCGTTTATAATAATTTTATTAGAAAATGCATAAAAGCGTGTTGAAAATTTGTATTTTTTCTATTGCCCTAATTATAGGTAAATAGTTTAGTTATATTGCTTACTGCTATTTAGTGTTAAATAAATACAATGCTTAAGAAGTTTATATTTAATATAGTCATGGGGGATGGCCTGGAAGAAAATGGCATTTTTAATTTCTTAGTTCAATAGTTCTTCAGCACTTACGGAGTCTTAATGTCTTGTCAGTTAAGGAATGGAAGGGCCGAGGAGCACCACTGTTGCTCTGTGTTTAGGGCATCAGTTGACCTTAATCCGGCCGTGATTGGTTGGATGAAATTGATGAGAACCTCAGAAAGAGACAGGTGAGAAGTTTAAAGAACAAAAGGCAATGCATTAATTGGTGTATGGAATTAATAGAAGCAAGGATAATTTGCAGTGATAAAAAGCAGTAGAGAGGTATATTGGTGTAAACTAGATTTAGCAGTATTTCTTTTTCTATTTTTTTTCCTTATCACATGGCTTTACATTTCTTCTTCCTACTGTTTCTTACTTTTCTGTACAACTTTTCTGTTGCTTACCTGTAAAGGAATAATGTGTGGGTACGTATATGTGGCTGACAGAAGGAATGAGGAATGACATATAACATCTATAATGATTTGTAAGTCTCTTATATAATACATTTTAGCTCTGAAACTATTTTAAAATTAATCATCATACCAAATATGCTTTTTAAAAAATAAAATAAACCTCATTGTCAGCAAACAGGAATCAGAAACATAAAGACATAATAATGCACTAAACAACTGGACTCTAAAGTCCTGTTAGTTTACTTTAACATTTAAGACTTGTGGTTAGTAATAGTAATATAGTATTTTATAGGCATTTATTACAGTCCTTGTATATTTTATACAATGTACTATATACATACAGTATAGTGAGAGCCAGTTTGTCTAGTGGTTAAGGCGCTAGGCTAGGAACTGGGAGCCCATGAATTCTAGTCCCGCCTTAGGCACGAAGCCAGCCGGGTGACCTTAGTCCAGTCCCTCTCTCTCAGCCCTAGAAAGCAGGCAGGGGAAAACCACTTCCAAAATCTTGCCAAGAAAACTGCAGGGACTTGTTCAGGCAGTTGCCAGGAATCAAGACTGACTTGAAGGCAGCAACAAATACAGGGAGTCCTTGTTTAGTGACTGCCTCATTTAGTGACCATTCACAGTTACAACAGTGATGAAAAGTAACTTTCCAACAAATCCTCACATTTACGACCTTTGCAGGCTTGTGAAGCAAAGGAAAGCTGAAGTAAGATCATAAGCACAGTCATGGTTTTACTTAGTGACCGCTTCGCTTAATGACCAAGTTGCTGGTCCCAACTGTGGTTGGTAAACAAGAACTACCTATATTACCTTATATAAGAACTACCTTATTACCACAGTGCCATGAAACTCAGTGTTAGGTCCAAGCAAAGAGCAGTCAAAGAAAATGTTTTGTGAGTTTCTCACAAAGAAAAGTGAATCTCATTTTTAATTAGAGGAAGCAATATCTGGGTTTTTTTGCAGGGCTAACCTTGGACAAGTAAGCTGACAAACCTACCACTTCTGCATCTAGATGGATCTGAAAACTGTCAAGTAATTGTTCCATTCACATTATGTCCTAATGTGAGGACATAATGCATTTGAGGCAGGGAGCATCAGATTGAGAAGCAAATTATTTCCTTTGCCAGTTCTGTATCAGAGGTGTACTGTAGAAGAATCAAGAGGCATTCACAAGAACTATATATTATATATACTGCCTTCCCATTCAGCTATATTAGTTTATATAATATAATATATATTATATTACATTACATTACATTACATTACATTACATTACATTACATTACATTAACTTGCATATATGCTCATACAAATATATAACATGAATATATTAATCTATTCATGTTATATATTAGTATGAACATATATGTACTGAAGGGAATATTCCTCCAGGTGTGGGTTTTCCCATGGCTCTACAACTGAAACCAGAAAACCTCATCTTGTATATTAATAAGAGGATATATTGGAGGACAAAGTTCTTCCATCTTTCATGTTAATGCGTAATAATTGTGTACTTTAATTTTCCACTCAGGGAGTTTTACCTTGTCATGTGGCTAGTAAGCAAAGGTGCAAATTTAATTAAATCTATTCAATTTACAGCAAATCTACTCAGATTTCTTCTTGCATTATACAATTTATATGTAAGAATTTACTAGATGGAAGAGATTTGATTATTCCTTTTGTTTTGCTTTAGTTTGTTGCCCAACCAAACTGCCAACAGCTCCTTGCCTCTCGTTGGTATGATGAGTTCCCAGGCTGGAGGAGACGCCACTGGGCTGTGAAGATGTTGACTTGCATCATAGTTGGATTCCTTTTCCCCGTTTTCTCTGTCTGCTACCTGCTAGCTCCCAAGAGCCCACTGGGACTGTTCATCAGGAAGCCATTCATCAAATTCATCTGCCATACTGCGTCCTACTTGACTTTCTTGTTTCTCCTTTTACTTGCCTCTCAGCATATTGACAGGTCAGATCTGAATATGCAAGGGCCTCCACCAACCATCGTCGAGTGGATGATCTTACCATGGGTCTTGGGTAAATGTATTAGTAAAGCAAATATCCTTGAATTATGCATTTCTTTAATATTTGTCTTTTTAGTAATTGACTCACACAAGAGAAAGGTGATGCAGATCATTGGAATGTATCAGAATTTTGATTATATTAGTTCAGCAATACATCTGTAGCTATTCAGGACAATAATATTCAAATCAAATCAAGATTAGTTTTAAAGGAGTAGCAGAAACTGATGTAAGCAAGTCGTTTTCTTCTTACCCCATGCCAGTGCAAGATTTATGTCCAAAACATGGTGAATATCTATCAATGGTTATAATCACAAACAAATGTATTGAATACATTCAGCCTTGTTGTCTTCTATTCATGATAGTCTCAGCAATCAACAGCTGTCTGTGCCTAATAAGAGAAATCACACAACACACTCAAAAAGTTCATGTGAATTATCAAAATTGCCCATGAATTCTTACCAAATTTCATACAAGTATTACATGTGTTAGGGCCCCAAACTAAGCATAATTTCGCATGGGCTGGAAACAGTGGCCATGTTGGAGGGGATGGGGACTGAACCAATTTGTGCCACTTGGAGCAGAATCTGCTTTTCCCAAACCCTTTTTAGAAAAATAGTTGTGTACAATGGCAAATTTCTTCTCTCCCACTGTCCTTGCCTCCCTGAAAAATGAAGATGCTGTTTCATTATGTTTCCCAGTTTCCACATTTTGCTCCCATCACAGCTTTATTTTTTTAAACCTGAAGGGGCCTATAGCATGTTTAAAAAATGCATTACAAATAGGTGAGAAGGACTTCCACCCCCAAATTGGTGGCAAAAGGGGAGGAAGTATCTTCATTTAAATTTAATGTTTGCCTCACGTGGTTGCTGATTGGTGCTGAAAACTACAAACTGCATTACAGAGAGTGCAAATTGGTTATGATGTTAGAAGGGCTTCTGGAGCCATGTCAAAACTAAAAAGAGGCTGCAGAGAGCTGCAGACTGCCCACCACAATCTACATGAAACCACAAGGAGACATCATAAAGAGCCTTTGGTTGTTGCTACTGGGGAAGCGAATCATAGCTAACACTAAGCCATGCTTTGTGGAATGTACTAACATGATTATAAAATTCAGACAAGACTTAGTTGCTGTTGAAAACATACTTGGGGATTGGAATTCAGTGTATTCAGCAGTGCATTCTGCTGAAAGAGCAATTCTGCAATCTGAGAGTACTCATGGACCCTCACTGGGTGTTCAAGTGACAGCAGATACAACTGTATCTAGTGTGTCAGTAACAATCCTGAGAAGCAACTACTGAAGAGTGTACATGATACCGGGATCATATTACACCAATATTAAAAGATTTTCATGGGATGCCAGTGGCTTTCCAAACACAATTTTGTGTTGGTTTTAGTCTTAAAGACTTATGAACTACATAGGGCCTGACTACCAGGCTCAGTAAGTATCAGTCTGAGCACCACGGTTGGCAGGAGAGCTCTCTTTGCTAATTCCAGAGACAGATGGGAGAGACTCTTTCCTGCCTTGGTCTCAAGCAGTGGGACAAACTCCTGTTCTGTTTGCACATAGGAAAGGAATCTTTAGCCAGGTTTTCTGAACAGGATATATTACAATTTTAGTTACTGTTTCTCTCTCTCCCTCTCTCTCTCCCTCTCTCCCTCTCTCTCTCTTAGGGCCCTTCCATATGGGATTTGCATTGCTTCCAGATCAATGCCACATTGCAGCATTCATATCCTTCCTTGAACAGCCAAACTGGTTTTCATTTACTTCACTAGCCAAAATCTCAAATTGCAAAACTTCCTTTTTGTTGAGACCCAGTAAACCGGGGACCTTGGTGATGGGAGACTTTCCTATTCATGGGAATTCCTGCCAACAGCCACCTTGCAGCTCCCTTTATACAATGCCTCCAGAGTGCCCTGTTGACTCTGTGCTCAGACAGGTTTCTTTTCTTTGCCACAAATGAATATGTGGCAAAGGATTGGAGGTGCTGGCTGGAAGCAGCATAAGTCTGCTGTGGCTGTTTTCACAATGGCTGTTGTGAATATAATCACTGGCTGTCCCAGATTGGTTCTGAGTGTTTGGGGAGCCTTGTTGAAATGCCCTGTTTAGCCCCTTAAGTGGCCTAAGTGAGGCAGAAACTGAAACAAATAAATAACTGCATTTTCATTTATATCTGAGAGCAACTAGGAACCTTGCAGTATAGACATTTGCAACTGTTTCAAGATCTAACTCAAAAGATGCATTGTAAAATACAAATAATTTAGCCTACTAGAATCAACAATTAAGCAACACCAGGGTTTTGCTATTTATAATAAAACTAAATTGGTGGTTTTTCTCTTATAAATTAAATCAAGGAAAAGTCATTTTCTATTGTTTAAAATGATGTCAAATGATGTAATTCCCTCAGATATATTACTGGCTGTTATTATTTCCATATTTAATATGTAGCGTAAGTAACACAGGGGAAAGCAAACTTTTTGAACTGGTGATGTGCCCATTTGGAATGGCTGCTGTCGATGTTATAAAGGAGCTATTCCCAAATTGCCTACCTTGACTGACATGGCCTGTCTTAGAACACCCACTCAACAGACAACAGACTTCCTCTGGATGTTCTCTGTCACCTCTACCACCCCGTTCTATACATTTGTCTTTTTTTCTGAGTCAGAAAAAAGCACTGGGCTGCAGTTACTCAGCATTTTTATTTTTAAAATAATGCCTATAAATGATGCTAGAGACCTGAGCTTTGAATTGCAGCTCTGCCAGTTTCCCACTTTTTATTTTTAATTAACATAAACCCTAAGGTGAGTGAGAAAATCTGATAGATATCAATGGATAAGTCCATGGGAGCAAGAGTGCCCATTGACAGCATGTTGAGCAAAGGAAATTGGTCTGTGGGAGTAGATTTAATGCTATTAGCATTCCCTCATCATTCTCATTATTCCCCTTTCCATTTTGCCCTTTTTCAAACTTTTTTTTTTACATATTATGTAATTTATTGTTATTCCTATTCAGCCCTGCCCTGGGAAAATAAATGGTAGGTGCTTTGGATCTTTCTGCCTAAAAATACAAGACTTAACAAACCTCATGCTGATCCTGAAACAAAAGGGTAGGTGTGCAATCCATGAGGTAGTGAAGGTTTTAATGAAAAATTATCTTATTAAACAAATAAAGCTAAAGGAAAATACAAGGGAAGGCACCAGTCACAAACCAGAATTCCATATAAAATGTAATGTAATCAGCCTAGCTATACTAATTACTATATCCTTGAATATGTTCATGTGATAAGAAATTTGTAAGCATTAAGAAATGTTTTGGATTAGCCACTTCAACATTACATGGAAAGTTTGTCAATGGACAATTTTTAGATTCCCAATCTAAAATTGTACTTAATCAATTTCCAGTTTAAATAATTGACTCACGTAATTAAATATTACAAATATACTTACATGGGTTCTGACTGTACTCAGTTATTTAGATATCTTTGTCCATGCAATCCTTTTTATAATATTCATTTAAGGAATTCTGTTCATAAGGTTTTTCTAGGAATGTGGTGCTTTTGTGTGAAATTCTTACATACATCACACCAATCTTTCCGATAGCCCCCATTCTTGATTATCTAAAATTCAAGTCATGAGCATAGAAAAGAAAGGCTTACACTGAGCTAAAGACTTGTTTATAATGTCCTGATGTTCACTACTTTGCTGCAACTCAGTCTTGGAGAAACTAATACCAGATTAGGGGTTTTTAGCTCTTAATGTATCACAACAATCACCCATAGTCTATCACACATTTTGACAAACTTTGAATAGTAGCAGATGCTTTCCATAGTGGCCAAAGTCCAGAATTTACACATCATATTGGGCATTGGTTTAAAATTTAGTTAGAAATTTGAGTTCAATAATGCAGATAAAAATTGAAAATCTGCCGTCCAATCCCATATCAATTTAAGTCTTATTTAAAAGTATATAATAGATGTCTTCTCACACCTAATGTATTAATCAGAATTACCACATCTCTCCTCAGACCTCAAGGTACTCTGTAATGAAGTGCTCCTGTTTTTATGTGGATGAAATGTCAATGTTTTTTAAAGAAGACCTAGTTAAAGATTAACCCTTAAACTGTTATGGAGGATCTATACACTCTTGTTTTTAAAGGTTATCATGATTTGCTGTGGCCCACACAGTCAAAAGCCTTTGAATAATCAATAAAGCAAAAATAGGTATCTTTTTGGAACTCCATTGGATGTAAGCAATGTGATTTATTCACAGACTATTTAAACCCACTCACAATTAGTTTTCCTTTTGAATGATGTGGAGACAAATGACATGGCCAGAAGAGACTTTGAAAGAATCTCTAGATACTGTGACGCCTACAAATTATCTTACTGACATGTGAGTTTAATGCAATCATTCAGTACTTTTGAGCATTCTTTAGCATTGCCCTTTTTGATATAGGAATATGAATTGATCTTTTCCAGATCCTTGGCCAATGCTATAGTATAAAGCCTGCTTCTAAACAAGTGGCACCTTAACTGCCAACAGCTTGTAAGATGTTTAATAGTTCTGCTGGAATTTCATTAACTACCACAGCTTTATTCTTCGTAATATTTTCTAGCGCTCATTTAACTTCATTTTCCAGAATGTGTAGCTTTAGTTCAGTGATCAAACTTTCATATGTAGTTTTGATATCTTTTGGGTACAGTTCTTCCTATATTCATGCCATATCTTCTTTCTATAGTAGATAGCCTTTTAACATTTCCCTCTTTGCACAGAAGATTCTCTTCCATAATTAACCTAAATAAAATTCTTGTATTCCATATTCATCTGTTAGTCTCAATTTCTTTACTGCCTACTTAGGTATACTCCTTCATCTCTTCTTACTCTTGGGAGCTTAGTATTTAGTTGGGCAAATTTACATATCTCTTGCCTTTTGCTTTCTGTCTTTCTTCAGCTATTTTCAACTTATCAGACAGATGTATCATCATCATCTTCAGCAACATCATTTATTTCAATCATTGATCAACAAAATTTACATTCAATACTAAAATTAAAACCAACCCACTGTGCCAAGAATAACTAAAACTCAAGGTGTTAGCACAAATTTAAAACATAAATACTGTTAAATTTTTATGATTGCAAAATCAAGTATGAATGCAGTGCTATATAAATCTATGTCATCGGTATATTATTATATAAAACTATATATAATTCTCAACATTACTAAACAGCCATAGGCTTCATCTCTAAAGGCGGTGTGAATTTCACACCAGAGTTCTCCAAGCACTCTGTCAAATCTAATGCATTAAGCTCATTTTTTTCACCGAGTAATAATTGGGAATATTGCAAAGGTTGTTGGTCTGATTATTTTATTTAGTTTAAGTTGTAATTTTGCAAGGAGTTTGTGTTCTGAGCTGCAGTCAGCATCCAGTCTTTTTTCCCCCCCCAACCGAATAAAACTTTTCCACTATTATTTTGGGGTTGTATTCAACACTGAATTTGATAATATAGTTAGTATCTATTGACAGTTGATAGTTATTACATTTCTTCTCAATGTTAATTATCAATCTTGACATTTCTACTTTGACAATATCAAGTTTCCCTTGGTTCATGGTTTTGACATTGCACGAATACCCCTACTACAGTATCCAATTTCCCTTTTTCCTCTGGGCACATCAGCAGCCTTTTGGCTTTATATTTCAAATCCTTTGGCTTTAATCCAGCCACATCATAAGCAGCAGTGCTTCTCATACTTGCCCTCCACTCCTCCACAGTAGCCTGTCAGATCTCACCTGACCTGGATGTCTACCCATATTACGTTGACATTGTCCTGGTTGTGAATATTTAGTAGGCTGCCATCAGATACATCTTCAAAATAACGAGAGCAGCACTACGCTGTCACAACAGTAAGCAACAATGGATCATTTTTTTAATGTCTGAACTGAGTTTATACTTCATAGTGTGGTTTGCCTGTTTCTATTGTTTTATCCCAGCATTCCCTTTTGGTGGGCTAGAATACTAAGCAGATAAGTATTAGCAATGCATTCATTGCCACCCGTGTTCAGAGACCAGGCTACCTTGTGCAACATGTTCTATATGCAAAATGCCCTTTTTCTTTAATGTTCTTTACTGGAGTCCCCTCTTTTGGACTCTAGGTGTGCAAGACATGGATACAGCAAGAGCTATACCTCCCCCCCACAAACAGATTTCACATCCCACTGACACTTTTCTATATGTGACATACTGTATCTATACTGGAATGATTGATTTTCCCTATATGTTATGTTCTGTAGTGACAATGGGGACAGAATTATTTTCCATTATAATAAATGGGAGAGAAACTTGCACCAGACTTAAATTTGGTGTAAAGTTGTGTCATTAATAGGGATTTATAGTTGTAGCTATAAAGGGATACAGGATACAGTGCCAGCGTTCTCCACTCCTGAAATGTCCACACCCTGATTTGGCAGCACTGTTCACTAATTTAAAATGTTTGTTCATTGCCAATGTATTTTTGAACACAATTAACTTTTGACAATATAGTGGGGCTAATGCCACACTTTATAGTTCATGCATAGAGGATCTTCAGTATAAGATTACGCCGCACAATCTCTTTAGGTGGTTCTGCAAACCTTAACCCCCACTTAAAGCACAAAGTTGTACGAAATTTGCTGCTTACAAATAACCATTTCCAAGAAAGACTATATCAATTTAATTATGATTGGTGGAGAAAAGAACTTTGCTGTTAGTGGCTTTCCAAGTATTTCTTTTCTAACAATAAATTGAATTTTAGGTGACTGATTTTTTTCATCATACACAGTTTCTCTTGAGTGCCATCCACCTACCATATAAGCATCACCTTGAAAGAAAAGAAACCGATTCCACAACCACTGAATTGATTTATTGGTTAAAAAAAAAACTTTTTAAAGACAGCTATAAATGTGAGATCTCACTTTTAAACCTGCAATTAGTGGGACTGAAATGCATACCACTGCACGTTTAACAGAAGCTACTGATGCTGGAGAACTTTCTATGGCGTAGGTTATCAGATCTGATTTGCAAAATCCAGACGCCACTAGATAGAAGTTAGAGTTTTCTGTATCTCTTCGTTGCCATCTAGTAGCTATGCAGATTTTTGCAGCCCTGATCTGGTAATCCTAAGTCTATTCGTTATGGAAACTTCAGTTAAAATGATTGTTCACATAATTAGTGATGTAGTTAATCTTTGCTTTTTATATTTATAGGGTTTATTTGGGGTGAAATTAAACAAATGTGGGATGGCGGCCTGCAAGATTACATTCATGACTGGTGGAATCTGATGGATTTTGTAATGAACTCACTATACCTGGCAACAATATCACTGAAAATAGTTGCGTTTTCAAAGGTAACAAACCCTAACAAATATTAGTCGCTTGACATTTTCTTTGGATGTATTTTGTTCCATGAATGTATCTTTTTTTTTAATCCATATAAATGCAGGTGGTCCTTGTTTAGAGACCACAGTTGGGACCAGCAACTTGGTCGTTAAGTGAAGCAGTCACTAAATGATACCAGGACTGTGCTTATGATCTTACTTCAGTTTTTCTTTGCTTTACAGACCTGCGAAAGTCATAAATGCAAGGACTGGTTGTAAAGTTACTTTTCCATCACTGTTGTAACTGTGAACTGTCTTTAAACAAGGCAGTTGTTTACATCCACTGTCTAATGCCAAAGCAATGTAGGAAGAGTATTTTAAAATTGAGTGTCATTTTTTGTTTCGTAGAAATCAACTAACTGTATAGTCCCTCTTGCATACAAGTTGGAAAACCCATTTGATGACTCTGTGGGCCATATATGTCATCAATCTCTCCCAGTGATCAGTTTTACATTATTATTACCATTTGTAAGATGTGAAACACCCATCTCACTCCATGTTTTATATTAGACACTCCTTATTCCAGGTGTAAAAAAATGACAGAAACTGAGCCCAAATTATGTGGTGATCCATCTCTATTATCAACCCTCCTTTTCCAGGTCCCCATTGTAAAAAATGAAAATAATTTCCTGTGAAATCTGTCCTCTACTACATCATCATCATGACTCCTTACTCCATATTCCTGCCAAGTCTATCTGAGATTGCTCTTTGACTAGCCTACCTTAGGGAATAAAAGTATGTTTTATGCTAGTTCCACAGCAACTGGGGAGTTTGCTGCTGGTCGCCCATTCCCTGGCAATGTGCGAGTGGCTGGTATGGGGAGACACAGGCTGGCTAGACCCTTACGGACAGTCTGAATCTTCAGCTGAACTTCCTTTGTCTAACAGTCCCAAGCATTTTGCATTTCCTTCTTAGTTCAGTTGTTTTAATACTTTGACTAATTTGGTTCATAGTTCAAATTTCTTCAGTGATGTGCAGTCCTTCTTGAGAAAGAGTTCTCCATTCTCTGCATAGAGAATCTGAACATCCTCCTCTCACAGAGCTGTAAAATAACAGTGGAAAGGAGCTCTAGCCAGCGATCACTTTGTAAAGAATGGCCTTGGGGAGATGTGTTTTCTTTTTGTGCAGTCTTGAATTCATAAAAAATAAAAATGCCATATAACGGGCTGGTACAGTGGAGAAAGACTTGTTAATATTGTCTTATTATTTTGTTTTCAGTACAGTGGGCTGCTTGCAAGACAGAGCTGGGATATGTGGCATCCAACACTGGTTGCAGAGGCCTTATTTGCTATTGCAAATATTTTTAGTTCTTTGCGCCTAATCTCATTATTCACTGCAAATTCTCACTTGGGACCACTGCAGATCTCTCTTGGAAGAATGCTACTGGATATTTTAAAATTTCTGTTCATCTACTGTCTTGTACTGCTAGCTTTTGCAAATGGACTTAACCAGCTATATTTTTATTATGAAACAAATGAACCTGATCGCTGCAAGGGGATACGCTGTGAAAATCAAAATAATGCATTTTCAACGTAAGTTAGACTTAAAAAAAACTTGTTTTATAGCATTTCTAAAATTGCATAATATTTTATCTGTATCCTTTTTTCTTTCTCAGAACTGCAGTGACAGAGAATCTTTATGAGAAGTTAGCATGATACTTTAAAATTTTCAGTCGTAACAATGATTTTGCAGTATTAATAATATAAATTGAAATACATCAAAATGTATGGAGGCTAAAGTTATACAGAGGTTACGGTCCGAATAATTCAGATATTCTGAAATGTTGTTGATGCTTACGAATGAGGCCACTTTTGGATACAACAATCTTACAAAGGAGCAGGAATTACTGTTATGCAAGTGATGTTCGTTCCACTGGTGGGCAATGGAAAGGAAGTGGATTAATTGAATTGGTTCCAGTTCATGGATGTTACAATCATTACATTAATGCCTTAGCGTTAATTTTGGTATGGCCTCAAAAGTTATTGTTAAGGCATTTTTCACAATGATGCTAAAACATGATTTTGAGGTTCTCACATTGTTTCAAAAACTAAAGTTATGCTGACGAGATAGGATTATAAACTAACATTTACAAGTGCTATGTTAAAACTAAAGACTTTATTTTTAATTAATAAATGTTAACAGTGAACTTGATCTATTACCAAGCTTCATATTTTATAATGCTCTAAGTTTATATTTAGATTTCTGCTGCTAAGGCACTTGGGATCTATGCACCACTTCAGAATCAGCTTTGTACTACTGTTTGTATTATCATTGTTTGCATTCAGCAGCTAAGCCAATTTATTTCTGGTTCCACTGGGATGTATTTAGAATCACAAAAAAGACAAGTTTCATCATCCTGTCTTTTTACCATCATAGCCTGCAAAAGGTTTTCAAATTCAAACAGAGCAACAGCATCCTTCCAATCAAAAAGTTTAGCCTCGCAGCAAAACATTTTTGCAAACAACCAAAGAGATACATTTCTTGAAAATGTAGATAGAGAGGGTACTATTCATTCATTTGCACAAGAATGTAAGAGTAGCAAGATCCTTCTGGAGCCCTTCACAATCACATTTCATTTTACCATCCTAAATTGCTGAACAACAAATTTGACCAGTACACTTCTTAACCCTAAGTCAAGATAGATCCTCAGACCACTCTACTTCTTACTTCCTTCCACTAAGAAAATTGCCCATTTACTGGCATTCTTTGCTTTCTAAGTTTTAATCAGTCCATCATAAAAAGACAAGCCTTATTTCATGATCACTAGAGCTCTTGGCCACTTTGACCACTCAAGAGTCTTCGATGAGTGCCATGGTACAGCTCTCATGCAGTATGCTCATACATCAGTTCCAATGGGAAAGTATTTTATTATAAACAAAAAGTTGTTTTTCATTAGAAAAGAAAGATTACCTATTGCTTTTTAATTTACAATATGTGTTTCTACCCTATGCCAACTATTTTCGTAGGTATTTTATCTTTTAAGCTCTATTACATTTTTTATTTATCTTTATTCTAACTTCTATTTAATTATTTTTCCTAACTACCTCACTTCTATTCTTTACTGTCTACACTAACTTCAACTCTTTCTTATCTCTTTCTGTCCTGGCCCCAGTCCTGTATACTACCAACTACTTCTCCTTGGCAAATGTTATTGTTGGGCTAGTCTCTATTATCAGCTGACTCAGCTGGAGCTTGGATTTGATTATTGTGGACTTTGATCATTGTGCCACCAGTGTCACATCTGGTAGTGTTACATCCCTTGACACCACATCTGGCTCTGTGGTGATGGCCCATTGGTGTTTGCTCCTTCAGCTTTGCCTATCTTGGCATCTGGTCCACTCTGGCATCTGGTCCTTTCTTTGGCCCCCTCTGGCTTGACCATTTCTTCCACCTGTTGTTGTGACAGATAGTATTGGTTACTACTGTCAACCCCTGAAGCTACTACTGCTGCAACTGAAGTTCTTCAAGCCTTACAATGCCTCTCCTTCGCTTTATTTTTCTTCTTGGCTTTTCTGCTTCTCTCTCCCAGTCTTGTCTCTTTTTCCTACTGCATTCTGTTGATCTTCCCTTACCTATTGCACTTTTTAGCTGGAGTAGCTACTAGTGTGGCTGGTTTCTGCTTGTATGGCTGGCTGTACATTCTGGATGAGCTCTACAGTCAGTCCAAGGTTCTAGACATATCTTGAATCTCTTCCGCTAAGCCTCTGTATAGTTACACTTATACAGTACTGGCTACTTGGCCCTCCAAAGATAGGAAGACTAACCACTTTCCCCTCCCTTCCTTCCTCTTCTAGCTTGGTCCCCTCTCTAGGGATACATCCAATCATTACTAGCTGTTCTGCTGCCTTGAGACCTTCAGGGAACCTTCTCTACTTATGCCTACATTGGCATCACACACCTGGGTCATTGCCTCTTCTCCCAGGTTTGTCTGGTCTGTTGCAACTGAGTTCCTTGGGAGTTTCCTCGCCAGCTGCCAAGGCTTTTCCTCCCTCCCTCCCTCTGCTGTTCAGCAGTCTTGCATAGCACATGTGCACACATATGCTGACATACTACTCCTTCCTCCTTCCTTCCTTCCTTCCTTGCTTGCTTCCTTTTCCCAACCTTTTCTTTTTTTCCCCTTTAATTCTTCCAATCTTCTCAGTTCCAACAAGCAACTAGACAATAAGTAAACCCCCTGTTGTAAACAGCTGCATCCCTGTAAAATGAATGGCTCCCTTTTCTTCTGGTGAGGCCCTTCTTAAACTTCATTTCACTTTCATCCTCTGAAACAGCACATTTTTTTCCTTTACAGCCATCCTCTCCCAATGAGGAATTTGGTCAATAGCTTTTTGATAGTATGGGGATCTGCAAGAAGTTGAGATTTCCTCAAAAAATATTATATGCATGGTCATGATTACCTTTTGCATGTGACTTCGTGACACAAGTATAGAAGGGGAAGACTGTGCATCACAAAGTTGTGACACATCGTTGGTCACTTACCAAAGCCCTCTCCGTGAATGTTCATAGTTAACAGAATTAGCCCCTTCACCTCTGAACGCTAAAAAGGTGATGGAGCAGAATTTGCCTTTTAAAAATCCATACAAAATCTGTGCTATTTAAAGCCTGGTCCTACATATGCTCAATTATTTTTCTTTGCTTACCATTTTTACCAAATTACCTGGAACTACGTGAGGCTGACTGACTGTACCTATAGTGCCCCTTTATCCCTTTTTATACTTATTTTATTTCTCTTCTGTTTGGAGTAGGAGCAAAGATATTTTTGTTTAGCTAGGATCTCAGATAACAGAGGAGATGTGACACTGATTAGATAAAGGGTTTTGCACTTGTACGTTCTAAATGTTTCAAGTCTGGCAGAAATAATATTTGACCGGCTTCAAATTGATTTGGACTGATGAGTGGAAATGGTATAATATGGAAGTACTCTTTGAAAACTAGGAGCAGTTTTATATAATTTACTTTGTTTTTTACTAACTTTTTGGATTAATCAGTTAGAATCTGGTGAGAAAGACACACTTCATTTCAACAGTAAGACAAAGGAAAGTCATATTCCTGTTGCTTTGTTAAACAAGAATTAGTTTTAAAAAATCCTTACCATTTTATTGCAGATCACTCAAGGATCTACCAATAGTTTGCAGTTTACCTTCTGATCGCCATGAAAACTGATCCTTAAGGGATAACCAAGAGAAATTTAGATTGCAGCCCAAAGGAAAATATAAATGCACCTGAAAGTAAATTGTACTTTTGAAAATCTATTTCCAACATAAACTGGATGGGGTCATGGATCAGGGAAAATGATAGCTAGTTCCAGATTACTTCAAATTTAAATTCCTTCTAATTGAAAATACTGATTGGATGGATACCAAATGGTTTGGAAACAAAAAAGGCTGATCAAAATTAGAAAGTGGTTTCTACATATCTGTACAGTTAAATAAGGGAGATATTTGATCCAGAATTCCCCAAACAGTATCTATCAACTTCCAAATGTTGAATATTCAACTGAAGTTTAAAAACAGGATAGGGAAAGCATGCAGAATATAACACATGATCAGAAATGGGAGAGGGTGGGATTAAGAATGGAGCAGTTGGCACCATTCCAAACCACCACCCAATTGCTTCTCCCCAGGAATGGATTGGGGGGATTTTTCTGGATTTTTTTTCCTCCACAGTTCCTAATAGTTCTGTGAAAAATATTCTAACTACTTGGCAGATAAAGTCACTCAGAGCTGCTCAAAGTTGAACTCCAACTGGTGCCCAGAGCTCAGTTTGGTGGTGTGATCTGGAATGAGTGATCAATGACTCTTGAGGAAGTGGACAGGATACTCCAAACTGTTAGTTCAGCCACCTGTTTACTAGATTCAGGTCTGAAGGCCTGGGAGCTGACCTGTAGTTGGATCCATGCTGTAGTTCGCTTCTTGAGAGAGGGGTGATGTCTTCAGGCTTGAATGATCCCCTCCTCAGGAGACTGTCTTTGGACCAAACAGTTCTGTCTCCAGTCTTCCATTTTTAGAGAATGTTGTAGAGAAGGTGGTTGGACTGCAGTTACAGAGAATCTAGAGGAAGTTATCTAGACCTGTTTTAGTCAGATTTCATGCCAGGATTCAGTACAGAGACAGCATTGGTCTCTCATGTTAGTGACCTTTGGTGGAACTGAGATGGGGGTGGTGCATCCATCCTTATGCTTCTTGATCTTTCAGTGGAGTTTGATACCATCAAACACGGTCTCCTGCTGGACAGGCTTTGGGGGCTGTAAATTGGGGCTACCGTTTTATGGGAGGTCTTCCTTCATGGCCAGTTCCAGTTGGTGTTGACAGGTAAGAAGTTGATCCCTTGGCCCTTCTTTGTGGGTGCCTCAGGGTTCAACACTCTCTTCCCTCCTACTTAACAACTGTGTGAGTTGTCTGCTAGTTCAGTATAATTGCTGTGTTCGGTTGTCTGCCAGTTCAGTATCATCAATATGCTGATGATGCCCAATTACATTTCTCAATGCTGAGTTGGCCAAGTGATGCTGTTGAGGTCTTATCCCAGTGCCTGGAGGCTGTTTGGTCCTGGATGGGGAGAAACCAGTTCCAACTTAATCCTACCGCAACTGAGTGGCTGTGAATTTTAGAGCTCTCCACATCCAGTGATTTTCCATCTTTTATCTTGGATGGAGTTACAGTTCCTCATTAAAGACAAGTCTTCTTGGACTCCCAACTCCTGCTCATAGAGCAGGTGGCAGCTATGGCCAAGAAGGGTTTTGCATAGCTTCATGCACTCACTCATGCCCAACGCAGCTTGTGGCCTGACTACCCCAACACACTGTACATGGGGCTGCTCTTGAAGACCACTCAGATGATTCTACTAGACCAAAATGCAGTGGTTCGGGCTGTGATGTGCATCCCTTGGTATGCCTGTGATGTGCATGCCTTGGTTGCACTGGTTGCTGGTGTGCTTCCAGATGTAATTCAAGGTGCTGCATGTCTATCTCCTGTGTTTTCTGCTCATCCAGTAAAAGTTGGCAGTTGGTGTGCTCTGGCTCCCTTCAGTTAAACAACATCCATCAACATCCAGGAAGTGTGCCTTCTCTCAATGCCTGTCTTCTGGAAGTGTGCCTTCTCTCAATGCCTGTCTTCTGGAAAGAGATCCCTCCACAGATTTATGTGGTTCCCATCCTGACAGCATTCCAGGAAGCCTTGAAAACCTGGCTGTTCTCTCAGGACTTGTAGGGTGGATGTGTCCCTCTTGTTAGACATGTTTTTGTACAGTATATATATTGTATTGCTTGGATGGATACTATCTTATTTTGTTTGTATTGCACATTTTTTAATTGTTGCTTGTTTTAAATTGTGAGCCACCCAGCATCATGTTAAAGTCAAGGCAGTGCCTAACTCTAATGAGAGAGAGAGAGAAAGATCTGACCTATTTTTAAACTCACTTGCTTCTCCTGGCTCACAAAATTTGGTCCTAATCCAACCTGTTTTCTTGCTGACAGATATAAATAGACATACAGAGTCCTGAGCCCCTGTATATAATTCTTTCCAATATTTCATTGTGCAGAAAGAATAAAAAGTAAGAAAAGCCCACAGACTACAATCAGTCCCCAGGGCTCCATTTGCTAGAGCCCAACAGAGTGGATGGGACTGAAAATTTCAGATTTTGTTGTGGTGGGGGAGCTGGGGTGGTTTAAGGGCTTACTAATAATAGTCCTTAAACATTTCAACCCCCAAATCAGGTTGATTTGTTTAATTTTTCCTTGTGCTTTGTAAGGAAGAAACTTGTTGACCAATATTGCTCCTTAAGTCTCTTGTACACCCAATTTTGAAAAAATGGGTACAAATATTTCAGCCCCACCAACTTTGATGACACTATAAATTAGGCAGAGCAGAAAGAAGAAATGGTAGGCTGAAAATAAGCTTTGCTTATATTTACTATAAGAATGTTTAGGAGAAAGGATGAAAGGGACAGACTTTTAGAAACAGTGATATACAATGTTAAAATGTTCTCATTTGGGTCCTCTAGCACTCGATAGATAGATAGATAGATAGATAGATAGATAGATAGATAGATAGATAGATAGATAGATAGAGGTCATTAACCAGCACAAGGAAATTGGAATTTAAAAATCCAAAATATCCAAAACTAAATTGACAATGTCAGGATAATTAGGAAAGGTACATAGCACTCTGGGTAATATAAACTTTAAAATAGCAATATAAAATGCACACATACATTTATCTATCTATGTATACATACATACATGCATATTTGTAAATAAAACAATAAAATTATCCAAAAGGGATTTAAAAATTATAAACTTCTCTTACAGACCCCTGTCAAACCTGGGAAGGGTATAGTATAAAAGCTGGCATGGCATATACACACCAAAGCATAAAAGAAGTTAAAAAGTAGCTGAGCCTGAGCCATTTCTGGCTATCCATACTCAGGCAAGTTCAACTGCTCTTGATTCTTTGCCTGATTTTGCATGTTGTTGTTTATTCGTTCAGTCGCTTCTGACTCTTGGTGACTTCATGGACCAGCCCACGCCAGAGCTTCCTGTCAGTCGTCAACACCCCCAGCTCCCCCAGGGACAAGTCCATCACCTCTAGAATATCATCCATCCACCTTGCCCTTGGTCGGCCCCTCTTTCTTTTGCCCTCCACTCTGCATCAGCATCTTCTCCAGGGTGCATCAGCGTCTTCTCCAGGGTGTCCTGTCTTCTCATTATGTGGCCAAAGTATTTCAGTTTTGCCTTTAATATCATTCCCTCAAGTGAGCAGTCTGCCTTGATTTCCTGGAGGATGGACTGGTTTGATCTTCTTGCAGTCCAAGGCACTCTCAGAATTTTCCTCCAACACCACAGTTCAAAAGGATCGATCTTCCTTCTCTCAGCCTTCCTTATGGTCCAGCTCTCGCAGCCATATGTTACTACGGGGAACACCATTGCTTTAACTATGCGGACCTTTGTTGTCAGTGTGATGTCTCTGCTCTTAACTATTTTATTGAGATTTGTCATTGCTCTTCTCCCAAGGATTAAGCGACTTCTGATTTCCTGACTGCAGTCAGCATCTGCAGTAATCTTCGCATCTAGAAATACAAAGTCTTTCACTGCTTCTACATTTTCTCCCTCTATTTGCCAGTTATCAATCAAGCTGGTTGCCATAATCTTGGTTTTTTTGAGGTTTAGCTGCAAGCCAGCTTTTGCACTTTCTTCTTTCACCTTTGTCATAAGGCTCCTCAGTTCCTCTTCACTTTCAGCCATCAAAGTGGTATCATCTGCATATCTGAGATTGTTAATGTTTCTTCCAGCGATTTTAACTCCAGCCTTGGATTCCTCAAGCCCAGCACATTGCATGATGTGTTCTGCGTACAAGTTGAATAGGTAGGGTGAGAGTATACAGCCCTGCCGTACTCCTTTCCCAATCTGAAACCAGTCTGTTGTTCCGTGGTCTGTTCTTACTGTTGCTACTTGGTCGTTACACAGATTCTTCAGGAGGCATACAAGATGACTTGGTATCCCCATACCACTAAGAGCTTGCCACAATTTGTTATGGTCCACACAGTCAAAGGCTTTAGAATAGTCAATAAAACAGAAATAGATGTTTTTCTGAAACTCCCTGGCTTTTTCCATTATCCAGCGGATATTGGCAGTTTGGTCCCTGGTTCCTCTGCCTTTTCTAAACCCAGCTTGTACATCTGGCAATTCTCGCTCCATGAATTGCTGAAGTCTACCTTGCAGGATCTTGAGCATTACCTCACTGGCATGTGAAATGAGTGCCACTGTTTGATAGTTTGAACATTCTTTAGTGTTTCCCTTTTTTGGTACGGGGATATAAGATTTTTTTCCAATCTGATGGCCATTCTTGTGTTTTCCAAATTTGCTGGCATATAGCATGCATTACCTTGACAGCATCATCTTGCAAGATTTTGAACAGTTCAGCTGGGATGCCGTCGTCTCCTGCTGCCTTGTTATTAGCAATGCTTCTTAAGGCCCATTCAACCTCACTCTTCAGGATGTCTGGCTCTAGCTCACTGACCACACCGCCAAAGCTATCCTCAATATTGTTATCCTTCCTATACAGGTCTTCTGTATATTCTTGCCACTTTTCTTGATCTCTTCTTCTTCTGTTAGGTCCTTGCCATCTTTGTTTTTGATCATACCCATTTTGGCCTGGAATTTACCTCCAATGTTTCTAATTTTCTGGAAGAGGTCTCTTGTCCTTCCTATTCTATTGTCTTCTTCCACTTTCGTGCATTGCGTGTTTAAAAATAATTCCTTATCTCTTCTGGCTAACCTCTGGAATTTTGCATTTAATTGGGCATATCTCCCCCTATCACTGTTGCCTTTTGCTTTCCTTCTTTCTTGGGCTACTTCTAGTGTCTCAGCAGACAGCCATTTTGCCTTCTTGGTTTTCTCTTTCTTTGGGATGTATTTTGTTGCCGCCTCCTGAACAATGTTGCGAACTTCTGTCCAGAGTTCTTCCGGGACCCTATCTACTAAGTCCAGTCCCTTAAATCTATTCTTCACCTCCACTGCATATTCCTTAGGAATATTAGTGAGCTCATATCTAGCTGATCTGTGGGTCTTCCCTAATCTCTTTAGTCTGATCCTAAATTGTGCAATAAGAAGTTCGTGTTCTGAACTACAGTCAGCTCCAGATCTTGTTTTACCGACTGTATAGATGTCCACCACCTTTGGCTGCAAAGGATGTAGTCAATCTGATTTCGGTGTTGTCCATCTGGTGAAGTCCATGTATAAAGCCGTCTCTTAGGTTGTTGGAAGAGAGTGTTTGTTAAGCAGAGTGAATTGTCTTGGCAAAATTCTATCAGCCTATGTCCTGCTTTGTTTTGTTCTCCCAGGCCGTGCTTACCTGTAATTCCAGGTGTCATTTGACTGCCCACCTTAGCATTCCAATCTCCTGTGATTAAAATAACATCTCTTTTAGGCTTGTTGTCCAGTAGGTGCTGCAGATCCTCATAGAACTGCTCTACTTCAGCTTCTTCAGCATCTGTGGTTGGGGCGTATATTTGGATCACTGAGATGTTAGCTGGCTTGCCCTGAATTCGAATTGAGATCATTCTATCGTTTTTTGGGTTGTATCCAAGCACTGCTTTAGCCACTTTACTATTAATTATAAAGTCTACTCCATTTCTTCTGTGGTCCTCTTGTCCACAGTAGTAGATCTGGTGGTCATTTGATGTGAAGTGGCCCATTCCAGTCCATTTCAGTTCACTGACGCCCAAAATGTCTATCTTTAATCTTGACAGCTCACCAATAACCACATCCAATTTGCCCTGGCTCATAGATCTTACATTCCAGGTTCCAATGGTGTGTTGATCCTTAGAACATCGGATTCGCTGTTCACCACTAGCACCGTCGGCTGCTAGCTGTCCTTTCGGCTTTGAGTTAGCTGCGTCATCACGTCTGGGGCTAGTTGAACTCATCCTCTGTTCCTCCGAGTAGCATTTTGACCATCTTCCGAGCTGGGGGTCTCATCTTCCGATGGTATACTGACATATCTCTGGTTGTACTGATCCATTTAGTTTTCACGGCAAGAATACTGGGGTGGGTTGCCATTACCTTCCCCAGGGATCGCGTTTAGTCTGACCTCTCTGTCATGACCTTCCCGTCTTGGGTGGCCCTTCACGGTTTAGCTCATGGCTTCATTGAGGTGCTCAAGCTCCAGCACCACGACAAGGTAACGATCCTTTGCTGCCATACAAAACCTGGCAACCTTCTGTGTTATTTCAGGGTTGATGTCAGAAAGCAGAAATTGCTTACACTGTTGATTTTTGAATCCTGTTTTCTTGGTCAGGAGTGGGGTAATTCAGAAATAAAGAAAACAAATTTTAGACAAGAATGTGGATTAGTTTTGTGGTCAGGGTCCCAGACAAAGATCCTTCACTTTTGATTCTTCTAGCAAGGCATCCTGAAGCAAAGCCATTAAGTGGAGAGAGAAAAAAAGCCAGGTTGAAAATGACTGCAAAGCCAGCATTACTCATATACATCATAGGAAGATTGACTTGAGTGAGACAATTGATGATGATGATGATGATGGTGATGGTGATGGTGATGGTGATAGCTGATGCTAAATGTTGTTTGGAATCATGCTTTAAATACTACTTGTGATATGTTATGGGAGGAAAAACTGCCTCAGCAATACTTACTTAATGGGCCAAAACATGAAAGCTGATATTCTGTCACTAATTTCAACAGAGATAAAAGTAGCGTGGGTATTTTAACTGATATTTTATGATAAATATCAGTCTGCCATTAATATTGGCATCCTGGCAGCCTGTAGTTAGGTAGTAAAACTTGCCTCCTATTTTTTTTAAAGAGCTTTATTAATTTTCAAGATACAATTAAAACACAAAATACAGAATATAGAACAGACAGAATACAAGTCTAAAAAAGGAACAAAAGCAACTAAAACAGTGCAAGAATAGACAGAAAAACATATAAGACAGGTGGCTTCTGATCTTCTCCAACACAGATATAATAATAATAATATTAATATCTTGCTATTAATTAAACATTTAGTAACGTTAGTTCCTTAAAATCAAACCATTTAATCATCAAAACCTGAAATTAAAACTTCATTTTTTTGCGTTGCAAGCAAATAGTCCAAAAGCGGCTTCCAAATAGAAACAAATCCATTTACAGTATTTTCTCTTATCAGTGCTGTCAGTTTAGCCATTTGCGCCAATTCCATTAACTTAATCATCCAATCCTCCATTGAGGGAATTTGTGCATCCTTCCATCTTTGAGATAAAAGAGTCTTGCTGCTGTTATATGTATATATAAGAACAGTTCCATGTTGCTTCTCGAACTGTTGGTCCATCAAACGCAAGAGGAACAGCTCTGGTTTCAATTGAGAAACCACTTTGAGAATCTTTTGAATAATAATACATATTTGATTCCAGAATCTCTTAGCTTTTCCACAAGTCCACCATAAATGATAGAAAGTTCCTTCACCCTGTAAACATTTCCAACAAACATTTGATACCCCATTATACATTTTGGACAGCTTATTGGGAGTTAAATACAGTACATCATTTTATAAAAATTCTCTTTCAAATTATAATTCAAAGTAAATTTTATACCTTTGTTCCACATATTCTCCCATTGTACAATCATAATATTATACCCCAAATTCTATGTTTGCTATGGATGAAGGATTGGGTGACTCCGAAGGACAATAAATCATTGGAATTAGAAGGACATGATCTCTGATTTGGGTGGCACACCTACTTGTGGTATGATAAAGTTAAAGTTAATAAAGATTTTAAAAATCATTTTGTTAAGCATGCCATACTGAGGGTTTGGAATAAATATAAACCAGTATTGTCTCCTAATGTACCTATGTGATTGTCCCCTCAAGAAGCTTTTTTTAGAAGAGAGATGGCAGGCAAACCAAGCTGGTTGAGATATGATTTGTTGAATTTTGAAGAAGGGACACCTAAACTTAAAACAAGGGAACAACTAGAATTGGAAGGTCATATTTGTCACTGGTTTAATTTTGCACAATCGTCAGAACAGTTTAATTTGGATAAGAAGGTATACAATTTTGTTCATGAAAAAACACAATTTGAAATGGAACAAACGATGAGCATCTTATTAAGAAAATGTATAAAATGTTGTTACAACTGAATTTAGAAGATGAATATGTTAAAGATTGTATGATTAAATGGGCTAAGAATTTTGGGTAAAACTTGCCTTCTATTCTGATATCATCATCCTATGCATTTGCCTGACCAAGAGCAGCAAACTTGGCTGTCATAGCGGATTTGCAGAGAACAAGTTTCCCCTTTTGTTCTTCTCACTTTATCTGACTGAAGTGGCTTGTTTAATTTATGATGGGGAGAATATGATATTTAAAAAACAATAGTTAAATTTTCTTTGAATACTTTGTCTGCCTCTGTAGGTCTCTAGGCACCTAGAATACATTGTGATAGTGATTCTTTGCTGCTTATTTGTTTGTTTGTTTTCTTTTCCAGTTTATTCGAAACTCTCCAGTCATTATTTTGGTCAGTCTTTGGACTCATCAACCTGTATGTGACCAATGTTAAAGCTCGGCATGAATTCACTGAGTTTGTTGGGGCCACTATGTTTGGGACCTACAACGTCATCTCACTGGTGGTCCTGCTCAACATGTTGATAGCCATGATGAACAATTCCTACCAGCTTATTGCTGTTAGTGCTTAATATTTTTTTTATTCTGAAATAATTTTGACAATGACTTCTTGTATGCTAACAATTTTAGATTCTCTTTCTAAAAAAGCAAACATCAACTTATTGCAAATTCCAGAAAGTGTTCTACTGAGCTTCACAATTCATTTCACATATCCAACCCAATCCAATGCTTAAAGTCTAATATGTAAAGAAATTACTTTTCCAAACAAAAATATCCCTACTCACCAATAACTTTTTAAACATACCAAATTATGCTGAGCATTACAAGCTGCTTTTCCCTAGCCAGTCATCTCCTCAGCTCCAATAACCTGTCTCTACATTTGACTCATTTCTAAATCTTCCCAACCCTTGATTTCTTAATCTGCTTATTTTATTAATCTTCATGCTTTGTTCTTAATTGTATTGATAACTTGTCTGTTCTTTCACTCTTTTTTCTGCTAACTTCTCCATTATATCCTCACTTTTGTTATCCATTGGGCAAATCTATCAGCTTACTCTATTCTACATCTTTCTTTTTTACTTTTAATTAGGGCTACTGTAAATGGGCTGTAAAAAAAAAAGCTAATTGGCAGTAAAAGGACAGAATTTTCTACAGCAGTTTGGTGCCATCTAGTGATCCAGATTTTTTACAGCCCAGATATAGTAGCCTTCCATCATATTCATACATATGACTATATATATATATATATATATATACTGTATATAGTAGCCCTATTTTTTAATTATCTCTTCAGGTAGTCCTCACTTACTGATTGTCTCATTTAGTGACTGTTCAAAGTTAGAATGGTGTAAAAAAAACAGCTTTGTGACCAGTCCTCACATTTATGACTGTCACAGGGTCCCACAATCACCATTCAGGCGGTTTGCAATTGGTGTGCATTTACAACCATCGCAGTGTCCTGCGGTCACATGATCACCATCTTGTGCTTCACAACCGGCTTCCGTCAAGCAGAGTTAATGGAGAATGCAGAAGTAAAATTGCCAGTCATGGTCACATGATGTCTTACTTAACAACCACAGTGATTTGCTCAACAACCAAATGGGAAGGGTTGTAAGCCCGTCACGGTCATGTGATTTCCCACTTAGCAACCGCAGCGTTTCACGATAGAGTTGCTGGTCACAATTGTGGTCACTAAGTGAGGACTATCTGTATTTTCAATTCTCTTTAAGCTAAATAGATACCATGTCGGTTCTCCCTGAGTAAATTTGCTCCTCATTATCAAGAGATGGATTGGGTCTATTGCTTGGAAAGGATGTAATTTATTTTATTTAGTTTACGATATTTGTAAAAGCACGCTGGGCAGAAAAACATATACTATGTCATAATTATGTAATTAATAAAACAATTAACAATATTATAATCAGAAGGCCAACAACAAACACCCTATGAGCCAAAGATGCATGGAAACAAAATGATTTTAAGGGCCTTCCAGGAGGCAATGAAGGTTGGGCCCAGGGACATCTCCTACAGCAGTACATTCCACCACCACATGAGGGTCTGCCTTCTGATCCACCCTTACCTTTGGTCTTACCTTCCCCCAGCCACAGAGGTAGAAAGGCAGCTTGTTCTGAGAAGCAAAATTACCTTGTCACAAATCTTCCATGTGCTTCATTTATCTCATATCACTCATCGTCCACTCTTTTCTGGAAACTTACTTCAAGGATTCTGTTGCTCTCCTTTCTGTACATAGCTGTTCTCTCCAAGATGGTATTTGATAATGTGCCTTGCGGAAAGGCAGCTAGGTGAAAGGGAGGAGATTTTCATGCATATTATTTCTTTGGTAGCCAAAATGGGCTAATTGCAAAATAGAAAGTATCAGCACACTCAAAGAAGTCACAAGATTTTCAGACTTACAAAGAAGCTTAAGGGAAAAAACAGTCCAGTGAGAACCACATAGGTTCAGTGATCACATAATGTTGAATATCCTTGGAAATCAATGAAAATGTCAGAGAGGGAAAACAAAATAGATCATCACTGGTTTGGACCCCTGAATGGCTCTCCATTTGCACTTTTTGTTGCAAGTCCTACCTATTTTGTATATACCTGAAATATATTTTAAACATCCACTAAAACTTAAGAATAAGCTTTTTTTTAACTTGAGTAACTACAGGGCATTGTTTCCAGCAACAGACGCCATTTCATTTCATCTGTTCTTATTTAGAAAGGTATAGAACTGTTACAGGTGTTTTGAGAGAGAACAGTATTTCACTCTGCTCTGCATAGCTTTTGGACTCCAGAGTAACTTCCTGACTTCAGTTCAATCCTACGAAGAAAAGTAATAAATCCACTTCCCGCCTCGTAATAGATTCCACTGGTCTTATTATAACTTTTATTTGACTCTTCAGTTCTACACTTCATCCTGTCCTTCATGATTTTCATCGTAGAATTTGGCTGCAGAAGACTGAATCAAAATAGGAATTGAATGGCTCTGTCTTGTCTTTGTTTTAGTCACTGAACAGCTAGTGTACTGATTTCTTCCTTTTCTTCTGAAGTTTCTGAAGAAACTTATTCTCTAGCACCCTTTGAGACCAGCTCTGAGTTACGGATCTGTACTCATGGCCCTCTTTCCATTTCTTATCCATGTTTTTGAATCCATTTGTTTTTCATATCTTCACTAAGCATTTTTTGTAGTCACACTGGCTGTATTTGTTATCCTGCTTTTTTTGTTTCTCATTGTCATCATTTACAACTGTGCTTTTTAAGGGTTTTTTTTAAAGTACCCAACTCCAGCTCTTTTTCCTACTAGCATCTCCTGCCATGATTTTTATTTATCATATGCACCCCAAACCTTATTCCCCACCCTAATTAAAATAAGTTCTGAACTGTTTCATATCTGAGGAAGGCATGCTTCTGCAAAATTGCATTGCTCAATCTTTGGATCATCAGGCTGAGGAACATCATTTTCAGTGGAAAACTACTAAGGAGGAAAAGGTGTTTTACAGTGTTGAGTCATCTGGCCATAATCTTGCATTTGTTTTCTCAGCTATGAATATGTAAGCTTTTGGGTAAATATTTAGCTAGCAATATTTAGTTGGCATCTGTATGACCTTGGCTAATTTTGAAAAGCTAAGCTAAGCACATGAATGGGAATGTATTAGAGGAATGGATGAATGAACTAGAGGAAGGAATGACTATTTTTCATTCTACAACTCTGCTTTGGTAACTTTAAATTAGCAAGTACTGGCAGTGGAGGAGTATGCTCAGTGAGAATGGGCAAAACCAGATTTGTTTGCAGTTTGTTTAGCTAAATTTATATTTCATTTTTTCCCCTTTATGGGGCTCAAAAGGCACAGGCAGTAACTATCTTTGCTGTTAGAAGCCACTATCTAGCAGCAAAGTCAGTTAGCTCATCCCCCATCTCTGTGTTACCTCATCCTGCACTTCAGGGTAGGGGTGTGATTGATAGAGAGAGAGAGAGATCACAACTGGGAGGGAGTCTGTCATTGGGTCAATAGTTAGCAGAAAATATTGCATGAGTAGCGATCAAATGTAACTCAAGCCCAATCAGAGTAGTAGACAAATGTTCAAGATCTAAAGGGGCCACTAAAATACTGTATATTAAAGAAATTACATGTTCCAATATGACGTCTGCAGCCCTGAGCTTAGTAGGGAAATGAAGAAGGAAGGAAATGCTTTATTCTTCCCATGAAGCAAGATGAAGCAGCAACTCTAAAAGCACTAGTCTTCCAACCAGGGGAAAGCAGAACAGGGACAACGGAAGAATAAAGCGTAACTATCCCAACTCCTGTTACCTATGGTGCCCAATGGGATAAATAGTGCTTCTGCACATCCAATAGTTTGGGGATTGAGGAAGGGGCCGAATGGGGATGGCAACACTCATTTCTCTGGCTCCCTTCAGATTGGCTGCGGTAATTCTGATTTGAGGGAAAATAGCAAGGTTTATTTTCCAAGCTAATCTGAAGTAACTCCTATCTTGGTGAAAAATGTACATGCATACAAGTAGTCCTCGAGTTACGACAGCAACTGGGGCTGGGATTCCCATTGCTAAGTGACGTGATGGCAAGCCTGCACAACGTCACGTGACTGCATCACTCAGCGATAACCCTGGCAGTCCTTGTTGCTGCTGTAACCCCAAGACACAGGGGTCGTTAAGTGGGAAGCGGCGGCAGTCCCAGGTGAGGAGTGCAGGGGTGCCGCCGGGGGGTCGGGGAGGCCCTGGGAGGGCTGGCACAGGCCACACATGAGTTGGGGGAGGGCTTGGGAGGTCTGTTGCAGGCCATGTGTGAGTGTGGGAAGGCCAGAGGGAGGATGGCGCAGCAGGGCACAAGTGTGGGAAGGCCAGGGGATGGATGGCGCAGCTTCGAGGACCTCACAACTTCGGTCACTGAACGAGTGGTCGGTAAGCAAGGACTGCCTGTACTCATCATGCTATTGCCTTTTTGGGTAAGCATTATGCAAAGTGCAGAAAGGGAGTAAGAAATACTAAGACAAGGAAATTAAAGGCATGAGGTAAGAGAAAGAAAAGGAAATAAAGCTAAATCTATTTCCACCGTTCACTATATTTCTCCATACCTTTCTGTCGTTGCAAGCCGTCTTTGCTGTCATCCTTTCCGTTCTGCCATTTCACAGGCAGTATACCTCTCTTTAGCTCTGCGCATCCGTGGCTTTCTTGGTCTTCTCCTTTCCTCTGACCACATCCGCTCCACATATATTTGTTTTGTACTTCTACCTGTATTCATTCTCTCAAGCCACCTGGGCATTTAGTTCATATTGGATGCTCACTTCTTTGTTCAGATCCATTCAGCAACCATTCGTTCTATACCTCGCCTCTTACAGTAGTGTAGTTCCCTATTCAACTTATTTTCAACTTTCAGCTTATTCTTTGTTTCTCACTTCCTGTTATAAACAGCCATTTTTGCATTTATACTCCCTGAGTATCATATAACCTAATATTCACTGCCAAGTAGTCAAATTTTCATCCAACCATGTGGCATTAGCTGCATACACTGTAAACTGCCCAGAGCGACAAAATTTGAAATATAAAGTATAAAATAAATACAAATACAAATAAATACAAAATGATGTATACATTCACATCCACAATCTGCATATCTCTGATATCACCAATACGCACTTCTTATACACATTATATGCATTGATAAATACATTAAACAATCAAGAAGACATTACACATCCTTGTCTTATTCCCTGCTTAGTAAGCATTCCATTTATGCTACCCCTACAATTTTTCCACATTCTGAATTTATGATCTCCTTTTCATCATTTTTTCTTGAACAATAACATTTATAGCATTTGTTTCAATTTAACTCTTTGACATGTTACAATTATTCTTATACAAATCTTTAAAATATACTCCCTCCAGTTTTATCCTAAATTATTTTATTTTTATTACTGTTCACTCTGGTGGAGGCTCTTTGTTCATCCGCTTCCCTTTTCCAAAAAGTGAAAAAATAGAGAAAGAAAGAAAGAAAAGGAAGGGACAGAATTGGGATGGGATCGGAAAAAACAACAAATATATATTTATATATATAAGAGCTTCTCATACGTGTGTGTGTGTGTGTGACATTTTACACATTTTCAAAAAGGATGACCACACTTGTTTGTAATTGTCCATACAATTTTTATTTCCACCAAAATCACTCTGCATTTTAATTTTATCACAAATAGATATAGAGATATATATGATGATACAGATACAGATACAGATAGGATAGATAAACTAGAGACATGTAACAGAAGAAGTAGTAAAATAACAGAGGTCATCATCATATATACTGTGAAGCACAAGCTCAGTTATTACTTCATCAAAACCTGCTGTAATCTGCAAGCAAAACTTTGCCACATTTTAGGAGATAGAGATGGGTTCTTACCTGAGAGTAGATGTCTTTAGTTAAGTTAAAATAAGTCTTGAGTGCTCAGGAAAATTTATAAACAGCAGAGACAAGTGTCTGTGTAAAGTTCACAGTAAATGAGGACATGAACTGTTGTTTTTATGACACCAGCTCTGCATGGACATGATCTTTTTCTTGTATTTCCCTTGCATAACCAAAATAGGAAGAGCAATGAAATGGGCTAAGGTAAGAGGAGCCAGTTTGGTCTAGTGGTTAAGGCGCTGGGCTAGAAACCAGGAGCCTGAGAGTTCTAGTCCCACCTTAGGCATGAAAGCCGGCTGGGTGATCTTGGGCCAGTCGCTCTCTCTCAGCCCAACCCACCTCACAGGGTGGTTGTTGTGGGGAGAAGAAGAGGAAGTATAATTAGCTATGTTGGCCGCCTTGAGGTATTTATAAAAATAATAAAGGCGGGATTAAAGAAAAATAAATAAATGGCCTTTTGAACTTGGGAATTGTAATAACGTTTAGGCATTGGGTGTGTTTTAATTTTAGAAAAAGGCTATTTGCAAATATATATCTGGGAAGGGAGACCTTTTTCCTTTGGCCTTCCCTGTCCAGCACAGGCTTGGTTTTCTTGTACTCCAGCATCAGTATCACATCACTGGGGAATTCAGTTTCTTGGCAAGTGACTTTTTTCCAACTGGGGTTAAAAGTATCAATTTCTATTAAACAGGCTAATCCAATTTGGCATAAGGAGACCCTTATAAGCAAGCCAGGCCTCCCTGCCTGCTTTCAATCACAGAGCCACATTTGAAATGAAGCAAACAATTTGAAATATATTTTATAAGGATTTGAAGTGAATACGCTCCAGTGCAGCCATAAAATAACAGGATGTGTGCTTTGCCTAATGCAGCAGATATAAATTGTGTATCTCTGGCAAAATGAAATGATTTCATGGCTGAGGTGGATTTTTGAATATTTTGGGTTACATAGTCCAGAGAGGCTTTTGGTCTCCATATTGTCTGGAAAATCATGCATTAAAAAAGTTTTTACTTATTCAACTGCAAAGCTATCCAGTTGTCAAGTCTGGACCTTGGGACATTTGGAGAACATAAAGACCTTAGTCTTGCTGTAGTTAACTAACAACCCAGCATTGGGTCAGGATGTTAACTGAGTAATGTTGCTTAGGGTATTTTTTTCCAGCATGGGCTAGTATTAGGCTCAATCACATTATATTGTTTATGTGTTTAAATATTATGAGGTATGAGGTTATAGATACTTAAGTTATTGTTTTAAACTTTGTTGGTGTGTTTTTGTGTGTTGTTAGGCATCCAGGGTTGAGATAGGTGGCCATGTTAAATAAATAAATAAATAAATAAATAAATAAACAAACAAACAAACAAACAAACAAACAAAATCCATTCATTCATCCATTCATTCATTCATTCATTCATTCATCCATCCATTCATTCCCCAAAGTTGTTTCTTTACAATATAAGACAAGGGAGTGCAAGCCTCTTTTCGTATCTACTAATGCATCATCAGCAAAGAGTAGCACTGACACATGTCTGTTTGCCTGCCTTGGGGTGGGATGAGTTGCTTAGGTACAGAACCAGTGAGTTTATCTAACAGTTGAAAGTAGAGGGCGCAAAATAAAGCCCCAACACCTCTCCTCAGGGGAATTTCTTTTGTGAGATGACCTGAAACACGAGTCTTCATGAAATCTAAAGAGCAGAAGTAATAGCCTTCTGCTAATAGAGGCATTTATAAAGCTTATGCTACAGAGTGTCTCTTGAAATTGAATCAAATGATGATTTGAAATGGATGAATACAGCTTATAATGAAGAATAGGTTTTGCTTGTATATTCCTTGGCTACATGTTATAGCCTAGTCCAAAGAGAAAGGTCCTGACTAAAGCATGCCTGTTCCTCCTGAAATCTATGATCTGTTTCAAATAAAGCCAATAATTTCTCTTCTAGAAGTTTGGAGTATATAGCTAGTTCTCACTGATGGTAATTGGGACGGGGAAGTCCGTCACTAAGCAATGCAGTCATAAGGCATGATGTCACATGACTGCACCAACCTACGACAGCAGTTTCAGCAGTCCCAGTTGCCATTGTTAGGCGAATCCCCGTCATCACAGTGTCCCGGAGTCACATGATCACCATTTGTGACTTCCTGCCAGCTTCCCCATTGAGTTTGCTTGCCAGAAGCTGGCAATGAAGGTCACAAATGGTGATCACCTGACTGCAGGACACTGCAACATTGTAATTGTGAGCTGGTTGCCAAGCACCCAAATTGCAATCACGGATATGCTGCAACAGCCGCAACTATGAGGACCTGTTGTAAGTACCCCTCATTCAGTGCCATTGTAATGTTAAACAAGGCCTACCTGTATTTTACTGTTAGCAAGCTAATAGGATGGTACTTTGCTGAATCTTGAAAAGTAGAATAATTATAGCCAAGCCCTAGTCTTTGAGAATTAAAGGTGGGTGATGAATAACTATAAAGAGAGAAGCCAGGACAGGGGCTCACGACTCCCTATTTATTTTTATGATTTCTTCAGTCTGGTCCAGGAGCTCTGGCAGGTTTTAAGTAATTAATAGTCTTTATTTCCAAGCATGTAACCAGTGGTCACTGTGGGAGCATGTTGGCGTTAATTTCTAAAAGAGAGTCAAATACCCTGTCTGCATAGGGAGTAAAAGTAATTGTTCCAGTTTTCTAAAAAGAAGGGAGGAATTCTTCAGTTGCAAGGCTGCAATTAAGCAACCCCATACATTTCTAATATGATCCCTTTATTAGTTTAAATCAAAAATCAATTGCTTGTATTGTTTTCTGATTCTTAGTAGCATTTCGGTAGAGAGTGAGGAAGGATCTGTATGTCTTATATTATATTATATTATATTATATTATATTATATTATATTATATTATATTATATTATATTATATTATATTATATTATATTATATTATATTATATTATATTATATTATATTAATATTATATTATATTATTGTATGTCCTATATTAAATCTCTCTTTGCCCTCTAACAATTCTTATCAAACCAGACTTGGGAGTTACAGGGCTTCCTTTTGAGACAATATGGTTTATAGTAGGTATCAGTGATTGAAACCGACTAATGAGAAGACTGTAATTTAACAAATTGTAATTGTTAGTATCTGAATCACCATTTACAAATCCAGAGTAAATCTGATTGGTGTGATTTGATGCGAGTGCCTTAGCTACCATGCCTCCCTGTTGTATTTCGTACAAGCTGGCCAAAGGTCCTCTTTCAATGCTATATCCAGATTGTATCCAGTATTTTTAAATATAATATGCTTAGGAAGTGACTGCTTTCAGGGAGATTTTCAATGGTAAATTTTTGCAAGTGCTCTACCGAATTTTGAGCAATAGCAATGTCATCAATCAAGAAAGGACTTTCATCACCCCAGTGTGAGAATTAACAGGGTAATTGTCAATAGTAGCTCCAATCTGGATAAAGTTTGCATCATAAGCAGCCCTTTAAAATCTCCTACATTTGAACTGCTGCAGAAGGAGAGAAGAAGTTTCCAAATCTGGAGGGTAATAGCATCTCATTATTTGAACTAATTGTTGCATTAAAATTGCCAGCCACTATTAGGAAAGGTTTTGCCGTTTTTTAAAATAAGACCCTAGTTTATCCCATGTAGTTTGTACCACATGTGTTTTTGTTTCTCACAATGGTCTAGGACCATTACAAAGTTAATCTGATCAGATCTACAGTGGACTGTCCCACGTTTCAAACCCTTGTATCCTTCACTAATTCTCTCAATATTTCATCATAAACAATCAAATCAACCATGCTTTAACCCTGTACATCATTTGCCATATGTACATATGAATATACTTATGCTTAAACCACAGACAGACTTGTGAAACCCTTTGAGGCTAGCAAACTCAGGAAACAAGAGCCACTTGTTTCTGGAAAGATCTTTTTTGCTAGTAACAGAGTCTTGAAAGCCTGCCAAAGCCATTCTCCCCTGTAGCACAATTCAGGCAATTCTCATTCTTCCTCTCCCCCCTAAGCTGAGGTGCCTGTTTTGCAAAGGTTCGGTTTCCTCCTCCACTTTCCCAAGGTCTGTTAGACATTCCACAGTCTTTCTCTAAGTGGATACTCACCAGTTACCATTCTCATTCATTCTTGGGACTCCAAATGCCCCAATCACTATTTTAATACTCTATTGACTAACTTCTGGCACTTAATAGAATAACATTTTTCTCCAGGATCACATTCATGCAGAAAATTATACTATTTTTTCCACAACTTATCTCTGGTTCTTTCATTATGACCATTCACTTGAGAATAATATGCAAATGTAACTCCTAGCGTCATGATATAGATTGGGGTTTTTCAAACGGTGTTCTATGGAACTCAAGGCTTCTGCAAGAACTTGATGGGATTCCATGAGTGACTGGGGGCAGGGGGAGGAGTTCATCAAATGCAGCCAATTCTCTATCCTAGAGCTTTGCTTCTTGATCAAGGATTCTGGATTTTTTTTTTAAACTAACAGGTTCCAAGGCCTGAAAACCTTTGACAACCTCTGATCTAGATGATACCAATTCATACTTTCTAACCTACACTTTCTGTTCTTGGCCTGCACATATTCATCCATTCCACTAGATCAAACCACCTTGACTTGGGTTTATTCATCGTTCTCATATCTTACTTTCCCAGACTCACAAAGTAGATGTTTTTCTATTTTTATTTAATATCTCAATTCATACTCGGAAGGAGTAAACTAAGTTATAAACCTTAGTTATATCCAATATCACATACAGCATTCCCTACTAATATGTAGCAATTTTGTCCATTATGCCACAAGCACAACTGAAGTCCAGTTCTATCCCAAGGAATATTCACAGTATCCTATACAAACCAGGATCCATCTTACAAGCCAGCATACTGTTGCCCACATCCCACCAAGTAGAAGATACAATCATTGTACAATCAGGATGTGGAAAAATAGAAAAATATTATCATGAAAACTGTATTGTGAAAATACATTTTAGTTACTGTTAAGCTAAATATTTCCTTTGCCTTTATTATTAATAATAATAAGTATATATTAATATAATATATTATTATATATTATATATTATATATTATCGGGGTCCAGGAAGCAGGCCTTCTCTGCAACAGCTCCCACCCTTTGGAATATCCTTCCCCTGGAAGTGAGGCTGGCCCCCTCTCCTGGACTTTAGAAAACAATTACAGACCTGGTTTTGCCATCATGCCTGGGGCGGGAGGGAGAATAGTCACCTTTGGAGATGAATAGTTTCCTAGGTTGGCCCTGTTCAACTTGCAGGTTACGGAGACCTTTTAGCCATCAGGTTCCTATTTATATTTTATCACATATTGTATTTATTCTATTGGTTTATAGGGTTTTTATTAATGTTTTATTGTAAACCGCCCAGAGTCCCCCATCGGGGGAGATGGGCGGTAATATAAATTTAATAAATAAATATATAGTATAATATATAATATATTACATTATTATTACTTATTATTACACTTTAAAACATGGCAAGTTGCTTATAAGAAAAGGTGACGGGCATTATAAAAATTAATATAGATGAAAGTTAACTGAATAAACCAAACAGAAAACACCAGAAGAATTGAAATCCAAGGGGAGAGCACAACAGTAGATATAAATATTTCTGATAAAGTATATCAATTTTAAAAAAACCTAGAAAAATTGTAATTTGACAAACCTATCTAATATGAAATAAAAATGTATTTTCATGTGTTTTATATATTCAGGATCATGCAGATATTGAATGGAAATTTGCTCGTACAAAGCTATGGATGAGCTACTTTGAAGAAGGAGGGACTTTACCCACGCCTTTCAATGTCATACCAAGTCCAAAGTCTCTCTGGTATCTAATAAGATGGTTGTGGAGACAGCTATGCAGAAAAAACATTAAAAAAAAACCTGAAAGCTTTGGAACCATTGGGGTAAGCAAAATTAGCCATGTCCTTCCTCATCCTTGTGAGGATGGATGCCAGTGCCATCTTACCTACAGAGGCTAGAAAAGTGTAAATTTCTGGTTTTTGACAATGCCCAAAGAACCTCTTGAGCCAACTGTACCACCATTTTCACTCTCTCTCTTCCTGACTGTTTGAAGTAGTCACCCTTCCCTATTTTGGTGAAGGAATATTGTAAACAAAATAGAAAAAGTGTTTATTTTGAGCTCAAAACTAAACAGCTCCATTCAAAATATCCCTTTGGCTGTGTTACTGTGTTCTATCTGAACACAATTCCAAATATTTAGAAGATTCCCATAGAAAATAATGAGAAATTACAATAAGAGCCTTGCAGGGGCAAGTAAGCAACTGCCCTGGGCCCACACATGGAGGGGGCACTATCCAAAATATAATTTAGAGTTTGAGATGTTCAGAGTGTTCCTTTTTATTCAGGCTAGTGAAGCTAATTAAATTAAAATATAACTCAAGGGTCAAGAATTATCCGGCATTTGGGGTTTCCTCCCAGACTCTATTTTCTGAGCCACTGATCCAATTGTTTGACTTGTAGGTTTAATCAGGATATGGCTCACTGTCATTGTCCAACCAGGCCAAGCTAGGTGAAGGCAATGTGGCAGCTGAAACATAGGTGGAGGGTAGAAAGTTGTTTCAATGGCAACATTGAGAAATACTTGTACTGGATCAGCTAAAGTTCTTGATAAGTAATACTCCCTTTTCCCCTTTTTAAATCTCATGACCTTGAAGCTCAAAGGCTATTAAATAAAGAGAAAACTCGCCAAAGCCTTCGCCCTCATACTATGGAGTAGTAGTGCAATTCAGTATACCTTAGAAGCAAAAATTGTGGCTCTTTGTAGGTGCATCAGTTAAGCTGACCATGTTTGGAAGCAGAATCAACTTTTCCCACAGCTGAGCAATGAAAATCATGTCCCTTTCCCCATCCAAAAGTATATTACCCAACTATTCCAATAATTTAGCGACAAAAAACTGCTGGCTTTTTCAGCACACCTCATTCATACTTTAGCCATGAGATTGCACAAGAGCCAGGCTAGGGACTCTGAGAACAAGTACGGTAGAGCAATTAATTGCCTCATGTCAGAGAATAGCACACACTGTTCTTATTTCAGGATTTACCAATTTATCTTTTGACTACTTTGGCAAAAATGGCAAAATCTTCTGACTTTTTAAAAAGAAGTGGGTAAAAAAGCCTAGACTAGGTATGAAAGAACAGTTCAAGGGGAACTGGGATGACCAAATTTAAAAGCTTCTTATGATGGGTGGTCTGCTGGATCCTTTGGACTATCACTACCACCTGCTGTGGGATTGGCTTCAGAAGGGGAAATTCTTTCTCTTTACAAGCTCAGCCCCTACACTGCCAATTAAGTAGGCTGCCTCAGTGAAGTGTACCACTACCAGCTCTGTGTGTACTAGGGAAATAAAGCTTCCCCCTGCAGTGGGTCTTGGCCTCAGCTTTGCCCATCGTAACCTGTCGTGCTGCAGGAGTGAAGGCCGTATACAAAGCTGAGGACCTGTGCTCACTGCCTGAACCCATTGGTTAGCCCTCAACTACTTTAGGGCTGGCCAAGAGCAAACCTCTGTTAATATGTTTGTATGCAAGCAGCACAGTAGTCCTATCAGTGATAACACATTATATTGGAAGAAGTTCATTAGAAGGATTAAATAAGCAAGCAGCAAGCAGGACTTACTGTGGTGGAGTCTCATTTTAAATCTTGAAGGACCTGAATTGGAAAGTAGGGCAGAGCTGGAATTCCCACCTCTCTTTTCTCCCTCTAACCATTAAACCCCACCATACTTATTTAAAACTAAGAGTAAACTCCAAAACACAAAAAAGCACACTGGAGTTAAAACAGAATGTGGTGGAGGAGGAGGCATTACCTCAAGGCAGGCAACCAACTCCCCAGCTCCAACAAAGATAGTGGGCCTATTGAAACACAGATCCGTTGCAATGGCCTTGATCTCTCTCAGAAACAGCAATCAGATCCAGCATGGATCTTCAATGAGCTGCTGGAAGTCCTGCTGATTTTCTCAGCACTCCACCCAAAAGGTCACATTACCCAACAAATCACCTAGAACAGCACAGAGCACTCAAAACAGTATTACTTACAACTATTCCAGACCTGTGTATTTTGAACAGAGACACTCAAAACAGCCATTTCAAGATCAAATTGATTTAATCGTAATCTGTTCTGCAATCTGAAGTGTTGTTAGTGTTCATGCAAAATCCTAAACTGGTCCTGGGTGTTTTTAGATTTGCAGACATGGAAGACAAAATAATGCAGTGTATTTTAAAACGTTTAAACCCGAGCCATCCATTGCGTGCTATATTGCCATTGAATGTACTCTCAAACTACTATCCACATACTCAGATCGACATAATTCGGTGAAATGCTTGCTTTTGTCATTGACCTTAGTACTTAGTACTTTTTAACAAGATGATGGGCAAATGGTAATGAGCTAAAAAGACTCTGAAAAAGGAAATGGCAGACCCCAGGCTCTGGCAAAGAAAATACAACACAACATAACCCTTGCCCATGCTGGATAGCATCTAGCTTTCAGTCTAACTTTTCACAGATCCTATTACTTTGCTTTCATTTAAAATAAGTAGGGAGACTTGACAGAATAATCACAGTTGAAGTATTGTAAATTTATCATAAACAATGTGGATTTTTCAAGGAAAGATCTTAATCATGGTTCCCCTTGTATACCTTTTATTATTCACACCCTCATTGAACATTTTGATTAAAATGTTAAACTCAATTTTAAGGAAAATGTCTGTGGCCCTATTACCATTACTTCTGCTCATACAGGTTTATGAATTATTCTTCAATTTCAATTTCAGAGACGTGCAGCAGATAATTTGAGAAGGCATCATCAGTATCAGGTAACAAATCTCTTCCTTTGTTTTGTATTACTTTAATTTGATAAGTGTCACAATTGGAGTTGGATGCATTTGCCATCATGAGTCACTATAGTTCAGATGTTGGGAACGATACATTTTCTGGCAGAAGAGACAATTATTTAATTTGGATGGGCATATTAGGAATTACATACAAGGAATTTAGGACAAAACATGAGGGAAGAAATGCCTCCACCTCCATTACTTTAGTTCAAATATAGCTATTTAATAAATGAAACAGGAAAAAATCCTTGAAATGAGCATTTTTGTTACCTGTATTTTTCCCCCATATAATCACCACTATTCGCTACACACTTCTGCCAACAATGGACAAGCTTCTTAAAGCCATCATGAAAAGACTCCACACATTGTCCCTTACTGAGGGCCTGACAATCCTTCCCACCTCCTCATTTGAGACAAACATGCTCACAAATTTTGGGAAAAGATGGCCGTCTCATGGCATTCAGTATGGACTATATGGTAGATGGGATAAGACAGTGGTATCTATCTTTGCAATTGCCTCTTGGGTGGCTCATGGGGTATGAGGCCCAACATTGTTATATTGCAGTAAAATGTCCTCTTGTGCTTTCAAACTCTGCTTGATCATTGTTTCAAAGTGCTGCAATATGGTGCTCTGAGTTGATAGTGATACCAGGCTCAAGGAAATCCATGTGAATAACACCATCTGCATCCCAAAAACCTGTATTCATGAGTTTTCCTGCCAAAACCTGGGTTTTGAATTTTTTTCCACAGGTCAAGCATTATGATATTCCATAGGCTGATACTTCATCTGAAGGTCATAATGATGAGCCCATGTTTTGTTGGCTGTCACAATGTTGTGAATAAATTCCTTACCTTCATTCACCACAACTGCTGGCAAATCTCAAATCTTGAAGTTTTCATTGTCAGCGTACAAGGAACTCACATTGGAAAACCTTCCAAGGCTGAAGAACATCAGTTATGTGGCCCACAGGTTCCAGTGAAATGAAAGCTTTATAGTAGTTTCTCTTTGAGTGATTCAACAACTGTCCTTAATCAGTTCACAACCTTTCTCATGTGAAACTTGTTGGTCATTATCAGAAATTGTCCACTTTGTTCTTGATCAACAAATTAGTCCTTCCCAGTTCAGCAGCTTTACATTTTAGGCCTAGCAATGCACAGTACTAATGTCAACATATTCACCACCATAAACAACTTGCATTTGGTGGTGAACTTTAACTGGAGTGACTCCTTTGGAAGTCAAAAAAACATTGCTTAAAGCATGTTGATGAATACTCACTGCAGGCTTCCGTTTCACAAACAGTAGCAAACAACCGTTTTTCACAGCAACTTCCAACCAACTGAAGTGAAAGAACAGGTGCTAAAGAACACATCAGGATTTCTAGCACGTCAGTACTGCCTTCTGTAGGTGAATTACAACACTAGAAGTATTACTTTTCATTCAGTTCTTGTATTTGCAATCCGGAGGCAATTCTCATTAGGGATAAGTTATCATTTCCATTTGATTGAACACTAGATGCATTCATAAGTTGTTCTTTACATTACACATGATCAGTGGCATCCACTGATGGAAACATTTTCTAAGCCTATTTTCAAATGTGCCCTTAAAAAGCACATTCAGATCTCTTTTAGATTTTTTTAAAGTGTATGTGAATGTAATGTTCACATGCATGGAATGAGCAATCTAGCCGAAGTAGGATTTACATGTACTGCATATCCTATAATGGTTTGAGCACAAACCAAATTTTAGCGTATGTTTTAATTGGCTTTTAATGATTTTCTATCATGGCTGATTATTTGTAACTGTTTATTGATTTTTTGTTCTTTAATTGTGTGAGCCACTCAGAGTCATGTATATGAAACGGGTGGCTACCTAAGTTGAATGAGTAAATAAATAAATATAAAGAAAGACAATGTACTTTGGGAGGGAGGGGGCAATAGCACTATATTGTTTAACTTGCAAATTTACTTGTGTGAAAAAAAAAATCCTCACAACTATAGAAAATGGAGTTAGTTGTCCAGTTAGTGTATTATCTTCTTCACTACAGCTACAGTATTGTATACATTGATGTCAAAATAAGAGCTATTGAACTCAGCAAAACTCAGTGGGTTGGATTGTATGAACCACATCCATGATTCTTTCATCACATGGCAAGGAAAAGAAAGAAAGGGCATTTTTTTTGTCCTGTGAGTTAAAGTAGACTGATTAGTCAATTAAATTCATAGATGAATAGAAATTTGAACCTGAGTTTCCCAGAGATGGTGGCTTTAGTCCATTCTACTTCAGATAGTTCTAACAAATTAGCCTGAAATGTTATTTCAGTTCCCTTATTCTTTAGCAAATGATAGCATGGAGTTCCAGTCTGGCCCTTCCCATAAGCCTACCAGCATAGAGGTTGATTCCAAGAAAGTCACTGTCTTTCATAAATGCTCTGATGCATTTAAACAGTAATGGCAAAATATCATACAATGGGTTAGTTTTTCATTAATATTTTAAAATCAGACTAGCAGAGGTTGCCCTGGATGCAGTCCTAATTTAATAGCTCTGTATTTGCATTGCCTAGCAACCAGGCAGAGTCAAGGAGATGCGTTTTTTATTTTACCTTCATAATTGTGTAAAGTGTGACAAAGGACTTGAGAAATCTTTCCTACACATGCAACTATTCTCAAATGCATTTTGTCACTGATTTGAGCACACAACGTAAGTCACAACTTACGATGAGTGCACAAACTCTGGTATCATTGTACGCAGCTCAGAGTGTGACTAAAGCTGGAGTTCATGAGGAGAGACAGAGCTATTCACCTGTTTTTCACTATGATAAGGCCAGTTGGGGAGCACTTTGTCTTTATTCTTCTACAAGAGCATTTTCTGCAGTTGGTAACAAATATTACAGTCTGTTCTACCTGTCATAATTCAGTAGATATGTCCCAATCTTTAGGACATGGAAGACAGCAAGGCGGTAACAGAAATTCCCTTGTCATCTGTGATAAAAACGATATAATTAGCAGCAGAAGTTCACCAGCTTCCTCTCCCCCCAGAAGCCACAGCTGCCCAAAGCTAACATTTTGACTTTTCAGAACAAAGTATCTCATTCATCAGATACTAATCAACAAAGGGTTGACAACCTTGTTTTTATCTTTCAGGAGGTCATGAGGAATTTGGTTAAGAGATATGTGGCAGCAATGATAAGAGATGCTAAAACTGAAGAGGGACTAACAGAAGAGAATTTTAAGGTAACTGCTCATATAATGAGTTGCATAGAATCATAGGGTTGGAAGGGACCTTGGAGGTCTTCTAGTCCAACCCGCTGCCCAAGGCAGGAATCCTCATGCCACCTTGGATAAATGGTTGTCCAATCTTTTCTTGAAAACCTCCAGCGATGGAGCACCCACAGCTCCCAGAGGCCAGCTGTTCCACTGCTTAATAGTTCTCACTGTCAGGAAATTCCTCCTTATTTTCAGGTTGGATCTCCCTCTGAAGAGCTTCCATCCATTGTGTCTTGTCCTATCCTCAGGTGCTATGGATTGACGCCCTCTTCCCTGTGGCAGCCCTTCTTAATAACAATGAATAACAAACTCTACAGAGCTTCAACTGAAAAAGTAATCTAGTACACAGTATATCTTTCTAGAAGTTAGAGCGTTAGAACGATTCATATGGGACAAATTTCATTTGTCACATACACATATACTAAATATGGACACAGTCACTATATAATTCAAGGCACTGGTTGTAACCCTATATGGCTCAGGGCCTGAGGATCTGCAGAGCCCTCTTGTCCTGGTGGTTTCAGCCCATCCAAAAAGATCTAATAGGGAGGGCACCCTTTGAGTCCCATCCTTGAGGGATTGCCATCCTCAGGAAGCGCAAAGCCTTTTCTACTGCTGCCCCTCTCCTTTGGAATAGTGTTCCACCCAAGGTCAGGCCAACACCAACCCTGCTGGCATTCAGGAAAGACACCAAGGTCTGGCTGTTCCAGAAAATAATTGAGGATTAATGGAATAGCAGGTCCCTTCTGTGCAGTAGGCAATTGTTGCTTTGTTTGGGGGAGGGGGGTGTTGGCTATTTTTTTCCCCTTTTAATTTTGCTTTTGTACTGTAAGCAGCTCAGTCTTTTTTTTTTTTTTTTTTGGTATTGAATGGCATACAAATAGAAATAAATAAACAAATAATCATGTATGAAAGTTTGCCAAATGGGAAGTTGAGTGTCCAGTTAAATAGGATGACTTTTTATGCTTAGTAAGTTAGTAAAGATTGTGTTGTTTCTGAAATTAGGGTTAGGGCATACAGTACATTTGTGTTTGCATTAGGGTGATGTTAGGCTTGATTGATATCTATGGTTAACTATGGCATGAGGATTAGCATTAGGGCTAGTGGTAGTCAGGTTTATGTTATAATTAGGACTGGTGGCTGGGTAACATTTAGAGTAAATATTCCTATGGTGTTAGAGTGAAGTTAAGGTTAGGGTTAGGATTTTTTTGAGCTCTCTGATGAAAAGTGAGCATTAGGATTAATTTTTATGGCTAGTGGTAATCTTATGTGACCACTGGGAAAGAATGCTGGTGTCAGCCCTCCCAGGTAAACCAGACAGGAAACACAACCAGATGAGCTAGTTCTACTTTACTGTAAGGCTGCATTGACAGAATCTTCCTGCCCTCCCTATTTACCACCTGAGAAACTAGAGCGGGCCCTTCCTAAGTTTCTTCCTCTGGCTGTTACTCTGTTGTGGGCTCCTTTCTCTTTTATCTGATCATTCCCTAGGCAGCATCTCTTCCTCTCACCTTCCAAGGCTACCCTCACGTTCCATCACAGCTGGAGATAGGATTAAGATAAATATTTCTATTGGCACTAGGGTGAATTTGGGGTTAGGACTGAGCTGAACTGAGGCCTATTTAATGTATAACATTTACATAGCACATAGTTCAAAAATGAATCCATTAATTAATGTATAATGCTATTTATTCATAAATGTTAATTAATTAATAAATCAAATCAAACCTTTTTTTGATACAGTTTTTTTTAGTTGCATGCATCATTAATTTTCTTCTACTTCTTTAGGAATTAAAGCAAGATATTTCCAGTTTTCGCTTTGAAGTCTTGGGTCTTTTAAAAGGAAACAAACTATCTAATTTACAACACTCCAGAACTAGCACAGAAGGCTCCTCCTTGACAGAATCTGATGAAGGAAGTGAAAGTGGAGGAAATGAAAAAATCATGAAGAAAAACCTTAGTCTTTTTGAAATAACCACAATGATTCACCCAAGAGTAATGGCAAGACCCTCTGAAGCACACAGCCAGAGTAATGGGTCAGCACTGATGGCAACCGAGTCCACCAAGGAAAAACAAAAGAAAGTAAACTTTGTGGCTGATGTAAAGAAGTTTAGGTTATTTCATAGACAATCAAAAAACAGCTCTACTGAGCACAGTACAAATAAAATTTATTCAATTTCTGAAGAAATTTCCCGTCAACAAGCAGAAGAACACAAGAAAGTAATTGAACTGGAAGATAAACCATTGGCTGTGAACTGTGAGCTAAACAAACAGGGTATCGGTGCAGAGTGCACCGTTCCCAGCAATAAGCAAGTTAGAAATGAGACTTTGGACTCTGTGCTGAATAAGAAAGCTGTTCCTTCTGACTGGAAGACCACTGAGGTGCAGGATTCAGATTTCCCCAGAGAAAATGATTTGTTAAACAATGAGCAGGACATCAGCATCATAAAGGAAGAAACAATTATTCGGAACAACTACATGACAACAAGGTTATGATGAAAGCAGGCAGAACTTATACAATTATGTATAAATTGCAAAATGTTTTGAAGCAGAAATATTTAAACCTAGCCACAAAATACAGCATTAAAATGTTCAGAGACTGTAGGGCAAAATATTGTAATATAATTCTATGATGTAAGGTAAACAGAAAAATCTGGTTTGTAGCCTGTTTTTGTTTTCACAATTACTTTTACATACTTTATTAAAAAGGAGTATCTGGTATTCTTGTATTGTTGCAATATACACAGAAAAGTTTATAGCTATCTTTTTCAATCTGAATTAAAAACATTTTCTCTGTGATAGTTAATGCCTATAGTAAATATTTTTCTATGCAAATAAACATAGCTTAATAAAGGTGTGAGCCAATATGCTTTTTAATGTTTCCTCTGGATGCAGGTGAATATATTTTTTCCTTTCTGAAAAATGTTTAAACTTTTCATTTAAGTTATAAATAAAATTAGGAACATACATTAATTTATTTTAAATTTTTATTTTTGTACCTACAAAGAAATACTGATATCCTATTTATGTTAAAATATTTCAGCAATAGGATACTTGATGTCCTTCAGATGTCTTCAGCTATAAGACCCATAAGCCACAGCCAGCATAACCCAGAGCCTATTAAGGAAATGTAGTTCAGTTTATTTTGCAGGCAAAGTTGTCTGTGCCTGGCATCCTAGGACTGACCATTTGCATTTATTAAAAATATTATCCTTTAATTCTGTAATGTGTTCTGATTCTGACAGCAAGAGGAAATGAGATTACTTCTTTACAATGAGACAATGATTTCAAAACAAACTCATGCATTTTGAAAAAATGGGTTTACCCACCTTTCCTAAAAATCCACAAAAGCTTGATTTGCCAGTTCTAGAATATAGAAATGTTTACTGCCCTAATTTACATTCTTCTGTAGTCTGAAAGAAATAAAGATCTGCTTTAAAAAAACAAAAACTACTGGTTTGGCTATTCTGGTTTGGCTATTCTGGCTCTCTGTGAGCAATCAGAGGCTTTTCATGTCTGTTTTCATAGTTCAGTAATTTACTTCAAGACATACTGTCAAACAATCCAAACAATTCCAAACAATCATTTGGAATCGGATAAAGAATAAGAATAAGATCCTTTTCTTGACTGAGGTATTGGTGGCCTTCACCAACATATGACAATTTTATTTCTCATATTTCTACACCATCCATCTCGCAAATGACTCTGGGCAGTTTACAATTCAGTTAAAATAAGAGATTAAAAACATAAAAACAAGTACATCATACAAAATATAAATATGAAATATAGAAAAATATTTAAAGTTTATATAAAATATAAACTCCTTGGAGCCACATCACGGCGCCAATCACCCCCATGATTAGCTATCCCACCTCCCAACTCAAGTGAGGTGGCAAAGCCTGGTTTTCACTCCCTTTTGGAAGGCCGGGAGAGTGGGGGCCTGCCTCACCTCTGGGAGTAACGTGTTCCACAGAGTGGGGGCCACAGCAGAGAAGGCTCTCTTCGTGGATCCTGCCAATCGACAATATCTCATGGAGAGAGTCCGTAGCATGCCCTCTCTGCCTGACCAAGTGGGATGGGTCAATGCAATGGGGGTGAGGTGGTCCCTCAGGTAACCTGGACCCATGCCACATAGGGCTTTAAAGGTGGTAGCCAACACCTTGACTTGGACCTGGAAGCAAACTTGAACCCAATACAGCTCACTCAGCAAAGGTGCTATATGTGCCATCCTTGGGGCTCCTAAAACTGATTGCACAGCTGCATTCTGAACCAGTTGTAGCTTCCAGATGCTCTTCAGTGGTAGCCCCATGTAGAGCGTGTTGCAATAGTCTATACAGGAGATGACTAGGGCATGAATGATTGTCCAGAGGGCCTCTCAATCCAGGAAGGGGTGTAGCTGGCACACAACATGAAGCTGGGCAAAGGCTCCCCTGGCCATGACTGCCACCTGCTCTTTGAGCAGGAGTCATAAGTCCAGGAGAACCCCCAAGTTCCGGATCTGTCTGGGGCAGCACAACCCCATCCAGAACCAAAGATGGTAAATTCCTGGATGCCGAGGAGCCCCAAACCCACAGCCACTCCATCTTACCAGGGTTCAGCTGAAGCCTGTTGTTCCCCATCCAGACCTCTACAGCCTCCAGGCACCAAGAGCAGGCCCTGAGGCACCCCACAAAGGTGGGGCCACAGGCCAGATCTCTTGCTCCCTATCAACACTGATTGGGACTGGCCCTGGAGAAAGGAGGTGAACCAGCACAAAACTGTGCCACCCACCCCTAACTCCCTGAGCCAACCCAAAAGGATACCATGGCTGATGGTATCAAAAGCCACTGAGAGGTCAAGAAGACCAAGGATGGATGCACTGCCCCCATCCTGCTCCTGCCAGAGATCATCCACAAGTGTGACCAATGCTGTTTCCAGCCCATATCCAGGCCTGAAACTCAATTGAAAGGGGTCCAGATAATCCATTTCAACCAGGATCCTTTGGAGCTGCAACGCCACCATTTTCTCAACCACCTTCCCTAAACAGGGGAGGTGGGAGACTGGATGAAAATTGTCTAGTATGGTATCCAGTGACAGTTTCTTGAGGAGGGGGTGCACCATGCCTCTTTAAAGGTTGTTGGAAACCCTCCCTCCCTCAAGGATGAATTCACCATCACCTGGATCCACTCACATGTCACCTCCTGAGCTGCCTTCACCAGCCAGGAGGGGCATGGATCTAATTGGCAAGTGGTGGCATTTACAGTCCAGAGGACCCTGTCTACTTCCTCAGGCCTAACGGGATCAAACCATTCCCAGATAACCAGGTAAGTACGTTCCCCAGGCATCTCCATAGGCCATGCCCCACGCTTGACATCCAAATTGGTAAAAACCTGAGCAATTTTATCCTCCAGATGCTTGGAAAACTCCTCTGCATGGCCCTGTAGGTGGGTTACTGGACCCACATGTTAGTTTTTAAATGTATTTCCATAAGCAAAGAATGATTTTCTGTCAGGCAATTTTTTTTTAAAATTAAAATCTCAGCTTTCCATCTTATCCTTTGCTTTATATATTATAAAATGAGAATAAGAATACAATATACACTATGGAGTGAGAATTGCCAGATGCACAAGCTGGGTTTAGAAAAGGCAGAGGAACTAGGGACCAAATTGCCAATATCTGCTGGTTAATGGAAAAAGCCAGGGAGTTTCAGAAAAACATCTCTTTCTGTTTTATTGATTATTCTAAAGCCTTTGACTGTGTGGACCATAACAAATTGTGGCAAGTTCTTAGCGGTATGGGGATAGCAAGTCATCTTGTCTGCCTCCTGAAGAATCTGTATAACGACCAAGTAGCAACAGTAAGAACAGACCACGGAACGACAGACTGGTTTAAGATTGGGAAAGGAGTACGTCAGGGCTGTATACTCTCACCCTACCTATTCAACTTGTATGCAGAACACATCATGCAACATGCTGGGCTTGAGGAATCCAAGGCTGCAGTTAAAATCGCTGGAATTAACAATCTCAGATATGCAGATGATACCATTTTGATGGCTGAAAGTGAAGAGGAACTGAGGAGCCTTATGATGAAGGTGAAAGAAGGAAGTGCAAAAGCTGGCTTGCAGCTAAACCTCAAAAAAACCAAGATTATGGCAACCAGCTTGATTGATAACTGGCAAATAGAGGGAGAAAATGTAGAAGCAGTGAACGACTTTGTATTTCTAGGTGCGAAGATTACTGCAGATGCTGACTGCAGTCAGGAAATCAGAAGACGTTTAATCCTTGGGAGAAGAGCAATGACCAATCTCGATAAAATAGTTAAGAGCAGAGACATCACACTGACAACAAAGGTCTGCATAGTTAAAGCAATGGTATTCCCAGTAGTAACATATGGCTTTTTCTGGTAAATCCAAATAAACCCCATCTGGGGTGCAGTGTCCTGTCCCAATAGGTTTACAGGAGTGTGGTCACTGAGCAGGAAAGCACACTCAGTAGTATGAGGTCTGAGTGGAATTATAACCAGTTCTGTGAGAGAGCAGGAAGCAGTTGTCTCCTCCACCTTTCACCTTTAGGCTGGAAACCCTCCTTGATCCTGCTATTATATTTGGCCTCTAAAGGTCACAGATCTTTCTAATGTTGGAAGTCCTGGCAAATCCAGCATGCCTCATTAGCATATGGATGGTTGCTCTAGGATGCAAACTATTGAGGAAGCTGTTTGTTGCCACTCCCACTTGCTCTCTCTCTCTTCCTCCTTCTTCCACCAAGGGAGAAGCTAGCATGCTGCTCAGCTCTCCATTCATCAGGCCTTGATGAGGAATTCCACCCCTATTCTGCATGCAGATCTTAGCAGCTGTAGGGCTGAGAGATCACCAAGTATAGGTAAAGAACAGAAGAAACAAGGAACTTCATTTTCCACCAAAGATGAATGCAACTGGACCAAATAATAAAGTCAGTAAAAGTCTTTTTTACTTTACTTGAACCTACTCTGTCTAAGCATGTGATTCTTTATGCTTGGGAGGGCTAAGTATGTAAGATCAATAACCTGTGTTTCTCTGACATGCTCATTTAAGCTATTTAAGATAATATTCTTTTTCTGTGCATAGCTTCCTCCACTGTGTAAAGCTCTCTCCATTATATGGTCCTAGCTGGCCACTAAATGGCTTCATCTAAGGTAGAGAGACCAGAGAAAAAAGTTTCTAAGAGAGAGTAAGTTGCACTGTTGCTTATTAATAAAAGAATGTTCTAGACATAGACAGAGAAGGACCAGACTGACCACAGGCAAGAATGGACATGTGTTGCTAACAGAATTGGCCTCCCTGGCAATAGAAAAGTGCCAGGTGGAAACTGTCCTCTAGCTCTTTAGGTGCTTTATGTGAATGAGTGGAGGTCTGATGGATATTGATGCTAGTAAGTCTGAGTTAAAACTGGAGTGTGGACAGCATGCTAGTGCTTAGGCACTTTGATTTTCAATGGCCCAGCTGCTACAATAAAAATAAACATAATCAGGAGCATCAGTAACTTTGTGGACAGCTGGAGGTTCTGAATCTAGTAGCCTGTGTTCCCTCTTGTGGCTGGGATAGGACTGCAGTTGCAATTGGGTTTGCAGAGCCAGCAGGTGAGTGCAGTCATTGTGGGTTTAGGGGGGCTGCTGTCTTGCATTGGGTGTGTAGGCATTCACAGATATGGGCAGTAGCTTTCACCAGGGCATTATTTATAGGAGGACAGCCTGGTTTCGATGTCTGGTAGCAAACCCTGCTGTTGGAAGGAAATCTTACCAGGGTCCATTCTGAGCCAGGAATGAAGAAATGCAGGCAGTTGCTTGAACAGAGGTAATTGCTTTATTGTCTGAGAGCGTGATACAGAGAAGTCAGCTGCCGGAGGTGGCCACACTTGTATTCCCCCCCCCCCTTATATAGAAATGTGGGTTTTGTGTTAGAAAAAAGGCTGCAAAAGACTGTTTGTCTTGGCTGGATCATGCTTACTTGGTTCCTGGAAGAGTTCTTCTAAGAATTCTAAGACAGCGTTAATTGATAAAAGAACTGAAGCATTCCTGTGGTTGCGCCCCCTATTGTTTTGTGGTTCCCTTGCTTTTTGTTCAATTAAGCTCTCTGCAGGGCTGCGGCTTTCGCCCATTAGGTTTAGATTATTGATATTCTAAGGGGAAGGCCTTTTTCCCTTTAATTATGTTAAGGTGTTGTCTCTCTCTGGCTTTTGTCCTCTCAGTTTCCTGATCTGATCGGTTTGCGGGGAATCTGATCAATTTATCCGGAGGTTCTTTTATGGCTCATGTTAGTATTTTCCTATTATTCTATTGTGGTCTTTTATGTTAGGTCATTTCCCTTCTGTTTTAGTCCTCTGCCCTGGAATTTCTGACTTCTTACCCGGTTTGGGGGAAGTGTTTTTGGTGGGATGTGTCTATCGGGGGGAAGATGTTTTAAAGGGGAAAAATGGCAGTTTGCTAAAAAAAAAAGAGAGAGAAATGGGGGGGGGGGTTGCTTGAATCCTTCCAACAGTGCCCATTACCAGGGAGTGGGTAACTGGTTTGAGAGGCTTGATCCTGAGGCACAGGACTGGGCTTGGTAGTCTCCAGGATGTTCTTTGGGTCCTTGGATGACTTTTTCCACCTTAGTAGTTTTGAGCTGGGTAGTTCATAGCTGTCATAGATTCTATTATTGATTCTATTATTCACTCATTCATTCATATTTAACAGTAATTAACAAACAGTAACTGAGTAACATATATCTATGATACATAGAGAAAAAACATTTAAACCCACTAAACAGAAGATAGATAATATAGGCATTCATATTTACCATACTTCAAAAGCATTACTGATAATAGCTCTATTGCAGTTAAGATAAAATATAAAGTTCACCCACGTTTGATAGAATTGTGGTTCCTGCCTCTGTTATTTTATTACTTTAACTTTATATGTAATCTTTTCTAACATGGTGACTGAAGAGGCCTTATTAATCCACATCTCCTGTTAAATTATCTAAGATTTTTCACTGTTGAGCAATTTTTATTTTAGCTGCTGAGATTAAATAAATAAAAAGTTCCATGTTTTTAAGCTTAAGACTTGATCTCATAAATAAATGCAGTAACCCTAACTATGGACAGCATACCATTTTATTAATGGAAGCTGTCATGAGCACTGATGGTGAGCAGGAGGGGGCCCCTATCCAGGGGGTAAAAAGCATGCATAGTAGTGAGGAGTTGAGCAGCCATTCAAAGAGACACAGAACAGACCCGCCTTGACTTTTGGCGTTTTTCTGTCTGGGTTTTCTCATGCTTCTTCAGTTTGTTAGGATTTTCTGTCTAACGTAGCAGTAATAAAACACTAGAGACTTATTCCTCATCTCAGCATGGTTCCTGACTGTTAGGACATCAATCCTAACAAACTCCTACTCCCATTGAAAGAGGGAGGGAAAAAAAAGGGGGGGGGGAATTTTGGGGGGAAAATGTCTTTGGAAAACCAGGAAATTCGGCAAGCCATCCAACAATTGGCAGCAGCCTTGCAACAATACCTGCAACAAGTAGATCTCCAGATCAACACATTACAAGCAGCTATGCTACAGCAGTTACAACAACCAGCTCCGGTTAACCCACAACCGGCACCAGCAGCAGCAGCTCCGCCAGTAGTCTTGAGATCCCAGGGCAGTTTACCAGAGAAGTCTGGAGGAGAAGCAGGACAGTTGAGAACCTTTCTTACACAGTGCACAATGTTTTTCGACAGCAGACCGGCAGAGTTCCCAACAGACCGAACCAGAGTCACTTTTATTTTAAGTCTGCTAAAGGGCCCAGCAGCCAAATGGGCTATTCCCATGGTGGAGAACAATGACCCAATTCTCAATGACTACCAGAATTTTCTGGCAGGGTTCCAAGCACACTTTGATGACCTGATCAGAGAGGTCACTGACAGCCGGGAAATTTGGAAGCTCAAGCAAGGCAACAAGAGGGTGGGAATTTACATTGCTGATTTCAAGCTGTTAGCAGGAGATCTGGACTGGAATGAGAGTGCCTTGAAAGACCAATTCAAACAGGGGCTAGATGAGGAAATTAAAAATGAATTAGTGTGCCAGGGAACACCAGCTACTTTAGAAGGTTTATATCAGCTGTCTGTGGTCATAGACACCAGGCTAGAAGAGCTCAGACAGATGCAGCTGGGGAGAGGCAGGGGCTTCAGAGCACTTCCAGGATTTCCAGCTCTCTCTGCAGCATCTCTCTACTCAGGACCAGAGGAGCCGGTGCAGATCGGGGCAAGCAGGAGGCTTACTTCCGAGGCTGAGAGACAGAGAAGGAGAGAGAGAGCCCTCTGTTTCTACTGCAGAGTCCAGGGGCACATGGTGAGAGCTTGCCCAGCGAGAAGCCAAGCAAATTCCGTAAGAGCCCCAGGGCAAGCAGCTGAAACAAGAGCCACTTCCGCCTCTACTTCCAACCAGGGAAACTCCGTCGGTCTCCCTCCACAGAGCTCAGCAGGGAGACCATCAATCAATTAAGAAGGGCTCATTCCGCAGATTCCAGGCAATCCTTTTACTACTTACCAGTCATAATGCACGTAAACCCAGAGCACCAGGTCAAGCTAGAGGCTCTCGTGGATTCCAGAGCTTCCACCAATTTTATTGATGTACAGTCTGTACAAGACCTGAACATCCTAACCATGGAATTGCCACATCCCATAGAAGTTGAGACCATTGACGGCCAGCCCCTCAAGGCAGGATCGATTCGAAGTTTCACAGAACCTTTGCAACTAACAACGGGAGACCACACTGAATGGATCCAACTTTATGTTACTGCATCACTTAATGTGCCTATAGTCCTGGGCACACCTTGGCTGAAGATGCACAACCCATTGTTGGACTGGACTACGGAAGCAGTCTCCTTTCCAGCTAAGGAATGCCAGCACCACAAGATTCAAGCCACTCTTCTCTCTCCAGCAACCAACGCAGTCACCGAAGCAGGGGGGGTCCAGTTGCCAGCCAAGTATGCAGATTTTGCAGACGTTTTCAGTGAACAAGAGGCCACAGCACTACCCCCCATAGGGACTGTGATTGCACTATTGAGTTGATACCAGGAGCCAAGATTCCAGCAAGGAAACAATATCCCAAGTCCCCCAAGGAACTAGCCACCTTAAAAGATTACTTGGATTCTAATCTCCAAAAGGGTTTCATCTGACCATCTACTTCCCCAGCATCTGCTCCTACATTCTTTGTACCAAAGAAGCCTGACTCATTGGCACGGGCAGCTCAGGAGGCACCCATGAGAGTGGTTCATGATTTCAGCTCCCTCAATAAGGTCACGATCAAAGAAAATTACCCACTCCCCTTAATAGCTGATCTGCTGGATCGCTTACAGAAAGCATGCATTTTTACTAGGTTGGACCTCAGGAATGCATACAATCTGATCTGGATGAAAGAGGGGCATGAATATCTGACTGCCTTCAATACCAGGTATGGTAAATTTGAGTACCTTGTTTTGCCCTTTGGCTTGACAAACACAGGAGCCATATTTTCCCAATTTATGAATCAAATTTTGTCTGATTTATTAGATAAGTATCTGGTCATTTATCTAGATGACATATTAATATTCTCTGAGGATGCTACAACCATGTACGTAATGTCTTACAAAGACAGAGAGAACAAGCTGTTCGCCAAGCTAGAGAAATGTGCCTTCGATTTAACTGAATTACATTTCCTGGGCTATAGAATATCAACAGAAGGCATATCCATGGATCCTTCAAAGGTTCAGGCAATTCTCTCTAGGCAACTCCCCCCCCCCCCCCCCGGAATGTGAAAGATGTACAAAAATTCCTAGGATTCGCAAATTTCTATAGAAAATTTCTATATAAAATTAGTGACAGGGCCAAGCCCCTCACACAGCTTTTGAAGAAAGGATCAAAATTTCTTTGAGGGGAGAAGGAGCAAGCAGCCTTCCAAGAATTTAAGCAACTCTTTGCATCCCAGCCGCTTTTAAAGCATCCTGATCCCACGAAGCAATTCATAATGCATTCAGATGCTTCAGATTTTGCTATCACTGCTGTTTTATTGCAATATACTGACAAAGCAGGGAAGACATTGCTTCCTTGTGCCTTTTTCTCTCGCACGCTCTTGCCGGCAGAGAGAAACTATGATGTTTTTAACAAGGCGTTGATGGCAATTAAAGCAGCATTTCAAGAGTGGAGGCACTGGCTAGAAGATGCAACCTTTCCTGTGAAAGTTTGCACTGATCACAAGAATTTACAGCTTCTACAAAAACACCAGATCCCTCACCCCACGCCAAATCAGATGTAGCCAGTTTTTCTCCTGTTTCAATTTTGTTATTTCTTATGTTCCTGGGGTGCAGAACTGTTTGGCAGATGCCTTGTCTTGATCCATTCAGGCAACCCCTGCTACTCACCAGGATGTCCAGGCTACTATATTACAACCTCACAACTTTGATCAGTCTATGAGGGGGAACTAGACAGAGATTTTAGCAGCAGGCAGACAAGCAGAGGACCTATTTACAAGAGTCAGAGCTCAGCAACAACAGGACCCGTATGCCAGGGCCAGGATGGAAGCAGGAATCCTCTGGCATAGTGGGTGATTATACATTCCCCCCTCATTGAGGGGAGAAGTACTGAGACTTTGCCATGACCACCAAACGGCGGGCCACGGAGGTGTTTTCAAAACTCTCCATAGAGCTCTGAGAGACTACTGGTGGCCTAAGATGACTGCAGACATAAAGGGTTACGTTGCTTCTTGTCATACCTGTAGACAAGACAAGCCTCTCACAGGGAAGCCCACAGGACTCTTCAACCCCTACCCACCCCCAGTAGGCCTTGGGATACAATTTCCATGGATTTCATCATGGATTTACCCCCGGTCCAGGGGCTGACTTCCATACTAGTGGTGGTGGACCTTTTCACTAAAATGGTGCATTTTATTCCTTGCAAGGGCCTCCAATCTGTGCAAGCCACAGTGCAGTTGTTCATGGACCATGTTTTTAGGTATAGAGGCATGGTAAATCACTTGGTGAGTGACAGAGGCCCACAGTTCACTTCCAGGTTCTGGAGGGCCCTTTTCCAGTCATTAGGGGTCCAAATCCACCTGTCATCATTGCATCATCCTGCTAGTAATGGACAAGCTGAGAAAATTAACCAATGGTTACAGCAGTATCTCAGATGTTATACCACTTATTAGCAAGACAATTGGCCAGCCCTACTCCCCATGGCAGAATTTACCTATAACAACTCCGTGCAATCATCTACCAAGATGTCTCCTTTCCAAGCACTCTATGGGGTTAATCCTCGGGAGTTGCCCACCTCCTCACAGCAGGGAGCTGTTCCAGCCATGGCTGATTTTCTTAAAGAGCAACAAGCCGCACAGGAGTTGTTAAAGGAGCAGCTGAACAGGGCAAAGAGTGCTTACAAGAGAGCTGCAGGTGCTCACAGACAAGAGGGGGCAGCGATTGTGGTAGGAGACAAAGTGTGGCTCTCTACCAAGTTTTTGACCTCTACCAGGCCTTCCAAGAAGTTGGACTCTAAGTTTGTGGGACCTTTCACTGTGGTACAGCAGATAATTCCAATGGCTTATCATTTAAAGCTACCAGCATCCATGAAAGTCCATCCAGGGTTTCACAGAGCCTTGCTAGCCAAAGACCCTCCCCCAAGTGCCTTACGATCGCAAATGCCCCCCCCCACCTCCAGTAATTGTGGATGGGGAGGAGGAATATGAAGTCGAGGAAATTCTGGACTCTAGGAGGAGGGGAAGGGGCATCCAATATTTCATACACTGGAAAGGGTACCCTGAGGAAGAGCGCACATGGGAAAATGCCAGAGATGTACATGCACCAGCGCTGATTCAACGATTCCATTAGCTTTTCCCTCACAAACCCAAGCCTCACACTCTACCAGAGATTCCTCACTTGACTGAGCAAGCAGAGGAATCCCAAGCAGAGGAGTTCATAAGTTGGCAACCTCCACCGCTGCCAGAGGCTCTGAGGCCAGAGTGAGAGGAGGAGGGGGAGCCGCAGCCCTCCACCTCTGGCTTGCATTTCCCAAGGGGGAGGGGGGAAGAATCTTCTAATTATCTAGCTATTTTCCAGAAGCCGCCACCTGGGCCAGAAGCATTATCAGTCCTGGAGAGCAGCACTGATTCGTCCTTGGAAGAGTTTTCCTTTGAAGAATTTCCATTGTTGCCCAGTTCGCATGGAAGCTTGGAGGGGGAGATGGACTCTCATGAGACTTTGGAGGGAGGAAGGAACTCTAGAGAGGAGGGAGCTGAAATGGAATGTAAATCTGGAGGGGAGGGTGATGTCATGAGCATTGATGGTGAGCAGGAGGGGGCCCCTATCCAGGGGGGAAAACGCATGCGTAGTAGTGAGGAGTTGAGCAGTCATTCAAAGAGACACAGAACAGACCCACCTTGACTTTTGGGGTTTATCTGTCTGGGGTTTCTCATGCTTCTTCAGTTTGTTAGGATTTTCTGTCTAACGTAGCAGTAATAAAACACTAGAGACTTATTCCTTGTCTCAGCATGGTTCCTGACTGTTAGGACAGAAGCATTAATGGAAGCATTATATTAACTGAATATAATGGCCTGTTAGAACCACTGAAATGGAGCAGAGCTTATAACACAGCTGTGAAGCTATCCACAGAAAAAGAATATTATCTTAGATAGCTTTAATAAGCATGCCAGAGAAATACAGATTATGGATCTTACACACTCAGCCCTCCCAAGCATAAAGAATCACACACTTAGACAGATTAGGTTAAGATAAGTAAAAAAAAGTTTTACTGACTTTATTGTTGCTTCTGTTACATCCATCTTGGTGGAAAAGATGAAGTTCCTTTGTTCTTCTTTTCTTTCTAAATACTTAATTTGCCCTAAACTCTCAGCCCTACAGCTCCCAAGAGCTGTGTAGAAGAATGGGGCAGAATCCTTCATCAAGGCCCAAGCACATGGCCCTGATGAATGGAGAGCAGAGCAGCATGCTTGCTTCCCCCTGGATGGAAGAAGAAGAGAAGAAAAGACAGGAAGTGGGAGTGGGAACAAACAGCTTCTTCAGAGTTGCATTGTGGGACAACTCAATTTACATGCTAATTCACATGCTAATGAGGCATGCTGGATTTGCCAGGACTTCCAACATTAATGACATTTATGTCATCAAAAATTTTATGCCCAAGGGATATAACTTTATCACATGACATGACACATGAAAGAAAGACCCTCTTTGTAGGTGTTGGCATTTGGTTGTTTTGCAAGGACCAAACCCTATGGTAACAAATCACTCTGGCAGGGTGAACAGGTCAGACTTAAGTATCCTCAGGTTTGGGTGTGAAAAGAATGACCATATAAGGAAAAGTAAACTCTAGCAGGTTATGGGCCCAGTGAACCCCCAGAGAGAGCAGAGAGATCAGCTCCACACCTCATGCACATTTTAAAGGCAGGTAACAAAGACCTGTGACAATTTTTCCTTGGAGCCGCCTGGAGGTTCTCCAGCTGCTGCCAGTCTGCAGGACAAAGAAGCCAGCTGAGGTGACTTGCAAAAGAAGGAAGAAGCCTGGCTGCCTCCCAGCCCTCACTGATGCCTCTTGAGTGTCTATCAGAGACCAATTACCTGAATTGGGCCCTGAAGGTGGAAATGTATCTTCACAGAGAGAATCTTTGGATGCCAATTGGTGAGGAAACCCCCCCAAATCCCAGTGCTGAATGAGCGGGCTAGAGCCACCATTATCCTGGGAGTTAAGGATAATCAACTAGTGCATGTGTGTGTCATGCATTCTGCAAAGCAACTTTGGGACACTTTGAGAGACTTGTACATAAAGGCAACAGCAGGGAGTAAAGTTACCCTGACAAAAAAGCCGCACAAAGCCCACCCTGCAGAAGGAGATAGCTTTCCTGAGCACCTGCATCATATTCAGCAGCTGTTTGTTGAGTTGCAGGAGAGAGGTATGGAGTTTGCACCTCTCACAAAATCGTATATCCTGCTGTCCTCATTGAATGAAATGTGGGACATGAAGATTTGTACCCTGGAGGCTATGCCTGAAGCAGGACTCACCCCATCGTATGTTACACAGCACCTACTCACTGAATGGGAGAATAGAGAGGAAACCCCCGCCCCCCATCTCTTCTGGGAAGCTACAGCACAAGAAAGCAAGCAAAGGGAAAGGAAATGAAGCTGAGGCAACAGCACTAGCCAGCTAGCGATGCTTCAATTGTGGTTCAGCTGGACATTTGCAGAAAGACTGTGCCTTGAGACCCAAGAGTAGAAAGACAGAGAAGAAGAACACAAGGGCAACACAGAAGAAGGCTCTTCAGACAACCCAAATTGCACAGGTTTCTGAGAAGGGTAATTCTGATGTATGGGTGTTAGACTCTGGGGCCAATTGTCACTTATGTAATTGTAAAAGCTCTTTTGTTTCACAGTCTAAAACCAACAGACAAAGTGTATCTTTGGCTGATGGGTCTGTGACCAAAATTACGGGACAAGGTGACTTGTATTTATCCTGCTTGGGAGAAACTGTAAAAGGTGTGTTGTATGTGCCAAATTTACAATCAAACCTTTTATCTGTGGCACAATTGGTTGCAACAGAGTATGTCATAACATTTAAGAAAAATGGTTGTGAGATACATGAAAATGGGAAATTGTGTGCTACTGGTATGCTAAAAGACTCCTTGTACATTGTGCAAAATGCAAGGAAGCCAAACTGCAAAGCTGCAGTTGGCAACACTCCATATCATGACCAATGTGTACACCTGATGCATAGAAGATTTGGTCATGCTAATTTCAGGTATATAGCACAAATGCCACAGCTGTGTGCTGACCTAAAGATAAAACCCTATGACAAATACTTAGACTGTGTAGTTTGCAAAGAGTGCAAAACACAAAAAGCTCCTGTGAGTAAGCACAGTGACAGAGTTACAACTAGACCTCTAGAAATTGTACACTCTGACATTATTGGTCCTTTTGCTCCAAGTTTTGGACAAGCAAGGTATGCAATGACCATCATTGATGATTTCTCAAGATACATATTTATCTACATCTTAAAATATAAAGATGAGGCATTTGAGAAATTTAAAGGGTTTGTGACATGGGCAAATGGAAAATTCCCTAGGCCTGTATCTGCACTCCAATGTGATAGAGAATACCTTTCTCACAAATTTAAAAGGTTCCTAGCAGACAAGGGGATAGAACAAATTCTTTCTAATCCTTACACCCCTGAGCAAAATGGTGTTGCTGAAAGAAAGGGCAGAACCTTGCAAGAATCAATGTTATGCATGCTTAAAGATTTGAATTTATCTTTTAGATTTTGGGCAGAATCAATATCTACTGCCTGTTATGTGTGAAATAGATTGTATAACTGGACACTCCATTCCACTTGTTTTATGGTGTGAAACTAAAGGTAAACCGTCTTAGAGTGTTTGGTAGCACTGCATGGGTTCATATTCCAAAACAACAGAGAAGAAAAGGAGGCCCCACAACAAAGAAAACCACCTTTGTTGGCTATGAACAAAGCCAAAAGAGCTACAGGTTCATAGTGGGAAAGAAATTAATAATTAGCAAAAGCACTTCTTTTGCTGAGCAAAACTGCGGGAAATTAAATTCTAGCTCTCCAGTTGATCTAACCACAACAGAACAGCAAGGACTTGCTGATAGTGATCTTTTGCCTGGTGAGGACATTAAGCCAGAAAAGCAAACTGAAGATCTGTCTAATGAGACAGATGCTTCTCAGGAAAGTGATAGGAGTCAAAATTTAAGCCCTGTATTACCTCGCAGATCTCAGAGGAGTAATAAAGGCGTTCCTCCATCATGTTTTCAGGCTGAAACAGTAAAGGCTTTTCACATATTCACAGAACCTGAATCTTTAGAACAAGTAAATGCTTTACCACCTGAGATTGCACAAAATTGGCATTCTGCTGAAGGGCCGCAATCACAGCTTAGGACTGGAGTCCTTTAAACCTGGTATGGGTCCCAATAAACACACCAAGCGAGAAATAGGATAACCCTTTTATTTGAGCGCTCAAGTAACAAAGGGGTCTCTCCTCTGAAAAGGAGAGCCCTTTGTATTAGTAGACAGCATCGGCCATCCTTTGGGTGTGGAATTATCTAATAGTGGAAGGGAAATTTAACATAATTACCTGTCCGGTTACTTTCGGACAGGGTATCCCTCATGTGCGCATGCTTGCATTCTTGTATTATCTTCTACTGGCTTCTGCTGGTTCTGGTTCCCTTATCTTCCATTCGTGCCATCTCCCAACTTATACCTGTCATGTACTTGCCAGCCTCCTTCATATTCCAACTTATTCTTAGGCATCCTTATCCCCCAGGAGAGCCTTGGAGCTCTTGAGACAAGGAAGCTATTATTTTCCTTGACAATTACAGCTTACACAGTTAGCTGAACACATACATTCCTTATAAGAAGGATGCTGGTAAGGATGCTGGTAAAATTCTGTCTGCCATGCAACAAGAATTAGCATCCTTGAAAGAAAATAAAACATGGAAACTGGTAAATCTACCTCCCAATGAAGGCTGCCTAGGTTGTAGGTGGGTTTTCAAACTGAAAAGGGATGCTGATGGCCAAATCCAAAAATATAAAGCAAGGTTGGTTGCAAAAGGGTTCACTCAAAGGAAAGATTTAGACTTTGGCAAGACTTTTGCGCCAGTTACTAAAGATGAATCAATTAGATTGCTGTTAAAAATTGCTGCACTCAAAGGAATGTCAGTTCATCACTATGACATTCAAACTGCATTTCTCTATGGTGATTTAGACCACAAATTATACATGCAGCAACCCCCTGGCTATGAAAAAGGGGAGAATCTAGTCTGTGAACTGCAGAAGTCAATCTATGGGTTAAAACAAGCTGCTAGATCCTGGAACCAAAAATTAGATGAAAAACTGCAGAATTTTGGTTTTTGAAAAAGGAAAATGCAGATCTCAGTGACAGGAAATCCACTTCTGGGGTTTTAATTCAATTTGCTGGGTCAAGCTTAGGCTGGCATTCTAGAAAGCAAACACTTGCTGTACCAAGACACAGAGTTGACAAAGAAAATAGGTTTGTGTCTTACTCCTTAGCATAACAAAGGGGAGTGTTGGTAGTTGTTTGTTTGCAAGGACCAAGCCACTAAGATACTATGGTAACAAATCACTTTGGCAGGGTGAACAGGTCTAACTTAAGTATCCTCAGGTTGGGGTGTGAAAAGAACGACCATATAAGGAAAAGCTACTGTTTGGGGAAATTGCTTGGAGGGGAACTTGCCTGGGCTTGTTACAGTTTCAGTTTTCCTTTTACACAGCCTTTCCTTCCAGTCCTACTCAGAGCGCGTGTCCGTGTGTCTGAGCTTGTAAATATGAGCTTGTAAAGCTTTTGTGCCTATCCAGGATATCTGGATATGAAACTGTTTATGTTTTTATGCTTTCTGTAAATACACTTATTTTCATAGAAATGCCTGGTGTGTTTTTTCTGATCTCTTGGGCGAAACGCTTTCCAACAAACTCTGACAGTAGGCACCCTCTCCAACATTTGAAAGAATAATTATGATATCTATATATGCCAACAATATATACTCTTCCTTTGAAGCTCTTGCGTTGAAACTGAGGTGAATTCACCTGATTTCCATAATGCCAAGTTGTCTCCTGTATAGCTTTTCCAAAATGAGTATCCCAAGCTTCCTTTAAACCAAGAGGTGAATCTCCTATTTTGAGTTGCAATGGCAGCATATACATTTTTGAAATAGTTCCTTTTGGTTGTTCTAGATGGTTATTAAATTCTCAAAATTAGTGTAAGGTGAATTGCTGAATCTCTAACATCCTTATTATCCAATAGAGATTTAAGCTGATACCTGAAAAACCATGGTAACTGGTCACCTGTTTGTGGCTCTATCTGTTCTTTATTGAGAGGTTCCCTACTGCTATAGAAATCTTTTATTCTGTAAAGGTTATACCCTCTCCAAGGTTTCATTTGGGCCAGACCATATTGATTGTCCTGTTCTATGTATGTTATTAAATGAGCTAGAGGGGAAGTATCCTTTATCAAGGCTATATATTGATTCTTCCAAATTTGGGGCATCATTTTGGTAAAAACATTTTCCAGTCTGTTTATTTTTCAAAAATGTTTGAGAGGGGGAAGAACCATTGATTTATAAAATGATTTGGCTCTGATATAGTTTCTATTTGGAGCCATTATTTAGATGGTCTTCTGAAATGATTGGAATAAAATGCCCTCAGTGCAGCTTGATAATATATTCTTAAACTGGTAATTCCTAGCCTCCCTGCTTTTGAGGCCTATAAAAGATCTTTTAGTTAATTGTAAATGTTTTTGCATTTATATCATAGAAATTGCTTTTATATCATATATAAAGATATATAATTTGCATTTATATCATAGAAATGGCTCTCTATTTTGAACCCATTCTGGAATTCTATTGGGAGGCACTGAAATCAAAAATTGGGCCTTGCAAGGATTTTCCTTTTAACAGCTACAATTTGTCCTAAGATACTGAAGATTTTTTTTCACCTTTTTCTTTCCTTGTTCAATTTCTTCCACGTTGGTATATCATTATTAATGAAACTTTTCTTAATATTTTTGTTAATAGTGATCCCTAAATATTTTAAAGATTTATATGCTATTGGAATTCCTAAATCTATAGAGACTGCCTTTTGAATTTTAGGGAAGGTAGGAAAGAACATCAGATGTGATTTATGAAAGTTAGCTGTGAATTCCTCCAACTCCTTATTATGGTTAACTGAATGGGAGGCATTCCAGAGAGTCAGAACCATGCAAGTAAGTTCAAAAAATATGTCCTCCTACCTAATTGTATCTCATAAATCTGATCACTGGATCAAAGTACTATTGCTAGCTCTTCTATAGCTAAACTGAATAATAAACATGATAACAAGCAGCCCCGTTTCATACATATTGAAATCATAATAGAATTTGAGCCATAATTGTTATATCTTATAGTCTTATCTGAGCTTCAGTTGGTCCATAAATGTGGACCAAATTTCAAGGTCAACAATATATTCTATATTTGGAAGACCTTAAATTGGTCTATTTGGCTAAACATCCTGAGGGACCATCCGTTCCTAAAAGATGTTTAAAAAATTTTTTCTCCACTAGAGGACTCCAGAGACTATCAATGTAAGATTTTTTTTAAAAAAATCTAAATAATTCAGAACTACTTTTTAAAGGAGTTAGGAGTGGGTAGAGTGATGATAATGAAAGAATGTCACAGAATTTGGGGCCAATTCTCATTAATTTTGCAAGAAAGGGTAGAAGTTCTTTATGTTTTAACTTTGAAGCTACAAGAAATGAGATGACCTTACTATGGCTATCCCATTCGTCTCTACTAACAGGACTCTAACCCACCCTAATTAGAGATACCAATACCTTGTACCATAAACAGTGGCATTCATTGTTCCCATATACTGCCTCCCCGTCACATCAAAGAAAGGCAACCGTCTTGTTTTTATTATCTATCTTGTCTCTTTCTCTAGGGTCTTTGAGTGGTTTCAGGTTGCCTGCTGCTTTGTATTTCTTCACCTTTCCTCATGCTTATCCCATGTACAAGCCATCATACATTACAACCCTCTATAAGGTCCTGGTAATTTAGGAAACACTGCTACTGACTCTGCTATAACTATTTACTGATTTCTTCATATTTAAATGAAGTGGTGAATTTGGGTTGAGAAATCAAGCTCAGTCTTAATCTTTCCATTTCTTGACAAATGTGGGAAGAAGATCTAAATAAAAGGAAACTAACTTTTGACATTTTTGTAGCAAGTGGGTACATTTCCCAATAAAGTTCTGTGCTTTCTATTATTTCTATTATTATTATTATTATTATTAAAATTTATTGGCTGCCCAACTCCAGTGGACTCTTATCTTTTATCTTATAAGAAACACTTCAGGTTAGGTCCAAAAGTATTTTTAGAAATCATGACTATGCTTAGCATTCTGCAGTATACTAATTTTCCATTTAATTTTTTCAGAATTAAAATTATCTAGAAAAAAATCATATGGAACATGGAACCTGTAGGGAATATCAGGAATTCAGAAATATATTATTTTTTAAAAGAATGAATGTTCTTAATATTTCCCCCATATAATTTTTTAAAAAATATAATACAAGATTATTAATGACTGTAAGCTGCCCAGAGTCGCTGGGAGTCAGGTGCCATATAAATTTAATAAATTATTATTAATATTTTATTGGAAATGTTAAAATTAATGAGCTATAATATCTAATGAAAACTTAAATTAGCAGTCACCTGAACCTGCAAAGTAGCCTTGATTTAAAGGTTTACCCAGCTGTAAGAAAGTTGTTAGAAGGGTTCACAGGTACAGGTAGTCCTTGCTTAACAACCATTTGTTCAGCCGCCATTCTAAATTATTATGGTGCTAAAAAAATGGATTTGCAACCCATGCCTGAAGGTACGACTGTTGCAGTGGCCCCGTGGTCACATGATCAAAATTCGGGGGCTTGGCAGCCTGCCCGCCCTTACAACCACAGGGTTGCTGCAACTCCCCCCACCTGCCTATCTTTCCCCTGATCTATGCCCTTCTGGCTACCCTGCACAGCAGCACTCATTGGTGGCAGTGCCAGGGGTGGGGCTGAAGTAGACGCTCAGGGCCTTCAGCAATCTCACCTAGCTGTCACCGATGAGTGCCACTGTGCAGGTCAGCCAAAAGGGCATAGATCTGGGGAGAGATAGGCGGGTAGGGGGAGTTGCAGCACCCCTGTAGTCATAAGTGTTGCCGGGCCGGGTGGGGCGGCTAAGGCTTCCCAGGGCAGTTGCGGCTTTGTGCAGCATCCCCCCCCGTCTCATGTGCGGCCTGCGCTGGGCCTCCCAGGGCCTCCCCCACCCCCTGCAGCACCCCATGTCCTTACCTCGGACTCCCTCCACTTAATGACGCACAATTCTCATTTAATGACGGCATCTGGGAGTGCAGGGGCTGCGGTAGCTAAGTGAAGTGCTCATGTGAAATTTCACCGACCGCATCACCTAGCACCCTCAATTCTGGTCCCAACTGTGGCTGTTATTAAGCAAGGACTACCTGAATACACTGCTCAGAGTCACTGGTTTTATGAGATGGGCGGCTATATAAATTAGACAGATAAATAAAGAAATAAAGAAATGGGGATAGCAGATGGTCCCATTCCAGTGACAATGTGGTTCCTACTCCCTCATCAGCACCATATTTGGTAGCACTGTAAAGGGATTCTACATGCATATCACAATAGACAGTTGAAGAATCTTCTAACATACAGTAGAGGAGAAATGTGAAATAGATTTTTGTAAGCTTTTAAAATATTGAAAATACTGCAAACCCTATGAGAAAATGGGCTGTACTCAAGTGAACTTCCCCTGACGTAGTCTCTTGTGGAACCCTGAAGTTCCACAGAACTAGAACGGATGTTTTGGAAAACCTTGGCTTAGTCAACTCCTGCCTCCATGTGAAATTGTGAAACCAGTTCCTAAGCAGCTTGAAAATCTCTTGATTCAGCTATGAAAACCATCAGCACCAGTATTCCTAGTTTTTCAATGACTTATTGTGAATGTTTTAATCGGTATTTTAGAAACGTTTAGACTACACTGCTAAATATTTCTTTCTATTATTGGAAACCTATGAATATATGTGTCTTATCAAATTGGGGTGAATATATTGAACACTTTCCCTAAAATTAACTATTTCAGGCTAATGGTTCTCAGGTTTCCTGCTTCCCCTTAAAGATACCCTATTTTTCTGTGTTATTTTATATAGAAAAAAAGCACATCAAGAAAAGTACTAGCACTGGCTCTAATTCCATGCTATTTTGATCCTGCTGGATGACTACTGAAAACTGCTTATACTGTAAAGTAATGTTGCATTTCTGCTTTCTATAGGCAGAACGAAGGCTCATACAGTATCTCATGGAGAACTATGTTAGAAAAAAAGCCAGTATCTCATGTTCTTTGTCCAGGAGATTTATGTATCTGTGTGGGGAAGAACATTCAGTAAGGTGAACTTGTGAGGCCGTCCAGAAACTTGAGGTTTTCTGCATTATAAACTGCAGTTAAATCTATAATCATAAACTCAAATTACGTCTATGGGCTGTCATAAAGAATGGGTTGCTTGTGATTTGCATTCATGCAGAGCTGGTTAAAGCCATCTGATGCTCCTCTTTCCTGGAGGGTGGTTCAAAGTCTCAGGTTGATACATTTTCTCCTCCCTCTGTATTGCAACTTGGATATAAACTTTGAGCTCTCTGGAGCCTTTGCCAGTTCTGTTCTCAGACATTACAGGAAACAGAGAGACAGAAACATGGAACTCTTTTGCATTGTTACAGTTGCTATTTGTTTTATGTCAGTTTTTCATCTAGCAGAATCTTCCACTGCTCATTATGACAAGATTTTGACCCACAGTCGAATCAGGGCACGTGATCACGGGTAAGCATTATATTAATGACTAGTATTTCAAATGGATAAAAATTATTGTACCATGTTCCAAGTTTGTTTTTTGTGGATTTTTTGTGGATTTTTAATGTACATATTTACTGAATTTTAACTTCTTATAGGCTGAAGATACATAGCCCTTCTAGATAGGTTTTGTGTATCTAGAGATATGATAACATAAACCCATTACATATTATTAAGATTATCACTTTTGCTTTTCAAATGAATAGCTCATTAGTTCTCTTTTAAACTTTGGTTCATCTATAGCCATGTGGCACAAGTATGGGTTAATAACAGATTTTTATCAAAAATTTGACACAATATTTGGTTCAGAATTAATTGCATTTAAATTATCCATGTATATATATATATATATACACACACACACACACACACACTATATATATATATATATATATATATATATATATATAATGTTTTGCAGGTGTATGGTGTGTATGTATCTCTAGTTACAACATATACAAAATCACATATTTTGTAAAAATGAACAATATGCAGGATTAAGTATCAAATGCATTTTTATATAAAATAAACATTTTATTTTAATTAATTACAGTACTGTTTGAAAGTGTTAAAATGGAATAATATTGTAGAATGTATTCAACCTCTAGAGAATTTTTTTCAGATTAAAATAATGCCTTTTTATTCAAAACATTATGTTTTTGTCATGGAATTATTTATTTTGGTCTTCTGATTTTATTCCAAACATGGGCAATCAAATCAACCAATTGAATTATACTATATCGATGTTTCCAGTGGGAAAAATGGGAAGCAAAATGTTTACCATTCTCCTATAATCACAAGTTCAGCTGTTGGCAAGTTGATATACATCCATGTCACCAAAATATCATTTGTGTAGAAAAAAGCTGCATCCATTTCTAGTGACAATACTTATAATAGCATAATACGGATGGAGTGGACTTCCTCCTTCAGAGGCATGAAGTTACATTGCCATAAAAGCAAACCCAGGTCTCAGGAATTCGCTTCAAGCTATGGGTGATTCCTTGTTCCTAATCTAATCCCATCTCATCCCAGTCTGGATAATGACACCATTGCTGTTTTCAGAACAGAACTACAGAACTACAGGCCCATTTTGTCTGAAGACAGACAAAACTTACAGAACCTGTGGGTAAGAACAATTGTCCAGTCAGTCAATAATGATGTTATTATTATTTCTTTCACACACTGAGAAAAAGATTTTAGCTCTTGAAGAGGTAATGAAACTTCACTGCCACAAGAACACAGATGTATGAAAACTTAAGAGGCATCCCTCTGAGTACATGGACGGCACAATAACAGCTAGATGATCCTGTGTTGTATTATTAATATCTAGCCTTACCTACCTATGAAAAAGTAATTATTGGTCTCCAGCCTTTAGGCGTGAGAGAACAGGAACAGACGAGAAATAGGGAAACAACTTCAGAATGAAAGAAATTGCAAGCAAACAGCAGGCTATAATTTCTGATCAGCAGCAGTCTCAGAATGAAAAAAACACATTAACTGGGACAACAGAGAAGTCAGTGATAATTCGAGTGAGTAAACAAAGATGGCTTTATCAAAGTCCTGTGAGGCATCTTCTCATTTAAACTTTTATTGTATGGCGTCAGAGTAAATAGATCTTAAATAAAACAGGGAGGCACATACAGGACTGGAGGCTTTCATCAAAATGATGAGAGCAGCATCGCACTGTCATGGCACAAGCTCTGCCTTTTGCATACATGCCCAGAGAAGAGGGATGAAGCTTGTGGTGTGAAGGCACCATATTGCTTTTGCTTTTTGCTCCCTCCTCCAATAGATCCCTCACAGCCTTCACAGCCACATTAAAGTGCTTTGCTCCAGGCCTTGAGGTATCAGAAAAATATCTTGGTATACCTTGTATGGCCCTCATTTGCTGGGCCCTATTTATGCTTGAGTTACAAGGCTGTCCTTCTAACTGTCCTTGTAACCCGAGTGATGCTGTCCTTACAGTTTTCATGTAGGACAAATCAAAGAGAAGTGACTGGGGGATTCCCCTGGCTTTGGGCCTTTAGCTATGTCTTCCATGCATAAACTGGCTGGAAATAAAAGATGCCTTAAAAATCCCTATCTGAAATTCAACTCCTTCCTCCTCTTCAGGCATTTGTTCCGTCTGGAGAGCAGTTACCACAGTCCCAGATTACTGCACTTCCCTGCTTTTTTTATGTTCCCTCACGAATTGCTCTCTTTTCTTTAGGCATGGCTTTTTAAGACTGATAGAAACATTTATGGTTTCTATGGTTCTTCCCTTTTCCTTCAGCCAGAAGGGAAAATTGGCAGTACTCTCATTTATTTCCCCTGATTTTAAAAAAAAAAGGAAAAAGAAAAGGAAGTTCCACCTTTTACCATCCCTTTGCTGAATGTGTAGACAACAACAAAAAAATCCAGCCTACCAGTCATGGTCCAATGGGGAAAAAAAGGAGAAGAATCAAGTGAGGCAGATGTGGGATTTGCTAGCAGAAAGTGGAACACACAGCTCTTGATGCAAAGCAATAAAAGACAGAGATTGCCTTTGCAGTGGGTTGGGGCTGGGGATGTTCCCATTCTTGAAAAATGATGGTGGGCCATGCTCCCACCAAGGCAATTGGGAAGTGTGGATCAGCCCTTTGTTTGCCTTCTCAACAAACATTACCAATCAATGTGGAAAATACCCACCAATCACTGTCCTGAAGATCGGATGGGACTGGGGCTGGAGGGAAGGCCAGCTCTGACACATGGATTTAAGCCAATATTACTATCTCCTCTAAGTTTGCAAATGTGTGTTGCATGGATACATTCAGAAAACAGCCTGACTATCAGCTGATAAATTGGGCTCCTTTGGAACATGGCTTTAGCACTAATTCCTTTGATCACAAAACATCTTTGCCCTTTGTCTGTGTGAATGTGTTTTTATGTGCCTTCGATTCAGTTTTGACTCCTGGAAACTGCCTTTCAGAAGAGGTTTGCCATTGCCTTTTTCCTAGGGCTGAGAGAGCGGGACTGGCCCAGGGTCACCCAGCTGGTGGGACTAGAACTCACAGTCTCCTGGTTTCTAGCCTGGTGCCTTAACCACTACACCAAATTGGCTTTCATCCTAGCCCTAGTCTTGACTGTTTAATCACTAAAAACTTACCAGGTTTTTAGTGATTAAACAGTCACTTCCTCCCTCTCCCAGGATTGCAAGAGCTCTGCCCTACCCCTGAAAATTGGCTACAAAATGTGTTTTTTCTCTCTTGCTTTTCATTTTCTGCACAAGCTAACTTGGGAATGTGAAATTCACTACTAGTCAATTTAAACTGCAATCAGCCTTGTACCTGACAAGAGCATTGCCTTCAAATCTGTGTTGTGAAAAGGACAACGGGAAAGAAGAAAACACCCCTTTTCATTTCTGCTAATGCCCACAGAGGGATTAAAAGTAGGCAGTCTTTTCTGTGTATGGGAGATTCACTTTTGAAATGGGGGTAAGATGAGGATCAAAGCTGCTCCTTGGACCCTTGAAACTCTAGTATGAATTAAGTTCCAGTGTTTTCAATCATGCAAACTTTCTGTTGAAGAGAGAAAGGGATGGGAAGTGGGCATAAATCTTTGAAAACTGTTGTTCTCCTGAAATAGATGGCTCATTCCAAATGGCCATGGATGTAGCCACTGGAAAACAAATATAATAATGAAAACAGTAACCACCCATTGAAACCAACTCATTTAATTCCAACTGTGTCACTGGGCATTTAGGTAAGCCCCTTTGAATTCTGTAGACAAGGGGTTTCGGTAGTAGAAACATGACCCAGGCTGCAGGCAGATGATTTTTTTTTTGTTTTGCATGTGGTTGTGCAATGTTGGCACTCCTACTTTTTTTTTTAAGTGACAACAGAAGTAGCTGAGATATCAAAGGTGGTGCAGAAATACAACAGAAGAATGGAACTTGCCAGTTGACAAGTACTGCTGGAGAAAACAAAGTGCATGCCATGGAAGGGGTGTTAGCAGGTATTGGCTAGGCAAGATGGAAAACAGAGTTGGAACTTGGATTCAAGAACAGGTCCTGTGGAGATGCAGTAGAAGGTGCAGGACAGTCCTGGTAAGGCAATTTCAACCCTCTCCCTAGATGCACCTCGTCTCCTGCTGTCAAAGCCAAAATAAACATGGGAGGCAGTGACTAAAGTGGAGGGGCAATGCCCACACTACCTTAGCGTACCCAAAAGTAGCTCAGTAGATACTAGCCCCGTATAACCATCACCAGCATCATCCAAGAGGTGTTGTAGATCATAGGAAGACTTGTAGTGAAAGAAGAGAGAAAACACGACTTCTAAACCAGCTAAAGATGAATACGTATGCATTGCTTTTGTGGTGGAATGGGGGTGATGTCATAACCCAGGACTCAGATGATTCTGAGTCGGAAGAAGCTGCTCCAGGTGAACCAGTGGAATGTCACCTGCAGGAGACACCAATCCAGAAATCACCTGAGGCTGATCAAACACAGGTCCCATCAGAATGCTGGAACAGTCAGATGACGACGTATGGCCTCCAAGCCCTTGGACTCAGTGAGCAGAGCAGAGCGTAGAATAAAGATGCTCAAAGGGACTCCTTGCCAAGCAAGGGAGTGACTGTCTTAATTAAAGATAGCTGGCTGCAGCCTGATCTAAGAGGCAGTTCTGACCCATGTTTCTTTGTTGGAAATAACTGTCCAATTTCCTGTGTCTGGGCTATTGCTCCTGTGCATTCTGGTTGTACAAGAAAGCCTGAAACTCTTAACGTTGAACTGGCTGATGAACCTGAGTTGGCTCTCTGAGCTTTGGATTAGATTTTGACTTCTCTTTTGTGTGTTCCTGTTGAAAGTGAAACTACTCAGGCAAGCTTTCTTTCCAAGAGATTCTGTTTGATTTACATTCCTTTGCTTTTCTTCCATTCATCTGCTCAGCCTTGAGTAAATTGATGTCATGGTCTAAGAATTGTGTGTGTGAGTCTGAAACCTGAAAAAGGCGATGATGATATTATGAGGATGTGCTGTGGTTAGAAGGATAGGCTGATGAGCACAAACTTATCCCTAGACCGCAACGGAAGCAGCTTAAAGTTGTTTTGAGCTGTTCCATCTTTAAAGAAGTGTTTTATCTGTTCTCCCAATTCAATTTTTGCCATATATATGATCTAGCATGCTTCAGCAATGATATGGTTGCTGATACAGTCAAGGGTAGCATCTGCTGAGCTCCTGTTGGCTGTTTTAGGCTGGTATAGGCATGCCTTCTCCCCTCCAGTTGCTAGGCATAGGCAAAATGCATATTAATGTGTCTGTGAGGAACAGTTCTTGGATAGCTTTTAATACAGTCATTTGATTGTACAGTACAGCATTACTTTCACACTTCTGCTTTTATAACACAATGATCAAATAAAGTTTATACCTGGTCTCTGTATAGTATGGTTTATATATTTTAATATACTTTCATCTTATTTGTCTATGTTTTATTGTATTTTAAATTGTAGAATGCAAGGTGGGCTTTAGGCTAAGGCCTTGTAGGCACTGGCCTAGCATGCCAAAACGTAGAGGGCACCAATATCGCCCCTCCTTCTGAATCATTCTAAAAATACAAATCTTTGCATCAGCAGTAGGTGGCACCATCAGTCAGTGTGGCTTAGAGCCAGCACTAGTCCTGTATAACGGTAAGATGGTGTATAACTTTCTGAAGATGCACCACATCAGAGGCAGAATATACCATAAATATTTTAAATAAGTAAGTAAACATTCAAATTGCAAAGGATTTTTCACATAGACCTTTTTCTTCTCCTTCCAGTCCAAATGTCTGTGCTCTCCAGCAAGTTATGGGGACTAATAAGAAATATTTCAGCACATGCAGGAACTGGTACCAGGGAGCCATCTGTGGAAAGAAAGCGTAAGTCCTGTTCAAGACTATTAATTATGATTAATAATACTTTATAATTTCATTAAGTTAATTTATTAATTTTGTGTGGGTTACCTGTAGCACCTATGTAGCACAGCCAGTTTGACTTTTACAGTACCATGTGGATGGAAGTAAATGTACAGGTAGTCCTTGCTGAACGACTACTTGTTCAGCAACCATTTGAACTTATGACAGTGCTGAACGAGGGGTATTTACAATAGGTCCTCATAGTTGTGGCCATCACAGCATCTCCATGCTCACATTATCGTGATTTGGGTGCTTGGTAACTGGCTCACAATTACATCATCACAGCATCCTGTGGACACATGAACACCATTTGCAACCTCTTGTTGGCTTCCCCATTAACTTTGCTTGTTGGAAAGTCACATGACATCGTGCCTTACAACTGCATCGCTTAGTGACGGAGTTCCCAGTCCTAATTATTGTCAGTAAACAAGGACTACCTGTATATATATTTTAGAGAACAAATTTTATAGATAAGAGTTAATCCTTGCCTGAATGGAAAATCTAGGCTATGGAACCTTGAATTCCTTAAGTTGTACAACATTCATATCTTGAAAATTTTAGTTGTTTTGAACTTATGCTAAATATAATAAAGACTGACTTGTTTTGATTGGTGATACGTAATTTTAGAACTGCAACATAAAACATAGCTTATGACTCTGTTGCTGCAAAATAGAACTGAAATTGGATAGAAATGACTGACAGTAGGGTGATTACTGAAGATTTGAATTCAGAAGGTGCTCTTGTTCAAGAACGTGGCAGAGTGCTGAAATTGAGCAATAAAGTAATGGGATGTCACATTTTAAGGGCAAAATGTTACTTAATAAATGGTAAAATAAGAATGTGTTATTACTGCAAGCTAACTTTGCTATAGTTCTTAGAGAGCATCCCTATAGGGGGTTAAATGTGAAACATGAATTGTGGGACTTCAGATTCAGGCTTTTCAGTGATGAAAACTACCCTCCTTATAGAAATCCAGGATCCCCTTTTTAACTACATTTTACTTTTAATACGTATATCACTGTTTTTCCTGGCTTTTACTTTGACTACAGACTTTTAAAGTATATGTTCTTATTGCTTTAATATGGGTTTTGTATTGTGCATTTTATTTTTATGTTTTATTCTATTTAATTCCTCTAATCCACTTCATGTATGTTTAGATTTAAAAGGATACTAAATATTGTCACATTAAGACTTAGGAAGAAAAAATAATCATGCATTGGTACTCTGCAGAACGGTTTTATATGAGTGCTGCCCTGGCTACTTGAAGATGGAAGGAGAACGTGGTTGTCCTGCAGGTAGTATCATGGAACTATTTAATCAATCCAATTTATTTATTCATTTTTACATTTAAACACCATCATAATTAATTTGACAAATTTAAAGCATCCACAGGAAGCTTAAAAATGTAAAACAAAATGTCATAACTGTGAAATAAGAACAAAACTACACAAAATAAAAGTTGTCTCTGAACAGGTTAAAACTTTCCCCAGAACAGCTCCATTTTCAAGATCTTCCTCAATGAACACAAGGATGGTTCCAGCCTGATCTCTACAGGGACACTGTTCCAGAGGATTGGTGTTGCCACCAAAAAGCAGCACCTCCTTGCTTCAGCACCCTTTATTTCCTAATGGTGGAACATTAGGAATAGTTTTCCCCTAGATGATCTAATACGTCAGGCTGATTCAGGTTGGACCAGGCAGCCTTCTGCCAAGCCATATTGTCCTGACAAGCAGGAACCACGCTGAGACGAGGAATAAGTCTCTAGTGTTTTATTACTGCTACAGTAGACAGAAAATCCTACCAAACTGAAGAAGCGTGAGAAAACCCATACAGATAAACCCCAAAAGTCAAGGCGGGTCTGTTCTGTGTCTCTTTGAATGACAGCTCAAATTCTTGCTACTACGCATGCGTTTTCCCCCCTGGATAGGGGCCCCCTCCTGCTCACCATCAGTGCTCATGACATCTATAGGTAAAAAAATAATACTTTAAATTGTACCTGGAAGCTAATCAGTAGTCAGTGCAGGGCCTGTAGTATAGGGGTAGTATGTTCCCAATGATGGCAGCTAGGTAACACACAGGCTGCTTCTTTTTAGACTAATTGCTTTTTGGACTAATTGTTTTTTAAAGACAGCCCGATGTAAAATGGATGTAGTGGACTAAACTGTAGACTAAACTGGTGGTAGTAGACTAAACTGGTGGTAATCAATGCATGAATTACTATAGCAAGGGCATCTTGCACTAGGTAAGGTAATTACTGGTACACCTACCAAGGCCCTTAGAATCATGAATCTGTTCTTTCAGGGGTAGTGCCTTGCCTGTCCAGAGATAACATGGCTGTTGATGGAGAGCCTTGATGTAGAAACAGTGGTTGAGTCTTGTCAGGGTTCAGGTCAGCCTTTTCTGTCCCATCCAAATACTGACAGCCTCCAGGTACTGTGGTAAGACATCAACGGCATCTCCCCTACAGCCTCAAATGATGATTTAAGGTTGGGTATCCTTGGCATACTGGTGATACTGTTCTGTTGGATGACCTCACCCAGCAGCTTCATATACTGTAGATGATAAAAAGGAGGTTTGATTATCCCCTGCCATGTGCAAGTTGGACGCAACATAGGTGTGGATCAAACTTGCACATGGCAGAGGATAATCTAGGGAATACCCTACCTACTTCCTTTTAGTTTACAGGCTAGAAGGAATACCAGGTCACACAACAAGTCAGTGATCATCACCAAAGACCCTATGCATGAGGAATCAAGATTTAAGCAAATTTGAGTGGCTTTATTGGCCCTAAAATCTGGGCATTAAAACAGGAAGCACTTTGTTCAGCAAATTCCATTAATAATTCACTAAGAAACAGGTTTGATAACTGTAAGTTATGTTTCTTTTTTCAGTGGCTCCGATAGATCACATATATGGCACCTTGGGCATTGTAGGAGCTACCTCCACTCAACGTTATTCTGACATGTCGAAACTGAGGGAAGAAATTGAAGGACATGGCTCTTACACATTCTTTGCACCAAGCAATGAAGCTTGGGATCTTTTAGATCATGTAATTATTTCAAATTTGATTTTTAAAGGGTTTTTAATGCATAGAAATTGGTACAGATGAATACATTATGAACGAAGAAAAGCTAATACTCGGCTTCTGTACATATTATTGGAACTATTGATACTGGTTAAGTTTATACCCATATATTCACAAGCATACTTATATATACATGTACACACATCGACACACACAACTCTAAGTAACCAGTGCTTAGCATTGCAGGTTAGATGGGTAGAACAGTAACTTGAAGTTGGGTTTTTGTAGTAACTTCCAGAATTTGTATCTTCTACCACTTCTGGCTTCAGAAAAAGAAGAGACTGGCAGACTTTCAAATATATAGGACCAGCCTGTAGGAAATCTTTTCCAGTCTATTTTGTTGTAATGAAAATATATTATTGTGTCAACCAATCATGTCTTTCCCAATGTACCACGTAACAAGTAAAATTACAGAGATATAGCTGTCCTCCAACTCTTGAATCCTACATTTCTAGCTAAGGTGAGAAGCCCCAAGATCATGTAGGGAGAGCTCCCTCATGTTATCATTAAACCTTAGAAAATGGAATTAATGCTGAAATGGAGGGAACTCTCAGTAAAGCCTTCTTTTACCTGGTTTTAGGCTTTTCCAGTTATCCAGTGTTAATGGCTCCTATGCCATTAAATTAATATGAGAAGCCAGGTGTAGATTAAATTGAAGAAGACAAAGTTTAAGAGACTGGATAGTCCTTGACAATGGAATAATGATGATATGGAAGGACAGCATTGATTTGGCAAGTATCATAGCAGCTTGATCCAAGAAAATCTTTGCTGATGAATTGGGGAGGACTAGAAAGACGGGAGTGGGGAGATGGATATAAATAAGGCTTTTTCTGAAGAAGGAGAAAACTTGGATGGAAAAAAGTGGATATGAAAAGAGATAAAGATGACCAAGACAGTGAGCTGTAAGAAGAGCATGATTAATAGAAGAAGTAGGAAACTGAAATAAAGTAAGTCAGTAGGCAGCAACAGTATATGGTTGGCCTTGTTTGGTTCCAGAAGCTAAGCAGGGTTGGGCCTGCTTAGTACTTAAATGTGAGATCTCCAGGAAATATCAGGGCTGTAGGCTGGAGCAGGAAGTTGAAAACTATCCTGGAAGAAGGAAATGTTTAGCCACTTGGTATTGCTGCCAAGAAGTGGCTGTGTCCATGAAGTCACCAGTAGTCAAGTAAGTCAGAAGATTCAGAAAGTGGTCAAAAATATTTCACTAGCTGTCTGAAATAATGTTAATGGAATATCTACCTGAATTCAACCTTCCGCCCTCAGGAAATCCACAGTGGTCTGATTGAGAATGTAAACATTGAATTGTACAATGCTCTCCACAATCATATGGTAAACAAGCGGATGTTGACAAAGGACCTTCGGAATGGCATGACTCTGGTGTCTATGTACAACAATCAAGAACTGCATATAAATCACTATCCCAATGGGGTAAGTTTACTCGTATAACACAAGTGAACTTTAGGATGTGGTTTGCATCATACATTTTGGAAAGAGATATAAAGTTCAGTGTTCTAGTTTAAATTTCCCTTGAAATCCATATGAATAGTTATTTGTTCATTTAAGATATTTACAGTATATGCCAGGTATTATCAATTATGTTAAGATGGTTTACAAAAAGTACAAAACAAATTTAAACAACATATAAAATAATCAAAGATAACAATATTTTAAATTTCCACCATACTTAAAATATATAAAAATGGTGTCCAGTGAACTTCATTTGAGGGCACCTTTGTTGATATTTATTAGCTGTCTCATGGAGAAGAGGTTGATGCACTTAGAATGCAGGTAAACTCTCATTGACACCACAGGTTTCATAAGCAAGTTATAAAATTAGTGAAAGGAAAGGATTATGTAAAGCTTCTTTGGTAAAAATCAGGAAGCCAAATTTATAACAAATGTTGAGGTTAATTCATGCTCTTCTTCCAATTTAGGTTGTGACTGTTAATTGTGCCAGAATCATCCATGGCAATCAAATTGCTACAAATGGTGTTGTTCATGTAATTGACCGTGTGCTAACTCCAGTTGGCAATACTATTCAAGACTTCATTGAATCTGAAGATGATCTTTCATCTCTCAGAGTAAGTTTTTATTTTATTTTTCTTATTTTCTTATGAATCTTGTCTTTTAAAATAGGTGGTGTCCTAATATATTTCATGTATAACTAAAAACCAAAATAAATTGCATGTAATGGAAGAAGATAGTACTGTAAAATACCATTTTAAAAATAAAACTAATTTGGTTGGTTGTTAAAATAAAACAAACAAATCCAAGATCCATTATTAGGCCAATGGTAGATAAAAAACTGGGTGCAAGTTTTCCTATTCTCCAGTATCAGTACTATCAAGGGGGTTAGTAAATAAAACCAAATCTCCTACTGACAAATCTGAAGCCCCACCCCTGTTAAACTTTGGAGGCTACATTTTGTTAATCTGAAATTCAAATGTGGTGCCACATTTGTCCCCCCCCCCCTAGAAGTACTGTGTGCTCCTGCTCAATCTACTAGGTAAAGAAAAAAAAATAGAGCTGATATGATGAGTCATTTGACAACCTATAAAACTGTCTAACGAATGGAACTTAGCCTAACCTTTTGTTATTGTATTGAAAGTGCCTCCTCTTCCCCAGACAAAATGGGAGCACTTCGTCATCTGCTTTTCTTCTCCTAAAGTGGTTGAGAAGGGGAACTGCTCTTTGCAATTGTGAACAGAACTGCAATATTATCTAATTTAGATTTTTAGCCATGATCTTTTGTCATAAATAAAAGAATTTGGTAATTTTGTCACTGTTTAGATTGTTTTTGGAATTCTTTTTAATGAAAGCCTTTATATAATAGTGAAGAGAAGGAATGAAGTTAGTGGACTATATGTTGATCTATTTTCAGTGTTACAATTTTGATTAAATTTGCAAGTCTAAAAACTTTGTCCACTTAACTGCTATTATATCTTTGCACCATTTTTTCTTTTTTTTCTTTTTTTTCTTCCTGTTCATTTTTTCCTCTCTTTTTTTTAAAACAGTTTTTATTGGCTTTCCAAGTCTCTTCTCTCTCTACAAAAAAGAACTTGAGGGACCCCTCCTAGAGGCTAATATTTTGTTCTTAAATTCTCCTACTTATTTGTCTATGAAATATAACTGGAAAGCCTACTTTGCCTCCCTTGGGTTTATCATATGCAGCCTGCAAGTCCAGATGATATCAGAAGCAACCTATTTTCTACCATCTAGTGGTCCTTTGGATTTTTACACCCCAAATATGACAGACCCTGTCCCTACATATTTTCTTTACATAGGCTTTTTGAAAGCTAATTCAAACTATTCAGCTAATCTAATTTATTTGCAAATGAAAAAAGAAAAGAGATGTAGGTTTGAAAACTCTAACTAGCACAAGCAGGAACCTTGCAAATTTCCAGCTGATAATGCAGGAGACATCAGAAGGTATCACTTCCAACAGTATCAGCTAGCAGAGAAATATGTTCATTTCACACAATACAACAAAGCATTTGGCTGCTTTGTGGAATGCTGATGTGCACATATGGAGGAAGAAGCTCCCTTACCCATTTCTTTTCCTACTTATATATATATATGTACAGTGTAATCCTACTCAGGTCTACCCAAAGGTAAATCTATTACAATTCAGCAGGAATTATTTTGAGTAAATATGCATAGGACTGCAATGTGCATGTATATAAATACATAGGTACATCATCTTGCAATATGTATGTATTATATTTTATTATTCTAAGGAAATTCTTCAACACAGTTACCATGTATTTTTGGTATGATTCCAAAGAAAGTTGGCAATATTTAAAAGTGCATTATAGTATTTGCATAACAGTTTAAAAGATTCCTTATTCTCTTTTCTCTCATAGGCTGCTGCCTTTACATCAGATGTAATGGAAACTTTAGGGAAGCCTGGGCATTATACACTCTTTGCACCTACTAATGAAGCTTTTGAGAAACTTCCACGTGGAATCCTGGAAAGAATAATGGGAGACAAGGTGGCTTCTGAAGGTATTTCAGTAACTTTACTCAAAACTACTTGATAAGTTAGGGAGAATAAAAATACAATGCTGAAACACATATCATACCTATTACACAATGCATATTTCATTAGTAGCTATGGCTAATACCAAAGCATTTGCCATAAATCAGAATACCCAAACCTCCTTATTTAGTTGTTTTGGATACATTTTATACTGGAATCAGATCATAGAAACATAGAATTCTGGAGTTGGAAGTGACCACAAGGGTAATCTAATCCAACTTTTGTAATATGCAGGAAAACCAGTTAAACCATCCTAGAGATGTGGCTATCCAGCCTCATCTAAAACACCTCCACTGATGGCAAGGCCACAAGCTTTCTTAGGAAAATTGTTATACAGATCTTACTGTCGAGAAGTTTTTCCTTTTATTTAAATGAATTGTAGGTAGCTGGATCATATCTCCATTATTTTTAGTCCTGATTTTTTTGTGGCAAGGGAAAATAATTCCTAACCATGTTCACTGTAGCTTCCCTTTATGCATCTTGTATCCCTAAGTCTAAATTTCCTCATCCTCGTACAAAACCTGTATTACATTTGCCATCTTCCTTTGAACTTGTCAACCTGGCTATATAATTCTGGAAATGTTTTGCACAGAATCATACACAGTATTCCAGGAGTGATCTCATCAGTGCAGAATAGAGGGGAATAAGGACTTCACACAACTTAGATATCGTGCTGCTTCTAATGCATTTTCAGACTGCATTAGCCTTCAAGAGTTGCTCATGTTTAACTTGCCAATTACACTCAAGTTCCATTCTGATGTAGACATGTATCCCCCATCTGATATGTGTGTCCTGTGTTTCCTCCCTAAATTGAAGGACATTTTGTTGAAGGGCATTCTGCTGCACTCAGTCCAGTTTTCCAAACTGCCAGATTGCAATCTTATTCTTTCATCATGTTAGGCTCACTTGTTAATTACCGGGATCCTTTTTTTCCCTTTCTTGAAGAGGGGAACCATTTTTGTTCTTCTCCAGTCTTCTGGCACTTCCCCAGTTCTCCAGGACTCCTCAGAGACAATTGACAGAGATCCTGCCAGCTCTTCCACCAGTTCTTTTGGTATTCTACAGTATATTTCACCATGACCTGGGAACTTGAGGTGTTCAGATTAGTTTACTGCATCCTTACTGACTTGTACCTTCCCTATTATGTTCATTCCTAATCTATCACATCATAATTTTCTGTGGATGTAAGGTAATTAAGTATTTGTGCCTTTGAGTCAGTTTTTGACTCCTGGCAACTGCCTAGACAACTTGCAGTTTTCCCGGCAAGGTTTTTTGGAAGTGGTTTGCCATTGCCTTCTTCCTAGGGCTGAGAGAGAGGGACTGGCCCAAAGTCACTCAGCTGGCTTCATGCCTAAGGTGGGACTTGAACTCACAGTCTCCCAGACTCTAGCCTAATGCCTTAACCACTACACCAAACTGGCTTTGAAAAACAAAGGCAAAATAGGAGCTGAGTTTGTCTGCTTCCTGTTGACCATCTATTAAGATGTCTCCATTTGGAGTAAGCAGTAAGTCCACCAACTACCCTGCCTTCTCCTTGCTACTGATATATCTAAAGAAACCATTCTTGCTTGATTTTTGCCTCTCTTGCTAGCCATAGCTTATTTTTCATCTTTGTCTTCCTTACCTCATTTCTACATTTCCAAGCTGAAGCTGGGTAGATTCTCTTGGGTGTTAGTCCATCTTCCTTCTGCAGTTTTAGTTCCTTCATGAGCTGCCTGTTTAACCACATTGGCTCCTTCGGATGTCTCCTAGTTTTCTTTCTCACTGGTGTTGTTTGAGATTCTGCTATCCTTAATATCCCTTTCCAGAAATCCAGTTAGCTACAACATCTTTGCCTTTAAGGCTTTTTCCCATGGCAAGTTCCTTACTATTTTCTCTATATTAACACTGGTCTTTCTAAAATCCATGACTTGAGTCTGACTGTTTTTTTTTTAAATAACCTCTTTATTGAAAGTGGTTCCCAACACTGTAATATCTTCTAACAACTCCCCCCAGTTAGTAAGGATGAACTCCAAGTTTACAGATCTCCTAGTGCCCACCTCCAACTTTTGAAAGGGAGAATATTACCAATCTATCAAGAATTTATCTGACATCTTGCCTTTGGTAGAATTTGTCTTCTAACAGATGTCTGGGTGGTTCAAATCTCCCATCACAACCACTTCATGGTTTTCATTTTGTAGGGCTTTGGTTATCTGCTTTAATAAATCTTCATCTATCTCTTCTGACTGGTTGGATAGTCTGTAGCACACTCATAGCAAGATATCTCTTCTGTTAGCTTGCCTTTATTGTAATCCAGACACTTTTAGCACTTGTGTTATCATCAATACAGTGCACCTTTGTACAGGTAAGTTCATTCCTAATATATAACGTTATACCATCTCCTCTCTTGTGTTGCCTGTTCCTTTGAAACAAGGTGTACCCATTAAGCCCAGTGTTCTACCCACAGATTGATATTACATAGATAGATAGATAGATATTATGGAAAAAAAGAATTAGAGTGAAGAGTCAAGTCTCCTTATTCAGTCACAGGCACTTGCACTTATGTGAGAAGAGACTTTTTAGTTGAGTTGAGTTGAGTTTTTAAATAGATGTTGGTTCCCATTACTTCTTGAAGGGGAATAATCTTCTTGTTGTTGTTTTTGAAATCCTGGCATAGGCTTCCCTACTCAGGTAAGTTCCTTAGACTAGCTATCTCTCAGCTATCTGTTGGGGATACAAGCTGTCCACAACCAAAAGGGAACCCAGCTCACTGAACCTCTGTGTTAATCTAACTAAAAAGCCTTCAGATGAAATCCACATTCTGGGGGAAAGGAGGTATGATATGAGCTAGTTTCCCAACTTAGAACAACTAATGGGAGACAAACATGCAAATCATGTTCCTTCCAAGATGTGGAAAAAAAAACTTTCAGATCAGCTGGAATTTGGGGGGTTGATTTCAGTGAGCCGATGCTATAGATAAGTCACAGACTTTGTAGCTATGGATTACTTTCATGTATTGTTCTTAATTTTGCTTTATGGTTTTGGTTTGCTGCAGTTAGAACAACTGAATTGTTTTGAAAATCTACAAATTGGAGAGCTATCGTCAATTGGAACTAAATTTATACTGATTATGATGGGTACCTCTAAGCCAGAAAACCTAATCTATAACCTAATTTTTTCTATCTCTAGTAGAAGCCCAGGAGAGCCAAATGTCAAACACAACTCTTCTTCTTGAGATTAAGCAGCCAGAAGGAATGTGGAAATGCATTAATTATCAGAGCTGCAAGTAGAACAGTAGGCTGAACATTCTGAAATATACTTCCAAGTAAACAGGAATTGGATGGAAGTGTCACAACTATGCATTTTTATGAATGTGTTAAGATGATGGACTCAGATGACCCATGTTTGCTACTTGACTTTTGACTAATCACTGAGTCTCTGCTTAACTTAGTGTTTTTATGGTATTAAATTGAGGGGACGACAGTCAAATTACTGCAGTACTTCAGTCATGATACCTTGTTTTTCATTGGAGCACATGGATCTTTTTGTTCTCTTCCCTGTTCAGCTCTGATGAAGTTCCATATTTTGAATACGCTTCAGTGTTCTGAAGCCATCACGGGTGGGGCTGTATTTGAGACCTTGGAAGGCAATACAATTGAAATTGGCTGTGATGGTGAAAGCTTGACAATCAATGGAGTCAAAATGGTAAACCGAAAAGACATTGTGACAAGTAATGGTGTCATTCATCTCATAGATCAAGTGCTTATTCCTGACTCTGGTGAGTGAAGCAGGAGTAAATTCTCATCTTTTTTTCATATTATTGATGACCAGACTGGACCAACAGCTGATCTAATTTTTCTCTCAATTAAAGAGAGACATGATGTACAGCCCAAATTGATAAATATAATTTTAAATTCTGTATGAAATATTTATCTATGAAGTGAGAATTTTGAAGCAAATCAAACCTCTATTAACCATTTCATTTTCAATTTCAGCTAAACAAGTTATTGAACTTGCTGGCCCCCAGCAAGCTACCTTCAAAGACTTGGTGGCTCAGCTTGGCTTGGCTGCATCTCTACGGCCAGAAGAAGAGTACACCCTGCTAGCTCCATTGAATGGGGCTTTTTCTGGTAGGTGGGCCATATTAAAGCTGTGTAAGGGTTTTAAAGACAGAATTATTAAGGCTCTTGTTTTTTGTCACGATTTGCAATCAGGGGTCAATTTTTAATATTTCTATCTACTGTTTTCTACTTCCCTTGCTCTTTTGACATTATAGTTATCAGCCATTGATATCACGGCATCAGAGTGAGGATCTTGACTAAAAGAAAAAAAAATCAGCTCCCAGGGCTAGGATACCAACAAGTTGCCCATCCAAATTTCAATAGGAGCATGTCTTTGCAGCTTCTAGAAGAAGCAGGGTAGTAGTTCACTTACATTAATATGGGAGATGTGAAAAAGTATCCTTCCTTCATACACACACACAGACATGTTCATGCATGCAAACACAGTTGAACTGAGGTGTTATCTCTATACTTGTCTCTATACTTTCTGGAGTCATTGTATAAAGCAACAGACATCCAAACTTTAAGCAGCCCATATGAAAGTACAAGTAACTAGTTAACAGTGAAAGCATAATAATTTTCCTTTGGAACATCTTGCGTTGTCTGTGTTCAGTGGTTAGGTAGGTTAAGTAGCAGTCAGCATGAACAGCCACCTAACCTACTTAGTGAGTTCAAGCAATAGTTTTGCCTCTACTTGCCTTTTTACAACCTGTCTGCTTCATGGACCATTTTCTGCCCAACATCTTTAAAGGACAAGCTGGAAATTGTGGGTTTGGATTATTTCTTGTGAGAATCATGACCTGGCACTGCTTTTGCTAACAGTGCATTGTGTCCCTGAAGCAATCCTCAGTGTGTCTTCCTTCCACTAAGAGAGAACAGGGAGAGCAAACAGAAGTTTGAGCTCAACTGAAGGCAAAAAAGAGAGGGGAGGAGGAAGAGAGCTGAAGAACCAAGGAGGTGAAGAAACTAGCTATTCCCTGACTATTGCTAACTGATGACTGAGTTCTGCTATTTTTGCTTTGGGCTGGCACTTGCTGCTAATTGCCCACTGTGTGTGATTAGAGTGTTGCTTGCTGCTTTAGCTGAGGCAACTTCAGAGGACATGTAAGGAAGGAGGCTACCTCCCCAGACTTACTCAGCAAACAACAACAAAAGTGCAAACAGAAGTTTGACAAGGGGCAGCCACTTTTTGTTGCCTGCTGTTTGTTAGATAAGCATGGAGATGGAGGGGAATGCTCTCATGATCTTCAGGGGATATGTTTGTTTACCTCCCTGGAGGCAAGAATCATACGTGCTGTAGATGCAGGCTGGTTGACCTCTCGGAAGAGATGGATAAAAGATCTAGAGGCAAAATTATTCGTGCCCCAACTGATCAGGAAAGATGGGGATATCTTCAGTCAAACACAGGAAGTGCTTATGGAGGGACAACAGCTTCAACAAGACTCCCAGAGGACAGAAGAAGGCCAAGGGGAGGAAATGAAGAGATGGAAGCATGAGCCTTAAAGGCCCATGCCTGTCAAGATGAACTCTCATGTTTCAGAGTAGATTCCAAGGCTTTAGGATTGATGGTATTTCTGATCCCTGGCTGAAGAATGCTGCTACAAACATAAAAAAACAAGGAAAACAACTTGAAGTTCTGCAAAGAAAAGAATTCTTATCTCTCTCTTGAAAAGCTTCTACCTTGATGTTATGGGAGACTCCCTACTGAGAGAGGATGAAACAACAATCTGTTGATTAGAAAGCCAAACAAAAGTAGTGTGCTGCCTTCCTGGAGCACACATTTAGGATGTGACAGAAAGATTTTCAAGACTCTTTAAGCCCATTGACAAATATCCCTTTCTATCGGTTCATGTGGAAAGAAATGCCACAGCTAGATTGATTATGTGCCATCAAGTCGTTTTCAACTGCTAGTGACCACATAGATTTTCTCCAAGACAATCTATCCCTAACCTGTTCTTTCAAGTCTCCCAATGGTGCACTCATCGCCTCTGTAACTGAGTCCATCACCTTGCAGTTGGTCATCCTCTTCTCCTTTTTCCTTCCAACTTTCCCAGCCTTTTCCAGAGAGCTGGGTCTTCGCATAATGTGTTCGAAGTAGGATAATTTGAACCTGGTCATTTGTGCCTCAAGTGAGAACTCTGGGTTCATTTGTTCAATAATTCATTGGTTTATTTTCTTGGCTGTCCACAATATTCTCAGGAGTCTTCTCCAACACCAAATTTCAAAGGCATCAATACTTTTGTATCCTGCTTCTTTAAAAAAATTTCTTCTTTGGTTACTGAGTCTTTGGGTTTGCTTAACATGTTTTAGAGGGAGCAGAGATGTTTTGGAGGGATCATCAGCAGAGGAAACAATGGCATATGACTAACTCAAGTATATTGAAAAACAGCCCACACTAATCAAGTGCTTCACTACCAAAGCAACAATCCAACTGTCCACAAGAGGAGCTGTGTAAGAACATTAATCTGACAGGCAAAAAAACTGCAGTAAGTTTTTTTGCCAAAAAAACTCCAAAACTCCAGAAAGAAGAAACAGATTACCCCATATAAACCTTCCAATGCAATAAAATTTCCATGCCCATAAAATTTCATTTAAAAAGTGCTTAGCTACACAAACTATCACAATGCAACCATCACAATCTATGAAAAGAATAACTCTCCTGTGTATCAAAAACATCTCTGAGACAACAGATTATTATAACCTCTTGGCATCACTGTAGGACACAATCCTTTTTGCTGACTGGTTGAAGAAAAGACAAGGGGACTGGCTGTCCTAGATCTAATCCGAATTAATATACAAGAAGTGGTTCAAGAGGTAAATGGTAGTGAGAACTTTGGGGAAAGTGATCGTGTCATCTTGGGGTTTAAGAAAGAGAAACGGAAATCATTTAGTTTCTTCTAAGACTGCACTTAGCACATTGCATCCAGTTCTGAGCAATGCTGCAGTGTGTCCTGAAGATAAGGGGTCTGGAAGGAAAATGTTAGGAGGAACAGTTAGAGGCATGGATATGTTTATTCTGGAAAAGGAAAAAAGAACACCACATGTTTTCAACAAGTACTGTATGAATACTAGAGCACACACCGTCTAACTGAAGAATTAATTTCCCTGAAACAAGCAAACCTTTTTAGGGGCCAAAGAATTACCTGGAACAAGGAGAAATGTCCTTTGAACTTCAAAGGAGAATGAATTGAAAAATAGAAGATGGACTCTCCTCCTCCTCCCCCTCCCAGTCCTTACAATGTATTACTTCAGCTGGTGCCCATGAAAAGACTGCTACTAAAATTAGTAGTTGCCTGAGGTAGACAGCCAGTACTCATCCATGAAGTTCCAGCAGTAGTAGCAAGCAGTCCAGTTGCAACTGGTAAATCACAACAGTCTCAGGTCTCAGTCTGCAAGAGGAGAGAAAAAAATCCACTATGAGCTTAAAAAACTGGTTGCTGATGCTTCATCCCTAGTCTAAGACAATAGCACAATCAGTCCCTGTGGCTCAATTGGTTAAACTGGGAAAACAAAACAACAACAAAAAAACTAGTCAAATTACAACAACAGTCTAATCCCAGTACTATTCCAGATCTCTCAAACTGTGCCCACGCTCAAAACGTGCCAAACACAGAACAGAACTGTCAAGGCACATGTGTTTTTTTTCAGACTTAGAACACTTGAAACATTAGTTTGAACTTAAAATGGCTTTTTCTCAGAGTGTTTTGCATCCCTTCATGGTCAAGGCTTGTGGAAGGGAGGGAAGGAGGAAGGTGAAGGGAAGGGAGGCAGGCTTTGTTAGATTTTGGCTGATGAAGCTGACTGGGTTGTCAAATGTCATATGAACATTCTAACATTTCTGTATAAGTCTGATGATTTAAATGTTAGAGAAGATTTCCTGCGCACTGAGTATTTCAAGCGGAGACTGGATGGCCATCTATGGTGGATGATTTAATTTGGATTGCACTGAGTGATGTAAATTTCAGTGATGTAAATTACCTCTTCTGTGATTCTATGAAGTCATTTGGTGATCATGTACATACAACTAGTATAAAATGATGGCATGTTAAAATTGATGTGAAAAGCTGAGCCCAAAATTATGAGTATGTTTAGGGAGCATTTTCACTGCATTTAAAATTAATGTAATGCATTTAGTACAGCAAATTCTATGAAACAAACTTAATGAAGACTTTATGTGGTCTTTCAAAATTGTTAGATGATACTTTAAATATGGATCAGAGAATCCTTAAACTGATTCTGCAGAATCACATTTTGAAAGTGAAAGTTGGCTTGAGTGACCTCTACAATGGACAGTTCTTGGAATCACTGGGAGGAAAGAAGCTAAGAGTATTTGTGTATCGAACAGTAAGTAACATTAAAGATTTGAAAAAAAACTTGTTATAGTAAAAGATGGTAAAACTTTATCTCTGTAGCCATGCTTTGTTGAAGGTTACTCCATATGGCCCATTAAAAAGATTGAGGCTGTACACTGATTGATGAGAGTAAATCCTTTGGACATACAGGGAACATGAGTAAACACAGACAGGACTGATCGGTAAAATAATGGATCTGACTGGGTACCAGATTTCAGTCTGATCTACTTGAAACTGCTGCTTCCAGCAACTTTATGTTTAAGCATGCTGTGCAGTAAGTAGATGCAAATGCTGGAGTTGACCATTTTTCTGTTTGGAATACATTTTCTGATATGTATAATTGGAACAATTTTCCAACTTTGGAAATAAAAGTAGAATATTGGTGCATTGATTAAAGATGGGATTTTATCAGCTAAATCCAGTATCCAAACTCAGTATCATGTTCTGCTCAATTGATGTCCTTGTTCTACTTGGGTCTTTGGATGGGCATTGATTTCAGTATGAGCAGGATCTGGTCCAAGAAAATCAGGACAAAATGTGCTTTTTTTGTTATCTGAAGGTGAATTTTGCAGAGAAGAAATTCTTGAAAGAATGTAACTCTGGGGACAGAAGTATACTATGTAATATATGCATTGACAGTACAGTATGTTGAATTATTCAGTTATTTTCTTGGAAATTAGTTTCATTTGAAAGATTAACAGCAGCTGAGAAAAAGTGATTTCTAGAATGAGAAGTGTCAGGCTAACCAGGGCTTGTGTTAGGTGTATCAATAAAAATGTTTCAAGTTCAGAGACCAAGGATTCATGCCAGCAATCAGATGTTAGCACAGATTTTGAAAGTTGTCTATACAGTGTACCTTTATTGTACCAAAGAGGAAATTTTACCATGTTGTTTCCCATCACTTCAGCAGTATGATGGAAAGGCTGCATGAAGACAGAGTATCTTTTTAAAAGTCTTCTAAAATAATAAATGTATTGTTTATGATTCTGGATTCAATAGCCCTAGCAGGAGTCTAAGGATTTTGTTTCTATGGAGTTTGAAAGTTATTTAGATACATCTTATAACTGTTTACACATTAAGGTTCTTATGCTTGGCCCTGGATAACCATTTTTTGCCCATTCAGGAAAAAGTTACTCAAATTGCTATGATGTCATTTTCATGGTGCCTTTTGTTCAGCCATCAAAGAAAATGTTATGTTTATTTTATCAGATTGCTTGCACAAGAACAACTGTAGATGGATAATATTTTACACCACATGAAATATTTCCATACAAAATGTGTTTATGTGCTTTCCAATGAGATTTATCTCATATGCTGTTTGCCTTTTGTATTCCTAGGCTGTGTGTATTGAGAACTCATGCATGATTCGAGGAAGCAAAGAGGGAAGGAATGGATTTATTCACATTTTCAGGCAAATAATCAAACCAGCAGAAAGAACTCTGCATGAAGTATTGCAATCTGACAAACGATTCAGGTATACCAAGACTTTTTAACTATTAGGAGATATCAAGAAATATGGGACACAACTATGAAAACAATAATACCTTTCATATTTACATATTACAAATACATTTCTATTTTATGGCCACACATTTAAATAGCATCCTTTCACATATCAGGTACTATATTTTAAAATTACTTAAGTATAATTAAATAAATCAGTAGATATTACTATATAAGCACAAGCATTATGTATTGTTCCAGAAATCAATCAATCAATCTATCTATCTATCTATCTATCTATCTATCTATCTATCTATCTATCTATCTATCTATTAGATTTCTCCACCGCCCATCTCATGTAACGACTCTGGGCAGTTTACAATAAATAAAAGGATTAGAGTTCGTTATAAAATATAAATATGAATAAATACAACAATATAAAATGTAAAGTATAAAATACGAAGTCCAAGAGAGTCTTAATGATTTACCGGGGCCGCATCATAGTACCAGCCACCTCCACAATCAACTGTCTCCACATTGCCCCAAGGGAGGTAGCATAGCCAGGTCTTAACTCCCTTTCTGAAGGCCAGGAGAGTGGGGGCCTGCCTCACCTCTGGGGTAAATTATTCCAAAGGGCGGGGGCCATGGCAGAGAAGGCCCTCCTCCTGGACCCTGCCAATCGGCAATCTCTCATGGACAGGGTCCATAACATGCCCTCTCTGCCTGACCGGGTGGGACGGGTCGATGTAGCGGGGGTGAGGCGGTTCCTCAGGTAGCCTGGCCCCATGCCATGTAGGGCTTTAAAGGTGATAACCAACACCTTGAATTGGACCCAGAAGCAAACTGGCACCCAATACAGCTTGTGCAGCAATGGTGTTATATGTGCCCTCCTTGGGGCTCCTAAGATTGCTCGGGCAGCCACATTCTGTACCAGCTGTAGCTTCCAGATACTCTTCAAGGGTAGCCCCATTTAGAGTGCATTGCAGAAGTCTATGCAGGACATGACTAGGGCATGAGTGACTGTTCGGAGGGTCCATATAATCCTGGACTGGTTCAGGAATAGGCCAGCCCAATTTTGTTATAGCTCCAGAAGATGGTTGAAGAAAACAACATTTTGTTCTTGGTGCGGCCATTTTCCTTAGTTAAATCAAATCAAATCAAATCAAATCTTTATTATGGTAATAGACCAAGGTTAGTATGTAGAAGACTTAATCTATCAAATTACAGAGCACTCTAGTATGGCAAACTAGATGCTCATTAAGTCACAGGACATTATCCAATGACTTTTAAGTGCTGCTGTGCAGAACCTGACAACACTGCATGTTGTAGTGGGGTTGGTATCTGAAAGCAGGGAGATGTAGAATAGTCCTGTGCACCCTGGGTATTTTTGCAGTAATGGTAAGATGAGGCTAGTGAATGTTTCTATAGTATAGGTACTGGAAGGAGTACATACTCTGTTGTTTCTGTGTGACCAGAGTCACAGGGGCATTGTTTCTCTGGGTAAGGAATCTTCCTGTATTGGCCTTCAAGAACAGCTGAGGAGAGGCCATGACATTCCACCAGAGTAAAGGCCCTCCGGTATTTAGGTACTTCGAGTTTACTTAAGTATGCCATAGAGGAAGCAGAGTACCTGTTGGATTCACTGGCAATAAAGAATGGGGTCCTGGCTAGATCTAGCTGGTGCTCTGTGTCTGCTATATGCTGTTTAATGAGTACTTTGGCCTGATTATATCCTATGATGATTAGAAGACCTGGAGAGAAGCCCAGGGATGAGATTTTAGTTGCCACTGCCTGTTTCCATATGGGCTGAAAGTCATCCCTCATAGTTAATGGGGCAAGGCTAAGGGGAAAGAAAGTCTGAGCTGCTGGTTGAGTATGGTTACCCACACCCTAGCTTCCACTTTCATGAGGCCAGTCTCTAGTCACGGGGTGGCATTAGAGACATATTTTGGGACTTGAAGGGCTGATCTTAGATTGGATTGTACAAGTTCTAATGGTGCAAAATTGGAGAAGGGGCCCAGCTGTGAAACCATAAAGAAATAGTGCTATTAGCTTGGCTTCAAATAATTTGAGTGCTGCAGGTATATCACTTTTATTTTATTTTATTTTATTTTATTTTATTTTATTTTATTTTATTTTATTTTATTTTATTTTATTTTATTTTATTATTTATCTCATTTGTCCCCGCCCATCTCCTCCCATCAGGGGACTCTGGGCAGTTTTTAGCTTTTTTTTGTTTAGCTTTCCACTCATTCCCACTGATCCAATGTCTCTGCAGTATGACCCATCTTATCCTGATTCTCCTTAATCTCACCATTTGGTCCTATCCACATTATCTCATGCCCATTCAAAAGGTCAAAATGAGGCAGTCAACAGTGGTCTCACTGAGTGTGATTTGAGGACAGACTTGCCAATCATTCACTCTCTAATTCTCCCTCCATTACTTCTTCTTTGCCTCCACACCAAATACAGCAAGTGCCAAATTGTTTAAGTTCCCCCCTCTGTTAAAATAGTTTAAGTTTCCCTTCATGTATGCACTATAGTGTCATTTGCAGCAGGGTGGAGCTTTATGGACTATGTGGTTTAGTACCCTCTGCTCTGCCTCAGTCCCAATTCTGTATTTGGGCTTAGTACCAACTCAGAGTACAATTCACAGATAGCCAGATACATACACACATGCATGTGATGCACACACAGAAACTAATATCCACATACTGTTCTTGTGATGTTCTGTTTTTTCTCTGGATTGGATCCACAAATATTAAAAACAAGGATTAAAAACATTTAAATCCCTCTTGGTATGTCTGAAACATCCCATTAGAACCCAACAATTTAATTATTTAGGAAAGACTGATTAGCTGATTGCAAGGATATTAATTTTAGTAGCTGATGAGGAGGTGCTTATGGCTGTTATTGCAAATGATAAATATAAATGAATATTGCAGTGCCTACAGTGACTTGACAAATATTGTACTAAGATCACAAACTGTGGAGTATCTGTTACAGACGAAACCTGGTGTAAGTGTCATCTTTCTCCCCAGGGAAGGACTGCTAGCAGAATTCTCAACATGTTTACCTTATTGTAGAACTCTTTTTTTTTATAGACGTCACTTTCTGAGTAGGATTTATCAGAGCTCATTTAGATTTGTCTCCTAAACTTTAGAAAACCTGGCTCTTACCGTGTTCAGAATGACCAGTCAGAATAGAATTCTTGATTGCAGAGATATTAATAGATATGAGTATTTATCCTTCATTTTAACTCTAATTGCAGAATTAAAAGTTGGATATAGGTATTTTATAAAAAGAAAGTAAGTATACCATACAAGAAAGTTACTGAGGACAGCGATGTGCCAGGCCCAGGGACACCCTAGCATAAGAAACCATGCTATAATGGTAAAAAATTAGGCGTGATTATAAGAAACTCTAAAAAAGCTTCCTACATGGCTAAAATATCATCAGAACTGGAAATTTCAGCAAAAGGGACAAGCTCAATTTTCTTTTGGAACACTGTATCTGGTTTATTGAAGGAACATACATTTCAATTTGATATTCCTATTCCAGCTTAAGTTTGGGAAGATTTTTATGCAAATTTATTTTCTAATTTTAACCAGGGCCTCCTACATAAGCTATCTTTTAGCCTTTGAAAACCTTCCCCCTGACCTCTAGTGTCAGTATCAGAAATTAAATTTATTATTCAAGCTCTGAAATCTAACAAGGTGCCTGGAGAAGATTTTCTATCCTTGGAACTCTTCAGGACATACAGTATATTGATGGCTGGGCCCCACTGTTAGCAGGACTGTTCTTCCATATAAACAACACAGGTTGCATCCCAGTTGGATGGGAAGTCAGCATTATAGTCCCCATATATAAAAAAGAAAATAAGGGTGACCCCAAAAGTTATAGACCCATATGCCTCATTGGAATTGTGGCTAAAATGTATGCCAAACATCTTTTGAGCAAAATAGAAGACTGGGTAATGGAAAAAAATCTTAGTGGAGGAACAAGCTGAATTTAGACTAGAGCACTCCACAATAGACAATGGTTTTATTTTATACCATCTCATAACAAAACAAGTATGTAATGGCAATAATTTTTTTACCACTTTTATAAACCTCAGGGCAGCTTTTGATTCCGTAAACAGAAACGTTCTGCAGAAGAAATTGGTCAACTTAAACATGGAATGCAGACTCTTATTCCTGGTTAAGGCTCTCTTTTCAAACACCCACTTGAAAGTCCATATGGGTGTAAATGGTTCTCTAACTAAGAGTATACCTACCTATAAAGGTGTTAGACAGGGTTGTATTCTAGCCCCAATGATTTTAAACCTCTATTTCAATGATATTCCAGGATTCCTATACGCTTCAGACACCCATATGCCAAAGATCCATGATAAATTTATTAATATTCTTTTGTATGCTGACAATGATACATTCTAATGATACATTCTTAAATAGGCCTGAGAAGTCTGTTGCAAAATGTGTTCTCAATTCTTTAAACATCAATAAAACCAAATCTAAAGTGATAGTATTTAGCAAAAAAAAAAAAAGTGTGAAATATAACTAGCAGTTGAACAGAGAGCCTATTGAACAAGTGAATTCTTTCACTTATTTAGGATTGGCTTTTACCAACACAGGGTCATAGGCAAATCATTTTAAAAGAAGCTCAGTGAGGGCTGAGACAAGTACCAAAAGATTATATAAACTATTTAATTATAATTACCCAGGTACCTTGACCCGCATATTGGAAGTATTTAGTCCCAACGCCGACCTACAGTGTGGAATTGTGGGGCCTTACAAAAGCTGCCTCACTTGAGCAAGTCCAGACCCATTTTTTAAAGAAGAATACTGGGACTGACAAGAAAACAGCCCCTGCAGTCAGAGCAGAAAAAGGTATCCACTCCAGAGTTTTACCAATTGGCAGAGGATCCATTCAATGGACCCTGATAGGCTACCCAAAATATGTTTAGCTGAACCTCCTGGGTAAGCCAACTTACCAAAGTTATTTCACAGCATGGCTTTTCCACCCAATATTTACTCTCAACTGCCTCCCAGGCAAAGGACATTTTAAACACAGAGTCCTAGATATCAGTGCCCAAACAGACATGGAGTTATTGGCAAAAACCCAGATCTTTAAATTGGCTGGCTAAGAACAAAACCATTTTCCAATTCAAAAAATACCTGTCAATGAGTTTTAAGCAATTCTTAACAAGGGCCTATTGTAGATCAAGAGTTGAGCTGTTGGATTCCATGGCCAAATATGGGCACTTCCATCACTTGCCATATCATTAGAGGACGTGTATAGGCGGTGCCCCAGCCATCAAAGATAATGCTCATGTTTTGTTTGACTGTCAACTCAATGCCCCTTTTAGGCTTAGATATGTAACACCCATACTTGAAAGAATAGCCTAGTGGGACCTGAATCACAGATTGTCCTATTTTCTCCTGGGCTCTAACATATACATTGTGAGCAGAACTGCCAAGTTTATAGACAAAGCAGTACAGCTAAGAACCCGTTATATCAAACAAATCAGGGTATCATGACAAGGTGATGATACTGAAAGCTGATTCTTTGTATTTATCTGAAAGCGGATTCTTTGTATTTACCACATATGTATTTTATTATTGTATTTTCTTTTATCTCTTTTATCCTGGAATTAGATCCTGTATTTTACCTTTATTTTCTTTGATATGGTCATAAGACTAATTAATTAATAAACTACTACTAATAATAAAAAGAAAGATTTTTTTTAAATTGTATGGCATAGCAGTTCAGTGTTCATGCTGCTTTTTCTTGCTGGGAAATCCTTGTGAGGTCCAGCAGCCAGATGTGTAGATTATTTAGCTGTGACAAGTCACGTTGCCCGGGGTGCACCATGAGGAGGCTAGTCTACATTGCACCGGGTTGGGCTGAGAAGGAGTGACCGGCCCAAGGTCACCCAGCCGGCTTTCATGCCTAAGGCGGGACTAGAACTCTCAGACTCCTGGTTTCTAGCCTGTTGCCTTAACCACTAGACCAGACTGGCTCTCCAAAGAAAGATGATAAAGATTAAAGGAATTAAAGGAACAGCTTACCCAGGAAATTCCTTAAAAAGTCTTCTGCTCACTACTTAGTCACACTTTAACTACTCTTTACTTGTATTACATCCTCTTTTCTGACATTTTTCTTTTCCCTGTCAACCATTCTATTTTCTTTTCTTCTCAGAATGTACTCATGCTTTTTGTTTCTATCAAAATTATTGCTATTCCAACTCTTTAAATTGTATTTTGATTATTAGCCTTCTGCTTCCTTGAGATGTTGTGAGTCAGGCACTTGACTGCTTTCATCTTTGTACACACATAACTTGTTATGGGAAAGATCTTGTTCTGAGCCAACAATTCCACTTCTTTTTCAATAGGGAATCTACTGGCACATTACCTCATGTCACTAAGGGTACCCTACTCAGATATGGTATTTTTCTAAACTACAACAACTCCACTGCCACAAAAATGGTTGAAATTGGATATACAATAAAAATGGGTTTGATGTTGGGAAGGCATTCTTCTTTCTATGTACAATTTCATTTTAATATTCTGCCAAATGGCAATGCTGAGTGAGGGATTGTATTGTGTATTTTTTTTATCCCCAGCACTTTCCTCAGTCTTGTGGAAGCTGCAGGCTTAGAAGAGTTACTGTCCCAACCTGGTGATTGGACTTTCTTTGTCCCAACAAATGATGCTTTCAAAGGCTTGACTGAACAAGAGAAAGAGACTCTGATAAGTAAGTTATAAGATGATAGATGAGGGCATTCCCTGTGGATGAACTGTCTCATTTCTTCTTTTGCATTAGGTGAACTGTAAAGTTATTTCTCTTGGTCATTTCAGTTTTTTAAAATGGTTTTATGGGTTATACATCTTAAGCCACCAAAATTCAGCAGCAAAATCTAATTTCCAATAATGCAATTATTTCCTTTCTCCTTCTTTTTGATAAAATAAATCCAATAGTAGGTATTTTAAGCTTTGACTTTTTTTAAAGAATGGCCAATCCCCTCATCTAAATCAGCCAAAAGCCAATGCGACTGTCTTCTGTTCGGCAGCCTTGGGAAGCCTCCCCACAAATAAAATAAAGTGTGACTTCCATAGTTGAAAAAGTTGCCTAGATGTAAGATCATAAATAAATGCCAGATATTATTAACCAAATATAAAAACAAGGCAGCACTATTTGATTATATAGAATTCATGTTTATGTTTTGTGTCTGATACCTTACACGTATATTTTTATTGCTGTATTTCACAGATGTATATTGTGCCTCCTGCTCCCTTAAGTGACCATTTCATGCACAAATGTGAGATGTGACCCACAAAATTAGACATGGACTTCAAGTCACAAAATCTTTGTATGCACATACATACCTATATTCACACACATACACACACACACAAAATGCAGTTCCCTTTCAGAATAAGTAATATTATACAAAGTACAGATTTCCACATTCTTTGATTATAATCCACAGTCCAGTGTACTTAATTCCCAGAAGCAGGCTAGTCCTTGAGATATAACTGTATGGTCTGCTTGTTTTCATGAATGGTTTTAGTGAGATTTTCTCATAGACCTAACGGTAGATCATAGAGTGATACAATTGCTGCAAAATCATTTAAAATACAAACTGCACTTCTTTCCTCTTTTAGCAAGGCCTAGGCTCTGCAAATCACTTGAGTTGTCAGAAAACAGCATATTTATATTCTCCATAAAAAGATTCACATACCTTCACATCCCCAACCAATACATCTCTAACATTACTACAAACATTCTTTACACATTTATCCATAAATAAGGGGCAGTAAACTTCATTTTCATATATTTTGCAGGGGAGCAAAAGCCTAGTCTACACACTACTTGCCTGGCATGCATTTCCCAAATTATGTCCACTGTCACCTGTTATATCCTTTCAATCAATATCAAGAATCTCCCAAAATGTAATCCTTCTGTAGTTTTTGCATTCAGAACCTTCTGTTTTGTGTAAGGGAATAATAATGGCATTCTTCCAATTATTAGACACAAATGCAATTGTCTCACACACATGTTAACACTTCTCCAGTTATACCATCTACGGTTGCAATCTTATCATTTTTCAGTGTTCTCATTTATGAGTTCATTTCCTTTGATATTTTTCTGGGATATTAACATATCTTGGTTCAGTTCCAACTTCCATATATCATAATGGGGGATCTTAATTACCCCACCATTTACTGGGAGACAAGCTGCCAAAGCTTGGTTCTTCCAGGAAATTCCTTCTGTCCTGCTGACAACATTCTCTTTCAGGCAATTTAAAAAAGCAAAAGAAGATCGGCTGACTTTGATCTGATACTAACTAATAGTCAGTGTTAAAATGTGAACTTGGAGGAAAAGTGACCATGACAGTCTGGAGTTCTTGATTTTAAGAAAAACTGAAGCTAAATGTATGTCTATTGAACTTCAAAGAGTTTTTTTGAGTACTTAGAGCAATTATAATATGATTCCATGGCAGGAGAAGTTTAAGATAGACTTATATTCTTAAAAAAGGTGATAGCAATCATAAATAATTTCCCAAAGAAGAACAAGACAACAAAGGAAACGAGAGTAGCTGCCCAAATGGCTTAGTGAAGATCTGAAGCACACATATAAGAGATAGAAATTGAGACAGGTCACCAAAGAATACACAGATACTGTAGAGATGGTGTTAAAAAGCTAAGAACAACAACAAAACCCTTCTTCAGATACACTGAAAATAAAGGGAAGAAGGAAAGTACATTATCTATTCTGTGAAAATGCAAAAGTGCTAATAGTTCTACCCACCTATTTTGGTTTACTCTTATATGAGAAGAGTAACATGAGTTCCACTGGGCAACTATGTAGAATAGAATAAATGGGCAGGATTGAAGAAGAGTTATTGTCAAGGAATAACTATTTATTATGAATAAATTTAGATTTCCAGGATCAGATGAATTGTATTTTAGGGTACTGAAGGATTTCACTAATGGTTTAGCTGAAACACATCTACTTCATGTTTTCTTCTCTGTAGTGACTGTAGAGCAAGTGAGTCCATTGGTGCGTGAGTTATCTACTTTGTTATCTGGAAGACTGCTGAAATGGCAGGACAAGTACTGTATTTATCTGAAAGGGAGAATACTTTGTTGCCAAACGATTTATCTTTAAAATGGGAGTATTATCCTACATTACTCAAATAAGCATTTTTCCTGCCTAATTTTCCATTCTTGTGTCATCCTATGACACTTGAGATCCTCATTCTTTCTGATACAGGAGTTCTTTTTGGTTTATTCTCACTTGTGAATTAAACCACATGCAGCACATTTAGGAGCAGTTTAACATTCCTACATCCAATTAGTTAGAACTCAATAAAGGATTTATTTGCATGGAAGTTGCACATTTAGTTCAAATAGTTCATTTTTGTTTTAAAATTCATGTTTTACTTCCTGTTTGTTGTTGGAAAATGTCCAGAGCAGGGATTACTTCCTGTTTTACTTCCTGTTTATACTTGTCCAGAGCAGGGATTCTTGCAAGTCTCCCATGGTATATAAAATACAGATGCAAACCCAAATTGAAAATCTCTTGTAAGATTTATTGGAGATATTATTATTGTTTATAATATTTTCATTTCTATCAGTGTATAAAATCTCTTTGCTAAACTGCTTTGTCTTGTCTGATATACTTGGGACCTAAAGAACCAGAGTATGGGTGTAGGAGTGTGTTGGTTAAAGGAAAATGAGTTCCTTTGGCACTTGTTCATTGAAGCAGGATAACCATCATTCCAACAGTGTTCATATCTTTTGTATTTTTTCACCAGAAGACCAAAATGCTCTTAGGAATATTTTGCTTTATCATTTGACACGAGGAATTTTCATTGCAAGTGGAATTGAACCTGGTGTGACTAACATTCTTAAAACTATCCAAGGTGGCAAACTATACTTGAAAATGGTAAGTAGAGTAGCTCTTTTTTAAAAAAAATATCACCCTTTATTTATTGTTAATGAAATGATCATTACATATCCGAACTAGCAATGGGGAGTACCCTTGCAAAAACTATGCATTTCTGCTGATTAAAATTCTATCATTTTTTTTAAATTTACCCAAATCCCCAAATTTCTTTTGTACTGGAGATGAAAATATTTCTTCACTAATTGTGGATTATTTTCTTATTTTAATTTATTATTATTATTATTGCTTAGGTAAATGATACTCTTCTGGTAAATGAACTGAAATCAACAGAATCTGATCTCATGGCAAATAATGGTGTGATTCATGTCATAGACAAGCTTCTGTATCCTGCAGGTGAGCTACGTATCCTGCAGATTCTGTATCCTGCAGATTCATGAATACATTCATGCTATTTAGACCCTTGCCCTGCTTGCAGTGTAATCAGAACTTAGTTTCTGTAGCAACTGGCTATGAGATATACTGATTTTTTCTACACATTCACATCATCATAGAGAGGTAAACATAGTATTTGTGGGCAATTGTTAAACAGTGATGAGTGGGAGGGACCCATGGCTGGCACTTTTAGTGGTGTTGGAAAAAGGGTGACTTGGGGTGGCATCTATGCCTTTGAAACAACTTCCAGTAAGGGATCTTACTCAATTGTCCTGCAGTGCCTAATAGTCTATTCCACCATTCACTCTGCACATTATTATTACCACGACAACTAAACTGAATAGGAAATTTGAGAAAGCGGGGATATCATAATAAATCTTCAAACATACTGTCCAGTCCATATGGTCAGTATAGGAAGTTTGCAGGCAGCAATGTGCTACATATTGACAGTAAGATTCCCTGAATTGAGATTTTAAATGTGTGAATGTCCTGGAGGAGAGGGGACATGGTTCAGCCTCTGATGCTCACTCTTTGCCCACTTTCTTGTACTGAAAATGGGAGAACAAGCACTTTATTTTTAAAACACATTCCAAAATAGTTCTCACTTATGTTCAGAAATTATTGTAAGCCCAAAATATATAAAACACTGTTGACTGAAAAAAAATCTACAGCTGACAAATTTTTATGCTATGTTGGTTGGTTGTGCTAAAGATATTTCAGAACTAGAAAGCTGAAATATATAATTATATTCCAGAAATATAGTTCCTCACTTTTCCCCACTCCACAAACATCAGGTCTTGCGTTGCTATATTAATCTCAGCTCCCACCTTGTTTAATTTTAATATAAATGGTATGGTTGGTCTCTTGGATTCCCCAGACTTTCATGTGCTAAAGGTTGCGGGTCACAAGGTGTTCATATTACTTTACGCAAGTGACAATGCAATTATCTCTTCCACACCCTTTGGGCTCAAACGAGTGGTAAGAACCATGGTTCACTACTGCACTCAGAACAGACTGGTTATAAACTACCAGGAATCTAAAATCATGAAAACCAAAAAACCAAAACAGCAAGCCTGGATAACTGAGCAGAACAAAATCGAATGGGTACACTCTTTGGTGTACCCTGGCGGTAACCTTCCATGACGGGGATCCTGGAACACCCATTGTGAGCATTCTGGTTGTCCTTGCTTAACAACTGCCCTGTTTAGTGACCATTTGAAGCTATGATGGCACTGAAAAAGCAACTTTACAACTGGTCCTTGCACTTACAACCATTGCAGCATCTCTGCTCACTTGATTGAAATTTGGGCACTTCAAAACCAGTGGGTGTTTACAACTGTCATGGTGTCCTGCAGTCACATGATCACCATTTGCATGCTTCACAGCCAGCTTCCGACAAGCAAAGTCAATTGGAGAAGCTGGCAGTAAAATTGCAAGTTGCCATCATGTGATGTCCTACTTAATGACCGCATTGCTTAGTGATGGAGTTGCCAGTCCCAATTGTGGTTGTTAAGCAAGGACTACCTGTATTATGCACGCGGCATCAAAATCTATAATGGCCATGAAAAGATTTTCCTATTCCCAAGAAGGTGAACTGATACCAGCAGCACTGAAGTTTTCTCAACTATTTGATCTAAGCTTTTTTCTTAGCTCCAATACTTTATGCAGCACAGGTTGCACATGAAGAAGAATGCCTTAGAGACAAGACAAATTGTAAATTTCTAAGGTCCCTACTTGCTGCACCCTGGGGTATCACCAACACAGTACTCAGACCTGAGTATGGGATGCCTTAAATTGAATTTAGGGCATGGAAACTAGTTGTGACATATTGGTTAAGGATTAGATCCTTTCCCACCGGGCTGCTTCCGCTAGTCCTGTCTGATAATTCAATTTCAGTACGGACAGTGCTAGTAGAACAGACACTATGAACCGTTAGATCGCCTGCAGACTCTTTGATAGCTACGGACTGTGCTCAGGCCAAAAAGCTAGTGCTGCAAAGACTGAGTGATACAGAGCATCATCCTGAAGCTAGCTCACTGTCTCAGAGCTCTAGAATCCTATTTGAGACAGGTTCCTGGGAATCAGGAAACTTCTTACACACTCTCACTTCCTCTAAGTTGAGAAAAGGATTTTTTAGGGCTAGGCACAATGTGCTCCCATCAGTGCTTCTGTATGACAGGTATGCCGGCATCCCTGTTCCCCAACATGCATCCCCCCTGTAACTCCAGGGAAATTGAAACAATCCAACATGTCCTCCTTTACTGTAACTTCCACAAGGATCTTTGAAACAACATTATAACTCCCCTTTAACTGTGATTCCTGGGGATAACAGACGATTTCTATACCCACTACCTCCTTTCAGACTCAAATTGACATCACTCACATGGCAGCTAAATTTATCACTGCAGCAGTTAACTTCAGACTCAGACTGATAGCTCAATATCCTTGGACTACTTTATTTTTTCCTCTTCTTTCTCTCACCTTCTTTTATGAATCCCTAAATTATGATTATAATAAACAACTAAATAAGCATACTGTAAGCATACTGTAATTAATTATTAAGTATTCCAGGCATTACTCAGAGTTCTACCACATTGTTATACAGCAGTATAGCTTTGTACACACTGAACAGTTAAGCATTTCTGACAATTTTTGCTGCCTTACATACTTTAAATAATAGGTACCGCTTTGGCGGGCAGGTAATGGCGTTCCGTTTAGTCATGCCGGCCACATGACCACGGAAGTGTCTACAGACAAACGCTGGCTCTTCGGCTTTGAAACGGAGATGAGCACCACCCCCTAGAGTCAGACACGACTGCACTTAATGTCAAGGGAAACCTTTACCTTTACCTTCCTGCTGTTTTTACTTTTTCTCTCTTTCTTCCTCTGTTTTGTGTAAATTGCTCAGCTACCTTTATCCCACTCCTCTTTTCCCCCTGTAATTTCTGAACGTTCTGGGGGATTTTCAAGTGTAGTGGCTGGAGTGCAATTCTGCTGAGACTCTCCTTTTACTGCACTGTGAACAGTGAGATTAAAAAGTAAATTGATAATATCACTCCTGAGCACCCTGTCTGTTTACAGGGAGGCCAGAATGTCCATTAATTACTGTGTCACATCAAACAATAAAACAAGTAGAGAGATGCCTAGTGTGCAATCAGTACAAATATTTTAATGAATATGACAGATCAAAACACATAACTGCATCAATTGACAATAGTGGAAATGAAGAGGGCTTGCTTCTCTGCCATCATTCCATCCTCAGAAAACTGACCCATAAGACACGCCTGATTCCCAGAAATGTTTTGGCTAACAATGACTCCAAACCAGATTTTATTTTTGACAGATTGCTAGTTACAATTGCTTTATATTTATCTAAATGAACAAATAAATTTTGTTTTAGATATGCCTGTTGGAAATGATCAGCTCCTTGCAATTCTCAGAAAATTGATTAAGTACATTCAAATCAAGGTATGGTTACTTGGTTGTGCTTTGAGATAGAATGAATGCAGATCACATACATACCTGTAGTCTTATTTCTTCCTTTTAGTGGTATTTAGGGCCCCCAAATGCATATGCACTAAGAGTGAAAGGGAATTCAGTCTTAAGTTAGATGTGGAGACAAATTAACCATCCAGGGAATATATCTATCATTTCTCTGTCACAAAACATTCTTTTGCAATAATTTTGATGGCCATTAGTTCCACCAAGTCTGATATAATTACTCTTCCCCAGGGCTATGTTAACATTCATTCTTACTGTCCCTGAGTTGGCAGAAAAGTGTGTCAACATAAACTATGCTGCCCACACAGCCAAGCTTTGTTGTACCTCAGCAATAAGGTTGGGGGGTGCTGCTGCCATTACAGATTTAATACCAAACAATTTTAGGGCAATGATTTGTGGACTCCCTGGCTTCCTTTCCATTCCCACTCAGCATCATCTGGGAAACAGAACTTTCCAGAACATGTGGGGCATGGTTAGGGGATGCAGGGAATTCTTTCTGATTTTATCCCATGTCCTTCTAATGCTCCAATGGACAGTCAGCTGTGATAAGATCTTTTTTGCACAGGACCAGTAATTTCCTGGGAGAGTGATAGTCCTATCAAAAGAAAAGAAAACAAGAAAGCATCCCTCTTCCTCAATATTCAACATCACATTTGTCAGCACCTGTTCATTCGAGCATTCACACAATAACAGTCAGGAGGCTGGGATCCTTTAACTGTTTTAATGAAGCAAAATGAATAGTACAGAGGTAAAGCTGCAAATGGAGAGTTCCCGCTCAAACCTAGATTTTAAAACTACATTCCCCTAACTGGTTCCCTTTCCCACGAAAGTACGTCACCCCCCCTTCCATCCCAGTGATGTTCCTGGTGTATCTCAAGCCATTGTCCTTGATGTCTACCATCATGAAAGGGTAGCCATAATAATACACTTCACACTCCAACTTCACACCCCCTCCCATCTGGCGACAAAGAGTCTACGCCATTGATGGCAGATGCTCCGATAAGGGGTTCTGTGAGTCCTTTGATCAGAGGGATCTGACACATTTGTTTCTTCCTTGGTGTGAAAAAGCACCAGTTTTGAGGAGTTTTTCTCTCAAAAATTAAAAAAAAAATTCTGTAAAACTTTATATTTCCAGAATAAAATGATTATCATTGACATTTACTTCCCAAGCCATGATTACTCTGATGCTAGGCATGTTTACTCAGAGATAAGTCTCCTAATTAATACAAATATACTTACTCATGAGTAAAAGTGTATTGATTTTTTTGGGTGGGTTGACACAGGATCTTAAATAATTCCATGTCAAAAAAGAGTCCCTTTCTCCTCTTTCTTAATATTCAGAATTATTTCTGCTTCTTCCTTGAGGATCACAATGCAACTTTGTAAAGCAATGAGACCTCCTCAGATGGAAGTCACTTGGAGCTTACAGAGCTCTGAAAGAAGGTGCAAATGATTGTAGTCTTGAGATCATGTCTTGCAGCTGAGTGATCTTCTTCTCTTAAGACAACATTAAAGCTTGCTTGCTTCTCCCCTTCCCTTCCATTGAGAAGGAAGAATGGCCACTAACAACTCAGCCAGGATATGCGGTTGTGGGTTTAGTTCTTTTTTACACAAAAATATCAGTCCCCTGGGAGATCAAAACTGCTGTGTGGGAAAAAAAAAGAAAAAAGAAAAAAGAAAGCTGTCTTGACAGAGTTTGTATGCAGAGGGACAGAGCGCCTTCCTCTTCATCTTGTGCTCTCCTACACCCAGTTGGCTGTACAGCTGATTTTTTTCTCACAGGGATCAATAGTCTAGTGACAAACAAACATATCCTTACCGAAAGCTGTTAAGAGAAAGCTAGGGTTCAGAAATGGACTAGCTGGGAGCTATGCATCCCTGTGGTAGAGATAATATTGCGGACTGTTCCATTCCTTATGTCTCTGAGTGCATGATCCAGAATGGTGCTTCTGTTAAGGACTTGGAAAATCTTCCAGAAGCCATCCTCTGCAAGATTTCTCTACCTTGTTTATTTTCAGATTTTTATTAAGCTTTCTGTGTAATAGAATTGGTCCACTTAATGCACTGTAACTCAGCAGTTTTTATTTTCTTGTTTCTTATACATGCATTTGATTGAACTTTTTTTTTATTGTTTCACAGTTTATCCGTGGTAGCACCTTTAAAGAAATTCCACTAACATTTTACAGTAAGTATTTTAAAAGGTAATATGGACAATTGCAAATATTTATAGGCATGGAAAATTACTTGGAGGGTTAGATAAGGGAATTCGTTGACCTACTTTGCATTATCAACTGGCAGAATTACCAGATGTCTGTGAGGCATGGATACCATACATAGTGCATAGAGTTGCCACGCGACATACGCACACACACAGAGGGAACCTCAGTTTGTTCTCCTGACGAAATAATATGAATGATAGCAAGTAAGCGGAACAATATTTAGTGAAACAACCCCAAATCACCAGCAATGTATTGAAACACAGTGAAGTGAACCTGCTGAAAATATAAAGACCACATTAGAGACATTACAAAAAATTATCTAGTGTAAATAGTAGAACCATGTCAACCTGATTTTAAAAACAACGAGTTAAGTTTAGGAGAACAGGCAAATCACTTATAATTTCATATTCTTTTCCCACTGAGACTCAGGTGCACCTCATGGTGATGTTAAAGTCTTCCTCATCCTCTCCCTACCTGTAATGCTACACGCACTTTTCAAAAGGTACTGAACAAGAGGGGGAATTGATCTCTAACTTCAATCTTAATTCTGGAGTAAGCATTCCATGCCTCTTAGTGTTCATGAATAGTACCAGGAAGTTTCACACTCCTGGATGCACTTCCACATTTCTGTGTTTGTAGCAGCTTCTAGTCATGCTGCGCTGTACATGGCAATATCAATGTGATCTTACATTTGCTACCAGCTATCCTGACTTTACCTCTATACGTGTGGGAAAGAAATGGGAAGGAGGGATAATGGGGAAGTGATGTTGGCATTTATGGCCCAAACTCCCTCAGTGTTGAATTATGTCACACTTCAGAAAAAAAAATATCTGAGATAATCTCAAGACAAGCTCAAATGAGTTTAGATAAGGCCAATGAAGTTTCACAGGTGGATCTTACACTCCTAGATTGTTATCATGGAATGAAACAGAGCTTGTTTTATAATATAGATGCTAGTTGTGTCTTATTGGAATACTTTTAGCTCCAAAGGAGCTCTCTCAAAATTAGATCCTTAGATAATTTGAGTTGAATCCATAAAATCTTAATAAAACAGATTATTTGTTTGCAGACTTTGTTACAAGGCTCTTAACCGTGATCAGCTAGTGCGAAGTCATTACTCAGTAATGTGAGGCTAGAAAAATTACTCTAAACTAATGCAGCTGAAGCAAGCACAGAAAACAGTAGTAATTACTCCTTTGTGCAGCCAACAAATCATCAGATACCAGACTAGTAATCTGGCTTCACCTCAGGAGAGGATTAATATTGGAGGTTTCTTTATCATTGCTTACAATGCCATTGCTGATGATTCAACAACAGTCCTCTTCTTTCTATGCCAAGATTTTATTTATTTGACAGTTTTTAAAACCTTTCCCAAACCATAGACTCTCGACAGCATACAACAAAGTAAAAATAGAAGATGAAAAGACATATAATTAATAGAAATCCCCCAAGTAGTGATTAGAAAGATTTAATCCCGCTTAAAGTGATTCTTTATAGTGTCTTCAAGAATGATAGAATACTGTTGTTTTAATAATTTTATTATTAAAACTGCATGAACCTTCAGAGGCAAGGAGTTCCAAAATATAGAAGGCCAGGTCCTCATCTCAAATAGAGCAGAGACTCTAAACAGACATTCTCATTATGTCCGTAGCAGAATGGCAGATTCGACCTAGGGAAGGTGTTGCCTGACAGAATTTGAATTGGGCCTGGAAGCCTACTGATAACCAGTGCAGTGATTTCAGTAGTGGTGTTACACGGCTATGATGGAATTGTCCCATTAGTAATCTAACTGCCACATTTTGGACTTGCTGCACCTTTTGGGTCATCTCCAATGACAGTCCTATGTACAGTGTGTTTTAGATCCAGCCAAATGATGGTCAAAGCATAAACTACTATTGCAAGGCATCCTGGTTTAGGTTTAGATAGGGTTTTTTAAAAATTATAAATTATGAAATTAACAAAACTAAAAATAAGCAATGGTAATACAATAAAATATTTCAAATTAAGATTAAAATGAACTAAAGGTATAGAACCTTAAATAATTAATATAGTGTTAATATACAATTAGCGCATCCTTTAACATATTAAATTTAGTCCATTCAGAAACATACTTCTCAATGTACAATATAAATACATTTAAAAATAGAAAAAGAACATATCTCTTAGAGTCCAGAGACAACTGGAATGTTATTTTCTTTCCACTTATGTAGAATAATTCTCTTAGCCAAACCCACCTTGATAAAGCCAGGATTCTTCATAGTGTCTTCAAGAATGTAATTTTTGAAATGTAATTCAGGATTCCATTTACGTCTTTAATTACTGTGTTTTTCCCCAAGGTTGTATTGATGAATAAACCAAAAAAGAGTTAGAACAGTATCATATCATATAAATTAGGGAACCTTCAAATTTGTTACAGCACTAACAGAAAAAAATCTGATATTCATCCCTTTTAAAATATTCTGTGGAGAGTCCAATAGACATGATTTGTGGATGAATTAACTTCATCCCTTCATCATAAGAAGTCCCCCGTTTGGGGGAGATGGGCAGTGATAAACATCTAATAAATAAATAAATAAATAAATAAATAAACAAGGTATATTTAATGTTTCTTATAATTTGGACCTATTCACTTTTCAAGACTGGATCCTCCAGTTCTTTTATTCATCACAAATTCCTCTGAGACTGCTAAAGCATCTGGACCACATTGTTTTAACAATACAGTACATGTTTTAATTGTATATACTGCCAAGCAGATGAATCAGATGAATTAATTATGAATTATCCTTAAAATAGCCATTACTAATAAATTGATTCAAGATATTAATCCATTTTTGACCCAGGATTACCAATAAAACTATTTCCAGCCTATCTTCAAATTAAGATTACTCCATAATGACTATTTCTCATGCATATCTGAGTCAAAATTTACCTGCTTCACAATTAATCCCCAGGTACTTCTATCAGTTCCCAGAAAGTCTGACCTTGCTTACTGTAAATTGACCCCAGAAGTTGCCAGGATATCAAAAGAATCACAGTGACTCTCTAAATGATCCCAAAGGAGGTAATAATTTTAGAAAGTTTTCATTCCACATAAATACAACTTTTAAAATAAAGTCCAATGATAAAGTTGAAAATACAATAAATTAAAGCCATCCTCCTCCTTAAAGCAACCTCAGTTTAGCCAAAGAAAATCAAGGGGCCTTGTCCTGTCATAAAACTTTCTCAATAGTTCATCAATCTATGTAAAATATCTAATAGAATTAACATGGGAATCCCTCTTAAAATATACATCATTCTATAGATTATATTCATTTTGATTTTGTTAGTCTTACCCCAGAGGATCAAAGGTAATTTTTACCAATATCCAAGAAAACCTTATTTATGCATTTGTGCAAGCTAAGGTTAAACTGGTGTGACTACATGCTGAATAAATAGAATATTTCTTGAAATGTACTCAGGAGAGACATTAAGAATCTGTTGAGGAAGCTGGAAAGTTATTAGCCTGCTTATTGAAACAACAAAAACTACTGAATGCATTTTCTGGAATCCAGGCTATAAACTGTCAGTTATACACTGACACAGAATCTATTAATCATCAGGTTTTTTAAAAAATTGGTACTCATCTGATAACTTTGCAACTAAACAACAAATTACAGATTCTGGAGGAACTATTGAAATGGAAGAGATTTCTCAAGAATGTAAATGCAGTTTGGCACAGCTATTGTCTTTATTAGAAATTATTAAGACAATTACATCTATGAATTTGGGGAAGCCCCTGGTCACGGTGGCACTGCGGGTTAAACCGCTGAGCTGCTGAGCTTGCCGATCGGAAGGTCGGTGGTTCGAATCCACGTGACGGGGTGAGCTCCCGTTGCTAGTCCCAGCTCCTGCCAACCTAGCAGTTCGAAAACATGCAAATGTGAGTAGATTAATAGGTACCGCTTCGGCGGGCAGGTAACGGCGTTCCGTGTAGTCATGCCAGCCACATGACCATGGAGGAAGTGTCTACGGACAAACGCCGGCTCTTCGGCTTTGAAACAGAGATAAGCACCGCCCCCTAGAGTCGGACACGACTGGACTTCATGTCAAGGGAAACCTTTACCTTTGCTACCTGGTCCAAACATTTGTTCAATTGAATGGTATACAGTAGAACTTTTATAGATCTGTTTACACCTATATTAGTTAAAGTTTACAGTGAGTCATTCTTGTTAATTTTACTTCTTTAGTCTCCTTTTTCATTTTATTACAATAATATCAAAACCAGAGAAGACCCTACCAAATGTGAAGGTTATAGTTATTGTTGCCAACTGTAACATTAACTCAGAGATTACAGAATGTAGTACCATCTATCATTTATCCAGCTCAGTCAGGATTTATAAAAAACTGACAGCATTTGCTTGGTGACTGACATTTTGGAATCTGCAACTAATAAACTGGATTTAGCTCTTTTAGTCTTGCTGCTGCTGAAAAGGCCTTTGACATGATACAGATTAAATTTCAGAGTGTAAATAAAAAGATTTTGTTTTCAGCTGCCTTTTATGCTTTGGATTACAATTTGATATTAAAGTCCTACAGCTAGAGTTCATCCTACAGCTAGCGCTGATCACAAATGGATTTGTTTCCACATCAGTTAAGCTGTATCATGGTTCTTACTTGACAAGGATACTCACTGCCCTTTAATTTTTACTCTGGTTCTTAAACTTTTTGCTTTTCTTATTAGATAATCACAAGATGTTACTGGTGTTGCAGTGGGCATTAAAACATTCTTATAGGCTTATGACATTTTGATCATTTTGGATAGCTACTTAACATAATTACTAGAGCTTGTTAAAACTCTGCAACGATATGGCTTATGTTCAGGGTATACTTCCAGTTGGTAAAAATTTAATTTGCTTTCACAGGGGTCAAAAATATAAAAACATCTTTATTACTGTCAGAAATTGGGTTTCACAGTTGCTTGGATTGTATATAATATTTTCCCCAAATATCTCAATATATGTTGAATTAAATGCCGAACTACATAGGTAGGGTTGTAACTGGCACACCAGCTAAGGCTGGGCAGAGGATGCCAGCCATTGCCTCAACCAGCTGCTTTGAGCAGTTGATGTGAGTCCAGGACCGTCACTTGAGCATGAACCAATCCCTTCATGGGAAGTGCAATCCCATCTAGAGTTCCTGAAGTTCCTGGATGTTTACTGACAAAAAAAGACTTGGTCTTTGAAGGATTCAGTCTAAGCTTTTTCAACCCATCCAGACCCTGACAGTTTCCATATACTTATTGAAGCTTTTCATGGCATCATCAGTCCTGCCTAGAGTTTTTTTGGGGAGGAGGGAGAGGGTACCTTCAAGTCAATATTGATTCCTGGCACTGCCTGGACCAGTCCCTGCAGTTTTCTTGGCAAGATTTCCAAAGTGGTTTGCCCTTGCCTTCTTCCTACGGCTGAAAGAAAGTGACTGGCCCCAAATCACCCAGCTGGCTTCATGCCTAATGTGGGACTAGAACAAATGGTCTCCCAGTTTGCAGCCTGATGCCTTAACTTCTATATCACACTAGCCTGGAGTAGCAATGTACTGTATAATTGAGTATTATCCTTATATTGATGACATTTCACCCTAATCTACCAGACCTCTCCCAGTGACTTCATATAGATGTTAAATAACATAGGGGACAGATTGGGCCTTGTAATACCATGGCTTTGAGTACTTCCCACCCACCCCAACTGCAGACTGGAACTCATTATTCAGACAGGAGCAGAAGCCTCAAACTTCCAGCTCTTCTGGGCAGTCAACAAGATACCATGGTTAATTATTTCAAATGCTGTCAAGTGGTCTGATAGGACCAAGAGAGTCACACTTCCTCATCAATGTCCAGATGAAACTTTCTGTCCATGACTGGATCTGAATCCTGACTGGCAGGAATTCAGATAATTGGTTTCTTCTAGGATTCTGGAACTCAGCCATTGCCACCTTCTCATCCACCTTCCCTAAAAAGGGAGGGTAGAATATATGTGGAAACTTCAAGTCAACTCTGGAAATGTGTCGGCCATATTCTGATCACTTGTGGAAAAGAAAGACTTCAGTTTTTTTCCTAAACTTTATGGTGAGAAAGGGCATAATGGAAATTTTAAACAAAACTTTGATACCATCTTTTTTTTTCCTTCTCATATTCTATACACTTTCAATATGCCATGTATTTTAAACATATCTGTGTGGAAACATTCAAGAGATTGAACTACCATGAATAAAGGAAGATAAATTCCTTGCAAAATTAGGTTAAGAGGCAATCTACAAGTGAACAAATCTATTTCTTCCCACAGATGTTAAAAAAATTACAAAAGTAGTTGGCGGGTCCACAGTTCGAAAGGAGATTGAAGGTAAGCTGTGCGAAAAAGAGCAAATAGCAACCTCTCCAGTATCCCCACTGGAAATAACCAGTAATATTGAACTGGCTTTCAGTAACAGTTTGTTCCTATAATCAATTATGTTTTAATGAGGACTTTCACAAAATCTGTAAATGTACTCAAAACTGCAGAAAAATCACATACCAAAAGAGCAAGGGTCAATCTAAATTTTTCAAAACAGTTCTCAAAGCAGAGTTCCTGTACTTAATTTGAGTTTGGGGACAAGAGAGATACTGGGGTGAATGGTAATATCACCCAATCATGTAAGTTGTGCTTACCCAAAAGGCAACGGGGAGCAATATTCCCTAATATAGTAATATATATTGTTTTGTTGTTGTTCCTTACTGTTTTCTGCTTGTTATATTGTTTTAAAATGTTGTAGATTGCCTAGAATTGCTTGGACATTTGAGGTAGCTTATAAACAAATGACAAACAAACAAATACAAAGGCCAAAGGTCAAAATGGCAAGTGGGAATTATTATTTGCTTTCGTATTATTATGAAAGAGCTGCAAATTTCTGAATCTGCCCATGCATGCTTGCTAACAGACATCTATGATATTTTTGCTGACACATTATATCAGAAAAAATAATTACCGATGTGTGTTAAAATATACGTGTCATGTTCACCGTTTCAATGTTGCTGAACATCGTAACAGTTCGCATGCCAGAGTGTTGACGCGCGTTCCTGGCTGGGAGGGTGCTGCTGATAAACCTTGTACGGGGAGAAGTGTAGGGCTGTGCCAGGAAGGGTTATCTCTTTAATGTCAAGGTCTTTTTGCCCGTTGATCAGCGGAGCTCGTTAGGAGCACCTGGGAATGTGGGATTGTAATGAATGAAGGGGGGGGGACGCTGTTTGAAATGGGGCTATTTAGTTTGACTTTAGGTGCGCTTTTCTCATTCTCAGCTTTCTTTCTGTTTGCACTCTATTCTAAATAAAATCAGAACCTAAACTTTGATTTGGAGTCTGAGCATTTTATTTGGGTTCAGGCAATCATTACAATACGTCAATAACTTTTCATATTGCAAATCTGGCTACCCATCTTGGAACCTCAGATCAAAACCTTTAAATCAATTTAATGCTACACTCCTATCATGGTATGACTGCATCATTCTGAATAAATTCTGCTAAGCTCAGAAGCTTTCGAAGTGGCTCTGCAGTTGATTCCTTAGGTATTATGTTTTTTTCCTCCCAGATATTTTGAAACTTATATAAAATGTATATCATTTTCATTACACATTTCATAATGTTTTAACAATGCTTTGCAGTGCCATCCATTACAAAGTTCACCAAAGTGATTGAAGGGGAGCCAGAATTTAAGCTGGTCAGGGAAGGAGAGACAATAACTAAAGTGATTCGTGGAGGTGAATATATTTTGTGGTCTGGGCAGCACTAACTAGAATGATTTGGAAAAGAGTTTCATATAACAGTTCCAGAGTTTAGATGCAAGTGGGAAGATCAAGAGTCTTGCAGCTATAGACTTGCTTTTAGCATGTTTTAATCATATATACTGCATCACAAAATTAAATATTTTACCTTTCATTTCTTCCTTATTAATGCGAATAAAAGAAACCCCTTTCCACTTTGCATGCTAAAATATTACTGAACTGTAGACCTAAGATGAAATGCACAAATAACAGTTTACCAGTTCTATTAATTTCTTAATGATTCAGTGCTTAGTACATTTTTCTGACTCTCAACTGCAGAAATATTGAGAAACATGATATCCTTGTTATTCAGAGCTGTCAATAAAACTATAAGCCAACAAGCAAAAAATTCAATATATGGTTTAAAATAACTCTAAATATTTTTATTCAGATTTAAAAAGTAATAATAATAGTAATTTTCAGTTTGAGATTGTGAGTATTTGGCCTTGGCAAAAATTGCATGCTTTTAGTCTTTTTTTTTTTTTGGTGACATTGTAGCATCTCTATAATCTAGTGAAAACCTTTGAAAATTAACTATTTCTAACATCTGTCCCACAGTCCAAGTGTGAAATACAAAAACAATCCAGTGCATTGCAATGTTCTTGTCTCTAACCATTTAAAAACGTTTTTTATAGAGCCTAAAATAAAAAAATACACAAAAATAATTGATGGCCATCCTGTGGAAGTGACTGAAAAAGAGGTGACTGAAGAAAGAATTATTCAAGGTAAAATTCATTTAAAGTATGTTCAGTCTTAAAAATTAAAATTTTCTACTGACCTGAGGGGAATAGTATGTGCTATTTTACATTTTCCTATAAGTTCTGATTTTGGGGCATTTGTGTTTAGTTTTGGCAACAAAAGTCTCTCTGCTGACTGACTATACAGTCATAGTTTCTTAAGAAAAACCTTAAGAGAAAAAAACTTCAAGAAATCTTCAGTCATCCAACTAAAATATCTTGGATGAGACCTGCACACTCTATACAAAAAGATCTACTTCGGTGCTCAAAGTTTTCATTACTTGTATGTGTTCCACTGACTGGCTTTTATTTTACTGCACACTTATTTACCGTATTTTGTTTCAAACAGCGCATTCAAATCTCAGTGAAGTCAATAGATTGATCTTTTATAAAGAATGTGATAATGAATTCTGCATGGACATCTTTCAGCAGTACATTTACTTAGTTGTCATAACTGTTCATCCATCTTCTCAAGCTTCACAGTTTTCTTTCTGCAGTTGACCTGCCAACTACCAAATACATCACTTATCATATCATCTTATATTGTATTATAATCATATAATATTAAGGAAGATCCTGATAATCACAATGTAACATTAAGAGTATAAAAAAGAAATTGTAGGACTTCCAAATAAAAATTGCTGAACCTTTTTCAGGCCCTGAATTGAAATATACCCGAATCACTGCTGGAGGAGGAGCAGATCATGAAGAAACTCTTAAGAAATTGCTAGAAGAAGGTTAGTGCTCAGCTTGTCTGAGAAGATCTATGGACTGCATTGAAACATATTCATTATCTGAAGTGGCTACCTTTATGAAAATTGAATAGTACACATAGAATAGCACCTGAATTCTAAACTCAATTTAAAAGGATTCAGGCAATAATTAGGAAGTTTAGGTATGTGGGACGCGGTGGCGCTGCGGGTTAAACCGCTGAGCTGCCGATCGGAAGGTCGGCGGTTCGAAACCGCGCGGCGGGGTGAGCTCCCGTTGCTCGTCCCAGCTCCTGCTCACCTAGCAGTTCGAAAACATGCAAATGTGAGTAGATCAATAGGTACCGCTTCGGCGGGAAGGTAACGGCGTTCCGAGTCGTCATGCTGGCCACATGACCCGGAAGTGTCTATGACAACGCCGGCTCTAAGGCTTAGAAACGGAGATGAGCACCGCCCCCTAGAGTTGGACACGACTGGACTTTACGTCAAGGGAAACCTTTACCTTTTAGGTATGTTTAATTTATTTGTTTCTTTCTATTATGGTACTTGTGTACTGCCTGGCTCATATAATGTGTACAGGTTATAAACAATAAGATTAAAAATACAAAAGCAATCTCTTAAGATAATTTACTATACTGTTGACAATTTCAGAATGGAAATCTTCGTAACTTAAACATTTTTAGCATTCAATATAGATACTCAAATAGTCCTGCTATCAAGTTTCACAGAAGTCAATTACCTTCAGTTGAATTTACTTCAAAGTCAGTATCTCTGCACTAAAATGAAATACATATTTAGCCAAATACTGACTTCTTGTAATGAATGAAATAATTATAAAATAAGTGTATTACATTTGCTGTAGTTATATTTTTTTCCATGTTGTCATATAAAACAACTTCATGCCATAAATATATGTCCTGTCAGAGGTTACCAAGGTGACCAAACTCATTGAAGGTGATCGTCATTTCCTGGAAGATGGAGAAATCAAACGACTCCTCCAGGGAGGTTAGTGAGTGCAAGAAAACTAACTTCATCATAATGAGCCTTAAGAGTTGACAGACTGATCTCTTAACTTTTTAAAGACTGATTCAGTTAAGAAAAATTATGGACTTCAAGGATTGCATGTGAAAACAAGATGTTTGAATGTTCTGCTTACTTACACAAACCCATATTGAGGGAAAGTAAAGTTGCTGCGTATGCTCAGTCTTTAAACTGTTTCTAATGAGCACTGAAGGTTTTTTTTTCTCATATAACGCAATGCATTTGGAAAATGTAAAACATTGAGAAAAGTCCAGATCTTTTGCATTATTAATTAACCGTGAATAGTCATTGCTCGTAAGTTAACAAAGGCATGTTTAATATTCTTTTCAATCAATCAACTGCAGGTTCTATGCTTTAAACCTTAATAATTACAATTCTTTGCATACGTAGAGTACCTTTTAATACAGAGCATGTTGATGTCAGCTTTTTTCCCCAGTTAATTAACCAGAGGAGCTTCAAGGTTCCAGTCCTTTCATTTATAACAGCTCATTGCAATAAACACAGTGTTGTTTTGCCTTGGTACCATGGCCTTCGGTGCAACGCTCAGTACAGCTGGGGCAGCAGCAAAGGTTATTGCCAGATATATTATAGCAGTACCATGAAAACTGTTAGGTGACATGAAGACTGTATGTGAATGAGGAATGACTTACAAAATTGAAGACTGATTCATGCATACATTCTGAAAACACGTGGACTTCTCCAGAGGAAGCTCCTTTGGAATTATGAGAACACCATGTTTTGAGTGATAGGCTTCCAACTCACAGCAAAGATTTGGTATTATTGCCTCTCAGAGAATGCTGTGGTAGTACATGCTGCTCCATTCCAGTCTCAGCCAGGCATACAAGGAGGATTTCATCTCCATTCCATTGTTAGCTTTGTTAGTGCTATGCATCTGAGAACATTAGCCATCGTAACATATAAGGGTTTCTGGCAATTTCTATTGCCAGAAATTAGGTTCTGTCTCTTCAGCTTAGGTATTCTTCACCAGGAAATAGCTAGGTGAACTGCAGCTTTTAAATCTATAATTATCATTTCATTCATCTTTATTACTTTAGAATGCTTTTGTTTATTGGGTAGACTATTATAGTATCCAAATAGCTAGAATGAAGAAAAAAGAAATCAGTAACTTGGGCAACATTTTCTGAAGCCCTTGATCTTCTAACCTCATGCTGGACATTTAATTGTTACTCCAGTTGAAGTAGGGTATAACATCAGTTATTTATTTATAAATTAAAATTCTTTATATACTTTCCATCTCTCAAGAATCCTGGTGGTTTGCAGCATTAAATTACATTTTAAACATAGAGTATAGCACATAACTTCTTAATTTTAAAAAGTTGAAATGGATAATCATCTATGTGTAACCATCAGTAGACCAGAAGTACAAACAATGCAACATCTTAGTTGCAAAACAAAATCTACCAACAAGGATATTGTCATCTCAAATATAGAAACAAACATGTTCAGATATACCTTCCAAATAATTAATTTACTATCCTTGTCACTGCCTAAAGAAAAAGTCCATTGATGAAAATGTCCTTGTTTTTTTGTTCCTGTAATAAACATTTACCATAAATTGACTTGACCTCCTAAGTAATGAAGCCAATAGTGAATTATGAGTTGTAACATAAAAATGACAGTATTTCTCTGCTTCCACCTCCTGATCTTTACCTGGGCAAGCTCACTAGGGCAAGAGAATGTCAGCATGTCTTTCCAGAAGGATAGAACAAGAATGAATAATTATGTAATATATATGTATGTTACTGTTTTTTTACAAGAGTCTTAAGTACCAAAATACATGGCATTCCACAGATTAATGATAATTCTGCATTTAAATGGATGAATGAATTCTTGGTACATCTGGAGTACTAAAACAGTCTAAGGCATATATTGTCCCTAGGATGCAGGCTATTTATCTATTAGCAGCCAGATTTTAATACAGCTGAACTGCCTGCCCTCCCCCACCCACATTACTATTAGTTCCAGTTAATAATTCCATTTTCATGTACTAAAATGATTGTTATAGCTTAAAATGATTGTTTTGGTTTATTCAAATTCATTATGCTATAAAATACAAACATCAAACAAAACAATCTCTAACATACTACAAATCCTACCCCAGTCTCTGTACCTTAATGGCTGAATCCATGGTCTGCGTATCAAAGATTTCAGACTTTCCTACCTAAGTCATAGGTAGAATTTTTGCTGCCATCTAGAAGCTATCCTCTTTTATCCAGCTCAAGTCTGTATTTCTATTTAGAGATTCATGCAGCAGTTTAGAATCTCAGTTGGCCCAGATCTCCATCCTGGGTGCTGCAATAATGATAGCAATGTCCCACAGACATTTCAGATAGTATCCAGAATTTTTCAGGTCAAAATGCCATGCAACAAATTATTCTTTGTGTATAGCAACACAAAACTTTGCAAGCTGTGAGAAGAAGCTGTGTACTCCTTGCATATTTTATGAATGTGTCAGATATTGGCCATGCTTATCTTTTATGTGTGTGTGTGCCTTCAAGTCAGCATTGGACTAGTCCCTGCAGTTTTCTTGGCAAGTTTTTTTCAGAAGTGGTTTGCCATTGCTTGCTTCCTAGGGCTGAGAGAGAGTGACTGGCCCAAGATCATTCAGATGGCTTTGTGCCCAAGGCAGGACTAGAACTTGCAGTCTCCTGGTTTCTAGCCTTAACCGCTACACCAAACTGGCTCTCTATGCTTAACTACCAGCCCTAGAATAGAAGCCTGTATGGTCAGTTCTAAGAAAATGTTTAGGAATTTGTCATGCCTTTCTGACTATAGCTGCATCCATCCACAGCTCCTTAAGATTTCAGTGTTTCATGCCTGTCAGAAATATTCTCCATATATTAACCATTGTTTTTAATGCTTATCATAGCTGGATCTGAGTACACTAAAGTTACTAAAAGAATTGATGGAGAGCCACAGATTATTGAAACAGAAATAAAGAAAATTCATCTGGAAGGTTAGTCATACAATAAATGGAATCATCCTTGTATCCAATAGTTGCATTAATTATTTGTATGGAAGTGGTTAGGGTGAAAGCTAGAGAAAACAGTATTTCTGACAAGACTGCTGACTAGAATGATAAAAAAACGTTTGAAACTTCCCTGTTTTCACCTACTCCAAGTGAAGGGCTCTAGAAACAGTTTCACATTGTGTGGGTGTGGGTTTGCACGCGCACGTGTCCTATAGCTATACTGAAGTGTTGCCACAATACGCATGCTGCAATAAGTTCATTTATTTATTTGGTAAAGATACAAGGCATTATTTCACACTTCATCTTTTTCCACATTATGGATTAAATCTTTTAAATTGAGGTTAAATAAAAAGCTTAAATCTTTGGTCGAAATGTTGACTCAGTAGTGTTTTTACATGAAATTTTTTAGCACTATTGACAGAATCCAGAGAACTAATCAATTACTGCCATGTTCCTAAGGGTAACTGGTGGTGGTGTGTTTGCACCAAATTCAAGCAGCAAATTTCCATGGAAAATACTTACGGTATGCAATAATTACTGTAGTTCTTTAGATCCCAGCTTGTGTTTGTACTTGTTGGCCTAGAGCTCCCTGTTGTGATATATGTTATCAAATGCAGGGTGTGGATGTGGGTGTGTTACGGGGTTAAATGTTGCTTGAACTTTTTCCCCTATACTGTTAAGTCAGAAAATTGAACTTTTGAATCTATGTCACCATTATTTATCAGATGTTTACAATAAAGGTTTGGTTTCAACTTTTCTTTTAGACAACCCAGTAAGAAAAGTACAATCATCTAGAAAGACACAAGGTACAAAGAGGTTTCTAACATTAACACATGTTCAGTAAAGCAATTATTTCTAACTATGCTTAACTAAAAATGTTTAAAAGTACTCTAGTTCAATAATGGTGGTGAGATTCCTCATGTGAACTGATTTATAAAATATAATAGCAATAAATATTTAGAGAGAAATTTGTTAAAGCTGTTCACACAAAATATGAACTTGGAGTTTACTGGCTTGAGCATATACCATAAGAGAATGAAACAATAAAGCACTAAAGAAAAAGTTAACAGTTCTGAGTCCCACATTCTTTCCTCACTGATTCTTCTTGATAACAGATATTGAAGAAAGAATACCTACTTTTGAACTGGTACATGTCCTAAGGCTTGAGAGGGCTAAGAGACGCCTGGAGCGCTGCTGGCGGAAGACGGGGAGCGAAGACGACTGAACACGAGCTACAGCCACTATTAGAGCCTACCTCGTGGCGCTAAGGGCGGCGAAACATGCTTATTTCTCCGCCCTTATTGCATCTGCAGATAGCCGTCCGGCGGCCCTATTTCGGGTGACTTGGTCCCTCCTCGGAGGGAATAATACTGAGCCTCACCTGCAGGGTCGCTGTGAGGAATATGCTGCGCATCTAGCGGATAAAGTCGCTCACATTCGCTCTACGTTGGACTCCAGCTTTAAGGCAGGGCCAGTGGAGGATACAGGGGCAAAGTCTGGCATGGTTATCTGGGGGGAGTTTGATCCAGTTGCACCTGAGGAAGTGGACAGGGCCCTCGCAGCTACTAGTTCGGCCACCTCTGTATTAGATCCGTGCCCTTCCTGGTTGGTGAAGGCTGCCTGGGAGGAGGCATGTGATTGGGTCTGGGCGGTGGTTGATTCCTCTTTGAGAGAGGGGGTGCTCCCGCTGGCTCTTAAGGAGGCGGTGGTGCGTCCTCTCCTCAAGGGGCCATCGCTTGACCCAACCATCCTGGACAGTTTTCGTCCAGTCTCCAACCTCCCCTTTTTGGGGAAGGTTGTGGAGAGAGTGGTTGCATGGCAGCTGCAGAGGACCCTGGATGAAGCAGATTATCTGGACCCTTTTCAGTCAGGGTTCAGGCCGAGTTACGGGACTGAGACGGCATTGATCGCACTCTTAGATGACCTCTGGCGGGAGCGGGATGTGGGCATTGCGACCATCCTTGCTCTTCTTGACCTCTCAGCAGCCTTCGATACCATCGATCATGGTATCCTTCTGGACCGGCTTCGGGAGTTGGGGATGGGCGGCACAGTATTGTGCTGGTTCTCCTCCTTCCTCCGGGGTCAGTTCCAGTCAGTGTTGATAGGGGGGGAAAGGTCCAGCCCATGTCCCCTACTTTGTGGGGTGCCTCAGGGCTCAGTTCTCTCCCCTCTCCTATTTAACATCTACATGAGACCGTTGGGGGAGGTGATCCGACGGTTTGGGGTAAGATACCATCAATATGCTGATGATACTCAGCTTTATATCTCTACCCCAGACCGCCTGAGTGATGCTGTGAATGTCCTGACCCAGTTCCTGGAGGCTGTGAGGGCCTGGATGGGGTGCAATGGGCTTCAACTCAACCCAAGCAAGACTGAGTGGCTTTGGGTTTGTGGGCCTCCCGGTGCTAAGGTTTTTCCACCTCTGTTCTTGGGTGGGGTTGCACTGCCCCAGACGGACCCGGTGCGCAATCTGGGGGTCCTCATAGACTCACGGCTCCTGCTCAAAGAGCAGGTGGCAGCTGTGGCTAGGAGGGCCTTTGCACACCTTCGGATTGTACGCCAGCTGCGCCCATTCCTGGACTGAGAGGCTTTGCTCACAGTCACTCATGCCCTCCTGGCCTCCCGTCTAGACTACTGTAATGCACTCTACGTGGGGCTGCCCTTGAAGAGCATTCGGAAGCTTCAACTGGTGCAGAATGCAGCTGCATGGATAGTAGATAGTGTTGGCTCCTCGGCACATGTAACACCACTGCTACGTGAGCTGCATTGGTTGCCAGTGTGCTTCCGGGTGCAATTCAAGGTGCTGGTTGTCACCTTTAAAGCCCTTCGTGGCTTGGGGCTGGGTTACCTAAGGGACCGCCTTCTCCCAGTTGTTTCTGCCCATCCAATTCGATCTAGTAGGTTGGGTATGCTGCTGGTCCCGTCAGTCAGGGAGTGTCAGTTGGCGGGAACTAGAAGGTGGGCCTTCTCCTCCGTAGCACCTGCCCTCTGGAACATCCTCCCTCCAGAAATTAGGATGTTCCCGACCCTGTTGGCCTTTCGTAAGGCCGTAAAGACCTGGCTTTGTGCCCGGGCCTGGGGCCTCGAGCATGTGGATGGTCCCGTCTCTTGGCTGTATTAATATTTATGCATTGCTCACTTGGCAGCCATATATATTTATTTTGTATTTATTTTATATTTTAACTGTTTTAATTATAATTGTTTTAATTGTTTTATGGTTTTATTGTTGTAAGCCACCCAGAGTCACTTGTTGAGATGGGCGGCTATAGAAATCAAATCAATCAATCAATCAATCAATCAATCAGCATGTTTTTAAGCAATAGTAATAATTATTATTGTGTATTGTATTGCTATATTTTATGAACATTTTAACTGAGAAATACAATAAATAAAATAACCTTATTTGACTTATTTTTGGATTAACAGGATCACTACGGAGAAGAACAAGGCTTGTCCGTCCTGGCACAAGAAGTCAGAATCCACAGAAAGAGAACTGAAAAAGCTTTGAAAAATTTGTAACAATTTAAAAAAATTAACAAGGGAAATCATTTACTAAATCTTGTGTTCACATTAGGAATTGGGCAAAGTACTCACTATTCAATAAAATCTCACAAAATTTTAGGTGATAGAAGGAATTAATTCAAAATCTACCTGTTTTCTATGAATAACAATAACAGTAGATGTTCTGGAAGTATGCAAACAAGGTAAGCTCTATTGATTTTGGTGGGTCTTATTCCTGAGCCATTGTATTAAATACCCGGAATAGAATATATATATGTGTATCTCCATCATATCCTTTATGTACAGAAGACAGCTATAAGCTTTATGAAACATTTGCCATAAAAACAAAAAGCAACCTTATTTGAATAATTACTTCTGTTGGGAAGTAATATAAAATTAGAATTGAGTTGGAAATATTTATAATACTTTGCTATTAATCATTATTAACATGGGATTGTTTGTAAATTGTCATTTTTAATAACCAGTATATTTGCTTTTTCTTCCATATTTCTGTATTACCTATGCAAGAAGCCTTGTAAATGAAATAACCAAATTTAGTCAAGGTGCCTTAATTCTGCTGTGTTTTGTCAAAAAGAATTCAGGGTTCCCTTCTAGTTTGAGAAAAATCTTTCAATAAATGCGTGTGAATTACCATTTTTAGTAATGAATCCTTTATGTGGGAAAAGACTGAGGTTTTCTGGGTGGCCAAGGATGGGGGTTGGGAGGACTGTTATTACTCTGATTCCTTGTATATGGTTTCAAGCTGTTTCCAGAAAGCCTGGGGTTCTTCAGTGAGATCAGAAACAGCCTACTAGGCACAGAAGGGTGTTGGGTTTGTTTCAAGGAGCATTCTCAGATGAAGGGACAATGGTGAGACCCAGGAAGGCACTGAGACCTAGTTAGAATGTGCCCTGCAGGGTATGCTAGGATTTATTTACTTATTTATTGCTCACATCTCACACAAGGATCCTCTGCAGCTCATGAAGTGCTCTGGAAGTAAGACCAAACTACATTATTTATTGATTTGATTTATGCCCTGCCTTTTCATTTAGCCAAGACAATCTAACACACTGAAATAAAGGTTCCAAAAAACAAAAACAAAACCCCTTTCGTGATTTTTTTAACATGCATATGTGTCCATCATGCTATTACTGCTGGTGCGAGCAGCAGAAAAGAGTTAGTAGAAAGCAAAGGAGATTAAAATCAGGTCATAAAAATAAATTAACTACATATAGTTTATATAAGACCATTCACTGTACCTTTCCATACCTTTCTTTCCTTGCAAATCATTCATGCTTCTAACACATTCATACTTCATATATCCCCTTTTGTTTTTTATATTTGTGTTTTTGAGAATCTTACTAGCTCTATCCAGCCACAATTTTCTCAGTCTTCCCCTTTCTCTTCATATATTTGTTCTACAATTTGATGTTCATTCATTCTTGCTATATGACCAAAGTACTTCAGTGTTAGAGCACTCAGATCTAGGTAACTGCTGGATGGAAGCAAGGAATTTAAAGGATTTTTTTTTTATCCTTTTGCAGCCGTCTGGTCGTCATCCACATTTTAAGAGTGCTTTTTGAAATGTTTGGTTGTTTATATAATAATATTTTATTGATTAGCCATTAGGCTCTATCAGAATACAAAATGTAAAATACAGAACAGTAATAAATGAATATGTTAGAAAATAGAGTAAAAGATATAAGTAAAAGAAAATATAAATCATATTTCTGTGTGACCCCTACAATTAACCCCAGTCACATATGCAGTTCTCAGTTGTGCTGTTCTGTTTAGATAAAGGGCCATACTATTTGTAATGTTTTGGTTCTGACTGCATGTGAAATATGTGGTTTTAATGTAAGGATCCCAATAGGCTGTTCATCTAATGTGTGGTCCAAGGTATTATCATCTCTCTTTCTTATACAATTGACATTCAAGTAATATATGTGCTATGTCCTCTATCTCTGGGCTCCACAAATATGGTGTTTATATCTTATGCTTTTGGTTTTAATTTTTAACTATTATGTATTTGTGTCAACCCAACGAATTTGGGGAGTTGTATGCTACTCATCATCAGTCAGTTGATTGGAGAAGCCCATAAGCCAAATCCATCCATCCATCTATCCAGAATTTTGTAACCTAAATCTGGGACCCCCTACTTGACATACTTCTATCCTACTGGCTTCTCTCTTTCATAGTCAATCAACTTTCAATCTCCATCCTTGACTCTATCTCTTGTTGTTTTGCCACACATATAAGTAATCCATTCCCACTTATAAGTACTTTGAGATAGGCAAGATCAAGAAACAGGCATGCAGAAATTCTAGGAATATTCTTTATTATAGTAAGACAGAATAATAAATTTTGAAAGCCTGCTCAAGTCTCTCTCTGCCCATCTTACACTAAATAAAACCAAGGTAGGGTTATTTTGACCCCCCCCCCATGCTTTCCTCTTTCTCAGGACTCAGTAATCTTTTTCTCAAAGTCCCACCATAAAGGCTCACTTATTCCTTCCCTTCCCCAGGTCAGTTCTACATTCCTTCATACCACCTCCCTCATCAGAATCACTCCCTCCTCTTTTGCATGAAGACAGACCAGGCAATTTGTCAAGGGCAACAGACACAGAATCATTCTCCCCAACTTTGCTTGCCAATGGGCCTTGGCAACTTACTATGATCAGCAGAGGTGTCTGGCAGACAGGAATTAGATGGAGCTGGAAAATGCCCTTTTTCCTCCTGTTGCAGAGTAACTGCCATCTAACTTTGAAGGAAGCTAAGAGTTTCTGTTAGGTTTGCCGTATTTGATAGTGTCAGCAGGTCATGGGGAGGGAAATTCTGTGAGAATTTCAGATAGTACTGGCAGATGAGTTGTGACGCATGGACATTTATTACTCTCTTCCATGACCTATCTGATTCAGGGTAACCCAGTGAATAAGATATTTTAAGCATCCCCTCATGAGTCTAGAATACAGAACACATTCCTCTTATTCATACACCAGAAGTGGGAGGGGGGGAGGGGGAGGGGGGAATCAGGAGCCAAACACAAGGGACAGAGTAGCACAAACAATGAGTGACCAGTGAAATACCAAATTAATATTCATTGAAGCAGACAATTGTAGATGGAATTGTAGATGGAAGGCCAGTGGGTTAACTTGATGTGTAACTGGGAAAAGGCCAATACATTTGGAACCCAGCTTCTTGAATGGGCGGAAGGAAGGTATAAATCTAGTGGAAAGTAACACTAAATCCCCCACTTCTATCTTGATATGATATGTCTTGTTGCATCTGTAGCATACCTGTACACAGCATTGGCCAGATCTAACTATTATCTTTAAGAGCAGCCTATCTCTCCTGGAGAAAGTCAGAAGATCAAGGAACAGTAGAATTCAGTACAATTCAGGAGTACTGAAAACAGTAGTACAATTTTATTGTAAACCGCCCAGAGTCCCCCTTTTAGGGGGAGATGGGCGGTGATAGAAATGTGAATAATAAATAAATAAATAAACAAACAGTAGAGGCAGGAGACTTGGAGGGCAAGCTGTAGACCACACGAAAGAGGGACATGCTGATGGAGGAATACAGTGCATTATTCTATTGAAATTCCGCAAAAGACAATAATTTAATCCAACTGACCAGCTGCAAAGCTCAAGTAATGCATTCATCTTCTCTGATTGTCCATTCAGTGCCAGATGATTGTTGTTGTTCAGTTGTTAAGTCATGTCCAACCCTTCGTGACCCCATGAACCATAGCACACCAGGCCTTCCTGTCCTCCACTGTCTCCTGGAGTTTACTCAAATTCATGTTCATTTCATTGGTGATGCTATCTAACCATCTCATCCTCTGCCCTTCCCTTCTCCTTCTGCCTTCAGTCTTTCCTAGCATCAGGGTCTTGTCCAGTGAGCCCTCTCTTCGCATTAGGTGGCCAAAGTATTTGAGCTTCAGTATCTGTCCTTCCAATGAGCAGTCAGGGTTGATTTCCTGTAGGATTGACTGAGTTGACCTCCTTGCAGTCCAAGGGACTCTTAAGATTCTTCTCTAGCACCACAGTTCGAAAGCATCAATTCTTCAGCGCTCAGCCTTCCTCATGGTCCAACTCTCACAGCCATACATTACTACTGGGAAAACCATAGCTTTGATTATACAGACCTTTGTCAGCAAGGTGATGTCTCTGCTTTTAATACGCTATCTAGGTTTGCCATAGCTTTCCTCCCAAGGAGCAAGCGTCTTTTAATTTCGTGGCTGCAGTCACCATCTGTGGTGATCTTGGAGCCCAAGAAAATAAAATCTGTCACTGCTTCCATTTCTTCCCCTTCTATTTGCCAGGAAGTGATGGGACCAGATGCCATGATCTTAGTTTTTTATGTTGAGTTTCAAGCCAGCTTTTGCACTCTCCTCTTTCACCCTCATCCAGAGGCTCTTTAGTTCCACTTCACTTTCTGCCATTAGGGTAATATCATCTGCATATCTGAGGTTGTCGATATTTCTCCCGGCAATCTTAATTCCAGCTTGTGATTCATCCAGCCTGGTATTTCTCATGATGTACTCTGCTTATAAGTTAAATAAGCAGGGTGACCAAATACAGCCTTGTCATACTCCTTTCCCAATTTTGGACCAATCAGTTGTTCCATGTGCGGTTCTAACTGTTGCTTCCTGACCCACATACAGATTTCTCAGGAGACAGATAAGGTGGTCTGGTACTCCCATCTCTTTAAGAATTTGCCAGAGTTTGTTGTGATCCACAGAATCAAAGGCTTTAGCATAGTCAATGAAGCAGAAGTAGATGTTTTTCTGGAACTCTCTTGCTTTCTCCATTGAATGTTGGCAATTTGATCTCTAGTTCCTCTGCCTCTTTGAAATCCAGCTTGTACTTCTGACAGTTCTTCATATATTGCTGAAGCCTAGCTTGTAGGATTTTGAGCATAACCTTGGTAGCATGTGAAATGATTATGAAATTATGAAATGAAATGCCAGATCATTAGGGGGTGACAAATGAATATCCATGTCCAGTAATTGGAAAAGGGATTTCCAAAACTTGGATGTAAATTGAGAGCCACAATGTGAGATCACATGATTGACCAAGCCCCTGTATTGAAAAACATGGTCTAGAAAAAGCTGAGCAGTCTTCAGAACTGATGGTAGTCTCATGTAAGGAAATGAAATGAAATGAAATAAATTCATTACCCCCAAAATGGTCTTGTAGACTTGTACAGTTGGAAGATCAGAAATAAAATCCAGGGAAACCATGTCCCAGATACAAGTAAATTAAGTTTTACTTCTACTCTATCTTCTTTTATCCAGATACAAGCTTCCTGTTACAATTTTATCTCATAGGAACCATTCATGACCAGCAAGTGCACTGTGGCCACTTTAATTGCTGCTCATGGTCAGACACTTCTTACAACATTCAGATCACTTTCAAAAGCAGCCTATTACCTTTTCTTCTTGGGATATTTTCATCCAGTCAGCATCCATTTCATGCCACTTAGGAAGTAAACAGAAGGATATCTGAAACATATTCATTGTAGGAGGAGAGACATATTACTCTATGGTGGCAAAAAATCAGGAGGAGTCCAGTAGTACCTTTTCCGATTAACAATCTTTATTAAAAGACATGAGCTTTTGTGAGTTGCAATCACATTTGCTCTAGATGGGCAGAAGCAATTATTGCAGAACCAGGTCTTTAGCTGTTTCCTAAAGTCCGGGAGGGAGGGAGCCAATCTCACTTCCAGGGGAAGGATATTCCAAAGGGTGGGGGCTGTTGCAGAGAAGGCCCGCCTCCTGGACCCCGCCAGATGGAGTTCTCGTGCAGACGGGGTCCATGGCATGCCCTCTCTGCATGACTGGGTGGGACGGGTTGATGTGATGGGGAGGAGACGGTCCCTTAGGTAACCTTGCAGACCCCATCTGCAAGAGAATTCCATCTGGTGGGGCCCAGGAGGCGGGCCTTCTCTGCAATAGCACCTGCAATAGCACCTGCAATATCCTTCCCCTGGAAGTGAGATTGGCTCCCTCCCTCCTGGACTTTAGGAAACAGCTAAAGACCTGGTTCTGTCCTCATGCCTGGGGAAGGAGAAAGAGTAGCCATTCCTGGGGATGGTTAGTTTCTTAGAAGGACCCAGCTCTGCCTGCAAATCATAAAGAACTCCCAGCCATCGAGGTTTTCATTATATTTATTCTATTATGTAGTATAGTGTTTTACAGTTTTATATTTTTATTTATGTTTTATTGTAAACCGCCCAGAGTCCCTTTTGGGAGATGGGTGGTGATAAATTTGATTAATAAATAAATAAATCATAGATTTAAAGGTTGCCTGACTCCAGAGTGACTCTGGGTGGCTTATATTTTAAAAGAGTAAAAAACAATATTAGACAGAATAAACCATGGATGTCTGGACAAGAGAAACTCCATATACTACAAAAAATATACCTTACTGGAGCTCAGCAGCCAAACTACTCTAAGGCCTGGAAGAACAGCCAAATTTTTAGACTTCCAAAACACCATCAGGGTGTGAGCCACATGGATCTCTGTTATATGGGTGGTTTTGAAATCTCCCTTCATGTATTGCTGATGGTGTCAGTTGCATTTGTATTTTATCAAAGCACTTCTCAGTGGTAGATTTAAAGTTGTCAGCATTGGAAATTTCCATAGCAATGGAAATTTTTGATTAAAGGAACCCATGGTGATACCTTGTTGTCTACCAAACCATGTAGGTCTACTTGAATTGCACAATCAATAACCCACTTCTTTATGACTTCCATTGCAGCTATAGTAGAAGGTGGGCACTGCCTCAATAGAGAGCCCATACATTCATAATTGCTGATGGGCAGCTCTGACCCATGTACTAAGGGACAGCTCAACCTCCATTTGTTCCAAAAAGCATTTTTTAGTTCTCCTAGAAGGAGACACATGCCCCAGCTTAAACCAGTACTTAATTTTTAGATAAGTTGCTGCTCTTACAGAGGTTACCCCCATTTCCACCCAAATAAATGAAGATGGGGCACATATAGGATGGCTTTCAGGATTTTATTCTGAGGCTAAAATCCCATGGGGAAAGCCTTCTTAGTGAAGGCTCCCCTCCTTTGGAACAGCTTGCCCCTATATATTTGGACCACCTCCTCCTCACCACGTTTTTAGAAAGGGAAAATATCATGCTAACCAAATGCTGGGACATTATATTAATTGGTTTTGTTTTTAATCTTCTGATATTGATATCATAAGCCACTCAGAGTCTCTGGAAATGGGGCAGTGTATAAATTGTAGTAATGAACAAAGAAAACAAATATATTCATGTACTGTATGTTTTCAAGATAAATGCTTGTGACAAGGTTTCATTTCAACTGGACTGAATTAATGTGTCCAGTTTCAAGAAACCCTCTTTTTCAGAAGGATGGCTTTATAGCCCCATCAATGGACCTTGCCATTTTAGTGTTGAGTGTGAATGTCAGAACCACTGTATTCTGTTTTAGAGGCCTCTTTCCTCATAACAGTAGCTATTTCACCCTCAGGAATTTTAACCTTGTAAAACCTGCTGTCAATTAGGTTTTTCTTTTCTTCCATTTCTAAAATAAAAGCTGCAGCAACTTAAGGATGTTTTCAAAGACTAGAGAAACCAAGTGGGAGCCCAGGCTTTTTCCCACCCTCTGTATTTCTAAACATGTGAAATAGTGATACTCCATCACTATCCCCCATGCAGATGGCATAATTAAAAAGTTAATGTATCTGTATCTAAATAATTAAAGTAGTAAAGCATCTGCAACCCCTCCCCAAACAAGTTCTTCTTTTCTTCAGAAAACCTACCCCTTTTCAGTTCAGCCACTGTAAACGAGCTGGTGAACTGGGAAAGGACCTTCCTGAGGCATCAGTTCTCAGTGTCTTTGGGATAGAATTTAATTTTGTTGCTTTATGTGGAACTTGTACTATGGGCTTCCTCTGCATTTGTCAAAATTCACTACTGCAAGTGGTACCATTTTGATTTTGCAAAACGTTGCCTTTTGTAACTGCACAGAGAGTTCAATAACCTAATTTTGTGATTTACCTAAAGAGAACAGTCATTTCAAAAGACTGCATTTTATAAACTGATGGTGTTAACTTAGTGATACAGAATATGTTGCTTTTTTCTAAATTTCTCACATGATACAGAATTACTCCACACAAGAAAACAGTCTCTTTGTGAATTAGGATATGCTCTTCCCATCCAAATCTCCCCAGAAAAGTATATGCTGCTTTGTTGATTATCACACGAACACTGTCATTACAATAACTGACAGTAAGGTTGCATATGACAAGTACCTCTTTGTTTAGTAGTCTAGATTTCTGTGACTATTTTCAATGCTTTGGAACTGCACTGGAGTATTCTGTTATAATAGCTTACAGCAGCGTTCCCAATCTGATAACCTTCAGAAGTGTTGCGATTATAATGTTCAGAATTCCCAACTGTTCAGGCACCGCTTTTCTGCTGCAATGTAATATCCCTGCTCCCACCAGCTCAAAACTCTTGGCACAACTGTTAACAACATTACAAAATGAACACAGAATAGGGGAATGACACAGAATGGTGGAAATGTAATCAAGATTCAATAGCTTTTTGTCAATCTACATACGAAAGTCTGATGCACTTAATGCTAATGAGTTATGAAAGTACAATGTGCTATCAAAACTGGATTATTATTTAGGTTATGTTCAGAAATGGACTAGATAGACAGAATGTTCTCATTGGATCAGTACAGATGACTACAGAATTGTACATTCTCTGGAAAAAAGAAAGTGTGAATGAATGATTCATTTCAAAGAACTTTTAAAGTTGCTAATTCCAGAAAAAATGTCTAGTTTAGCCTTGATACACCCTCAGCCACTGAATATTATGTATATTAAGTGATGAAAATCTGCCCTTTCTAAAAAAGCCCAAGGGATTAGAATAAAAAGGAGGCCAAGGTTGTGAAAAACAGAGCACTGGAAATACTTGTTTCCAAATTCCTGCTGTTGTATAAAATAAACAACAAACACAAACCTCAGCAATTCTACCCTACTAGTTTTGTAATGTTATAAGATCAAATGTCAGAAGAACAATAGTGGCTAGTAATACTGTGTTCTCTTTTGCATGGCGTCAAACAAGTGATCTACCAACCAAAGCATCTTGTGTGCAGCCAGACATCTCTGTAATTATTAGAATAATATTGCCATACAGACAGAAGTTGCTCAGTTACTGAACTTTAAATAGATTTACAATTTAGTTTCCTTGCCATTAGACTACACTGGATATTCCTGCAGGTCTGCCTTTGTAACTAAAGAGGCTTTGAGCAGTTTCACTGTGATTGAACAATACTAGTAAAATGCTTGCTCATTTTAGTGCTACTTCACGACAGGCAGTTTATACCATTTTATATGGCACTCACGTTGCACCAGTGTTTTCTCACAATGAACATTTCATTTATGGAGGAAACTGAATGTCCTAAGCATTCATGGTCACACCTGGCCACACATGCCCATTGTTCTCTGAGGTAGTAACCAAAATATCCTTAATCGTTTAATGGTATATGTTTTCTTATTAACTTTCATTATGGGAAAAACTGCTGTTACTCCTGCAGGTGTAAAATGTGAGCCAACTCTTAATTCAGGGACCTGGACAACGTGGTTTAGCATAGATACATGCTTGTGTATATATGTGTGTGTGTACACCTCGGAGTTGTTTAAAACCTGAGATAGCCAACCGTAATGAGGAAGGGAAACAGAGAAATTGATACTGGAATTGTCCTCCCCCTCAAACTGGAGTTCACTATTAGACCTTGGAAGACGAAATTGGACCTTTCAGCATGGGATCACAACAGAGATTACAGCTAAATTTTCAGCAATTTAGCAAGATTTCTATGATTTTGCCCCTGGGATCTCACGCAATCTTGCACTTGAATGCAAAGAAGTATGTGTTCTTGTCTGAAATCTCATGAGATTTTGGTATTCTTGCTTAAAATGTTATGAGACCTTATGCTAGAATACAAAATTGCATGAGAGCTGGTGCTCTTGTAAGATCTTGCTATTCTGGTCTAAGGTTATGAGGATGCCATCTATGGATATTGTGAAAACCGTTGGTGCCTGAGAGGGTCCTGAGCTGCCAACCCCTGGATTATAGCCACGAATAATAACTTAATCTGAATATAAACATGTTAGGCCTGCAGTTCATTTAATAAAGGGGCTATTGCCTTCTTCTGCATACATAGTTAAAATAGTTTTTTCTATATACATGAGGAACCTGCCTGGTCATTTCTCAAATATTGATCTTTACCCTCTCTGTATCAAACATAAGCATTTCCTTTGTCCATGATGTAGCATACAGTATCTGTGAATGAATTACTTTGCTTCATTCTGTCAGTCATGGGATCTCTTCTTCTTTCCACACTAATCTTGCACTTGGAAGGACCAATGCTCATTATAATGAAGACAATATCTGAGTTTGCATGTTTCTATATTCCCATATATAATCTCAAAAAGACAGTGAGGCTAAAAAAAGGCATAAAGTGACAAAGAAATGTAAACTTAGTTGTAAGAAAAGGAATCTTTTTTTTTTCCCTTGGTTCCTTTTTCTCTGGCTATTTAAGGTCACTGAAATCTAATGCATATTGCTATATTATCATAACAAACCTAAAATAGTACAATGCCAAGTACTGGGAATAAGGCTGATACCCAGATGTGAAGGCACCCAATAATGAGAACATAAATGCAGGGAGAAACAGGTCAAATTATCCTTGTACATCAGAACAAGTAGGAAAAAATTAAACATCTTAATTCTGGAAGCATGGATTCCACAGTTCTGGCTGCTTTGGTAAAAATGACACAAAATGGTATTATGCTCCACCCTTTCTTAAGGTACATGTGATGTCACAATACATGTACAAAAATGCTTGTGGCATGATCGTATTATGCTATTTTCATCAGAATGACCAAAACAACCCCCTTGCAGACGTCACTGGCCGAAAGGCAAATATGATTTAACAGACATTAGTGAAAACCAGTAGGGTTAAACTCATGAGCAGAATGCATTGATTGAAAGGGGAAACGTCTTCAAAAGGTCTTCCTTTTGTCTAGACAAAAGGGAAAGCAGAGCAGCGTTAGATGTGAAGGGATGGCACACATCCAGAAATCTGGATATGAGAGTCCAGTTGAGAGAGTTTGGGTAAGAATAGAAAGGAAGATAACAATGGTATTGTGACATCTGACAAGCCAAAGATCTAGATCAGGGTTTCTCAACCAGGATTCCGTGGAACCCTAGGATTCCACAAGAGGTTATGAGGGGTTCGCTGGGAGATCACGATTTTTTAAAAAAAAATATTTCAAATTTGGGCAACTTCATATTAAAGAGGTAAGTTTCATTCTTTATTTTTAGTTTAAGAACACTGTTAATGTGTTCTTAACTATTCTTAACACCTGGGGAAACAATCAAGTCCAAAAACTAATTGTCACAGTGATGGTACAAAATTCGGCAACAATTCTAGAGACTCCTCAATCTGCAATTTTAGGATTCAGCTTTCTCAATCCTAGGTAGTGCATGATTGCCATATGAGAGCGGTCTGAATAGTTTGTAATTTAACTCTGCCCTCCAAAAGTGGTAGATAGGACATTTCAGAAGCATGTGTGCTACTGTCTCAATTTTGAAGTATGAGCAAATAACGAATGCTCTTTGCAAGGAATACCATTGTATGTACCCAACAGTACCATTGAGGGGAGTGCATCCAAACATGCCTATGTGAAGGCTCTCCTATGAGATGTGAATAGATAGATGATAAAGGTGTTGGGGAATTGTTAGCAGGGTGTGCATGAGCTCATTGTAGCAGAGATGAAAAGTGTTGGTTCTATCTCTGTGTAAATCAAGTTCTAAAATTCTCTGCTTGAACTCTTTCCAGGCTTCATCCAAGCCTAGCAAGGATACAGACAAAGTTTAAATGTTGCAGGCATGTAATTGTCACCCTTATGGGTCGAATATCTAATGATTGCAGGAAACAGACAAGATTACAACATCATTAGCAGATAGCAGAATGGAGGTTGTGGACAAGATTTGGCTTTGGTAAGGGGTTGAACAATATAATTGATACAAAAAATTAAATAGAGGGACTATGATACATCCCTGTTTAACCCCCTTAGAAGTTGGAATAGGGTCACTTCTCCATTATTTGACCACTGGACCTGCACTGTGGTCCCTTCATGCAACATGATAATTAGTTGCAGGAGCTGGCAGTTGATGGGGGAAGTGTTAGCTTTTGCCACAACCTCCCATGAGAGTCTGAATCAAATGCTGCTTTCAGGTCTATGAAAGCAGCATAGAAAGCACCTCCAGGAGAATTAATATACTTCGCAGAGAGATAGTACAGAGTGATATAATGATCAGCAATTGAAAAACTTGATCTAAAACCAGCTTGCTTCATTGCTAAGACTCTTCCTTGGACCATCCAATCAGTGAGGTTATAAAAAAGATGCTTAGCATATACTTCGCTAATTATACATAGGAAGCTGATAGGTTGGTAGTTAGCTGGATTGGTTTTGTTGCCTTGTTTGTATTTTGGTATTATAAAGGGATTGGTCTATTCCTTGCAGATCTGCATGGAGGTATCTGGGATCAAATCCCCTCCCAGAGTTTTGCCACTTTTAAGGAAGAATTAAGTTCATTAACTCTGGTTTGGAGACTGGGGGCTAGTCAGGGTAGGAATTAGGGATCGTTGGACATATGTTGGAATCCCTGACTGTGGCTTGGAACATGATAGTGAGTATCCAGGTCTCCCTGGTATTTGATTATCCATTCTAGGTCTGGGACTTGTAGACACAGAAGAAACAAGGCACAAGAACATAGTGTTATTTTTGGTTAAGGCTGATTGAATCAGTCTGTCCTACATTGCCAATTGACTTGCCTGCTTCTCCTTAGTTAGGTGAACCTTATAGTTCTGTTTCTGGAAATAAAAGGTTTTCTGGGAGCAGGGATCATTACTATCCATAGTAGCTTTGTGGGTGGTGATTGCTAAGTCTATGGCATGATCACACTCTTGGTCATACCAGGGCTTGGAGAATTTAGTGTGGGCTCTTTGTGTTAGCTCAGAAGTAGACTTTATGCATTCCTGCACTGATCTAATAATATCTTGGAAATCATAAGAAATGGTGTGTGTTGGATTGGGTTCAGTCATAGCCTGTTCCAACTGATGGGCTCTAGTTGAATTTGTGAATGTAGTACATACATATTCTAGATTACGTGACCATTAGGAGTGGACAGTTTCTCAGTTGTGGAAATTTCAGAGCCTTAACTTTTAAGGGAATGATAAAAGAGCCTTGTAGAGGCAAATGGTCACTATCATGGAGGGAGGAGACACCACAGTTTCTGCAGCAAGTGATCAAGTTGCTTGATAATATAATCAAGCGCCCTTTCCCTTTCCAGAAAGTAAGCTATCCCTCTAAGTCTTCAGGAACTGAGCCATTTAAGACTGAGACCAAATCTAATGCTTGTTGTGCTAATCTCCACCCCCTGTATTAATACCTTGTCTTTGGAGCAATACAAACCAGTAAGTGGCAACTGGCTGAATATAAATAAGTACAGGTTATTGACGTGGGAAGAGAGAGCTTTGTTGACAGAACCCACCCTGGCACTGAAGTCCCCTGCTAAGATCATCTCTGAATTTGGGAAGTGGACTGTCAGTTCTAGCAGCCACTCTTCAAGAGTGTCCCAAATTCTGTTGATTTGTGAGACAAGCCTGCAGGGAGGAAGATATATGTTAATCAGTAGTAAATGTTATGATTCACTTTTTAATTCTGTAGCCAATGCAAGTGCGTTCAGGAAAATGGGGCATGACACAGTTGTACACGGTTTTGAAAAAAAATAAATGTAGTCATACCCCATGAGCATGACCACCCTTCAAGCTAGGTGTCACTATCAAGGAGACAGCTGTGTAGTTGTTCAATTCTATGGAGTTTTGCTCCCATTTTTCCTGGAGAAATTCAAACTGTTCTAAAGATGAAAGAAAAGCAGTGTTGTCAGATATACCATGCAATCCAGATATAATTCAGGAAAGCAGATGGATGGACTGCTAGGAAGGCAAATGTCATTTTGCAGAGGGTGATAACTGAAATAAATCTGGTGAGATTTGTGGCTCCTTGAACTGGAATGTAGAACTAGTTTGTTTCCAAAAGCTGAAGTGGTTAGGTTATTAGATCCTTGTTGGTAAAGATTTTGTTGAAGTGGGCAACTCCTGAGTTGACTTTGTCTCAGTGTTTCTGTAACATCACTCATTAATGGAAAGTGAGCTGAGTTTAAGTGGGGGGTGTCTGCTCCTGCTCCAGAAGAAGGTCCAGGGGTTTTAACTGGAGATGGATGGGGGGAGGGTACTGTTGGCAGATGCTGGGAAAGCCTTTAGCCCAGGAGAGGTCAAAAAAGTCACACACCAAGCATTTCTATAAAAATAATTTATTTACAGAAAGCAAAAACAAAAGCAAAACATTTAAAGGACTTAGCTCCCTTGGAGCAAGCCTTGCTTGGCTACATTGCCGGCAGAGGAAAAAAAAAGTAAGAACAAGTCCGGGCAGGTTTCCTCCCCCCAGGCTATTTTGCATGAAGCACGTGAGAGGAGACAATCAAATACAACCTTTTCACCCAGCCAAAATGACTAGGTACAACAGCAGCTTAATCTGTTAGTAGGAAAAACTCAACAGGTACAATGAATTTACTTGAAGCTGGGGAATCAGTGATTTTGGCAGCTTGAGGTTGAAGGAGCAGATTCTTTACAGCTTTTTCAGAGCACTAGAAGTTGGTGTCATAATACCCAGATCAGCTTGTTTGTCCAGCCTTTCCATAATAGTAGTCTGTCTGTTACTTGGGAGCTGTGAAAAAGCTCTGAGGTTTCTTCTGGTAAAAATGTTGGAGCTGAAAGGTTTTCTGATCTTAGTTTCTGTGAAAGTGGAAAATAATTCTTGACCTTCTTCCCTATGGCATCCCTTTATGTGCCTGAACCCTGATAACATCTTTTCTCTGGACTGAATATTCCCAATTCCCTCAGCCTGTCCTCACTAAATATGGCCTCAAGTTCCTGCATCACTTTTGTGACCCTCCTCTGAGCCTGTTGTAATATCTTTCTTTAAATGTGATGTCCAGAATAAAACACAGCATTCCAGGTGTGGTCTCACAATTGCAGAGTACAGAGGAATAAGGACTTCATGCATTTCTCATAAAATGCTTCTTTTAATGAAGCCAACAACTGTGTTTGTTCTTCTAGCAGTTGACTCACACTGCTGGCTCACATTCAGCTTGTTGTCAATGACCGCACCCAGGTCCTTCTCCAAAGCAGCATTCCCAGACTATATTATGCATTCCCCCATTTTGTATGAGTGTCCTACAGCATATTTTTCCTCCCTAGATAGTTTAGACAGCTGCAGCTATTTCATGCTCTGTCTTACAACATGCCCTATGGCAGGTTTATATATGTTTTAATGGTTGTTTTGCTTTTTTTTTTGTATTGCTGCTTTAACTTTTTGTTAGCCTTGAGCATCATTTGTTGATAGAAAAGATGGAATATAAATCCCAGAACTAAATATAATACAATAGCTGCAACCACTTTCAACTACTGTCTATCAATCAATCAATCAGATTCAATCAGTCAGGTTTTAAAGACTGTTTAAAAGCAGTCAGTAAGCAAGAAACACACTTCCATAATTATATGGCCATTATCAAGAGCTCCTGATGGATCTTACTACAGGCAAATGAATTCTTGCTGATTATAAATGTTGGACAGATTAATTTAGGAGCTTACTGTCTTTCAAATAGTCTAATTCCAACCGAACTGGGATTTCAAAGGTAACAGTACTTGCAACTGAACCTGGAAAGACACTAGCAACTGGTATCTGGACAGAATTGGTATGGCAATATTGTGGTTCTGGTCCTCGCAACAAGTTAGCAGCTGCATGGTGCATGAACTGAAGTTTCTGAATTGTTTTCAAAGTCAGCTTCAATAGATAGGAATCAATTTGGCAGATTCTGATCTCCCTAGGTCAAGGGGAACCTGGCAGATCAGCCACAACTGGGAAAAAGCTTCCTCCTCAGACACAACAGCATCTGCTCATACACATATTCCAGGTATAATTAAGGACGCAAGGATATGGTTTTAGCTGCTCTTTCAAAAAGACTCTATGGGACAATCTTTTTGGTTGTTCCTTTCTTTTCTTATGATTCAAGAGGATTATCTGATCTACAAGTAGCCATATGGGGATAGATAATTTCTGCTGGAAATCCCAGGTGCCAAATTTTTAAAAACTGCAAGCATCAGCAAAATACTTGTTCTGATGTAGCAATATCATTTTGGAAGCTCTAGAACCTCATGAGCCACATTTTGATCCTAAATGGATCATGATAAAGAATATCATGATCCACAAAGAATAAAGGCCAGTTGAACCAGGTTGTCTTTGATGGAAAGGGTGTTTTACATTCTCTGAACCCAAACCTGCAAGGCTGTTTACAAACAACATTATAAATCAAGAGAGATTAAAATAGAATAAAATAATTAAAATACTGAAATATTTCTAAAACAACAAATAATTAAAATACTGAAATATTTCTAAAACAACAACAAGAGAATCAATCAATGGGCTTAACCCAATGCTTTCAAAACAGTTTTCATCAAATACTTAAAATACAGCAATGAAAAGACCAGGAGAAGATCTAGTGAAGGCAGGAATTGTAGATGATGGGTTCTGAGATTGAAACTGGAATCATGTTGTTTGGGTCTGCACAGCTGCTTGTAAAAATAAATCAACAGAGAGTGGAGACTATGGATTAGCAGCATGGCATGATGGGGGTTTAATTCTGTGACCCAATCAAGCCCAACTGTCTAGCAAGCAATCACGCAAAGCTAAGTAATATGAATAACATCTGTCTAATTTGACAATCCTGACAATCCTTGACAATCCTGGTAAACGTAGCTTCTTATAGCTCTGTGGCACTGACAGCAGGGTCTTCAAAGCATATTTAATTGTGCACTTTGGCTCATATGAGATAAGGGATACACAGAAATATCCTGGTTCCCAGAGCATTCATTTAAATGCAGTAATAGCTTCTTGAAACTGTTAAAACATCTGACAAAGTATGGGAAATCAGAATTATTTCTACACATACTTAACTTCTGCTACAGTTGATATATTTTTTTAAAAAAGACAGTACACTATTGCTGTAACTAATAGTTCCCATGTGCGCTTAACGTGTAATTTTAATAAAACTATGCCATGGCAGGAAAGGAGGTGAGGGAATAACTTATGGGAAATCCTTTGTAATGGAAAAAGAGACAAATTGCCTCATGTTGTTTCTGGCCAAGAGGAAGATTCATGGCTCTCTTATAGCAAGCCAAGCCATTTTTTCCATAATCAGTCTGTACTGCAGAAAGACTGACAATACAACCTTATCCTAAAAAAAATCCTTCACACTTGCTCAATTCCTCAAACAGCTTTCTTGAGATTTCCATCAGTCAATTATTTTAAACACAAGTTCCAAGTATTAACAATTATACCATGAATGCTTTAAAAAGACTTCCATTCTTTCAAAGGAATTTTCAGCTCAGAGAATAATGGAGATTCATAACCAATGTGACAGATCTTGTTATCTGAATGGTTTAGATTTTATATTAAATATGCATTCCTGTCTATCTGTCAAATATCACCACCATCATCATCAATTAATATGCCACCCAATTCCCAGTGGCTCTGGGTGGTTATTATGCCAGCTTCTGTCTAAATGCCTAGTTTTGTCAGATCTATTACTGGATTAAACTAGAAGTTAATTCCATGAATGTGATTAATATGCACAATTGGTTATTAAAGCAGGGATAGTGAAGGGTTGTTTTGGCATGCTGTGGATGCCCATACCCTGAGATGTCAAGAAGGTGGGGGCCTGGAAGCAGGCTTCCTTGGTTGCAGCCTCCTCATGCTGCACAGCTTGTCTCCCAAGGTCAGGATGTTTCCTTCTCTCATTAACACTCAGGAAGGCCATGAAGAACTTTGGGGACATAAGGATGGTCAAGCTTTTGTGGGAGCTGTTCAGTAGTTATCTGGCTCAAGGTCTGATTTTTACTGCTGGTTGATGTCGGATATATAGTTTATTCTAAGATTTTATGATGCAGTATTTTTATGAGTTGAGGTTTTCATTGTTTTCATTGTTCTATTGTTTTTATGCTTGTGAGCCTCTCCAAGTCTTGGATGGAGGCAGCATACAAATAATGGCACACACACAGAGAACGAGACAGAGAGAGAGGCACTTGGATAAGCTTTTGCATCCCATCCCCATCAGGACATATATATAAAAAAGAATAAAATCCAAAATTAAACATTTATTTACTAATTGTTTTACACCATTAGAACAATAAATCTTAGCATAAATTTGCTGGTCAAGAATATTTTCCAATGGAAACTCTGAGCACCGAGGAACTAGGGGAGAGTGAATCTCCAGCTCAGTGAGATTCCATTTTAGATTTTTACCTGTGTATTTCCTATTCATTTTTTTCCAGTTGCTTATATGTGACCACAGTTCCACTTAGCACATTGGACTCACAGCTGGTAAATGCATTTAAGAGCTGCTCACTGTTCTCAGTTTTTTAAATGATAGTATTTATGTTGCTGTTTATATGATTCCATTTATATTATGCTGCTATTTGTATGATCACTCATAGGCTTCAGTGAACCAGCCTGCAGCCATTAATCCATTTTGGGGAACTGGCAGTGAACAGGGGGAAATGGGGCTGGCCAGCTGACTGGCGATGAAGGTAGGGAAGGCTAGATTTAATTTCAGCTTGCTTTCTCTCCCCCAGCCTACTATTGATAATAGACATTGCTCAAGGGTATTGACTGTTTCCTTGGAGTTAAATAGCAGGGAGCAGTACAGCTGGATGTCATTAGCATACTGATGGCACTCCACTCAAAAGCTCTGAATGGTCTCCCCCCAGCACTTTAATGGAAATGCTAAACAAACATGCTAGACCAGGGTAAAATGAGAACTATAGGTCATGGAGTAGTCCCCTAGCACTACTTTCTGGGCACATTCAAACAGCTTCCTGGAACTGTTATGAAACCTTTCACTCTTTTTCTGTGAATTAAATAATGTTTGTTGTTGTTGTTTATTCGTTTAGTCACTTCCGACTCTTCGTGACTTCATGGACCAGCCCACGCCAGAGCTTCCTGTCGGTCGTCAACACCCCCAGCTCCCCCAGGGATGAGTCCGTCACCTCTAGAATATCATCCATCCACCTTGCCCTTGGTCGGCCCCTCTTCCTTTTGCCCTCCACTCTTCCTAGCATCAGCATCTTCTCCAGGGTGTCCTGTCTTCTCATTGTGTGGCCAAAGTATTTCAGTTTTGCCTTTAATATCATTCCCTCAAGTGAGCAGTCTGGCTTTATTTCCTGGAGGATGGACTGGTTTGATCTTCTTGCAGTCCAAGGCACTCAGAATTTTCCTCCAACACCACAGTTCAAAAGCATCGATCTTCCTTCTCTCAGCCTTCCTTATGGCCCAGCTCTCGCAGCCATATGTTACTACGGGGAGCACCATTGCTTTAACTATGCGGACCTTTGTTGTCAGTGTGATGTCTCTGCTCTTAACTATTTTATCGAGATTTGTCATTGCTCTTCTCCCAAGGATTAAGCGTCTTCTGATTTCCTGACTGCAGTCAGCATCTGCAGTAATCTTTGCACCTAGAAATACAAAGTCTTTCACTGCTTCTACGTTTTCTCCCTCTATTTGCCAGTTATCAATCAAGCTGGTTGCCATAATCTTGGTTTTTTTGAGGTTTAGCTGCAAGCCAGCTTTTGCACTTTCTTCTTTCACCTTCATCATAAGGCTCCTCAGTTCCTCTTCACTTTCAGCCATCAAAGTGGTATCATCTGCATATCTGAGATTGTTAATGTTTCTTCCAGCGATTTTAACTCCAGCCTTGGATTCCTCAAGCCCAGCATGTCGCATGAAGTGTTCTGAGTACAAGTAGAATAGGTAGGGTGAGAGTATACAGCCCTGCCGTACTCCTTTCCCAATCTTAAACCAGTCCGTTGTTCCGTGGTCTGTTCTTACTGTTGGTCGTTATACAGATTCTTCAGGAGGCAGACAAGATGACTTGCTATCCCCATACCGCTAAGAACTTGCCACAATTTGTTATGGTCCACACAGTCAAAGGCTTTAGAATAGTCAATAAAACAGAAATAGATGTTTTTCTGAAACTCCCTGGCTTTTTCCATTATCCAGCGGATATTGGCAATTTGTTCCCTAGTTCCTCTGCCTGTCCTTACTCATGACACTGCCTTTTCTAAACCCACCTTGTACATCTGGCAATTCTCGCTCCATGAATTGCTGAAGTCTATCTTGCAGGATCTTGAGCATTACCTTACTGGCATGTGAAATGAGTGCCACTGTTCGATAGTTTGAACATTCTTTAGTGTTCCCCTTTTTTGGTATGGGGAGATAAGTTGATTTTTTTCCAATCTGATGGCCATTCTTGTATTTTCCAAATTTGCTGGCATATAGCATGCATTACCTTGACAGCATCATCTCGCAAGATTTTGAACAGTTCAGCTGGGATGCCGTTGTCTCCTGTTGCCTTGTTATTAGCAATGCTTCTTAAGGCCCATTCAACCTCTGGCTCTAGCTCACTGACCACACTGTCAAAGCTATCCCCGATATTGTTATCCTTCCTATACAGGTCTTCCATATATTCTTGCCACCTTTTCTTGATCTCTTCTTCTTCTGTTAGGTCCTTGCCATCTTTGTTTTTGTTCATACCCATTTTTGCCTGGAATTTACCTCCGATGTTTCTAATTTTCTGGAAGAGGTCTCTTGTCCTTCCTATTCTATTGTCTTCTTCCACTTCCACGCATTGCTTCTTTAAAAATAATTCCTTATCTCTTCTGGCTAACCTCTGGAATTTTGCATGTAATTGGGCATATCTCCTCCTATCACTGTTGCCTTTTGCTTTCCTTCTTTCTTGGGCTACTTCTGGTGTCTCAGCAGAGAGCCATTTTGCCTTCTTGGTTTTCTCTTTCTTTGGGATGTATTTTGTTGCTGCCTCCTGGACAATATTGCAAACTTCTGTCTGTAGTTCTTCCGGGACCCTATCTACTAAGTCCAGTCCCTTAAATCTATTCTTCACCTCCACTGCATATTCCTTAGGAATATTAGTGAGCTCATATCTAGCTGATCTGTGGGTCTTCCCTAATCTCTTTAGTCTGATCCTAAATTGTGCAAGAAGAAGTTTGTGATCTGAACTACAGTCAGCTCCAGGTCTTGTTTTTACCGACTGTATAGATGTCCGCCACCTTTGGCTGCAAAGGATGTAGTCAATCTGATTTCGGTGTTGTCCATCTGGTGAAGTCCACGCATAAAGCCGTCTCTTAGGTTGTTGAAAAAGAGTGTTTGTTATGCAGAGTGAGTTGTCTTGGCAAAATTCTATCAGCCTATGTCCTGCTTCGTTTTGTTCTCCCAGGCCATGCTTACCTGTAATTCCAGGTCTCATTTGACTGCCCACCTTAGCATTCCAGTCTCCTGTGATGAAGATAACATCTCTTTTAGGTGTGTTCTCCAGTAGGTGCTGCAGATCCTCATAGAACTGCTCTACATCAGCTTCTTCAGCATCTGTGGTTGGGGCGTATATTTGGATCACTGTGATGTTAGATGGCTTGCCCTGAATTCGAATTGAGATCATTCTGTCGTTTTTTGGACTGTATCCAAGCACTGCTTTAGCCACTTTACTATTAATTATGAAGGCTACTCCATTTCTTCTGTGGTCCTCTTGTCCACAGTAGTAGATCTGGTGGTCATTTGATGTGAAGTGGCCCATTCCAGTCCATTTCAGTTCACTGATGCCCAAAATGTCTATCTTTAATCTTGACATCTCACCAATAACCACATCCAATTTGCCCTGGCTCATAGATCTTACATTCCAGGTTCCAATGGTGTGTTGATCCTTAGAACATCGGATTCGCCGTTCACCACCAGCACCGTCGGCCGCTAGCCGTCCTTTCGGCTTTGAGCTAGCTGTGTCATCACGTCTGGGGCTAGTTGAACTCAACCTCTGTTCCTCCCCAGTAGCATTTTGACCATCTTCCGACCTGGGGGTCTCATCTTCCGATGGCATACTGACATATCTCTGGTTGTACTGATCCATTTAGTTTTCACGGCAAGAATACTGGGGTAGGTTGCCATTACCTTCCCCAGGGATCGCATTTAGTCTGACCTCTCTGTCATGACCTTCCTGTCTTGGGTGGCCCTTCATGGTTTAGCTCATGGCATCATTGAAGTGCTCAAGCTCCAGCACCACGACAAGGTAATGATCCTTTGCTGAAGTAAATAATGTTGCTTGTCCCAAAAGAAATAGCACAATGAAATGCATCTATCTATCATCTATCTCTATCTATCATCTCTGCCTGTCTGTCTGTCTGTCATCATCTATGCCTATTTTGTAGTAAAAAGGGAATCACATTTATTTAATCACATCAAATATTACTGTAATACTGTAGCTTATCCAATGTTACTGCATTTTGCCAGGAACACACTGGCCCAGAGAAATCCTGCATTGGGGAAGCTTCAGAAATGAAATCATAATGCTCCATAGCAATAGAGACTTGAAGATAAATTTAGACCAGGTTTTCTCAACCAGGGATCCATGAAACCCTAGGGTTCCATGAGAGATCACTAGAGTTTTCCTGGGAGATCATGATTTATTTAAAAAATTATTTCAATTTCATGCAACTTCACATTAAAGAGATAAGTCTCATTCTTTATTTTTTGTTAATGGGTATATACAGGCCTACCCATGAAACGAATATAATCATTTTGTAATGTCTGGCCTATATTTGAGCCTTAATGTGCAGGGCTGAAAAATATTTCAAGGGTACCTCCAGGGTCAAAAAGGTTGAGAAAGGCTGATCTAGACAGTAACATCGTTCTCCCTTCATAGTCTACTCCTGGCATACTCCTGGCATACTTGTCCCTATCCAATAAGTACATTACAACGTTTACATAAGTCACATTTTTAAAGTAATTATGGAAAGTGTTTAATTCATTCAAAATCCTTTGACACAATCTATTAATGTATACTATTTATCCTATTATGCTACTAGACTAATTGTTAGCCTTGAGAAGTAAACTTTCACAATTTTCATAGAAAGCATACAAACAGATGTGATACAATTTCCATTTTGCTGAAGAAAAAGGAAGGAAGGAAGGAAGGAAGGAAGGAAGGAAGATAAATCTGTGCTGACTGACATTAACCTAATAGTCTCTCATTTTATCCTTCTATGTACTTAACATTTTCCACAACCCCACTTTAAATGCTATTTTCAGACTCTGACATTAATTTCCACCCTTTTCCTTCCTTCAGTGTAATTTTTCTCACTTTCATTTGGAACCATTCATTTACATATCAGCCTTAGTTACATTATATTCTCCTTTTCATTCCCATACAGACTTTCAAAACGAATAGAAGCAGACCACAGCAGTGGTCCACATACTGATATTTAGTTGAGTTTAATATCGGAATATAATCATACAAAGAATGTAGGCTTCTCAGTCTGTATATATACATGTATATATACAGTACCTGCAAAGGTGTTCTTTCATACACATCTGGCAGCATGCTAAAATTCTGGAAATTACGCTGCCTTGATAGCACTGTTTAAGTAAAGGGCTATTGCCCTCTACCCAAAAACAAATGCTGTTTTTATTTCTCTATTACTGTGAGCAGCTGCTGGAAAGCTCAAGTTTCTCTAAATATAAAGTTTGGCCAGAAATATTTTTTCAACCAACTTTTAAGAAGTAGAATAGTATGCAAAATGCAGAATAAGTAACATCTGGGTTCTTTGGATGGAAAACAACTTATTTATTGGCATGACACCATGAAAACGTGTTCTATGTAACAAACATGCCAAAGTGTGCCCATATCACTAAAGGAAAATATGAGAACTGCCCTGCAAGATAGAGGACACAAACATGATCACCTCAGCACAATCCAATGCAAATGCTTAGAGTCTGAGACTTGACTTGAACACTGAGGGAATTTTGTGTCATCTACAAAGCTGATAAACATTATCTTCAAGTCATCGTCCAAATTATTAATAAAAATATTGAAGAGTTCTAGCCCAGGGCTAAACCCAGTGGAACCCCATTCAATAAATATATTCTGGCAAAGATTTATTCCTGGGAAATTCATGCTTATTTTATTTATTTTCCTATTAATTAAATGTATAGTATGTCTTTCTGTCCATACAACAGTTTACACTAGTAATCACTGCACAGTGTTCAGAGTGATTACAGATTAATTGCTTTATGATCTGTTCTAGAATCTTCTCAAGTGCTCATTTTACAGACTGGTTTGAAGTTCTCAGTAAGGGTATAGCTAGGCTGGGATGGGCTCCCAGCAAAGAAAATAACATGGGTCCTTCATCCCCAAAAAAGCCTGAGGCCAAGAGCTTATACAGAACTTAATAATAAAACAAAGAATACAAGCTCAGCAGCCAAAAAGCAAAAGCAGTAGCTTTTTTTGTGGGCAGGCTGAGGGAACCTATGCATTTATTACTTAATCTGCTCCTGTCCTGTCCTCATGCAGCTGTAGTCTAAATCAGCTTTAAGAAACTTCCATCCAAACAGCTTGCAAGGTATTCAGCCCAGACTGCAGGTCATCACTTCCCCTGGTGCTGTGCCCTGCCATCTTTCTGTTCCAGGAAAGGAGGGGCCAATTACTTTCCTTCATGGGCAACATATATATTTTATAGATGGCTGTCTCTATCTGCATATGCACATACATACACAAAAATAATTTAAGTTATATGTACAAAGTTAATGCATCAAAATGCACATTATATGCAGGCACAACAATCAGCTTTACATTTTTTAGAAAAATACTTTCTTTGCCAGCTATTCTGCACTCTAACCTCTATACCTTCCATTGCTACACATGCTAAAGTGGCATGGTGTATAAGAGTTTTGTCCGAAAGGTCCCCTGTGCAAGCACCGAGTCATGTCTGACCCTTTGGGGGGAAGCCACTTTTGTGATGTTTTCTTGGCAGACTATCGAAGGGTGGTTTGCCATTGCCTTCCCCAGGCGTCACCTTCCCCAGCAAGCTGGGTACTCATTTTACCGACCTCGGAAGGATGGGAGGCTGAGTCGACCTGAGCCGGCTACCTGAGACTCCAGCTTCTGCTGGGATTGAACTCGGGGTGTGGGGATAGTTTCGGTTGCAATACTGCTGCCTAGTGTATTCCACCCAGGGGAAATGTTTTTTAATTATTAGTTCCTTTTCGTCAGTTAGTTTGCTAGCTTTCCCTAACTAGCTAAGGGCATTTTTAAAAAATGTAGGATTCCATTATTTCACTGAAACAATGAAATGGTGGGATCCTGCAGTCTTCAGTAAGCTAGAATAAAAGCTAGCTAGCTAGCTAGCTAGCTGAAGAAAAAAACCAGTAATTATTTGAGAAAATTAAAACATTATAAAAATGTTTCTGCCAACTGTTACATTCTAGACAAAGCTTTTAGCCACTTTATTACTTTAATACTCATAATAAAGGCAAGGTCTTAGAAGCTCTTACAACAGATGAACTATTGTATCAGTTGAGTGGGTGTTCCTTCCACTGCAAAATAGCCAATGAACTTCTCTGGGGTTAGCCTGCAAGGAAGCAAAGTGCTCCAGCTAAAATAGACAAGAACATCCATGGCCACATATGAAGAAACGGCTACATTCAAACTGCAGCAGGAAATGTACCTGGAGGTTGAATTTGCAATGGAAGAGAGGTGAGAAAAGGCTCTTCAAAAATAGTCGCTGTCCCATTCTGGCAATGGAGCAAGTAGGCAATGCAGATAAGCCCTGTGACCAAGAGCATGCAGAGAGTGCCCGAAAAATAAAGAACACATAATTTCAACAAGTCAAAGCAAATCTTTAAAAACTAAAACAGAAATAAAAGGTATTAATCTAGATTAGGAAAAAACTGGTTCTGAAGGCAACTACCAGTTATACCCTGACTTTTCCTCTTCTTCCTCTACCTTGTCTGGCCTGCTTGCCTGGGCCTTTCCTAGTGGGAAATTGCACTAACTTCATTTCCAAGCTGCAGCAGTGTATATACACCAATGGGGATGATGGCTGTAGAGGAAGCAGCCAGTGGGGCACACAGGCAGAAAGGAGGTGAGTTACCCGGACCTACTGCTGAAGATTCTGAGCCATCTGCTTAAGCTGCTGGGCATCTGTCTCTTCCTCACAGAAGGAGGAAAAATTTAACAAGTAGTTTACAAGAACCAAACTGAACTACAGTAGCTATAACCTGATAGCGGCAGGAACTTATCTGCCAAGCAGACAGGCAGGCAATGGCACAAACAAGTCTGTTGGCTCTCCTCTCTCCCTTCTCTTGTTACATATGAATTGTATAGTCTGCTGGCTAAATGATCTATGTTACATGTGTGTTCAACAGCCTCAGAGCTAGTACCCCCTATATGACCCAGACCGGTTAGAGACTGGGGCCCAGCCACATCTCTGCGCAGGTGGAAACATGGCAACAAAATTGTAAAGAATCTTTGAACAGTTTTTCTTTGTGCCTTTTCATCTGCAAATATACACTGAACAACCAGAGGAAACAGGAATTTGGCAGTGGAGACACTTGGTTGTGGTAGTTGTTGTTCACCAGAAGAATATGGACTCATGGATCTGCAGGGGATGCGCCATATTTGTTTGCCTCCCTGAAGGCAGTAAGAATACATGCTACAAATGCAGGCTGATTGCTCTCCTGGAAGAGAAGGAGAAGTGGTTAGAGGCCAACTGTCTACCTCCCAGCTTATAAAAAAAGATGGGGATTTCTTGAATGAGAGACAGGGAGCCCTTGTCTCCACAAGAGTACCAAGAAGTCTCTCAAAAGAAAGCCAGGCAGAGGGAACAGAGAGATGGGGGAATCCCCAAATCCTAGTTTGTCAAGATTTATATTCTGCAGCTTCAGAATAGATTCCACAGCCTCTCCAGCAATTATATTTCTGCTACAAACCTCAGGGACTGAGGAAGAAGAGTCTACAGATTCTGCAAAGGGGAAGATTCATGCCTCTGTTCTAAAGAAGACCAAGCAATAGGTGAGAGGAGCTGAAGCAGCAGCCAGCCAGCCACTACCAAGAGAAGTGTTCTACCTCGCTGGGCACATATTTGTGAGATGAGGGAAAGACTCCCAAGAATCGTTAAACCCGGTGAAAAATATCCCTTTGTACAAATATCGCTTTCTACTGATTCATGTAGGCATACATCATGTGGCCAGACACAGTCTTGAACACAGTGGAAGGGACTATAAAATGCTGGGCGAAAGATGAAGATGCTGGGGAAACAGGTTGTATTTTCTTTCTGTCAAAAGTCATAGCTCAGAGTCCTAGAAATGAGCAACTGGCTATGCCAATGGTGCCAAGAGGAATTATTTGGATCCTCTGATAATGGGATGCATTTCTGAGATGAAGGACCCCTGGTAAAAGAAGTGTCCCTCATGATCTGGAAAGAATGTGTTTGGAAGGAATCTTGTGAACCTGGTCTGAGGGGCTTTAAAATGAATCTTTTGGGGGTGGGAGAAGAAAATCCAGAAAAATGTCAGATGCCAAGTCTTGGGAACAGAACTGGGAGGTTTATGCAGAATATGGAGGCACCCCAAAATGAGCATGTAAATACAGGAAGGACTATATTTAATACTGCACCTTATATAACCTGTTATATGAGCCAAAGACTTCGTGTCTCTACACAAATACACAGAGTTGGAGAAACAAATAGGAAAAACAGTAGTCCAGGCTAGAGGTCTTCACAGGCTCTGGGAGCTTGTGATAAGCAACTCCAAGTAATATAGACAGTGAAGGAAGCTTTGTGGTGATCTGAAAGGTATTTGCAACAACTTCTTGAGTCTACCACTGCTGGAAGTGCAAGCTTGTGTCATTATTGGAGTAAAAAGTAAAAGGATGCAAGGAGAGAATTTCTATAGTGCAACATACCAGGGAAGATAAGAAAAGAGGTGAAGTTCCCTAGGAGGGTCAAAGAAAGAAAATAAATACCAGAGAACATGAAGAGGAAGAGAAGTGGAAACATGTGACCCAGAGAAGCAACTGGTATCAGACTGTCACTTGAGAAGACAATCCACTGCCAAGACTTGCCCAACCTGGCTTCGCAGAACAAGGTAGAACTTGGACCCATTTTAAAGAGTCACATCATAGTAGTGGAAATTCTGTGTTGATAGAAAGTGAAGTCTTATTATGCAAACCTAATATGATGTCATGGGAGGTATGTTGTTTTCCATGTGCTTGTATTCAAGATCTGATGAATAGGTTGCTGAGATTCTTTAAGTCCACCTGTAACTATCACTTCCTACTGATTCACATTTGCTGCCAGAAGAAATCTTGAACAGATTTCCAGAGATTAAGAGGCCCTAGACAGAAGGGGAAGGAACTGGGAATACAAGTAATGTTTTAATCAATCCTTTAATCAAATGTTTGGGTTCTTTGACCATGGACCATGGGTTCTTCTTACATGAAGAATGAGGCAAGCTATATCTCATGAAGACTGGGAAGAATGTTTTGGCAAGAACTTTACCAGTCTCATGGGGAGGACATTAAACTAGAATAAAAGGCGAAGGGCAGCAAGAGCCCAGAACTGAACATGCTGCCAAGGACTGGGGCCAACAATGCAGGAAACAAAGGGAGAGGCACAAGTGGGGAGAGGGGCCTAGAAACTGGCAGGAAACTACAATAGTGAAGCCAGTGGGTGAGACCATTCACAATTTCAGATGTTTTCATACCAGTGCTTAGAGTATTGGAAACTAACACATGAAATCCAATACAGGAAAACATATGATGCAATAGGCATTACTGAAACTTGGTTGGATGACACAATGACACAACATAACCCTGGAAGGCAACAACTTATACAAAGGAAACTCAACAGATTCAACAAAGAGGTAGTGGGTGTTGCACTGTATATAAAGAAAACATATGTCTTTCACAAATTGGAGAATGGCAATTGTTGAAAGTGCTTGGGGATACTGTCATAAAATTTATTACAGACATATATGAATAGGCTTTCTGCAATGGCATTCACAGGAGGGGTTAAAACTGGGAAGATGGTGGCTGTGGCAGAGCAATTAAAGCCCCACCCCTTTACACATGCATGTAACATCAATGCACATAAAAAAGGGTGGGGCTTGGATTGCACACTGCAACTGACATTTTGCTTGTTTTGAACCACCCTATGGATGCTGTTGCCTTTCTGTTTCAGGTTATCAAACTTTCAAAGAGGCATGCAATAATAACAATGAGAGATTTTAACTATCCCAACATCTGCTGCCACTGCTATCTAGGGGTGCATTATCAAAAACATAGAGTCCAGATCACAGGAAACCATTGTTACACACATTTGGTCAAATCTCACTCAAAATATTGAGTCCCGTTCTGAATTCCACCATTCAAAAAGGGTAGTAATAATTTGGGGCAAGTTCAGAGAAGGACTACCAAAATGATGAGGGATAAGGAAACTAAACGCTATGAGGAACAGTCAAACAATTTTTTAGCCTACAGAAGAGACAGCTCAGGGGAGTTATGAGAGTAGTCTTCAAATAGCTGAACAGGGGGTAAATTAGACATCATGTGGAACTCCATGACCATATGAACTATCAACCAGTGGAAAAGACTGCCAAATGAATTGATGACTTTCCTTCCCTGCTGGTTTTGAAATGGGTTGTAAGAGATGTTTTAGTGGATTCTGCACTGAGCAGAAGGTTGGACTACATGATCTCTAAAGTCCCTTCCAACTATATAATTCTATGACTCTATAATCAGTATTATTCTATGTGGTCAAGGTTTGGTGTTTAAGAACTGAAAGTATATATATTAAAAATTCTCTTCCAGCACTTATGTGTCTTCCTCAGTCTCAGGTCCTCTACCAGAGGCCTGGGAGTCTGAGGGTTCTGCGCAGTATCTCAGCTGTTCCTAGCACTGCACTCTTCTGGACAGAGAGCTCTGATGTTGTTCCTGGGATCTGTTGGAGCCACTCTCCCAGCTTAGGAGTCACAGCCCAAGTGTTCCTACCACCCCTGGGACCACTTTGGCCTTCACTTTCCACATCTTCTCTAGTTCCTCCTTCAGGCCCCGGTACTTCTCCAGCTTCTCATACTCCTTCTTCCTGATGTTGCTGTCACTTAGCACCGCTACATCTATCACCACCGCTGTCTTCTGTTCTATTCTACTATATAATATCTATTTCATCATGTATGTCCTAACAGTCAGGAACCACACTGAGACGAGGAATAGGTCTCTAGTGTTTATTACTGCTACATAAGACAGAAAATCCTAACAAACTGAAGAAGCGTGGGAAAACCCAGACAGATAAACCCCAAAAGTCAAGGCAGGTCTGATTTGTGTCTCTTTGAATGGCTGCTTAATTCCTCAGTACTACACATGTGTTTTCCCCCCTGGATAGGGGCCCCCTCCTGCTCACCATCAGTGCTCACGACAATGTATATCTTTTTCTTTTGTCCATTTTTGTCTTTTTATTTTAAAGCTTGTCTTTTGCTGGTTTTTTTCCTCCTCTTGTTTCTATATTAAAAGCAATAATATTTTATTAAAAAAGGAGTTCCCTCTCCTGACTAAGCAGGATGCCTTTCAAATTGCCTATATAGACAGAACAAAGTGTGCTGTCCTTTCTATTTCGGAATGGATCTGAATGCTGCCAATGGCCACTAGTTTCTCACCACTGATGTATCATATTCTAAAGAACCCTATTTATGTAATTATAGCAATATTTTATGCCATTCATTTTTTTGTGTCATTCAGGAACTTTTAGGAACATCAGAATGTGTTTTGGATAGTGATGGTATTGTGTAAGTATCATTATGGTTTCATATTTAAAAGGGAGAAATTGGTCCTTTATGAGGTATTGGTAGTTTCCAAACCAAAGTATTCGCTGATTAAAAACTGGTGTTATATAAACACTATTATTAGTAAAATATACAAAGATGACAAGTTGGAACATAAGTATCTGATTTCAGTCATTACAGTTAGTAATTCAAATGAAAACTGAATATTTATTTCCACCCATATAAAGTTTAATCCCCCTCAGAGATGTAAATGTAAATATGAGTTCTTTCATATGAATTTATTGATAATATCTTATAGTTAAAGAACTATAACCATCATTCGAAGTCTGAACCCTGGGAAACAGCTTTGCAATTTTCTGGAAACTTTCAGAAATTGCACTTAGTATACTGGGTCCAGTTAAAGGCATTGCACTTAAAAAAAATTAAGCAGCTGTAGCAGGTTGAGAAGATAGCTCCCTTGATGATAAGGAATCTCCAAACCAAGGCCTACAAGAAATGGTTAAAGGACCTGGGTTTGTTTAGCAAAAGCAAAGGCTTTGGGGAGATATTAAAAAGCTGTCATGTGCAAGAGGGAGTAGATCTGTTTTTTATTAAACCAGTGGCAGTACAAGGACCATTAGGTTAAAATTAAAGGAGAGTCAGGCTATGCACTAGTGAGGAAGTTCCACTGTTGAGAGTGGAATACTCTGCCTAAAGCAGAAATGGATGCTTCCTCAGTAGAGGGTTACAAACAAGGGTTGAATGGCTGGCTACCTATAATTTAGAGAATTCTTGCACCAGCCACGGAGTTAGAATGAATGACCTATAAGGACCTATAATTCATACATTATATGATTCTACAAGAAATATCCAAATGAATTGTTCCTATTTTTATTTTAATAATCACCCATGCTTTCTTCTGAATTCCAAGTCATCCATTGGAAAAATATATCTAGGACTTCATATTGAATGAACAAACTAATATGGCACTTTCATAAAGACCTGGTTAGGTGAGATAGGAATACTGATTTTATTTCAATTGCGGTTGGAAAAGTTGGAGTGGTAATCTCCTAGGTGTGTTTGGGAAAGGATAGTGATTTTGTAGGTGCAACCTTTGTCTTGCTCCCCACCTGTCTTCCTGCCTCAGTTGGTCGAAGTGTTCTCAGGAGCCCTTAGAACAATCCATATTACAGTCTTTTTCAGGAGTGACTCAGTTGCTAATGACTTTCCTTAGAATTGTGAGCCTCTTCCAAATAATTTCTGGCCCTACACATTCAGCTTCTTGGACTATTTCTTTCGTCTGGAATGTATGAGGATTATTTGGGAGTGAAGTAACTAAATATAGTTCCTTTGTCATAGATTAGCTGAGCAGGATTAAATTTTGTCTAGGGAAGGGGAGCCTGGCTGGGTCCAGGTGGTTGTAAATGCTTCATTGAGAGAAGGAGCAGTTCTAGCCTCTTTAAAAGAGGCAGTGATTGGGCTGCTCCAGAAAAAACCAAGCCTGGACCCAGAGGATGAAAACAAGAGAAGACCAGTGGCCAATATTCCCTTCCTAGGCAATGTGCTTGAACAGGTGGTTGATCCAATCAAATCCAGGTTCTCTTGGATGAAACTGAATCCATTTCAGTTAAGTTTCAATCCTAGCTATGTAATAGAAACCACCTTGATTGTGGATTGTAGGATTACCTAGGCAGGGAAAAAGACAGGGGGAGTTGCAACCTTGTTTATCTTCCTGGACCTCTCAGCTGCTTTTGATACCATTAACCACGGTATCCTCCTGGAGGATTGTCTGAGTGTCTCAGACACTCCTTGTCTGAGTGAAGGAACTGACCTACAGTGGTTCCTTTCTTATTCAGGTGGCCGTTTCCAGAAGGTGGTGCTGGGCAATTATTGTTCTGCCTCAAGGCAGTTGGGTTATGGAGGATTCAATATTTTAGGTGCAGTCTAACCAACATACAATACAGAGGAACAATAATTTATCTTGATCTTGAAACAGTATTTCTGTTCATGTAGCCTAGGATTGCATTTACTTCTTCACAGCTGCATCATACTTGCTGGTTTCTGTCCATTATTCCAGATTGTCAAGATCCTCCTGAATCTTGAGAGCATTTAATTTATTTTGCTTACTACTACTTATTCTTTTTCTGTGATTTGCATAAAGTTGCTTACCCTAAAAGAGAGTAGTGTGGCAAAGTGCTGGAAAGCGTTTGGCCCGAGAGATCAGAAAAAACACACACCAGGCATTTCTATAAAAATAAGTATATTTACGGAAAGCATAAAACATAAACAGGTTCCATATTCAGAAATCCTGGATAGGCTCAAAAGCTTCTTACATAGACATATTTACAAGCTCAGACACACGAACACCTGCTCAGAGGAGGAGCTGCTGCTGCTGCTGCTGCAAAAAGGAAACTGAAACCTTCTTGTGGCAAGTTGCCCCCAAGCAATTAGCAGCTTTAGCTTATTTAGTAATCCTTTTTACACCCAAACCTGAGGACAATTAAGTCTGACCTTCTCACCCTGCCAGAGTGATTTGTTACCATAGTAACTTAGTTCCTCTACAACCAAATTTCTGGCAGAAAAAAAACAAATACCAACAAGTAGAATGTTTTGTCTCTGTATAAGTTGCATTGCATTTACCCTGAAAATTGCAATATTTTCATTTTGTATACAGCATAAATTGAACCTCATTTAGAACTATTCAGGTATTATTGATCAATCTGAAAGAATTCTAAATATTGTAATAAGGGTAATAAAAATCTAGATGGCAATTTAGGATGTTATAGTAATAGGAGCAATTCTTAAATAAATGAAAAATAAATTCCTGAACTTAAATTCCAGATCCAATAAATGATCATATCATTCTCAAAGGACCAATCACCCTGCATTTTTATATGGTGCTGAATATGAAAGAAACTTAGAAACAGTTGCTGCATAATTATTTAGGCTTTTGAGAAGTGACAGTTGCCCCAAAACAAGCCTGTATTTATAAAATTGTAGTATGTTCAACAGAATATTCTTATTAGACAAACTAACTCATACAACAAAAATCCTTGTTCTAGTTCAAACCTGAGGCTCTATAAAAGGGGTCTAAAATATTTGTGGACAAAGATGAAGAGAGTAAACTATACAAGCCATATAGTCACATTCTCTAAATATTCTGCAAAAGACACATTCTGGGTTGAACATTTGCCTGTGTCATAATATCTGTTGGATCCTTGTTGTGTCTAAGGTTGTGAAGTCTTTGCTTAGCTTACATGTACGCAAGCCTAGTCAATGTATGTGTCTACCCATTTCCCTTTCACTGGTCTGCAGACTTCTTACCTACAAAGGGACTAAGTAACATACACCTAAGTAAAAATTCCCAAAGGCATGTATTCCTGATTAAGCACCTGGGGAAAAAGCCAGATGTTTAAGGCCTGTCTGAAGGATGGCAGTCAGAGCAACTTGAACCTTAGGAGGGATACTATTCCAGATGGTAGGTGCTGCAACAGAGAAGTCCTGCTGCCTAGGTCTCATCAGATGGCTTTGTTTTAAGGAAGGGACCTGGAGGATGCTAAGTTTGTCAGATCTTACCAAACTGGCAGAAAATATGGGAGAAAGGTCCCTCAGAGAGCCAGGCCCTATGCCATGGAATACTCTATAGATCATAAGTAGCACCTTTAATTACATCTGGAAGCTTACCGGTAATCATTGTAGCTTGAGATGTTACTGAGGTGCACCATCACAGGATTTAAAAGCCAGTTGGCCAAGTTAATGCTTTTAAAGGATCCTGTCCAATTCCTCAGGACTTATAGGATCAAACCTCTCCTAGATAATAAGACCCATTTTGTGGTAGATTTCAGTAATGCTGCTGCTTCTCAGGAAGGAGGGAGCACATTCCAAGGAGGAGGGCAAGGTAAGAGGAGATACAGTCCAGAAAGTGAATGTGGGAAAACTAAGAGGTTCAGAATAGCCCTGCCCTAGAGCCTTCCCAGGTTATTTCCCCTTAGGTTAGGCAGAATAGCTTTAGTCTGGCAAGATTCTGTCTATGTAAGCAAACAAAGAACTGAAGTTTGGCTGGATTGAATCTCTGAAGCTCTTGGGCTGGGCTTGACACATTTCTCCCTAACAGGGAATGGGTCACTTTAAATAAGACTGGATGGATACCTGCAGATGTAATAAGGGCAGAAAAATTAACACATTTTGCTGCTCTTAATGCCAGGATGTAATTCCTAATGTAGACTTTAACATGAAGTTGGTTGAATTCACACTTTCTCATTTCTGTCATTTCATCTGTTGGAACTCCTCAGAGACACATTACCACCTCCACCTCAGTATTGACAAGCAGAGAGAGGCCAGATAGGAGCAATCCAATCTTAGAGTCTAATGGTAGCATAATCGAGCCCATATTTTGCCATCCCCTATACTAGGATTTAACGGGAGACTTTATCAAATGCTTTGCTGAAGTAAAGTAAATCCTGTGGGTAAGATCCAAGTTTAGATTTGGGGAAAAAATGTGTCCATATGGTATAACATCAAAACATCTGAAGTTGTTTAATTTTTTGGCAGCACTGGACAAAAATTGAAGGGAGAGTAGGTATTTTAGAAAATGTTAAAACTACCTAGTCTCAGCCAAAAAACCTCAAGGTTTTTACCTCAATAAAATCCCAAACTATTCCCCCATAACTCTTTTAGGGCAGAGAGACAGCAGGGTTGAGGAGAAAAAAACATAACAAGTCTCCAAATTCCCTAATTTTCACAAAAAGTCTGTAGAGAACTTATAGTAGAAATGCTGCATTGTTTAAAAATCCAACTTTAAAAAAACTTTAAAAAATGATCTCTTACATTTTTATTGCAGTTCTGGGTGCCCCAAGCTTGTGGTTTATGGCCTCCAATCCTTTGATTTCTCTGGGCAAGCTTGGCCCCTCCTGCAATATAACCAAGACTCAGAGTTACATTTTGCTGGCAATATCCAGATTAGTTAATAAGCAGAGGCACAAAAACAGGTTGGCAAAGTGAGATACAATGCCACAGAGACAGGCATAGAGAAAGAGGTTGGCATAGAACAGTGGTTTATTTCTCCTTCTCAAAAGTAGTAAATGTTTGCCAGTATCTGTCAGTGTAAGCTTGGTACATTCACTAAGGATGCCCCAGTTATGCAGGCTGTAAAAGTTGTGTTTGTTCCAATATACCATAATACTGAAGGTCAGCCATGAGCCCATATTTAGAGTGCTGAGAGCTGAGTTTAACTTGACCTCGCATAGGAATTAACAGTCCATTAGTATAAGAGGGTATGAAGTTATGCTAGCCACATTAAGGAAGCTGAGAGTGAGACAGTGAATTAAGCTCTGCCAGCTCCAAACAGCTCTGATGGAGAGTTGAATCAGGTGATAAAGTGTATTGGCCAATTGCTTCTTTCAGCATCAGAGAGCCTGTCACACCACTCATTCCCACGCCTTACAGCATTCCCCAGAGATGGAACTGACATTACCACACAGGATGTAATCTGTTAAAACCTCAGAAGCAGAAATGCCATCCAACCTCCAAAGTGCTTCAGAATGTTTGTGTGCCCTCCCAGCACCAATTCCTGTTCAATATCTCCATCCATCCATCCTTTCATTAACATGGAGTACTATGTGGCAACCCTAGCTCATGGTGCATAGTAAAAAGAAGTTATTTTTTAAAAGTGGGCTTTCAATGTATTTAAGTAGGAAGTCATCACTTCATTTTAACAGCCTCCTAAGAGAGAAACTCTCCTTTTTAAGCTTTATCCATATCCAGTTCTAAATGTTGTCAGAGTTTTAAATATTATTATTTATTTTATTTATTTATTTTCTATCCCACCTTTATTATTTTTATAAATAACTCAAGGCCGCAAACATACATAATGCTCCTTCCTCCTCCTCTTTTCCCCACAACAACCACCCTGTGAGGTGGGTTGGGCTGAGAGAGAGTGACTGGCCCAAGGTCACCCAGCTGGCTTTCAGGCATGCCTCAGGCGGGACTAGAACTCACAGCCTCCTGGTTCCTAGCCTGTTGCCTTCACCACTAGACCAAACTGGCTCTTAAATAAATTGATTTAGAGGAATAAGGATAAACCTCTCTAAAGAGCATTAGGAAGAGCTTGGCCTTTGCATAAGGAAGCAGGGATGATGCAAACACACAATTTACCTGCTGGCTTTCAGCCATGGACAGAGGCTTCTGAAGCTGCTGCCTGGACAATGCTACTACCTTCTTACATTTAGCAGATCCCCTGAGTGACAGCATTTTGTGCAAGATGTAGTTTATACAGAAATGATTACACAAAGTACACAAAGATAGAAGAATGAACCCAGTATTATGTTTTCTTAAAATGCCCCTCAAAAAACATTAAAACATCATGTCTGAAAATGATTAGCAAAGATTAAAACAGATCTAGTTACCAAGGTACAAATGTTGTCTTACACTTCTTCATCCTGACAGTTTTTTGTCCATCCTGTCATAGGTAGCAATAAACTTAGGCTTGTCACCACCAGGTTGCAATATACTTTTAGGTGCAGGAGATTATTAAAAATGTTTAAAAATGTTTTCACACAAACTGTACTATAAATATTTTTGTGTCCTTACTCTTTCCACCATTACAGTGGCTGCAATGGGTTGCTATACATAATCTTCTGAGTTTACAATCTAGTGTGGATATCCTGCACGTTTTTCCAGCTGCACATATAGGTCTAACAGAACAGACTGGGGAAGGAGAGTAACAGCCAAAGTCAGAGTAACTATGTTTTCCAATTTCCTGAACAAAGCTAGTTGCAAGTAGAACAGCCCTAGGAAAAGCCTGGCTGTAAATGGAAACAGAATTCTCTCAAATGAGTGGTGGTCCGACCCTTTGCTCTGCAAAGGAATTTAGCTAATAATATTCAGTTCTGGGACTGATTAGAGAGTAGACATCTGGAAATGAGAATGCAATCTTCTTTTCTGCTACATTCAGCAGTGGAAGGGATCAGACTTTATTCTATAAAGTGAGCATTTTAAAAAAAACTTTCAGTGCCATCAAATAATGTGGGAAAGAAAGGGAAAAAGTGTGTAGCTATGTTAAGCTTGGTTCTGCCAACTGCTTTTATAATTACAGGGGGTCTTTATCCAGAGGCCACTGAAGCCAATGGAAAGATGCTGTCAGTTTTTGTCGGCTTTGGAGGAGGCCCAGGATGTTCAACTGTCTTTTGCCAAGTCAACCATCTTAGTATACTATATTATTGCATGCTTTTTGCATTAAAACTAATGTCAGACTTTGAATTAAGTCTTATTTTTTCCAGGTCATTTTTTCCTGTCTGCAGCATAAGAATCAATAAAGAATTGGTGATAATGATGAAGTGGTTGTCTGGTATACCATTATTGTTACTGATTCCAGAATTAAGCACATTGAAAACCAGGATAAATAGACACCCACATCCACTGCCATCTATATGAAGAAATAGTTTTCCCTGACTTGGGTAATGCTGTTGCTGATTGGCTGTTGGCTAAGTTGAGCAGCCTTCTTCCAATTTCTTAGCTTACCAATACTCAAACCTAGGCAAGATCTGAATGTGGGAGTAGGTAGACAACTCATGAGACTAACCACTCACTAGGCTCACATGGAACAGCAAAGCTGTACAGGTTGATAGGCAATTATCTCTAGAAATGTGTAGATCCTAAGAAATCCCCTCTGTTCATTCCCCACTTTGGCAGGGCAGTTCTGGGCTGGCATTTTTTGAAGGGTTTTTCTAAAAAAAACTAAACTGTATGATCAGACCATTTTTTTTTCAGTCATTTTTGTTTAATGCACAAGGTGACGGAATGATTTCTTGATTTTTTAAAAGTTTTTTTAAAACTTGGTGTAGTAATGGCAGTCCTTCCTTTAATCTCTCCAGTGATTGCTGGATTCAATCAAAATTTAAAGGAGTCCCGCTCCAAAACACCTGCACTTCTTGCACTGAGATTAGGCAGACTTCATCTCTCAAACTGTCCCTGCAAATTGTATCCCATTAAAAAGTATCCAATTAAAAATTTAGCCTTAGATATTTAAATTGGTTTTAAAATATTAAACATTAAATATTAAACATTTTTCAGTTATACAGGGGTTTCCAAGACAATCAATATATCTGGTCCAAACATGCTTATGCCTTTTAGTAAAATTTGTTAGTCTGAGAAGGTGCTACCAGACTCTTTCTAATATTAACTCATGTCTGTAATTTATCTTGAAGTCTCATACATATGGATACATAAGGTATGTTCTACTTTAGCTACTGATTCTCTCTCAGAATTTTAAGATGTGTGGAGAAGCTGAAGGGAACAGGAAGCCTAATTGTTGCCAAAACAAACAAACAAACAAACCACTAAAACCAGACCCAAACCCACTACCATAGTGTTTATTACATCCTAGAACACTGTCCTTAATCTTCTATATGACTGCCCTTTTCATACATTTGTAGGGATCAGTATCCTAGGTCTAATGTGGGAAATATGTGCTCCTCCTGAAATTGCTGAATTATGACCATTATCCATCATTGATCATGTTAGCTGGGGCTGCAGGGAGTTGTAATTGTAATCTCACCACTGGGTGAGATCATCTGTCACCACGGGATGAGGTATAATCAATACACTGATGATACTCAATTATACATCTCCACCCTGGGTGAGGTAAGTGATGCAGTGTCTGCCCTTTCTCGGTACCTGGGGGTGTGGGGTTCTGGGTGGGGAACAACAGGCTTCAGCTGAACCCTGGTAAGACGGAGTGGCTGTGGGTTGATGGCTCGTCTATATCCAGGAAGTTATCTTTAGTTCTGGATGGGGTTGCACTGCCCCATTCAGGCCAGTGCGTAATCTGGGGGTCCTTCTGGACTTACAACTCCTGCTCGAAGAGCCCATGGCAGTCGTGGCCAGAAGGGCCTTTGCACAACTCCATGTTGTGTGCCAGTTACGCCCTTTCCTGGATTGAGAAGCCCTCCAAACAGTCACTCAGGCCCTGGTCATCTCCCATATAGATTATTGCAATGCTCTGTACATGGGGCTACCCTTGAAGAGTATCTGGAAGCTTCAACTGGTCCACAATGCAGCCGGACGGGCAGTTATTGGTGCGTATAACACCACTGCTGGGCGAGCTGCACTGGGTGCCAGTTTGCTTCTGGGTCCATTTCAAGGTGTTGGTTATGACCTTTAAAGCCGTACATGGCATGGGGCCAGGTTACCTGAGCGACCGTCTAATCCCCATAACATCGACCCGTCCCACTCGGTCATGCAGAGAAGGCACGTTACAGACCCCACCAGTAAGGGAATTCCACTTGGCGGGGTCCAGGAGGTGGGCCTTCTTTGCAGTGGCACCCGCCCTCTGAAACATTCCACCCTGGAGATGAGGCAGGCCCCTTCACTCCTGGCCTTCCAGAAGAACTTGAAGACCTGGTTCTGCCACCTCGCTTGGGGTGGGAGAGGCAATAGTTCCTCCTGGGGTTGGCTGGTATCATAGAGCCCTCCCCAAGAATGACATCTTTGCTCCTTGGATTCTGTATCTATTTTATTCCTTATTTATACTGGTTGTTGATACTGTAATTACATTTTTATGGTTTTAATTGCTGATTTTATTGTGAACCGCCCAGAGTCCCCCTTTTTGGGGGAGATGGGTGGTGATATAAATTTGAATAAATAAATAAATATCTGGAGGGCCAGAGGTTCCACACTACTACATAGAATGCTGTGAAGGTCTGTAAAGGCCTACTTCATGAAAGTGAACTTGCAGAAGCTGGTAAATGAACTGTGATTGACCCATGTAGGGCAGAACCCAGTTGGGGTTCTTAAACAGAAATTCACCCTTGAATCAGATGTCCATGAAATTCCTGTGTTGTGTTTCATTCATCCTGATTTTATTCATAATATTTTAATACAGGCATATACACTACAATATTTCACTGAAACCAGCAATTTATGCTGCCCAAACCAAGATTCAAGCTGATTGGGACACAGAATGCATTTCTTCTGCCCTCAAATGCTATGTTTACTTGGAAATACATATGTGAATGGTTTGTTATAAGAAACAGAAAGGACTTGATTGATTTGGTGAACCAAAGCAGGACAATTGCATTCTAATAGACCAATTGTAATGCACACACTAACATCTAAAATTGGCTTAGTCACATATTTCTTCATTATCTGATTTTTTTAGCACTTTGTTATACAAAAAATACACTGCTGTTTTTATTGTCTGAAAAACTGAAAGACTAAGTAAGTAATCAATATTTATGCTGAATCCTTGTTAAGATATCACCACTGGTTGTAGCTCTTTTGGGGGCTTCAAATCTGAAGTGTCTGGCCTGTTTAGTACTTGGATAGGAGACCTTCAGGGAATGCCAGGATGGTTGGCTAGATTCAGGATTTTAAAAAAAATCCTGGAAGAAAAGTTATTGCCAAAAAAACCTACATGGACAAGTGAATTAAAGTGCCAGGAGTTTAGCTTGACTAGCAGAAAGCTTTCTTTTTGATTGTTATTACTATTAAGGACACTATAATTTGACTCTGAAGAGCCAAAACTGTGCATAAAGATGTACTGTAAGTGTAAATTAATGTAACTAATCTCTTTCACACTTACATGTGGGAGAGCAGGCTGCCAGAGTAACCACAGGCACCTGTGCTGCCTCCCTCCTTCCTATTTCAAACCTCCTCCCAGCTGCAGGCCGGCCTGTAAAGAGCCTCAGCTTTGTAACAGCCGGCGGAAGGAGGTGAGAGGAAACAGGAGGAGGTTGCAGAGACTGTGTTGGGAGGTCTTGCAGTAGCCAGAAAGAAAGCAGCCAAAGGAACGGAGAAGTGTTTGTTTTCCCTACAGAGACTTTAGAGGTCCTGAGGAAACAACACAACGAAGCAAAGGCCTGCAGCAAACTGGTGAAAAGGGGCAAGTGTTGTCCAAACTGCCCAATAACAGAAGCTCTCTATACTAGCTATAGTAGCAGTAGGCTAGTGGTAGTAGCAAAATAAGAATAGCTAGATTATTTGTGTATTAGTATAGAAGTAGTTGTATAGAACATAGTAAGGTAAGGATAGAAGAACATTGTATAGTGTAATTCTATTAGTAACATAGGTAAATTAGTAATAAGGTAGGATATTAGCTAGTCATATAGTACACACTTTTATACTGTAAATAGTTTGTTTAAAATAAAAACACCTCTCCAACCTATAAGGGGAGAGATAAAAACTAAGTGTTATAGAGTGCAGTGCTTTTTGGAGATCATTTTGAGCCTGGAACAATCAGACTGGGTATAAAAAGAACCTGTGACACTACATTAATAAGCACATCAATTAATATTTCCAAATCTATTTTTCCTTTTATTCTGACCATCAGGAGAGCGATAGGAAGTAGGAATCGTGCCACATTTCAAGTGGCACAAAAAACATAATATTAAAGCATAGAGTATTGCAGTGAAGAATTGTGGCCAATTATCTGGATACCTCCCTTAATCCAGGAGTTCTCAAACTGTGGGTCACAATCTTGGGGAGGGAGGTCATGAGCAACATAGACAAGAGTCACAAAATTGTTTTAGAACTGATCAGGCTTGTGTAGGCAAAGAAGAAGCACTGTTAAAATGTGCTCTGGGGTTTACTCCCTACTTTGCCTGCATATATCTGCAGTGGGTAGTCGTACTACAAAGTTTGAGAAGCCCTGTAAAATATAATTATTAAAAGTAAATAGTATTCTTATTTCTTGCCTAACCTTAAGGAAATCTCTAGTTTTATTCATGGGGACCGGGTAGCATAAATATATTTATCATTTTAAGGGTACCGTAGAGTATTCCTGCTCTAACCTAGCAAGTATGGTACTGCATCATGTAATCATTAAAAAAGTTGGACTGTCTCTGCCATCTTTACCTGCCTCTGCTTTCTCACCCCTCCGCAATTTCAAACTGTCTGGAAGGCAACCACAGTCATTATTTGGCTGTGATAATTTACTCAAGTAATTGACCTGGATTCCTTTCTTCTAAAGCAGACTAGGTACAGCTGATGACAATGACTATGACCATAATGATGGGTGAAAATTCTAGAGTTCTCTAGAATTTATTTCTTTAACAGCAAAGTTGAAGGACTGAGTGCCTATAATTTTTGGAAGCAAAATAGGGCCACTCAAAAATAACATGCTATCTATATAATTTTTACCTCTTTATGTAAAAATCTAAAATCTGCCAAACTTCAAATACATATGAAAAGCCAGTCAGGAAGGGAGATTGGGTTGCTTAAGTCTATAACAGTTTTTACTATTCTGAAGTGCACAATGATCTGCGTGGTAAGAATTAAATAAGCAAGCATCCCCAGAATAGCAGGAAAGAGCTTTTAAGTGTATATGCCATTCTGCTTCTAAAGATTCTGAGCAGTTTACAACATAGGACAAGTAGGATTAAAATTTCCAACTGTCAGCCATGTGAGGTAGGCCAGTCAAAAAACAAACACTGCAGGGATTCTAGGATGCTGCTTTATTGTAGGAGGTATATTAACAGAATCCTGAAAGCATGTCTAAAACCTTCACTGCCCCTTTTTAAGGATAACAAGGTCAAGGTGGAATGCTTCTTTCTCACACTTCTTTTACTTTCCCAGAACTGAGTAACTCTTTCAGCTCTACTTCCTTCTCAAGGCCAGAGCTAAATTCTTCTACCGAACAAAAGATGAAATACAAATAATTCCAGCAGATTCAGTGTACCACTATTCAAGGCTACCATGAGCTCACCTATCCCCAAATACTATCCCAAATAGCCACTTTCATGGCTCTTCCCAAGCCATAATAGGGAAGGAGTGGTCCAGATATGTGGGGGACCACCACTAAGAAGGGGTTGACCATGTGGGCCTGCAGATGGCATTCTCTTGCTAGTGGGACCAGGACAGCTGCCATAGTAGTGTTACATTGGCAAACCTTGGCGTATTCATAACTATCTGGGCCAATGCACACTAAACAAGCTGAAGTTTATGAATATTCTTCAAAATCAATCCTTTGTACAGCAAATTGTAATAGACAGCTGTGAGGAAAGAAGCATGTAGATGATTATATGGAAAGCCTCCTGTTCGAGAAATCACTGCAATTGGAACATATGTTACAATTTGCAAAGGCACACCAGGCCAAAGCTTCTACTGTTGTTCAAGAAAGAGAGAGGTAAAAAAAACCCCATACAACCCAGGACATTTTCTTCCTATTCAGCTTTCCAAAACCATTAACTGACCACCCTGAAGCCAGTTTAGTGGCCTGCTAGAACCACTGAAATGGAGCAGAGCTTATAACACAGCTGAGAAACTGGCACAGAAAAAGAATATTGTCTTAAAATAGCTTCAGTGAGTGTGTCAGAGAAACAGGTTATGGATCTTACATACTCAGCCCTCCTAAGCATAAAGAATCGCATGCTTAGACTGGGTTAAGATAAGTAAAAGAATTATTACTGACTTTATTGTTGCTTCTGTTACATCCATCTTGGTGAAAAGATGAAGTTCCTTATTCTTCTTTCTAAATACTTAGTTTGCCCTAAACCCTCAGGCCTACAGCTGCCACACAGCTGAGCTCTGTGTGGAAGAAAGGGGCAGAATTCTTCATCAAGGCCCGATCACATGGCCCTGATGAAGAGAGAGGCATCCATGCTGCCTGCTTGATCGGTGGAAGAAGGAGAAAGAGGGAGTGGGAACAAACAGCTTCCTCAGAGTTGCATTGTGAGACAACTCAATTTGCATGCTAATTCACATGCTAATGAGGCATGCCGGATTTGCCAGGACTTCCAACTCACCCAACAGTCACTTATGCATTCTCAGACCTAAAACACATAGAAAGTTGACCCCCAAATACTTTAAAACTGATTCATTCTAGCAAGCAAAATTAACAGGGGAACGCACCTTAGAATGCACTCTAAGTAGAGTCACTGATGCTGGTGATGATGACGAGATATTGCCATCTAGCTGTAACCTCAAAATTGGAAGACAGAGTGAAGAGTTTATGTGGTCAGATAGCTTTATTTAGGAACCAGTGAACAAATCGATCTTTGAAATAGAGGATTTATTATTTTTACTTTGCATTCCTTTGCTATGTCACATTTTATATCTAGATTTCCATCTTGAATCCATGAGATAAGTTGGCTGTAAATGTAACAAAGAAACTTGCATTGTTAGTCTCTTGAGTGCTAGGAGAGCAGCAAGGATGGGTCAGGGATCATGGTGGCATAGGAAAGATACTGAACAGAAGGGATAATGTGGGCAGGCCCATTGAGGCAGCAAGGGCAGGAGTGAGTAAGTGGAGCTGCGGATTGCAGTGGGCAAAAAGCCCTCCTATCTATATCTCCCCATAAATCTGAAAGAGAGAGGGTATGTTTACTTCCTCATAATTCAAGTACTATAGATGAAGATGTGAAATTGCAGGTATTTTGAAATGACTCCTTATTTATCTCTCCCTAGCAGCTTTATGATTCCCCACTGTGATGACTAAACCAAAGGACATGGAATACACATATTCCCCTAATTAAGTATCAGCTAACAATAAAGTAAACATGACGGTAAACCATTCAAGACTGAAACAACTCAACATATGCTTCCAAAGGTATTTAAAAACAGAAAACTAACAAACAGGAGGAGATCAGTTTTTGCTGGAGCTGAGTTTTGGAGTTCCTGCTCCTTTACTAAATATAGAAGTTCTTGTCTTCATGTGGATTTTTAGTCTGGCAAAACAAAGCCTTCCATTTGTATCTGGCAAACCAGATTGCCTGCTCAGCATATTAACATATGTCTAGCAGAATAAATGTGTTGGCGTAATCATACATTGGACAGATGGACAGTATAATTTCAGATGTCAGGTAAAAGAACTCAGATTAATGCTCCTTTGTACAAAAGCTCCCTGTAGGCAGAAAACATCAAAAAGCCAGCTATGTATGCTCTCATTTTTGTTTTCTATTTTTCTAGAGGTTTTTATGTAGGAGAGCGTTCAAAAACATCATTCCTGTGATTGAGATTCAATGTGTTAACTTTCCAAACGGTCAGTTCAGGATTTTACCATATCATTCGGCTGTATGAGTAGCCAATAAGCCTATAAGAAGTGGCTGCAATTTGCTTCAATAAGGTATTTCTCTAGGATATCATAGCTGGACTGTAAAAACCTGGATGATTTCTGGCTGGCAGCAAAGAGATGCAGAAAACTCTAACATTTAATGGCCAAGTGGTCGAGCAGATTTTTGCAACCACATATGGTACCCCTGATTTCATGCTGCAAAAGTTGCAGTGTCACAGCAATTGCATTGCTATTTGCAATGGCACAGCAGTGATGCTGTTTGCCTCATCAAGGAACCCTTCATATTGCTCTCATTGGACTGCAGCCATACAGTATATTTATATAGCTGATGTCATGAGTACTGATGGCGAGCAGGAGGGGGCCTCTATCCCGGGGGGAAAACGCATGCGCAGTAGCGAGGAATTGAGCAGCCATTCAAAGAGACACAGAACAGACCCGCCTTGACTTTTGGGGTTTATCTGTCTGGGTTTTTCCCACGCTTCTTCAGTTTGTTAGGATTCTGTTAATGTAGCAGTAATAAACACTAGAGACCTACTCCTTGTCTCAGCGTGATTTCTGACTGTTAGGACATCTAAGATTTAAAGGACATTTGGATGAAAGGTGTTTTGGTTGCATTTTCACCACATTCTGTAAACGTCTGAAAATGTTGCCAAGAAGATTGACTCAAAGGTGCATGTACATACAAAAATCTTTCCATGCTTGGGTATAATTGAGATATTGAGAAATTTTAATCATATTTTTTCAAGTGTTTGGGGTTCTATAGCATGAGCTACTGTTCAATGTTTTCATGTTCAAATGTTATTTGTACTAGCAATACTGTAGTATTGAATCAAGAAAAGGTGAATCTTAGTTAAACCATCACTTTCTTTTACTAATGTAATAAATATTGCAGGCAAATTTAGTCTAAAATCTTCCATGAATACTAATAACAAAACAATGAACTATGGAAAAATAAGATGTTCACTGTTGCCAAGTACCTCATGGTTAAATAATACTCCAATATTTCATGAGGAACTGGTTAATCAGTTAAGTAGAAAGTAATTTATTTTAATAAGAGCTTACAGATGTTTAGTTTGCAGGAGCATTATAAGCACTAGAAATCTAAAAATTGGGGGCTAACTACCTTGTACCAGATGAAACAAATATTAAAATAATGAGGATAAAAGTGACAGGCAGAAAATAGAGCTGGGCAACATGCATTACAGATATAATAATTATCATTTTGGACATATATTATTCTGTTGCTGGTTTGCAAGAGAGGAAATCAGTACCAGTATTATGTAATCAGTAGCATAATTTAAACCTATGAAAGTTCTGGGGTTAGACATTATATCAACTGATTTACCTGTTGGTAAATAACATTATTTGCTGCACTAGTTAGTTACATTGCTGAAGCAATGGTGAGAATAAGATATATAAAAGTTTGAAATTAAATTATATTAATTATAATTCTATAATCATTTAAATTAATGAGCATATTAGCTGATGTTTTAAGATGAGTGCTGTATTGAGTTCCTGACAGGAAAAAAATGTTCCATGCATTAGAAAGGCAAGTTAAATTCTACAGCTATATTTTTATTCAGTGTCTTATTCCAATAACATAAAAGGCAGCAAAATTAATAGATATAAAGTCTTAGAATGGCTCTTGTGCAAAAGAACTGCTTCAGTTTTTACATTTACAAAAGCTTTAGAAATGTTTTATTTCTAATACATTTAATTCTATAATCTAATGTGTCTATTCAACTTTGTCCAGATCACGCTTACATATTTTACATATTGTTCCATTGTTTCTAATTTTTGTATGTTTTGCTCTATGAACTTTAAAAAAACAACTAATAAAAACTGGAAGAAATAAACAATACTACTAAATGGGGAAATGTTACTGAATTTAGCAAATTGTTCCTTATTTAAGTTTCTGTAGTATTTACTGTAAATAGTTTGCCATCTACTCTTTGGACATTCACGTTTTGGTATTAAGAACAACTATAATTACTGTTTCCACACACAAATTTTGCAGGATGGAATGGATAATTATAGCATCACCTTCAGGTACTCACCATAATATTTTTTCTTCCATTTTTACACAGAAACCCACAACCTTTTTCCATGGAGAGCCATCTCAAGGAATTTACAGCATGGGAGAAATATCCCTTTTTTGGTGGGAAGGCCATAAACAGCATGAAAAATCTGCTGCAAAGCCCATTTGTTGCAAAGCCCGTTATACCCCTGGAGGGTTCTGTGGGAATATATGTGGTGATATCATAAGTAGGATAAAGTGGAACCAGTTAATCCAATTTTTTTCCATTTCTCTGAGGGGGCCTGGATTGCTGCCTCAAATATATGACCTAAAAAAACTAATGCAGCAATTTCTCCGATCCCCCAATTAATTTCAGGGAAGGATTTTATAGGAAAGAATCTACTAAGACAGAATGCCTGATAAACCTAATTCTCCACCCCACTCCCAGTCTTGTTGACCAGGATAGGGGTCCAGAAGTACCTGAGAAATCTACAGTCTTCTACCCCTCCAACTATAGTGATACATCTGTAGAACACTCCTTAATAACCGAACTTGGAATGGGATATTCTGCAGGCAACCTGGAGATTGTTTTGGATCTGTGGGATTCAAAGCTCCATTCCTTTCAGAGTATCCCAGAGAAGGCTCCCTCAGTTAACATAGTTTGTAGCTAGTGGAATTACTTTCTCTCTCTCCACACTACATAGTGGCTGGTTTTGTGCAACGTACAGATAAGTTAAGTTCCTTAGCTGCCTGCATTCATATAGCATGATGTCTGGTTATCTGTAACCTAGTTTTTAAGATTTAGCTCATTTGGTTTCTCTATAATTTAATGTATCCAGAAAATAAGTTGATTCATTAATGTAAACAAGTGCAAACTACAAACTAATTTCTACAAATGGCCCCTCCCCCTGGAATTCCCCCTGAATTCCAGAAAAAGAGTATCAGTAAAGTCACCCCAATTTACTGAGGTAACTGGCAAAACAGAAGATCTATTTCCCTCTTCACCCAACTAGGAATGCACACTATATGGTCACTATGATGTCATATTCAGTTTGTTCCTTTTAAGAGCAAATATATTATAGAATACAAAAGGAAATCCTGAATTTTTATGGGAGTTTGTCCTTCTGTCCTGAGGCAATTGAGCAAAATTTTCATCATCATCATATCCTTTTGCAAGTAAATGAGTGAATAGGAAGAGGGTGAAAGGACATCATGATTATTAATACTTCTTCCACATTTGCCTTTATGATCACAACACTTGAAATAGAGGGGATAAAGGCTTTGGCTTCTACAAATTGATCTGTGTAGAAATTGGAAAGATTTTTCTTATTGCTCTGTGTATTTCCTCCATAAATGGTCTGGAATATGAAAACTTTGGGAGGCACTCTGTGACCCAACAAGAATTCTGAAATGAACAATGATAACAAGTGAATAGCTATCATATTCATTAATAGTTCAAAACTGTGAAGAAGTCACTAATTCTTTCATGAATTTATTCCAAATATTTGGGCAACAGGAGTATATGTAGTAACTTTGATGCTTGGGCGGCTTTCCTCTAAATGCAAATAGCTGTCCTAACAGCCAGGAAACACGCTGAGACAAGGAACTGGTCTCTAATGTTTTATTGCTTGTACATAACAGGAATCCTAACAAACTGACGAGGCGTGGGAAAAACCCAGCCATATAAACCCCAAAGGTTAAGGCGGTCCCGATCTGTGTCTCTTTGAATGGCTGACCAATTCCTCAGTGCTATGCATGCGCTTAACAGTCTGGAAGGGAGCCCCCTGCTCGCCATCCTTACTCATGACAATAGCAGTGTGTATCTTAGAGATCAATAACACAAATAATTCTATGATTCTATAAGTTACCTGCCACAAGGGTCTTGAACCTGCCAAGGGGAAGACTCTTTTAAACGTTTCAGAAACCTGGTCAGGAGCTGAAAAATAAAGTTAATGTCATTTTTAGTTTGGTCCTTTCATAAGGTATACAACATTTATATGTATGCTAACTTGGACTATGAATTGTCCACCTGCAGAATGAAAGGTGGGATACAAAATGAATGAATGAATAAATTAATACATATTCTAGCCTAAGCACTCCTTTTTAAAGTTGTTGCTATAAGTAAACTACACTTTGCTGCAAGTTTACTTACACTTTGTCCAAAAATGCAAAATGCATAGTATCTTTTAAATTGGAATTACAGTAACTCAACGTTTTTCATCTGCAAAAAACATAGCAGTAATAATATTTTCATTTGCCTGCAATGAAAATAAAATAATAAAATATTATTTCAATGAAAATTTGGTTTGCACATTGTTAAATCATAGTTCTTTAAGTCTTAAAGTGAACATAACATTCTTTTACAAGTGAAGCACATTAAAATAATACTACATCAGATTTCAAATCTAACTTGATGGTGAGGTAGAAATGCATGTTTTCTAACAGACTGAGAAATATAAAGTGCTCATCAAAAGAAGTCTGCTACAGAGCCTTATGAGAGTGAATTGTACTGCTCCTAAAAATGTATGGTGGGCTAAATGCTAGCAGGAAGAAAGGTTGTTCTGTTAATTCATTTTAAGATGCATTTAAGATAAATATATTTTGAAACAATTAATACCCCCTTTTAAAAAAAATAGAGCAAATTGATTTGAAAACAGTGAAATATATTTCTTTTTGTCTTAAAATGACATTACCACAAAAAAAATCCATTTCACATGTGTTGGCTAGCCCAAAGACTTTTGTTCAGGAATTATTTAAGATAGCAAACTTTTCTCTTGCTAGCCTTTAGCAGGAGAGAGATTTGCTCTTGTTAGATGTCACACATTATTTTTCAGTATATTTGTTAATGTCCTTAAAATTCACCTAAATAATTCAAGTTCATTCAAAAAACAAATTGCTCAGCAGAAAAGTTGGGAGCTCAGGAAAAGAAAAATGCTAATTTAAAAAAATCTGCTGGGTCTTAAACTGGGGAGATTTTTCATGTAAGGGGAATACAGGACAGTATTATAACTGTTGGAATTATCAGGGGTCAACTCAGCATTGTCTCATAAGCTTAAGAGAGTCTCTCTAGCAAATGCATCACTATTGTGTTTGTGGGATGTCACATGGGTCACCTGATTTCCACTTCCTCCTCCTTTTTGGGCTTGGGGATTAACAATCTCCATTACCTCATGGGCAGGCCTGCAAGCAGGAGCTGCTGCAGGATGCAGCTCTCGCCCTATAGAAAGTGTCTACAAAGAACCAGTGATGATTAAGTACTTTCTACTATGAACCTACCTGTATCCAGATCTACTGAACAAAAGTAAGCTATCTCTATTTTTTCTTCATCTAACTACAGTGTGAAGACTGAATTTATTTCTGAATGTAATTAAGCTTAATGTGCAAGTTCTCTTTTTTTGGTTCACACTTCTACTCTGCAAGATTTCTGTTTGCTGCTTGGAGTTCTTTTATTAACCTTTAAAAACTCCATCAATAACCACTATCCTAGTAAAGGGTAAGACCTGCAATAACAGAATGTGCAGCAGATACTATTCCAGAAGAGCAAGGTAAATGCAGTGAGGGAGCACTCCTGTGAAGGAGCCCATCAAACTGCAGGTGTTGACCCAGGAGAGGGTAAAGCTCAGCAGGCAAACTAGACAGCAGTGCTTGAGTTGACAGAGGCAAGAAAACACTACTTTGAGAAGGGAGCAGGAAAACCTTAAATTTTAAAAATGTACACATAAAAAGGGCACACTGGGTGTTCAGGAGGAAGAGTTGTTTTCTTTGCAGCTAAAAGAAGTGAAAATTGAAGAAAAACTAATGTTTTGAGACTAATCTTTTGATTGTCTTCTTACTGAAACTTTAACTAGAAGGATTTATCAGAGTCTAATTCATTGCCAAGAAAGTTCCTGAAAATAGTCTCGCAACGATTATTAACTAACAGCAGAAATAACAGGATTTCCTTCAGAATGGAAATTATCGCAAACCTTCTTTATCATCAAGGCAATTAAAGAAATTGATGATGGGAGAAGAAATTTCTAGTAAATACAACCTCTACAGAAATGCCTCCCACTCTAAACTGCAACAATATCTGCTGAGGAGATGGAACTATTGCAGCTGCAGGACACAGGACCATCCTGCTTCCCTATATTACAAAGTAATATAAAGCAGAGGTGGAAATGGTCATTTTCCTCAGGTTTTAATCCATTACAAGACTTGGAGCAGCAGGACATATAAAAGACCTTGTTGCCTTGTATTGCCTGATCTCATTTTCTGTTTGCAACCAGCCTAACTCAGTTCCCCTCATTGGCAGGATTATGCCAGATGATTTGAAACAGGAGAAAACTGCATCGTCCTGAGGGACCATGGATGGTACATTAATTTTTACATTACATTATTTGTAATGTAAATATTAAGGCATATTACATTATTAAAGTATATTACATTAATATTTATTGTGATAGCTTTGAAAAAGATACCATTGTTAGTTGAGGAGGAGGGCTTCCCAACTGAATTATACCGTTTGACTAATATCAAATTTTGGATGCCTTCACTAAGTATAAATTCTCCTTCCTAGGCCCCTTTGGAATAGTCATATCCTTTAATTAGACTGGGGTACAAAATGTTATAGATAATATACATCTCCTGTCACTATCATATCAGTTTGAAAAGTAAGGGGTAGTACTCTTAGAAAATAACATTCTGATCCTTTTTCCCCACCAAACTGATACTATGGAGTAATCCTGAATTTAAAATTGATTAAAAGAATGGAAGAGTTGGACAAATGCTTAGATTTTATTTTAGATCAATTATTGGATGATAACAATGAGTTTTTAAATCTATCATTTTCTGTATTAAAGGATAAATATTATCTGTCTGTTGCCACTCTGGCAATATTTACAACTACAACATTTACTGACATCTTGATTTGGACCAGCAACATTTTTAGTTTCAGAGGCACCTGAATTATTAGAAGTGATCACTAAATCCTACAAGATTAAAAAAAAGCACACTAAGTCTTTACAAATACATTTTATCAATACTGTAAATGAATTTGATAGGCACATTTTAAAGACTGAGTAGAATAATCCCCATTTTGTTTAAACAATGGGAAACTGTCTAAACGTCAATATCAAAAATTTCAACAGATTTTAGAGTACAACTTGTTAAACCAAATAAATAAATACATAAATAAATAAATAAATGAATTCAGACTTATTGGACTACTGCATTTCTATAGAAAATGAGTGAGTAAATAATTGTGGTGTTGCAGATGCAATGAAAATAGTGCTTCATTAAAGCATGTTTTTACAATGTCCTAATGTTACTATCTTCTTGGAAGAAGTAATTACATATATTAATTTGAACTTTGTTCAAAACTCATTTGAACATTGAGTTTTAATGTTTTTGAATGTTTATATTCTTTTAAACTGTTACATAGAAACTGATGGCTATACATTTGAAAATGATTCTCCTTATTGCTAACATCAGAAAGATGAATTTATAGCCCTATAAATTCTCCTTATTGCTTTCAACATCAGAAAGGTGAATTTATAGCCCTATTACTCAGTGGATAGAACCTGCTATTACTTACAACTAATGCTTACATATGTAGATTTTACATACATACATACATACATACATACATATTTATATGATTCAAGTGAAATATGGTAATCCTTTACTGAAATATTTATGTAAATTTTATATTTTTCTGTAAAGATACTTACTTTTCTCTTATAAGTTCTTATAATTTAATATAACAAGCTCCTGTGAGAATTATTTATTATCTTAGTGGCATTTAATATATGACTGAGACTTTAAATGGAATTGCGTGTATTTGTATTTTGTATTTTACGTATTTATATTCTATTTATTTTGTATATTTTCAAGGCCAACAGGCGAGGCATGAAAACTTCTACTTCATTTTTATTCTCTCTGATTTTAAAAAAAAAAATTAAAACATTTTTGTGATCCTAAATGTGTGTTTTCTTTTCTTCTTTCCCTAGTTCTCTGAAGACATTTCTAATTCATCTTCTTCAGCACTTCATAGCTTGCCAACAAACTGGAGAGGAAAGATATCCTTTTGTTAGAGGCTATATTCTTGTCTAGCTGGAACATCCTGAATATCCATTATTTTCATTAAGCAGACTCAAAAGTACAGTAATATAAATCCATCTGTTTTGCATGAGCACATGCCATGATTTAGAGAAAAAACTGACTTCTATGCTCTATGTGAAGTTAAGTGTCAAGTCTGAACTAAAAAATAATCTCCCTCTTCTGAGCAAAAAAAATATAGAATGGAAAGTGCTGTTCAGTGAAGCCCCAAGCCTCTCATTTCCTCTTCCCATTAACTATTGTGCAGCCAACTTTGTGTACCTGTGTTTGCACACAAAACAAAGATCATTATTATCAGCAGTGTCTCTTGCCAGATGGCACCCTGACAGCAGCAGTCCTCTCAGTTTTAATAATTAGAAATCAAGACTGGATTGATATGAGCACTTTGGGAAATGAATATCTACTATTTCTAACTATATTAGGAATACAAATAATGGTAACGATTTAGTCCAATATGTCATTACTTCCAGCTATGTCAGGATAGACAACATTTTGGAGGCTAAGGAGTGACAAAGGTCATGTGACCTGGGTAATCACACAAAACGTAGATACAGTATTAAAGAATTTAATTTGATTTTCATTTCTATATGCATTGACCTAATTTGTACTCAATGTGCTACAATATTGTATGGATTAAACATAGTTATTCTTCATATTGTGCATGTCTCTAAATTTTGGGATGTATTTATTTTTAAATTTACTAAAATATACTGGGGTGGACCAAAAAAAAGACAAAAATTTAGAAGAGAATACAAATTACAAATATCCAGTTAAAATATTGTTCAAGCCTGAGACTAACCCAGGTCCAGCAAATCCTGACTTTCATTGCAATGGCACAAAATCTGTCCACCTTTCTGGAAATTCTCCAGTTCTGGTCATTTAACAGGCAGAGCACGATTACCATGTGAGATTGATCTAACTCATATTTCTAAGAGGGAAAACTAGCTCTGCTCTTCAAGGATGGTAAATAGGGCATTTCAGAAGTACTGTGCTGCTGTCCTGACTCAGAATCTGAGCAGATACAAAGACACTCTTGGCAGAGGAGACCATTGCATCTTCCGGAGAGAACCATTTTTGGAAGAGCACATGCCAGTGTAAAAACCTTCCTATCTGATGGAACAAGTAGATGATAAAAAATATGTAGGGTGGATGTGAGAGTTCATTCATTGTAACAGAGAAGTGAAAAACCAATTCTGTCTCTTGGTGCAACAAGGTAAAAAGTTCTTTGCTTAAACTTTCTCTAGGCTTCGCCCAGGCCTAGCAAAGATACAAATGGGGTGGGGTGGGGTGTGCTATGATGTAGTTCATAATTCCAAACTTATTCTGGAGCGATATTACAGAATGTGTGTATCTTGCATATACTATAAGGGTACAAAATACACATTTAGAGAAAAATAGTTCAATTAAAATTAATTGACAGAAAACAGAATTAAATGATTTGATGACTGAATATGTGTAACAGTGAAGAGCCCAGGATCCTATCCATTCCTTCTTCCCATAAAATACTCCTTTATAGCTGTGCTTTGTATTCAGATTGCAGAAAGGCAGATTCCAACTAAAAATTAGAAATTTCCAAACAGTAAGAGCAGTCTGACAGTGGAATTACTTTCCCAGAGAGGTATGGATTCCCCCTTCCTGGATGTAGTCAAGGGAGCACTGGATTTGTGGGAGATGGTTTAATTTGGATTCCTGTGCTAAGTAGGAGATTAAACTCAATGACCTGCATCACTCGTTCAAACTTTATGATTCTATGATATCTTCCATGTACCAAGGTACAAGCATCTACATGAGGATTTTAACATCTTGTACCTATCGTGTCTTAGACAGTGGGTTTATGGAACAAACTCCACAGGTCTTCCTGCATCCTAATACATAAGAATTTGTTTTATATAGCTGAGCAAGTGCCTAAATAAAGCCATTCTAGTACTTTAGTCCCACTGTTGCTGGAGCCTTCAACATTAAAGAAGCTATTGTGAAGAATGAAAAATATTCTGAAGACTTTGGAATGTTATAAAATATTATTTAATAGGTTTGGGACAAATAATGGGAATATGCAACACTGTTTTCATCTGAAATTCATGTTCATGCCAAATACAAATTTAAGAGTTTAGAATTTATAAGCAGATGTTCTGTTTGGAAGATAATAACAATCTTAAACTACAGCATTAAATACAACACTAAACCCCTTCCCCTTTTTAGGGAAGGTGGTTGAGAAGGTGGTGGTGTTGCAACTCCAGAGGGTCCTGGATGAAACGGATTATCTGGACCCCTTTCAGTCAGGTTTCAGGCCAGGATATGGGACAGAAACTGCATCGGTCGCACTTATGGATGATCTCTGGCGGGAGCGGGATGGAGGCAGTGCATCCATCCTTGCTCTCCTTGACCATGGTATCCTTTTGCAACGGCTCAGGGAGTTGGGGGTGGGCAGCGTAGTTCTGCGCTGGTTCACCTCCTTCCTCCAGGGCCAGTCCCAGTTGGTGGTGATAGGAGAGGAGAGATCCGACCCTTGACCCCTCCATTGTGGGGTGCCGCAGGGTTTAGTTCTCTCTCCTCTCTTGTTTAACATCTACATGAAACCACTGGGTGATATCCTCCATCACCATGGGATGAGGTATCATCAGTATGCTGATGATACCCAATTATACATCTCTATCCCGGGTGAGGTAAGTGATGCAGTGACTGCCCTTTCTCAGTGCCTGGGGGCTGTGGGGGTCTGGATGGGGAACAACAGGCTTCAACTGAACCCTGGTAAGACGGAGTGGCTGTGGATTGATGGTGCTTCATCTTCCGGGAAATTGTCATCCTTAGTTCTGGATGGGGTTGCACTGCCCCAGACAGACTCAGTGCGTAATCTGGGGTTCTTCTGGACTCAGGACTCCTGCTCGAAGAGCAGGTGGCAGTCGTGGCCAGGAGGGCCTTTGCACAACTTTGGGTTGTGCGCCAGTTATGCCCGCTCCTGGATCGAGAAGCCCTCCAAACAGTCACTCACACCCTGGTTATCTCCCATATAGACTACTGCAATGCGCTCTACATGGGGCTACCCTTGAAGAGTATCCGGAAGCTTCAGCTGGTCCAGAATGCAGCTGTGCGGGCTATTTTTGGTGCCCCTAGGTTGGCACATATAACACTGTTGCTGCATGAGCTGCACTGGGTGCCAGTTTGCTGCCAGGTCCAATTCAAGGTTATCACCTTTAAAGCCCTACATGGCATGGGGCCAGGTTACCTGAGGGACCGTCTCATCCCCATTACATCAGTCCGCCCCACCCAATCATCCAGAGAGGGCATGTTGCAGACCCCGTCCATAAGAGAATCATCTGGAGGGGTCCAGGAAATGGGCCTTCTCTGTAGTGGCCCCCGCCCTCTGGAACATCTTGCCTCCGGAGGTGAGGCAGGCCCCCTCCCTCCTGACCTTCCAGAAGGCCCTGAAGACCTGGTTCTGCCAGCTTGCCTGGGGCGGGAAAGTGAATAACTATTCTTGGGGGTGGCTCGCACCCTAGAGTCCCTCCCACCAGCCTGGATTGTATACCTTTCTTGGATTCTATTTATTTATTTTATAATAACTGTTTTTATAAGATGTTAATGTTTATATTTCATGCTTGATTTTATTGTAAATCGCCCTGAGTCCCTCTTTTGGGGGAGATGGGTGGTGGCTAAATTTGATTAATAAATAAATTAATTAACAGAGAACAACTGTATATAATTAAAGAAATCCTCTACAGATCCATTAACTACAGAAACAATACTGTAGTTTTGTGGTACCTAGACAAAATCACATTTATAATAGGTTTTTGTGGATGACAGCTCCTTCATCAGAAACATGAAATTTTACTTTGAGATAGAAGTATAACTGTGTTGTAGAATTTAGAGACCAACAAATTTATTTTTGCATAATCATTTGTGGATCACTGTCAATTTTTCAAAGTATAACTAGTTTTCCAAGAATACTACCTAGATGTTCCTTCTGGTCACCAGAACTCAATTCCTGCTAGCTGATTAATTTTTATAAATTAAGTGATAAGGTTTTTCTTCTTTTTTTACCTCTGAGAAAAATTTCACCTCCTATCTTCTGCCCAAAAAGAAAGAAGGAAAATATGTCTGGCATAGAACTTTCTTCTTTTTACTTGTCAGCATTTTGTTGGAAGGAAATTTCGAAACTCAGCATGTTGGGATCTCTGTGGACCTTTGAATATTTACTCTGGCCAGTAGAAACTCCATGAAAAAGCGTTTGGTCAGAACAATCATCTCTTTTTTAAAGACAAGCCTGGCATCTCACTTTGCACCTTTACAAATTCATTCCTTACTCCCAAGGGCAGAGAGGTGGAAGGGGCAATGATGGTTTCAGTTATTCCTGTTTCTGGCCAAAGATTCTTTCTAGAGAAATTCTCCTCTCTCCAATTTCTCTGCTTCCTTCATCTTCCAGACTTCACACAATGCAGCTTGGATAAGCTTTGTCAACCTTCTTCAGAGCTCTTTCCATATAGGTTAGGGAACAGTTAAGAATGTTTGAATTGCTAGGGCTGACTGTAATTCTCTCCCTGCCTAAAAAAAAAATCTTCCCTGAATCAGGACAACTTCAGACATTTGCCTCACTTTCCCCCACTCCCCCAATAGATTGCCGTACATATATCATTTATTATAGCACCCTGGGATTCTTATCGCTCTCAGTACAGTAGTTTTCTCAGTGGAGTGGGAAATAATAGAGCTGTGAGCAGAGAAAATTGTGCTAGATTTGTAAATGTTCCCCTGAGGTGGGTTTTTTTTTAAAGAGGAGAGAGGAAATCCATCTTTGCTCTGCTTCTCCCAACCATCCACTTACACAGCATTCTGACCTCCAAAGTCTCTTGCCAGCTGTGCCAACCTGGGCCATCACTGTGCCAGTGGTACATCACATTTGCCCAAGAGAAGTAGACAATTGCATCTGATTTGGCACAAGGCTTAAATGGTATGATTGTATAATACTGAAGTGAAATGGTATATAAAATGAACCCTCCCTTCTTTGTCTCTTGAGCACAATATGGAGGAAACTGGCAGAAAAGGAAAAGAAGGTAGGGAAAGGTCCTAAATAAAAGTACTCCCCCACGAACTGCTCCTAATGGATTCCTTCATGGCAAACATTGAAAGCTGCCCTTAGAGCATCAAAAATATAGGCCTTTCTCTATTTTTTTCCCCTCTGATTTTATGTATTTTAGAACAGTTTTTCAAAAACACAATATGGAATTATAAAAGACTTCCAGGATAGTCTACGAACATCAAGCAAAATCCTATAAGCAGAATTAAACAAGAAAATTGTATAAGAACAGAAAAATAAAATCCCCTCAGACATTTGAAAGCCAGGAGAAATTACACTGATAAAGACCGTGTGATGTCTTAAAGGTTAGTAAACTTAACATAGATTAAGCTTTTGAGGGCTGGTTATAGAATAACAAATTACATTCCTCTAAGATGTTTGTTTGTTCATTATTTCAATTTACATGCTGATACATTTTTGAAGACCCCCAAGGGGCTTACAGTTAACAACATAAAATTAAAACCTAGAAAATCAATAACTTAGCCATAACAACAACAAGGCTTGATGTCTTACTTAATTTTAATCAGTAATTATATAAATTAATATTAATTGTTTGGCTTGGCCCTGCTCTTTTTTTTTTTTTTTTTGCAGTTGCCCAGTATGTATAAACAACTAGATGTATATTTAGATATATACAAGTATGTCCCAAACATACACTGTTATTAATGGAAAATATCTCCAGGATTGGTTTCAACAAGAGTTAGCAACTATAAGTGATAAGCTAGAAAAGCTAGGCACTGCACAGAATCTGTGTGAATATGCATGTAATTATTTTTTCTTTCTAATCTACCTAGTACTGGAGAAATTCAAGCTCATCTTTCTTTTAGATAATAGATCTAAATCTGTAATCCAAAATTCACAGATTCTGTAAGATATATAGTAGGAGCAAATGTATTAGACTTTTGCAATAAAACATAAAACCTGAATGGCTTCTCCAGTAATTCTTTGACCAAGGGATGGAGAAAACATTAGATCAGTAAATTAAGAGCAATAGAAAGGTATGGAGAAGGATAAGAAATGGTATTGGTGCAAATCCGATTTTGTTAGGTATCTCTTATCTCCTGTCTTTAATTTCTTTTGACCGCTATTTTTCATTCTTTCCATGATTTGTACAGCGTAAGTTATCCTGCAAAGGAATGTCTGGTGGGTAGATATGTATGCTCCATTAATTCTACATATATCGAAGCAAGGCCAGATTTATTCTGCTTTCGGGATCTATTTCAGGCAACCCTTAGGCAAGACACCAGAAAATTCTAATATATTTGTAAAACTTCAGTTTATTCATCTATCATTAGAGAACAAAGGAATAAATACTTGGCCAAATGATTGACCAAAACTAGATTACATTGTTTATCAACATCCAAAAACTATGGTTTTATAATGTCTTTAGCTTTATCAAGGCCAATGTTAAGAATAAATTTTATTTAAAAATATCTCCTGCTAATGGTTGATAAAAAGATAATAGACTAAGCAAGAGATTTTGTTCTTGTTTATTGGTTCAGTCGCTTCCGACTCTTCGTGACTTCGTGGACCAGCCCACGCCAGAGCTTCCTGTCGGTCGTCAACACCCCCAGCTCCCCCAGGAACGAGTCCATCAGCTCTAGAATATCATCCATCCACCTTGCCCTTGGTCGGCCCCTCTTCCTTTTGCCCTCCACTCTTCCTAGCATCAGCATCTTCTCCAGGCTGTCCTGTCTTCTCATTATGTGGCCAAAGTATTTCAGTTTCGCCTTTAATATAAGTGAGCAGTCTGGCTTTATTTCCTGGAGTATGGGCTGGTTTGATCTTCTTGCAGTCCAAGGCACTCTCAGAATTTTCCTCCAACACCACAGTTCCAAAGCATCTATCTTCCTTCTCTCAGCCTTCCTGGTCCAGCTCTCGCAGCCATATGTTACTACGGGGAACACCATTGCTTACCCATGCGGACCTTTGTTGTCAGTGTGATGTCTCTGCTCTTAACTATTTTATCGAGATTGGTCATTGCTCTTCTCCCAAGGATTAAGTGTCTTCTGATTTCCTGACTGCAGTCAGCATCTGCAGTAATCTTTGCACCTAGAAATATAAAGACTTTCACTGCCTCTACGTTTTCTCTCTCTATTTGCCAGTTATCAATCAAGCTGGTTGCCATAATCTTGGTTTTTTTGAGGTTTAGCTGCTTTTGCACTTTCTTCTTTCACCTTCATCATAAGGCTGCTCAGTTCCTCTTTGCTTTCAGGCATCAAAGTGGTATCATCTGCATATCTGAGATTGTTAATGTTTCTTCCAGCGATTTTAACTCCAGCCTTGGATTCCTCAAGACCAGCACATCGCATGATGTGTTCTGCGTACAAGTTGAATAGGTAGGGTGAGAGTATACAAGAGATTACTGATACAGTATTAAATTGATAATGCCATATATAGTACATACATTCAAAATAAAACTCCCTGAGTTTCAGCCGTGCATATACCCATCATAGGCCTATCAGAGTTAAAAAAGAAAACCTCCAAAACTCCTCTCAAGCCTTGTTCTTCCATATGTGTCATGTGTTCCCACCACTTTCCAGCTGTCAGGTCTCCAAAAATATTAGAAGTAACCTTTAGCCACCAAAAGGTTGCCTATCCTTGAGTTGGATTGCTTTAAAAATTTGTCTGCAGTTGAAATGTTGCAAACTACTTCATTTATGATAGTTGCTGCTACAACTTGTATAGGTCGAACAGGGACATACTCATACTGAGTTTTCTAATTGCATTGGCTTTAAATACTATCCCTAGAATTTAATCATCTACTAACTCCAGCTTACAAGTAAACATTTGCCATGTGCATTTTTTCCTGTGCCAAGGGGGAAAAAATAGTATTCCTTAGCTGATGAATGAACAGTTGGTTGGAAAAGTTTGTAATTACCTTTTAAAGTCCAGGGGATTTAAGACAGAAGTACTGCATCATCAGCATAAAACAGCACACAACAGACATGTTTTAGGAGTCAAAAAATTTTGAGGGAGTTAGTTGCATGATAGTATTATTTTTTTTAAATATCAAAAAGTGTATAGGCTAACATACCAACTTGTTGAACTCCCTGGTAAGAGGAACAGCCCCTGAGAGATAATCATACATTGTGCATCTGATTTAGACAGTTTTCATTCCATGCTATGGTGAAAAGGAAGAATGGGATTAATGGAAGAAACAGCACATGTAGCTAAGAAAAATAACTAGGGAAAAAATGAAAACGCAGAATTCTAAATGAACAATAGGGAGCAAGTACATACACATGACAACAACTCAAAAAAGCAAACATGCTGCTAGAGTTACGTGCACCTCTAGGCTGCAGGACAGAGGCAAACACAAATTACATTCTTTCTCATATAGTAGCCAGCAAGGTTTTATGGCTTCTTTTTTATACACAAGGTTATTTTACAGAAGCTAACTTGCCTCAGGAGTAAACTTGCTTGGACTGCTGTTATTTTCCTAATGTGTGTAGAAAACAATTACCGATTGCCGTGTCCTAATGGAAAATACTTGTGTTATGCTTTAGTTTTCTTTTAGGTATTTACATCCACATACATAGCATATTTCTGTCTGAAGAATAAGTGATTTTCAACAAGCAGAAATGTTATGATTAGTCTAATCCAAACACAGATTTTTACCCATGTCCAAAACAACAGGATTAGGGCAATAATGTTGGCCAAGAGGCCCCTGACTCGGCGCAAGTTGTCACCCAATAATAAAGCACACCGAGGCGGGAAGGTCCTTTGTTCTCTTTTATGCACAGCAACAAGAGAGGGTTCCAGTTTTTCCACTTGTGCCTTGTTAACAAACAAGCATTAAACAATAATCTTCTTAAGGATACTTGGGCCCCCATACCGGGCGCTCAATAATTGTCACCATTCTTATTCATTAACTTTAGGAATGATCCACATAAACCTAAGGTGTAGGTATTGTTATGGTTGATCGCACAGTCAGCCAGATGTTTAGAATGGATTTAGCATTTTTGTCCACCTACTGAGCTTTTATTATTATTTAGAAATTATATTATTATTATTTATATATTATATTTTATTATTATTTAGATATTATTATTATTATTATTAGATTTAATATTGCTGCCTACTCCTGTGGACTCTGGGAGGCTTACAAAATATGGTTAATAATTAAAACATAAACAAAATTAGACAGCCCAAACTAAAAACAATCATTAAAACCAAACATGGCAGCCACCTCCTCCCATACATTAACCCCAAGGCCAGCTAGTAAGCGAAGTGTGGCTGGCACAATGTGGAAACACAACAGATAGTTATTAAAAAGCAAAGGCAGCAATTAAAAGAAATCAAGATTTTAAACCTGCATATTTGAAACTTAAATTTAAAAATATCACAAAATGAACTTTTGCAGCCTACTGATGAAATGCCTGAAGTGGAGAATGTAGCAAATTGAGGTAAGCAGGACATACAACAGAAGATAAACTTTGAAAAACTAGTGAGAACTAGTTATGAGTATACATAATACAAGCCATGATGGCATATTATGAAACTAATAAAATGCAAAATCTATATTACCAATAGGCAATCATGATTATCAGACTATCATAGTACTACTACTGCTATCAAGTGGATAGTAGTAGTAGTCGTCATTTATTTTGGTCATTGATCAGCAAAATTACATTCAGTGCTAAAATTAAAGCCTTCCCATTATGCCAGTAACTTAACCTGTGTACTATAAGAATAACTGGAGTTTAAGAGAACCAGTTTGGTATAGTGGTTAGGGCAACGGCCTAGAAACCAGGAGGCTCTGAGTTCTAGTCTTGCCTTAGGCATGAAAGCCGGCTGGGTGACCTTGGGCCAGTCCCTTTCTCTCAGCCCAACCCACCTCACAGGGCTGTTGTTGTGGGGAAAATAGGAGGAGGAAGGAGTATGAGGTATGTCCACAACCTTGAGTTATTTATAAAAATAATAAAGGCGGGATAGAAAATAAATAATAAATAATAAAAATGCTAGGCCAAATATAGAAACATAGTACTAATACAGGTACACCTCGGTTAATGAAGGTAATTGGGACTGACAACTCCATCACTAAGCGATGCAGCTGTAAAGCGCGATGTCATGTGACCATACCGACTTAACAATGACAGTTCTGGCAGTTCCAATTGTGGTCATTAAGCAAATCCCACATGGTTGTTAAGCATGATGTCACGTGATCACCATTTTCGACCTCCTGCCAGCTACCCCATTGACATTGCTTGTTGGTAATTGGCAGTAAAGGTTGCAAATGGCAATCACGTGACTGCAGGATACTGCAATCATCGTAATTGCAAGCTGGTTGCCAAGTGCCTGAATTGCAATCACATGACAATGGGGACGCTGCAATGACCACAACTTCAAGAACTGGTTGTAAACCTCCTTGTTCAGTGCCATTGTAACTTTGAATGGTCGCTGAATGAATGATCATTAACCAAGGACTACCTCTACCATAATTTTTTTTTAAAAATCCCTTCTCACCCTTATGGGTGGTATGTGTCTTCCTCAACCTCAGGTCCTCTGCCAGAGGCCTGGGAGTTTGAGGGTTCTGCATAGTATCTTAGCTGTTCCTTGCACTGCACTCTTCTGGACAGAGAGCCCTGATGTTGCTCCTGGGATCTGTTGGAGCCACTCTCCCAGCTTAGGAGTCACAACCCTAAGGGCTCCTCCCACCATTAGGATCTCTTCAGCCTTCACTTTCCACATCCTCTCTAGTTCCTCCTTCAGGCCCTGGTACTTCTCCAGCTTCTCATACTCCTTCTTCCTGATGTTGCTGTCACTTGGCACCACTACATCTATCACCACCACTGTCTTCTGGTCCTTGTCTACTACCATGATGTCCGGTTGATTGGCCAGTACCTGCCTGTCTGTCTGGATCAGGAAGTCCCACAGGATCTTAGCCCTGTCATTCTCCACAACCTTCTGTGGAATCTCCCATAGGGACTTGGGAGGGTCTAGCCCATACACTGTGCAGATGTTCCTGTACACAATGCCAACTACTTGGTTGTGCCATTCAGTGTGTGCTGTTCCTGCCCACATCTTACACCCTGCCACTATGTGTTGGACTGTCTCTGAGGCCTCTTAGCACAGTCTGCACCTCAGGTCCTGTCTAGTGTGGTAGACCCCTGCTTCTATGGATCTAGTGCTTAGTGGCCGTTCTTGTGCTGCTATGATCAGTGCCTCAGTGCTGCCTTTTAGTCCAGCCCTTCCCAGCCACTGGTAGGATTTCCCAATGTCAGACACCTCAGCTATCTGTCGATGGTACATCCCATGCAGGGTCTAGTCTTGCCATGGCACTTCCTCTGCTTGATCTTCCTTCCATGTCTGCTGCTGCCTCAGGCATTCTCTCAACAGCTCATCTTTGGGTGCCATCTTACTGATGTACTCCTGGATGCTCTGGGTCTCATCCAGGACAGTGGCTTTGACACCCACCAGTGTGTGTGTGTGTGTGTGTGTGTGTGTGTGTTTACACATACACAGACAGACAAAGAGCTAGATAGTTAGGATTTCAAAATACCATTATACTATTGTATAAAATGATATATAATGCTAAATGACTAAATACAAATGGCTACATGGTATATAAAATCACTAAATTACTAAAATCTACAGGTATTTCAATATTAATGGTGTGTCTGTAATACTCTGGTGGAGAAATATAGATAGGGCATAAAAAGCATGACAAAGAATCTAAAGACTGAATGGGCACTTCCTTAATCATTGTGATGACTCCAGTGTCTAACAGTGTAGATTGTGGTGAATAGGTGTAACATACTAAATAAAATAATATTTTTTTAAAAAGTAAAATTAGCACCTAACTGTGCCAATAACTGTTATTGACAATTTGTGGGCAGAATTTACACATGCAGATAGTCCTTGCTTACTGACCACTTGTTCAGTGACCGTTCAAAGTTATGACAGTGATGAATGAGTGGTACTTATGACGAGTCCTAGAAGTTCCAGCCATGGCAGCGCCCCTGCAGTCACATGATTGCAATTTGGGTGCGTGGCAACTAGCTCGCACTTATGACAGTTGCAGCATCCCAGTCATGTGATTGCCATTTGTGACCTTCCCTGCCAGCTTCCCACAAGCAAAGTCAGTGGGGAAGCTGCCAGGGAAGGTAGCAAGTTGCTGTGTTAAGTTCCCTGGGCTCGCTGTGCTTGCACCCTGCTGTACCATCCACCCCACAGCCTCCCTGCACTTGTGCTGTACTGCACCATCCACCACCCCCCGGCATTCCTGCATTCACACCTGGCCTGCGCCTGGCCTCCCCCATCCCCCGTGGCACCCTCCCACCCCCCTGCGGCACCTCCACACTCCTCACCTGGGACAGTTGCTGCTTCCAGCTTAATGACCCGTGTCTCTTTCAGTTACGATGGCAACCGGGACCGTGATGCAGTCACTGACATCGTGCTTTACAATGGTCACATTGCTTAGCGATGGTAATCCCAGTCCCAACTGCCATCATAACCCCAGGAATACCTGTACTGTAACAAAATTTTGCTACTTTTAAAGAGATAGTTATCTTTTTTTTTTTTAGTAAATTTTATTAGGTTTCAAGAGAAGAATAAAAACTACAAAAAAACCCAAAAAACTACAAAGAAAGGGGAAAAAAACTAAAAAAGTGAGGAAACACAAGAGAAATTTTTTTCAAATTTACAAAAAGATGTGGCTTCCAACTTTTAACAGCAAGGATATACAAAAATTTTCCATAATCAATCTCATACTCTATATTAAACCAAAACACCACATTGTTTCTATAAGTCATTCCACTTTAACACATAATGTGTTTACATAAGCGAAAGTGAGGTATTGTGAGGTTCTTGATCTTTATGCCCCAAATCCAGCAACTCACAGCAAAAGCCACTAGAGATAATGCGTAATTCTTTATGGGGACAGTATCAAACTCTGTTAAAGCCACAAATGGGGCCTACTTCCTCCCGCCTTCTCTTTTAAGCCTCCCGCCTCCTGCTTCTGTCCTGCCCCTTCCTCTCTTCTTCTTCAGCTCTGTGTAAGGCTGGAGCACCAGGTCACAATTAGCCATTGCAACTGGGTATTCCATCCTTACAGATATGCAGAAAGTTTTCCCAGGGAAAGTAGAAGCAGAAAACTGAGAGTTCAAAACAGCCAATTCAACATGTAGGAAAATGCTAATACCTTCAAATTTAGTACAAAAATAATAACAGGAAGACAATTGTTTACTCTCAGTCTTTGGAATTAGAGATACAGTTATCTTGATCACCTAACAGATAGTGTAAACAGAAATTACCAGGATGCCCTGGAGCTGTCATTAAAAGAGGGGTAATCAGCTAATAATTAATATCCCTTTGAAGCTGGCAGTAAGGAAGAACGTGGACCTGGTTTCTATTGCACCTATTCCATAAGGACAATATTGTGCTTCAAAAGGAATTAATTTTCCTGCCAAAATAACTGTATGGAATGCATTAAGATGGGCTAGATTGATACTATCGAGTTTCCATTATATGATGTGAATGCAATTGTTGAAGGATACAGTTTTCTCAACAGAAGTTATAGAAAGTGGCAAGAGTTACGAGTTAAAAATATCCACTGTTGTTCAGAAATCCAGTTATGTGAACTGGCAATGCTGTAGAAAGTGTCTTAAAATAAATAAATGGAACAAATAAAAGTATTACTATTGTTGGGGCCTGCGTCCAAGCCAAGATGCCCATGACACATCCCAAAAGCAGACCATAGGTTTTGATAGCTGTTATATAGATTGTGAGGCTTGCTTTAAGTTTTGTTCATAATGTCTTCTCAAGATGTCCAAGTATTTAAGAGGGTGAAAATAACTTCTCTACTATTTTCTGAATATTCCTAGTTTTTATATCATATATTGGAATGATATAAAGACCCATCCCAGTTAGCCAATCTATACAAAAAGAGGACAGCTTGAAATCCAGATGGTCAGGGTGTTACGTGGATCCATTCTGTAGATTTTCCACAAACTCACCCCCCCCCCATGTATAATACTTTGTTTTTCTAGGAAAAAAAGAGGTTTTTTTCCAAGCTTTGTGTTCAGCTTATCAGTACATGCTTTATGTATAAAATATGCAAGACAGAAAAGATATTAATTCACCACTGGTCAAACACATATAATTGCCCTAAACTGTCACAAAATTATATGAACACACTGCCTAAACGTCTGTACTAAAATAGTTGTTTTTTACATGTTCCATGTACTCTAGCATAGTATGCTATTAGTTTTACAGGTTTTAATGCTTCAAGTTCTTCAAATAAATACAAATAAATACAAATAAGGAAATCAATTATGTAATTATAAGGGGGAAAAAACAAGGCAAAACAATGGCTTCCCCCTCCCTCTCCCCAAAAAGTAATATATAGTAGCACCATGTCCCTGCCGTAGTGTTTACCAACCCCTTCCCAATGTAATCTGACTGTACTTTTGGATTTTTTTTTTCATAAACTTACATAATATGTCACTCAAGCATTAAAAATTCTGAAACAGATGCATTTTGTTCATTATTGTTTTATTTATTTATCTATCTAATTTATCACCACCCATCTCCTCCCATCGGAGGCCTCTGGGTGGTTTACAACAAATGATTAAAACCATCAGAATAATAAAATACTATAAAAATACTATAAATAGAAATAAAAATAAAGAATAAAAATCCAAGCAATGAAAGATCTAAAACAGTCCAAGTGTGGGAGGAGTGGTCTATAACAACCATCCCCATGTAACTCTATTCCCCTCTCCACCCCAAGCGAGGCGGCAGAACCAGGTCTTCAGACTCTGCCAAAAGGCCAGGAGAGATGGGGCCAATCTCACCTCCGGGGGCAGCATGTTCTGCAGGGCAGGAGCTACTGCGGAGAAGGCCCGCTTCCTGGACCCCGCCAGATAAAATTCTTTTACAAACGGGGTCTGTAGCATGCCCTCTCTGCACCATCGGGTGGGATGGATTGATGTAATGGGGAAGAGGCGGTCCCTCAGGTAATCTGGTCTCATGCCATGTAGGGCTTTAAAGGTAATACCCAACACCTTGAATTGGACCAGGAAGCAAACTGGTACCCAATGCAGCTCGCGCAGCAGTGGTGTTACATGTGCCCTTCTGGGGGCACCAAAAACAGCTCGCGCAGCTGCATTCTGGACCAGCTGAAGCTTCCGGATACTTTTCAAGGGTAGCCTCATGTAGAGCGCATTGCAATAGTCTACCTGAGAGATAACAAGGGCATGAATTACTATTCGAAGGGCCTCCTGGTCCAGGAAGGGACGTAACTGGTGCACAGCATGTAGCTGCACAAAGGCTCTCCTGGCCACGGCTGCCACCTGCTCTTCGAGCAGGAGCCATGAGTCCAGGAGGACCCCCAAGTTACGCACTGGGTCTGTCTGGGGCAGTGCAACCCCATCCAGAACAAGAGATGTTAATGTCCCGGATACAGAAGAACCATTAACCCACAGCCACTCAGCCTGTTGTTCCCCATCCAGGCCCCCACAGCCCCCAGGCACTCAGAGAGGGTGGTCACGGCATCACTTATTTCACCCGGGATGGAGATATACAATTGAGTATCATCAGCATACTGATGATACCTCATCCCATGTTGATGGATGATCTCACCCAACGGTTTCATGTAGATGTTAAAAAGGAGAGGGGAGAGTACTGATCCCTGTGGCATCCCACTAAGAAGGGGCCACGGGACCGATCTCTCCTCCCCTATCAATACCAACTGGGATCGGCCCTGGAGGAAGGAGGTGAACCAGCGTAAGACTACGCCGCCCACCCCCAACTCCCTGAGCTGCCCCAAAATGATACCATGGTCGATGGTATCGAAAGCCGCTGAGAGATCAAGGAGAGCGAGGATGGATGCACTGCCTCCATCCCGCTCCTGCCAGAGATCATCCATAAGTGCGACCAATGCAGTTTCCATCCCATAACTGGGCCTGAAACCTGACTGAAAGGGGTCTAGATAATCCGTTTCCTCCAGGACCCTCTGGAGCTGCAAAGCCACCACTTTCTCAACCACCTTCCCCAAAAAGGGGAGGTGGGAGACTGGACGAAAATTGTCCAGAACAGTAGGGTCCAGCGAAGGCTTCTTGAGGAGGGGGTGTACCAACGCCTCTTTAAAGGCCACTGGAAACACTCCCTCTCCCAAGGATGTATTAACCATCACATGGACCCAACCACATGTGACCTTCCGACCTGCTTTTACTAGCCAGGAGGGACACGGGTCTAGATGGCATGTGGTGGCATTTACTGTCCATAGGATCCTGTCCACTTCCTCAGGTCCAACAGGATCAAACTGCTCCCAGATAACTGGGTAAGCCTGTTCCCCTGGTATCTCTCCAGACCACGCCTCACACCTGGAGTCCAACTTGGAGCGGATCCGAGCGATTTGTATGTATTTGCCAAAGATTAGGGCTTATATCACATTAGACTTGTGGCCAACTTTGAAAACTCTAGTTTTGGAAATCTCCTTTAGGGAAATTCTCTATATTTTTATATGTTCAATGACTGGAATTGCAGAACCACCTCTGTGTTCACACATGAACGGCACAGCAGCATGTCTTCTTTGAACCTGGAGGATTACCATATACTTTGGTTCCATGTGCTGTGTAACAAGTGCTTAAATTCACTTTCTGGAACTGTTTGTGATGGAATTTACTTTAGAGACTTTGATCAGTAGGTATCAGTTCTTTGAAATAACATCATAATAGTCCTGTGAAATATTGTCTGATACTTAAGTCTGTATCTTGTACTATATTGTAATGACATATTTATTGTGCCAGAGGGACACTGAAATAGATGCAATCAGTGGGCCAAAATCCTATTTGCTTCCTGCTAGTGTGAATGTTGACAAATGTTCTTCCCACAAATGCAACTCTCTGTATTCCTTTATTGCCTCTGGGTTAAGTTGATGGGAGGAAACTGTGTAGGGCAACCTTTACTGGGCTTTGGAACATTACATCTGTCAATCCTGTTTTTAGTGTTAGGACAAACAAAAGCAACAGGTTCCTACAAAAGTGATGCCATATAGTGGAATATAACTGATTCCAAAGTGCAAGCCTGTAAAACATTCACATTATAACTTGTCACTCAGCAAATGGGTATTTATTGTATTATAATTAAACTGCAAATCAACAGAGGAATTAATCACACTTGAACACTGGAGAAAATCTCAATTTCTTTCTAGAGAAAAAATGCATTGATGTCCATCCCACCCCTTTTTCTTAGCCTGGCTCAGTTCTGCTGCACAGCAGAGCTCCTGACACCCTGCCTATGACTGACTGCGTGATCCTCAGACTAGTTACCGAAAGGGTTATTTCTGCAGATGTTTTAGCTCTTTGACAACGTAATCCAGCTGTTACAAATAAAGCTTGAAGGAAAAAATGATAAATATGGACTCTCTGGCTACAAAGGGTTTGAAGGGACACAAATCACATTGATTGTATTAGAATCAATTTTCACTGTCTCTTTAAAAAAGGAAGCTAATACCCTGATTTGTTTACTGGCATGTGCATATGTGTATGTATACACATTAAAACGCACATTGTATAGAAAAGCTGAAACTTTTTTAAGAGCATTCCTCTCTTTTAACTTTGATTCTGGCAACTCTTAATAACAGGAAACCTGCTGTACTTTAGGGCTGTGCCTATGCAGCTTTGTTGTTGTTGTTCAGTCATTAAGTCGTGTCCGACTCTTCGTGACCCCATGGACCAGAGCACGCCAGGCCTTCCTGTCCTCCACTGTCTCCTGGAGTTTACTCAAATTCATGTTCATTGCATCGGTGATGCTCTCTAACCATCTCATCCTCTGCCATCCCCTTCTCCTTCTGCCTTCAGTCTTTCCTAGCATCAGGGACTTTTCCAGTGAGCCCTCTCTTTGCATTAGGTGGCCAAAGTATTTGAACTTCAGCTTCAGTATCTGTCCTTCCAATGAGCAGTCAGGGTTGATTTCCTGTAGGATTGACTGAGTTGACCTCCTTGCAGTCCAAGGGACTCTTAAGATTCTTCTCTAGCACCACAGTTTGAAAGCATCAATTCTTCGGCGCTCAGCCTTCCTCATGGTCCAACTCTCACAGCCATGCATTACTACTGGGAAAACCATAGCTTTGATTATACAGACCTTTGTCGGCAAGGTGATGTCTCTGCTTTTAATACGCTGTCTAGGTTTGCCATAGTTTTCTTCCCAAGGAGCAAGCGTCTTTTAATTTTGTGGCTGCAGTCACCATCTGCGGTGATCTTGGAGCCCAAGAAAATAAAATCTGTCACTGCTTCCATTTCTTCCCTTCTATTTGCCAGGAAGTGATGGGACCAGATGCCATGATCTTAGTTTTTTATGTTGAGTTTCAAGCCAGCTTTTGCACTCTCCTCTTTCACCCTCATCCAGAGGCTCTTTAGTTCCACTTCACTTTCTGCTATTAGGGTGGTATCATCCGCATATCTGAGCTTGTCGATATTTCTCCTGGCAATCTTAATTCCGGCTTGTGATTCATCCAACCCAGCATTTCTCATGATGTACTCTGCATATAAGTTAAATAAGCAGGATGAAGAAAAAATGTAATTTAAAAAATCTCCCAGATTTCAAACCCTATGCTAAGTGCCAATGCAACACTTAGGATCAAAGGAAAAAAGATGATATGGTGCACTTGCTGGTGACTCCTTAGCACAGCTGTTTTGTGTGTGTTTGTGTGTGTGTGTGTGTGGAATTGCATGGTTGCCTTCTACAGCTGCAGCTGCAGCACAATCCCAAGAAAATGTGTTCGGTGTAAAGAATTGCTAAAAGGATTACATGCAGATTCAGGCACTGTGGTATGATAAGAACTTAATGGAAGGCAGCAATTTCTCATGTAAGTTAGCCCTTAGGACTAAGGTACGAGCTTTATAAACCTGAAACATTTGTCCTAATGTAACTAATGCGTATGTGCTCATAAAGGAGCTCCATTAAACAGCTTAACCAGCAAATAGCCAGATGTGTGCTATATTTGGGCATATCTGCAGTTAGTATTTAAGCTGCTCATGTCCTGCAATCATGACAGTAAGCCTTCTTAAGAAAATCCTTTCCAGATCAAGATACTTTGGCAACAGTTATCCTCCCTTGGACATTTCCTCTGCTGCTCTGCTTTCCTGTCTATACACACACAGTGTTAAATTAAATTTGTATATATTAAAGCTGTTAAAACATCAACAGGCAGGCATAACAAAGAGCTTTTAAAAAAATCCCTTCCTTCCACAAAGCATTCTCATATATTCTTTAACTCCCTTTACCAAATCAAATCAAATCTTTATTATGGTTATAGACCAGCATAGAAGGTAGAGTTGAAATAGTACAGTGGATTTTTTTTTTTCACTTAGCATAGGGCTTGAAATCTGGCAGATTTTTTTTTAATTACATTTTTTCTTTCTTTGAGTTAAGTTATTTTTTCTCCCTGGTTATTTATTTATTATTTTTAAAGAAAAAGTTGAGAAGTTTTCCATTTCATTTTTCCATTCACTTGAGATAGAATGGTTTCACTTTCAGCTCCAAGTAGCCCAAATAACTGAATACCTACCCCAGGTAACTGAAAAAATGGTTAAAAAGTACACCACAGGCATTTAAAAAAAAAAAAAAAGCTCAGGGAAAAATTTAGGTAATACTATAATTTTAAAAAATGATCATGAGTTTCAAAGTGGCAACCTTCTCTTTCCTACATGAAAAAGAATATCCCTTGTACTCTTTCACCTCTGATGTTAAAGAGTAACAGAAACTATTCGCGTGCACAGTAACTTTCTAACGTTAGAGCATATCACAATTCCAAAGGCAAAACAGTTTCACAAACATATACAAAAGATCTTACCCAAAACTACCTCAGCATATCCTGAAATTAGAGGGTATTCTAACCAGTTTGCTGCTTCTAGTTGCTTTATATTGATGCTTCTCATAATCTAATTGAAATGAATGCTCAGAAATGCTCCAAATGATAATATGGTGAATATTCTTACATGTTGGCTCAGGGTATAATGAGCCAAGTTATTAGCAACCAAGTCCTCAACTTTAACACTCTGTGTTTAACTATGTATGATATCAACCCAATGTTTTCAGTGGCTCTAGAAAGTTCTGTGCCTTTTGATATAGATATATTGATAATGCAAATTGTTGCCTGTGCTCACGTCTGTCTCTCCCCCTGCTTTGCCTGCCTTGTCCTGTTTTTGTCAGTTAACTATTTTGGATGTTTAATAAATTATAATCATATTTATTTATGGCCAATGACCTGTGAAGTAGCACTAAACAACACTAAAACAACACATAAAAGCAGGCTCAAATATATTAAGAGCGATAAAATCACAATACAGACTTGCCAGTTAAAATTTACACATATAAGCAAAAGAGAATGGAACAAAGCAAAGCAAAACAAAATTGTTGTTTATTCATTTAGTCGCTTCCGACTCTTCGTGACTTCATGGACCAGCCCACGCCAGAGCTTCCTGTCGGTCGTCAACACCCCCAGCTCCCCCAGGGACGAGTCCGTCACCTCTAGAATATCATCCATCCACCTTGCCCTTGGTCGGCCCCTCTTCCTTTTGCCCTCCACTCTCCCTAGCATCAGCATCTTCTCCAGGGTGTCCTGTCTTCTCATTATGTAGCCAAAGTATTTCAGTTTCGCCTTTAATATAAGTAAGCAGTCTGGCTTTATTTCCTGGAGTATGGGCTGGTTTGATCTTCTTGCAGCCCAAGGCACTCTCAGAATTTTCCTCCAACACCACAGTTCCAAAGCATTGATCTTCCTTCTCTCAGCCTTCCTTATGGTCCAGCTCTTGCACCCATATGTTACCATGGGGAACACCATTGCTTTAACTATGCGGACCTTTGTTGTCAGTGTGATGTCTCTGCTCTTAACTATTTTATCGAGATTGGTCATTGCTCTTCTCCCAAGGATTAAGTGTCTTCTGATTTCCTGACTGCAGTCAGCATCTGCAGTAATCTTTGCACCTAAAAATACAAAGTCTTTCACTGCTTCTAATAGATAACATAAAAATAAAATTAAGATAAAAGAATAAAAAGACTTCCTCAAGACATTGTTCCAAGATTAGGACACCTTAAGTTTATGTATGACAATAGCTGCCAATAAGAACTTGGAAACTCTGTCCATATTGGTAGGGTTCTGGTTTGAGGGTAAGAAGTGAACCACATCTTGCCCAGTGAAAACTGGATCTCTGCTTGGAGGTTGTTCAGGTGGTGGTAAGATCAGCATGTAAGTTCTTGGAGAAGGGACAGTGAAGAAATACTTGTGCTAAGATCTGGAGTTTATTCTAGCCCCAGGGATGCTTTTTCTCATTTCATGGGATTTTATGAAACCTCCCATCCAATACTGCTGAGATAGGGTAGTACTTTAAAAGGCCCAAAGAGCAAACCAAACTGACCAGACAGTTTACAGGTTTAAAAGATTTTCAGGAAGGAAACCACCCTTGTAGACTGCTTGTAGCACTTAAGTCTATCTGATGCGCAACATCAAAGTCTCTTTGGCAAATCTCAGCTTTTGCTTTCTCTATGCCTAGAGATAGCCAAGAGTGGATAGAAAGACCACAAGCTATCATTTTATAGGAAAGAAAAAGTAGGCAAAGAGAGATGGTTAACCTATCGAGAGTTGTTGCAACAACAGCATGGAGAATGTAAGATGAAATCAACATATCAGTTGACTGCAGAGGGATTTAGTTCTCAATGGTTTTTGTATGTACAGTTAAGAGAAAGATTTAAGGCAGATAACAGGACATTTGGAATTGAACAGTGCAAGACAGAATTTGAAATTGAACTATGTAATTGAACTATGAACATGTAATTGCTAAAGTGTATAAACTTTTGTTGAAATTTGAAATGGAAGAACAAGTGAAAGTCTATGATAAAATGGGCTAAGAACTTTGGATATAATACTGTATACTGATGGAACAATGGGAAAATATGTGGCTGAAAGGACTGAAATTTACAATATGTTATAATTTAAAAGAGAACTTTTATAAAATGATGTACCACTGGTATATGACTCCAGAAAAATTATCTAGAATGTATAAAGGTACTTCAAATTTATGTTGGAAATGTGGAAAACATGAAGGGTTTATGTTTATCATGCCTGGTAGACTTGCAAAAATCCCAGAAAATTTTGGGTTCAAATACATACAGTGATACAAAGTGATATAAACATTTTAAAGATTAATTAATATTCAATTGAAACCAGAACTGTTCTTGTTGGAACTAATTAGAAAAGATTGGATGATTGATGGAAGATTGTTTTTATATACTGTATGATAACTGCTGCGAGATTATTATATGCACAAAAATGGAAAGACTCTGAGATATCTACAACAGAGGAATGGATGGTGAAGATGACAGAATTAGCAGAGATGGCAAGATTGACTTGTTTGATTACGGTACAACTACATTAGTGACTGGAAACCCCTTATGGACTTCTTGCTGAAAAAAGAAAAAAATAAACTTGTGATTTATGGGTTTGATGGTTAGAAAGGGTAGACTATGGAAAGAAGGAAGTTATGTTGTTACCTACAGAGAGGATAAAATATAAATGTATTTGTACCTGCGATTAAGAAGACCAGAAGCCTTTTCTTTTCTTTTTTCTTTTCTTCTCTTTTTTTTTTACTTACCTACTACTTTTCTTTACTTTCCTTTTCTCTTTCAAAATTTCTATTGTTTTTATTCTTTTAAAAATGTCTTTAATAAAAATTATATATGTGTATGTATGTGTGTCTGTATATATATCAAAATGCATCAAGATGGAAATTAAAAAACATAGTTGACAGTCTTTATATAATATAAATTTTCATATATATATACACGCACACACACACATTCATACTGTATGTATGTATGAATGTATTTATATATAAAAGAAAAACTGTCAGCTATGATTTTTAATTTCCATCTTGATGCAAAGTCATCGTACCTGATGCTCCCCGTGGTTTACAGAGGAGCTGAGGGTTCTGATGAGGATTAAGAGATGTCTAGAGTGCCGCTGGAGGAAGACAAAGACCGATTCCAACCAAACACTGGTTAGAGCTGCTATTAAGGCCTACCTGGTGGCAATAAGAGTGGCGAAGCATCAATACTTCTCCGCCCTTATTGCGTCAGCAGAATGCTGCCCAACAGCCCTGTTTAAAATCACTCAATCCCTTTTGGGGAAGGTGAGCCGGGTGACCCACCTACAGGGCAGTGCAGAGGAGTTTTCAGAGCATCTGCAAGACAAAATCGCTCAGATCCGCTCGATGTTAGATGCCAAGCGTGAGGCATGGTCTGTGGAAATACCAGGGAATTATACTTACCATGTTGTCTGGGAACAGTTTGATCCTGTTGGACCTGAGGAAGTGGACAGGATCCTCTGGACAGTAAATGCCACCACGTGTCATCTAGACCTTTGCCCCTCCTGGATGGCGAAAGCAGGAGGTGACATGTGGCTGGGTCCAGGCAATGGTTAATACATCCTTGAGGGAAGGGGTGTTTCCAACTGCCTTTAAGGAGGCACTGGTACAACCCCTCCTCAAGAAACCATCACTGGACCCTACTGTACTGGATAATTTTTGTCCAGTCTCCCACCTCCCCTTCTTGGGGAATGTGGTTGAGAAAGTGGTGGCATTACAGCTCCAGAGGGTTCTGGAGGAAACGGATTATCTAGACCCCTTTCAGTCAGGTTTCAGGCCTGGATATGGGATGGAAACGGCATTGGTCGCACTTATGGATGATCTCTGGTGGGAGTGGGATGGGGGTAGTGCATCCATCCTGGCTCTTCTTGACCTCTCAGCGGCTTTCAATACCATTGACTATGGTATCCTTTTGGGTCAGCTCAGGGAGTTGGGGTGGTTGACATGGTTTTGCGCTGGTTCACCTCCTTCCTCCAGGGCCGGTCCTACTTGGTGATAGGGAGTGAGAGATCCAACCCTCGACCCCTCCTTTGTGGTGTGCCGCAGGGTTCGGTTCTCTCTCCTCTCCTATTCAACATCTACATGAAACTGCTGGGTGAGATCATCTGTCACCAGGGGATGAGGTATCATCAATATGCTGACGATACTCAATTGTATATCTCCATCCCAGGTGAGGTAAGTGATGCTTTGACTCTCTTGGTGTCTGGAGCTGTAGGGGTCTGGATGGGGAACAACAGGCTTCAGATGAACCCTGGTGAGACGGAGTGGCTGTGGGTTAAGGGCTCTTCAGTATCTGGGACTTTGGTTCTGGATGGGGTTGCACTGCCCCAGATAGACCCGGTGTGTAACCTGGGGGTCCTCGTGGACTCACAGCTCCTGCTTGAAGAGCAGGTGGCAGCTGTGGCCAGAAGGACCTTTGCACAGCTTCATGTTGTGCACCAGTTACACCCTTTCCTGGATTGGGAGGCCCTTTGGTCACTCATGCCCTTGTTATCTCCCATATAGACTATTGCAATGCGCTCTACATGGGGCTACCCTTGAAGAGTATCCAGAAGCTTCAGCTGGTCCACAATGCTGCCACGTGGGCTATTTTTGGCACCCCTAGAAGGGCACACATAACACCTTTGCTACATGAGCTGCATTGTATACCAGTCTGCTTCCAGGTCCAATTCAAGGTGTTGGTTATCACCTTTAAAGCCCTACATGGCATGGGACCGGGTTACCTGAGGGACCGCCTCTTCCCCGCTTCATCAGCCTGTCCAACCGAATCATGCAGAGAGGGCATGCTACAGACGCTGTTGATAAGATAATTCCATCTGGCAGGGTCCAGGAGGTGGGCCTTCTCTGCATAGTGCATGCCCTTTGGAACATCTTGCCCCCGGAGGTAAGATTAGCCCCATCACTCCTAGCCTTCTGGAGGAAGTTGAAGTCCTGGCTCTGCAACCGACTTGGGGCAGAGAGGAGAATAGTCATATTTGGGGTTGGCTAGTGCCTTGAAGTGCCCCTCCTACGCAATGACTGAATGAGACCACAACCATCTGGATTTTATTATATTCGGTAGCTTTGCAAAATTGTTTTATAGTGTATTTTATTGGAATTTTATTATATATGTATTATTTTATATTGTAAACTGCCCAGAGTCCCTCCAGTCAGAGGAGATGGGCAGTGACAAATTTGATAAAGAAACAAACAAACAAATAAATAAACTGGTATACACTACAGCTACTGTAATCCTGGAGATGCTTGGCTACACGATCAAGAGGAAGTACATACTCTTCGTAGAAAATGAGGTTGGAGGCTAAGATCAAGGCAACTCAGAGAGAAGTTAGTCAGCTGGTGGAACTTCAAAATGGTGTGGAGATTAAGGATAAGACTCAGCTACTGAAAAAATACAAGGGCCTGACTTCATCTGAAGCCCTAGAGACTGCTAAACAAAGGCTCAGGGTACTGGCTACCAGGCTAAGGAGATACACTAGAGAAGCAGAGGCCAAGCAGATAAATGCCCTGTTTGCCAAAGAACCATCCAAGGTGTACAACACAGTAACAGCAGAGCCACCAACAGCAGAAAATGAACAGTACTGGAAGAACATATGGGAGAAACACACAACACCAGCACAGAGTGGCTGCAGGACCTGAGAGCAGACCACAGCAATCTCCCAGAACAGGAACCAGTCATCATCACAGTAGCAGACATCCAACAGCAGGTCAAGAATATGAAGAACTGCCCAAGTGACAGCAACATCAGGAAGAAGGAGTATGAGAAGCTGGAGAAGTACCAGGGCCTGAAGGAGGAACTAGAGAGGATGTGGAAAGTGAAGGCTGAAGCGATCCTAATGGTGGGAGGAGCCCTTAGGGCTGTGACTCCTAAGCTGGGAGAGTGGCTCCAACAGATCCCAGGAGCAACATCAGGGCTCTCTGTCCAGAATCGTGCAATGCTAGGAACAGCTAAGATACTGCGCAGAACCCTCAAACTCTCAGGCCTCTGGTAGAAGACACAAGGTTGAGAAAGACACATACCACCCTTAAAGGTGAGAAGAAAATTTATTTATTTATTTACACACACACAGACATACACACACACACACACACACACAGTATATCTACATTATATGCTGTCAGCTATGTTTTTTAATTTCCATCTTGATGCAAAGTCATCAAGAAGAATTAGTGGGACTAGTTGGGTAGCAAGTAGTGGGACTTTTGGGTGGCAACAACAAGTTTCTTTTAGAGCATTACAATGTTTCATCTTCTTCTATAATTGGGGGGACTCCTCAGAAATTGAAGAACCCTATTATTAGTACAGGGGGCTAGTGACTCTTTTTATTGGCAATGAAATTCAATTTAAAGATACTTATTATATTCAGATAAGAGGACTCTGAGGAGGAACTTACTTTTTGGTGTCCCAGAGGTATTTATAATCTTAACTACATGTTAATCATCTGCATCTTTGCCCTTAACTGTAAAGATTTTAATGTGGCCTTTCACCCAGTGAAACACCTACCAATAGCAGTCTCTTTGCCCTTGATTCAACCAAACTTATTTGCCCTTCACAAATCAATGATTCATCTCCCTCCATTAGGTACCTCAGACCAGTTTGATGCAGTTAGTGACCCCCATAAAATAATCTGTCTTTACTAAAGAATTATTAGGCTTGGCCAAAAATATTTTCAGCCTGTCCAGCTCCCTTTTCCACAACATAATAATCCAAACCTTGGTCTAACAGAGAGTTTGCTTTAGTTAAAGCTCAGGTAATTCTAGCTCATAAGGATGCCTGTATATATAATTATTTTCCCTCCAATAAAACCTTTTACTCCTTTAAAAAGGGCAACAAGAAGCTTCTAGATGAGAAAAAGAAAAACTGTACTCTAGACCAGTGTTTCTCAACCTCAGCAACTTTAAGATGTGTGAACTTCAACTCCCAGAATTCCCCAGCCAGCCTTGCTGGTCTGGGAATTGAAGTCCACACATCTTAAAGTTGCTGAGGTTGAGAAACACTGATTTAGAGAACTGGATTAGAGTCCAATAGGCTGTAATCAACAAAAATGATGGCCTGGTTTGATGCCTTGTCTCCCAACTTCTATGCAGAGTTAACTCTGACAACAATAACAGCTTAATCTCTCTTGAGTCTTCACCTTGATATTTTTGTGGTATATTTACTGCATCACAAGGAAGCAAAGACCATGTTCAGCTTCTTGCTGAATCTCTCCCTGAATGGCCCTCAGTTTCATCTTTCAAGGTTCAAAAATTAATTTCTCAACTAACAAATTGCAGAGCTCCTGGCTAAGACTTCATTTTTTCAATGCATTAGAGTTGGGCAGCTATAATAACTTTGAATAAATAAATAAGTAGTTTTACCATAATGTTTTAAATTAAATTCATTGTGATGGGCTGCTATGCTAGCCTCCCTTTTCATAGCTATAAATAATTTCCTGTGTATCCCTATATATTAACTTAATTCTAGTATTCTCCCAACATACAAAAATAGGTGATAAAAATGATCCTGCAAATCATTCTTTAACCCATAAATCAGCAAATTACATGCCATATTCTTATATTACAGCTTCTTGCTGGGATGCCCTTTGAGAATACCTTGGCCTCTGAGCAGGCTTGCTTTGGATCTGGACATTTTTCCATGGACCAATACATCATACTACACCGTCTTCTGGAAAATATTATAAGTTGCCTAAAGATACCATTTATGTTGCCTTCATAGACCTAAAGGCAACCTGTAATTCTGTATGAAAAACACTGGAGGTAATCAGCTGCCAGTTTGATTGTCTGCCATCTCCTTGCATTACTATACATTAAGTCCAGTCGTGTCTGACTCTAGGGAGCAGTGCTCATCTCCGTTTCAAAGCCGAAGAGCCAGCGTTTGTCCGTAGACACTTCCGTGGTCATGTGGCCAGCATAACTATAAGACGCCGTTACCTGCCTGCCAAAGCGGTACCTATTAATCTACTCACATTTGCATGTTTTCGAACTGCTAGGTTGGCAGGAGCTGGGACTAGCAACGGGAGCTCACCCTGTCATGCAGATTCGAACCGCCAACCTTCCGATCGGCAAGCTCAGCAGCTCAGTGGTTTAACCCGCAGCGCCACCGCGTCCCTTGAATTACTATACCATAGCATTAATATCCAAGTCAAGGGTAATCACCTAAGCAACTTATCTGATCCTATCCCTACTTACAAAGGTGTCAAGCAAGGCTGCATCCTTGCTCCATTATTGTTTAACATGTATGTTAATTACTTTCTTCGAAGGTTTTTGCCAAGCCAGAATCTCAACCTCATTCCCTTGCCTATTGCCTATTGCCTCAAGAGATTTTACCTTTATCCTGGTAACAGTAAAATCTTGCAATCTAAATAAATTATTGTTTCTCTGCTATGAGCCTGCCCACATAGCTGGTTCTTTTATCCACACATATATAGCAATTTCAATTAAACCCCTAGAAGTACAATTAATAACGTCTTCTTTTTTTTAAAAAAATCATCTCCTCATTTATATTCTTCTTTTTGTTGAGGTTACAGCCAACTTTTCTATCACCCAAGTATGCCTCTAATGATATTTTTTTGCTTTACTGCAACAGAGAAAATCTTGAAATTAATTACTCCAAAATGAAAGTCTTGGTATTCTCTAGGAAGCATTTGTCCCTAATTAAACAGATTTATTTATTTTTTGTTTGTTTAATTTATATGCTGCCCAACTCCCAATAACTCTGGGTGGCTCACAAGTAAAAACATTTTTAAAAATATGATAAAAGAAAAGAATAAAAGATGGTAATTTCTTTTAAATTGAGTAGCGATTGTGAGATGAGAAAGAAATGTGCTAAGATGTCAAATGTTTAAAAAATTAACTACTGCGTTTCATAAAATCTGTCTCTCTTTTTCCTTGAGAGAGCATCTGGCAAACAGAAGTTCTAGACACCAAATCTTTCCAAAAAGGATTTCCAGCCATGCTCTGAATGCTGTCCAATAATTCGAGCTATATATTATCATTTTGCAAATTCTCTTTCCTGAGTTTCCCCATTCCCAGCCCAGAATATATGGATTCTTCTCTCAAGAATGGCCTTCTACTGAAGAGCCAAGGAAACAAGAATTAGCAAAGCGTTGAGGAAAACAAACTGTGAACAGGTTTTGTGTGAGAAAGGGGCAATGCCCATGAAGCTCAGGAGAATGTTCATCTTCCATTCCTTCTGACTCAGACTGGTAGCAAAGGCTATGATCATATATATGCATGCATAAGTATGATTTTGGTCAGTTGACTGTTTTTAGCCAAAGTTCATTGCAAAAACCTGAACTGTAAATGCATGGGATAAAAATGTGCATTAGAAAACAGAAAGTAAAACCATATCATACATACATATATAATTAAGATGTTTCTATGTAAGAAAACCTAAGAACTTAATAAAAATATCTATTATGGCAGAACCTATGTAATCAACTATACTCCTTCAGTCTGGTGTTATCTTGATCAAAGTTATATAACTTTGCAGCCACAAAAATGGGGTAAATTGGTAGAGGACCCAAGAATTTCCATCCGCAGAAATGGCAATTACTTCTTGTTGGAACATTTTCCTCTTGCTAGATAAAATGAGACAAAAGTTAATTACTAGTACTAGCATACTAAATTTCACAGACAAATAGATAATATGAAATATCTTCAGCCATTCCACGTCTACAAATACATAAATGGGCATTTATATCTTAACACAGTAAATGCCCTCCTCAGCATGGGAAAAGTTAGAACGTAAAAATAAATGATCTGTTGTGTGTGTTTTTTAAGCAGTGCATTCCACCTGAAAGCCTGTGAGTGTTTAATAACTTCCATACACATGCACACACATTCACACACCCTACATGATTCCATAAAGTTGCTTTTGGCTCCACAAATGGAACAATTGTGCATTATAAAATATATATACAGTATGTCCACGTGCGTGTGTGTGTGTATATATATATATTCTTGTTGGCAAATTGTGAACTAAAGCCTTCAGAAGTCAGCTGGATGGGAAGAGGAGAGAAATACAACCAAATGAATGTTTGAGCATATGGACTGAAAACAGAGGCCTATGGAATCCAGCCTTGTGGTTTCTGAAGGGTGGTAGGCATGAGGGAGAGAGACGTCTGCCTTAAGACCCGCTCAAATGGATTTTCAATCATGGCAGTGTGACTTCAGTGGCAACTCACAATATACTGACCTCCAAGCAGTGTGTAGATAGAGTTAAGGATTTGCTCTGCATCCCCTTTTAGTCTGGTCCTCTGCCTGCTCTTTATTTATAAGATTGCTACTCTTAGGGTCAGCTCCTCCTGCTAAGCGTAAGGCCTAGTTTCTATTGCTGAAGGAGACCAAATAAACATGTATAGAATTGTGTTGTGGTGTGTTCCTAAGCACACACTCATAGAACTCTTGCTCTCTGACATCTTTGTAGGATGTCTCTGCTTACCCCTCTTTTTTTCCTTAAATAAATCTCTATAAACCAGTTTCATTGCTCAGATTAGATTCCTGTTCAGGAATTTTCACCCATAGACACACATTCCCTGCAACAGTTGGGGATACCTGGCTTGGTACTGATACTTGTAAAACAAATCTTGGAATGATAGATTGAATGTTAGTCAGCAGTGCAATGTGGCTACAAAAAAGGCAGACAGAATTTTAACCTGCATCAGCAGAAATAAAATGTCTAAACCATGCAAAATAATCATTCTACTTTATTTTGCTTTGGTTAGATTCCACTCCATCTTGCATACCGGGCCCAGTTCTGGACGATGCAATATAAGAAAGTTTCAGAGAAATTGTAACAGGTTCAGAGAAGGTCAGTGAAGATGATAAAGGAACTAAAAGTAAGGGGGATTCCACCCCACAGCCTAAGTCACTTGTCTCCCAGCTATCCCTGAAGCTGACTTTAAAAATTCCAGTCCAAAAGCTGACTTTAAAAATTCCAGTCCAAACTACAATGTGTTGACAATGGGACTGGGCTGACCAGTACAGATGCTGACTGGTCATTGCCCTTCCCATATATGAAGGGAACACAAGCTTTATTGCCTGGCCCCTGTGTGGTATATCTCCTTTTAGGGATTATCCCCTCCTCTACTTCCTTTGTTTTCCCTTTATATTTACACACATAGATGCCTTCACATCTCCTTCCCATATTCTCTCCTGTAACACAGACACTTTCTTCCTTTATTGCACCATTGTTGCTTTGATGGTACACTGATCAAAGCAAAGCAAAGAGGTTGTTCCTTCCTTCTTAAGTTCTGCTGTAGGTCCATAAAAACTTCATGGTAAGGAAGAATTGATAGTTCAGTTTCACAGAAGCAAAAGTAGTATTCATTGAAACTTTGTATCTTTATTCCAGATATCTCCATTGCAATGCAAAGATTTAAAGGCGTGGGGGGGGGACTTTGTAGTATTGTGGAAAGCAGTTGGATAAAAGGGAAGGATGCTACACTCTTTTGAGCAGAAACCACAACTAGGAGCTGTAAGGATGAACGGTGCGATGAACTTCTAGAGAGGATGGGAAAATATGGGATGAAGAAAATCCATTGACAGCTCATTATTGTATCAACTACATGAACTACAGGATAATGGAAAAAATGGCAGTTGCTGACCATCAGAGAATATAGCGGGTCAGCAGCCCAGGACAAAATGGCTGCACTGGGCAGTGGCCAGCTGCTGCAGGGTAGAACCAAGTGTTGTAGCTGTTCAGAGCTGGGGATGTCACTAGTTTAGAAGCAAGTATTGCAGACCATCTGCTTGGAAGGACTTAAGATGGCTTAGGATGGAAAGCAACCATTTTTGAAGTAGAGCTTCAAAACACAGGTGGGGTACATTTGTGATAGGCTGGGAGGAGGTGGAAAATCTGCAGAGCTGTGGGTTCCTTCCCCAAATATCTATTACCCTTCTGATATATGGGTGAATTTAGAACAAATCCTGACTGAGATAATTCTGAAAATTCCTAAGGCAATTATAATAGGTGATTTAAATGCTAGGCTTGGGCCATCCAAATAAGATCATATTAATACCAACAATACACCAGAATAAATCCTCTCTGTATTACCTTCATGGTCTTTAGGAACCAGAAAATAAATGCTACAGGTTGATAGCTGTTAATCCATTAATCATGTTATGCAAGTGTGACTTGCAAATTTTAAGGGGCAAAGACCAAAGCTTTGTTTACTCTTGTATCTTGTATCATGGCACTAATGGCACTCTGTAAACTCCTGGAGCAAGTGTGAGCTGAGGACTTCTTGCAGTCAGTGCCATACTATATTAGGAATTCCACTGCCCTTGGTGCTTCCGGTGGGGAATATGGCTGACTGAACAGCTGTGTCCACGAGCTCCGCGGACATAACTGACAATGCAGCACTTCTTTGTGCTCGGGCAGGCTTTTACCTGAAGCCCAGAGCTTTTTCATGAAAAAAGAAAAAGCTTGGAATCATCCCACCTGTCCTCAGGAACAGCATCTTGTAGCCAGAGAAATGCAAACAATGTTCACGATGATCCAGTAAGAGCCACCAGGAGGCTGGGATGTCACCATTTCCAAGCCATGCTGTAGCCTTAAGGGGACATTAAGTTGAGCCACCCCATTTCTAAATCATCTAATTTATATCTTTTTTAAAGTTCATGTACCCCAAGAAAGGCTTTCTACAGCAAGAAGAAGCAGACTCCCTTGGTGCTTATCAATATTTCTGGATTAAATTTTTAAAAATCTTTTTAAGTTTTGGCTTCTTTTCCCATTTAAATACTAAGGAGAACTGAGAATAAATAATTGCATTCCTACCATTATTTTTGTACTGAATTTGAAGGAATTAATATTTTCCTACACGTTGAATCTGCCATTTTGAATCTTCAGCTTTCTGTTATCACTTTTACTTGGGAGTTGCCTGTTAGCTTGTTAGCATACTTTCTCTTGTGTCAATTTCATTTGGAAATTTTCCATTAACTTATTAACTCCTATCTTTGCAGTCAAGTATCTAGGGGGCGACATAATCTACTGCCTGAAACATGGAGGATTTCAAGGAGACTTTTTCAGAGTTCCATTGTGAGCTTAAGCAGACCTTCAAAGAGATCTTTTCACAGTCCTGTCAAGCTATTCTGCAAGATATTCAGGACATTGGTGTGATGGAATGTGTCCCTGAAGGGAGGGGGGTGATGTGATGGATTTCAAGGCTGGTGCTGGTTCTCAGGAAGGAGAGAGCACATTCCAGGGAGTTAAGAGGACTTGCAGTTTGGAAAGCCTGGCAGAGAGACAAAAAAGTTAGAGTAGCCCCGCCCTAGAGTGTCTTAGGTTATTTCCCCTTAGGTTAGTTAAGATAGCTTTAGTCTGGCAAGATTCTGTCTATTCAGCGAGAACAATAAAGAACTAGAGTTGGAATACACTGACTCAGCGTCGTTTCTTGATCCAGTCCCAACAATTGTGGAAATTTTTATTTCTAAAATGTGTCATCTGGCTGAGGACATTATGGAAGAAAAGGAAGGTTTTAACGAAGATAGAGATGTTTCTACTGACAGCGAGATTGAAGCTTTTGTTGAAATGCCAGGTGAAGATTACATTCTGGTGCTGAAGGGGTTAAAGGGACATTCTGAGCTGCAAACTACAAAGGGAGTTGTTTTTCTGAGGGAACGTTATGGGAAAGAAGAGGTTCTGTTTTGTGGGAGGTTTTTTGTTCAGAGGTCTGAGTTTTTAAGGGGGGCAGTTGGGCTGTCTGATTTCTGTATGAAAAATGCCTTGTGTGTAATATGGAGATATGTAAATGTTCTGGTATATTTTGAAGCAGGGTAAAGATTTAAGGATGTTTAATGGGATTGATATTGAGGCTTGTATGATTTCATTTTTCTTTAATGATTTGGATTAAGATTTATTGGATTATTTTTAAGGTTTATTTGATTTTTAAGATTTATAAGGTATAATAATAATTGCTTGGTTTTAGGTTTAATAGGGTTAAGATTGTTGCAGTATTATTAATTATAAAAGTGGACAATTTATATATTTTTATAATCTTATTTTTATTATAGTGGACAGAAATATATAGAATAGTGGTAGGAAGGAAATAATTAAATAAATGTTTTTTGTGGGGGGGAAGGAAGTTGATTTAGAGGTTTATATATTTCTTTTTTAAAAAAATATAAGGGGAAGGAGCAATTGTATCTAGTGATTTTTACAATGTGTTAATGGTATGATTTATAGAATTAATGTGATCTTGGTTTGATATAGAGTAAGGGATTAATTATGGAAATTGTTGTATATTCTTGTTGAAAGTCAGAAGTCACTCCTTTATGTACTTTTCAAAATTCTTTTTTCTTGTGTTTCACGTTTTTTTTAGTTTCTCTTTTTGTAGTTTTTTTGCTTTTTTGTAGTTTTTATCTTTTTTCCAAACTTAATAAAATTCTTATATAAAAAAGATTCTCACTGCCCTTCTATGAAGAACAAGGGCAATATAGGCATGGTTTTTAAAAAGTGTAACAGTTTACACTTTATGTATTTATTTGTTCATTTATTTAATTTATATCCTTTTTTACACAAAAAGTACTTAAGTTAACTTAACAAGATTGCTAATGTATAGATCACTAGGTGTCTCTTTTCTACACTCTGCTAGGCCAGAGGCCTTTGTGTTCCACCTGCAATAAGAACCAGATTTTGATATGCAATTTTTAGAACTGAGGATCTATCCATGTTTCTTTGACACAGAATGAAAATCTTATGGATTCAGCCTGCAATCTCCATTTCATATTGAATTTAAACTGCAAAAACACCAGGTCTATTTCTGTTTTTCTGCTTCCTATTTATTTATTTGTTTATCAAATTTCTATTACTGCCCATCTCTCCCAAAAGGGGGACTCCGAGCGGATCCACTCCCTGGTTTTTATTAGCACCTGACATGATGAAGACTGCTTCAGAAATTGAAAGCTTCACTGTTGTACAGTATATCCCAATAAAGATCATGTCCACACTTGGATAGGCCCCATCTACATTATGTGTCAGTATTCTGAATGATCAGATAGATAATTCCAAGTTATTCTGACATTTTATATTTCTTTCTTCACTCCTGCTTACTGGACCATGGACCAAAAAAAAAAAAAAGGAAGGGGGCAATTATCTTATATAGTATATAATAAGAAGAAAGGGAGTTGGCTGAAATGAAAACTTAGGCCTCTTAATGTCATTAAAAAGTTCTGAGCATCTAAGGTTTTTTTTATTGACAAAGTAAATAATCTGTTTTTAAAGTTATCCTATATTAGCAAAACAAACTAAGCCCCATCTATAAATGGGACTCAGGGCAATTATCCCTATTGCCCCTGCAAATCAGAAGAAACTAAAACTGAAATAACTCTCCCATTGCACAACTCGATGGGTAATTCCATCTGGATTTTGAGCACCAGTCTGGTCAACTGATCTGTGCTTGTCTTCGACTCTGTCACAAAAGGTGGCTGAGTTCAATTAGGTAGAATGGAAATACAGACTGAAAGGAAAAGAGACTTTGAGCAAATGGCAGAATTTCTCTGAATTTGATAATCTTTCATGCTTTTTTGCAAGGTTGGGAAAAAAACCAGAATTACTGGCTACAGAACAGTGTTTTCCCTCCAGTAGTCCTAAGCTGTGTGATGGCTTGTTACATATATTTAAATGGAATAGTAATGGTTTAAATATTTTTTCTGTATTAGGCAGTAGCTGTGAGGAGAATAGCATCCAGTGTTTCTTTTCACTGATACACATAGTTGTAGCATCTTCTTTCAAATATCCTAAATTGCAAGTGAAAATTTTTGCCCTTTTAAACTGTGGCATTATGGCTATGCAAATACAGGAAGCTACTATAGTAGCCAAACCATACATTCCATGGAAGGTATGGAAGCCACGCTGGCTATTCAGAGAAGTCGTATGGAGAGTAGGGAAGGCAACTTAGATTACTGTATCTCAGCCCAAAAAGCTGGAGCATAGCAAGCCCTACAGTAGTGGGGATTATTTAGTACCTTATAAGAGAACTGGTCAGAAACATTTCCTATTTTAGTCCATCAGCCTGACTTCAAGATTTTACCTGTAAGTGGAAATAACAGCAACAACAATAATAGTTTTTGCTAAGTTTCACAGCACATTTGGCTACATTTTTTTTTAGATTTTAACTTATCTGAGAATACTTGTCCGTAGACATTCATACCTTTTCTACTGCTAAGAAACGAGGGGAATCTTGCCAAACCCAGGCTCAGAAATTAAAGTTTAAAATGCATTTATTGCAATTTGTTATTTACTTGTACAAGCAGAGCATGCAGTTAAGGAGGAAAATGTTTCCCTAAATCGGTTGATGCAAAATCTAATGGCAGTAAAACACTTAAAAATAGTTACTGCACGGAAATATATTTCTATTAAGATATATGAAGCATGAGAGTTAAAAAAAAATAAAAGCAGACAGTTTTCTATAATCCAGGCTTCCCTGGTAATTACATTTATTCTTAGAAAGCTACCTTAAATCACTGTAGTCATTAGAAGCCTCAGAAATGATTCAAAAATGAAAGATGGAAGGAAAGAAATATCCTTCTGAAATTAAAAGCATATGTTTCTTGAACACTTTGCCATCACAGAATCCTTTTGTGTTTAGTCCTTGTACTTAACCACAAAATTTCTAATGACTTCAACTATCAATAAAGGATTTCTCTATTCTTAATTAAAGTCTATTTCACAATAGTCTACTGTATTGTAGTATTGGACAAAGAATGGTAATCAAAAGTATCTGCAGTGCTGTCAATATAGAGGACCAGTCTGTTCTCTGCACCACTACTCCATTTGCCTCTTGGGAAATGTGTGATTCTTCTCATCACATTGCATCTGTTTTTATAGTTTGATATATAGCTATAATTATAGCTCCCTAATCCTTTTTTAAAAATCAGCAAATAGATGCTGAGCTGTTAATATGTTTTCTACTACAGATTAAGGTTACTATGGTAACTAATCATTTTGGCCAGGTGAAGAGGTTGAATTTAATTGTCCTCTTTTCAGTTGTTAATTTTTGCACCTGGGGGGAAGAACTTGCCTGGACTTGTTTTAGTTTCAGTTTCAGTTTCCCTTCTGTGTAGGCATGTAGAGAGTTAAGCAGCTCTCACTGAGAGCCTGTAAATGTTTGCTTTCTGTAAATAAAATTATTTTTATAGAAATGCCTGGTGTGTGACTTTTCTGATCTCTCCTGGGCCAAAGGCTTTCCTAGCAATCTGCCAAAATGAGCTACTTACTGGAGAAGAACGTGAAGCAAAAAAGATTAAAACATGGATTAAACAGCCCATAATGATCCTGAGTTGATTTTAAATGGAAATTATTTAATGCAAAGATATATTTTTCTTATTTAGTTTTTCATGAGGAACACTAGGCTGTTACACACATGAGAGATGGGAGTGGGATCTGCTTCCATGTGTAGCCAATGTACATTGTGTGCAGGATCTTACAGGTTTTACACATGGAAACTGGATTGGATGCCTCCTATCACACTTCCATCCCCTCACGCCCTTCTGTGCATCACCTCTCCTGGACCATTATCAAGTGCCACAGACAAATAAGAAAAGCATCATCCAGAATCTGTTATAATTTGGCTGATAGAAAGCTTTCATCAGCTGTTATCTCTCATCTGGAATTATGTAATGGGATGCATGTAGGAGAGAAAAGCTGTTCTTTGTCTATCCTTTGTCAATGAGCTCATTTATGTCATGCACAATTCTTGTGTCTTGTTTATTTCCAAGAATTATAAATTCTTGTGTATTTCTGAAGATTATATAGTCCTCCTAGTCCACAATAGTTATTTTTCATAGGCATTCATATACTGGACACCCCTCTTCCAGAAGTCAGTGATGCTAGGGGAGGTGGGGACCTATGTACTCCATTAGGGTATGCAAAAATCATGAACCATCACATGCATGGAACAGCTAATTTCAGGTTATCAATGCCCAAACCAAAACACTTGTTTCAGATATTTGGGTCCATACATGGACCAAATGGGCCTTTTTATTCTGTATATAGACTAAAATAAGGTTGTTCTGAGCATGTGCTTGGTGGGGGAAGGGTGATGTGAGAAAATTCAGAGGATATTTGGTTCAGCAGCTATGTGGAGAAGGGTAGGGAGGACAATGGAAGATCAATGGGGGGGCCAAGGAGTTGTACCACATGGGAGCCTGTACTGTTAAAGCTATCACTGAAAGGAACAGGCAGACAGGGCAGTATATTGGTGGCAGAGAAGGAAAGGAAAGGAAAGGAAAGGAAAGGAAAGGAAAGGAAAGGAAAGGAAAGGAAAGGAAAGGAAAGGAAAGGAAAGGAAAGGAGATACTGATCATAGCAGCACACGAACAGGCACTAAGCACTAGATCCATAGAAGCAGGGGTCTACCATACTAAACAGGACCCGAGGTGCAGACTGTGCAGAGAGGCCTCAGAGACAATCCAACACATAGTGGCAGAGTGTAAGATGCAGGCAGGAACAGCATACACTGAACATCACAACCAAGTAACTGGCATTGTGTACAGGAACATCTGCACAGTGGCTACACCCTCCCAAGTCCAGATGGGAGATTCCACAGAGGGTCATGGAGAATAACAGGGCTAAGATCCTGTGGGACTTCCAGACAGACAGGTACTGGCCAATCAACCAGATATTGTGGTAGTAGACAAGGACCAGAAGACAGTGGTGGTGATAGATGTAGTGGTGCCAAGTGACAGCAACATCAGGAAGAAGGAGTATGAGAAGCTGGAGAAGTACCGGGGCCTGAAGGAGGAACTAGAGAGGATGTGGAAAGTAAAGGCCAAAGTGGTCCCAGTGGTGGTAGGAGCCCTCGGGGCTGTGACTCCTAAGGGAGAGTGGCTCCAACAGATCCCAGGAGCAACATCAGAGCTCTCTGTTCAGAAGAGTGCAGTGCTAGGAACAGCTAAGATACTGCGCAGAACCCTCAAACTCCCAGGCCTCTGATAGAAGACCTGAGGTTGAGGAAGACACATACCACCCATATGGGTGAGAATGCAATTTGGAGATATATGTATGTATATTGTATACAGTATTGTATATTGTATATTGTATTTAATTTACAGCCTCATGTGGTGCAGAGTGGTAGGCAGCAGTATTGCAACCAAAATTCTCCCCACAATCCAAGTTCGATCCCAGCGGAAGCTGGATTTTCGGGTAGCCAGCTCAGGTCAACTCAGCCTTCCATCCTTCCAAGGTCGGTAAAATGAGTACCCAGCTTGTTGGGGAAGGTGAGAACTGGGGAAGGCAATGGCAAACCACCCCAATATAGTCTGCCAAGAAAACATTGTGAAAGCGGCGTCCCCCCAAAGGGTCAGATATGGCTTGGTGCTTGCACAGGGGACCTTTCACCTTTTTTTTCCACATATTTAATTTAGACCATATAGAAACAGATTGCTGCATCTTCACATTTTTACAACATAATAACACCCTTTGACATCTGGACTTCTATTTTCTTTCTGCCTACATAGAATAATTATCTTAGGTGAACCCAAGCCAGAGTGTAATTCAGTCTCACACTTACACTTTAAAGTACTATGTGTTTCCCCAGGTTGTGTTAGCATATATGCTGATGAAAACCAAAAAATAGCTATAAGAGAACAGGTCCAGCTCATATGAGTCAGAAAGCCATGTTTTTAAACATTCTTTGTGGAGTGCCATAGACAGGGAACAATTTTTTTCTGATGAATTGACTTCATTCCTAGATCATAAGTCATGCATTTAACATTTCTTAAAATGTGGGCCCATTGATTTTTCCAAAGCTGTATCTTTCAGTTCCTTATTCCTTGCATCGTATTTTTAATTGAATTGTTGGTTTTACTTCAAATATAGCACCTCTTAAACATCCAAGTATTTCAGGTTCTTCTGAAATTGCTAGAGCATTTGGGCCATAGTGTTTTAACAATACATGATATAACTGTATATCCCACCAAGCAGATGATTCAGGTTAGGGTTAGAAAAAGAGAATGTGAATTGTGTCTATGTGTGTGCATGAATGGGTATATGTTTATGAAAATCTATATAAATGTATATGTGCATCCGAGTCCATCACCACTAACATTTGTGTAGCTCTCTAAGGTTTTAGGGGGATCAATGAAACACTCATTAGAAACACTCAGTAATGGGAAATTCACATGCTTGCTCCTGATTGTAAAACCAGTCAGAATTTGATTTGACTGAATGCCTGAATTGTAAAAGACGATTTACATTTTGAATCTATTTAAAGGGAATAATACTACTGAACTCTGAATTAAGTATGTCCCAGTTATTAAAGCCAGGAAAACATGTATCACTTAACAAATAGGGTACAAATGAGACATACAAAACTCAGCTTCAGCTTCAAAAGCATTAGAAATAGCTGTTGCTTGATTGCCAGATAACAAGTTTCACATTCTCTTTTCTTTGGAATTTCAAGTCTACAGAGGCCAAGAAGACCATTTGAAAAGGGCAAATTCCTTTCTTCTCTGTCAGTCAGTTATTTTCCCCTTATTTTGCAATGAGGACTTACACTGGAAAAGCAACTTGTGACCCTTAGGCTTGAGTGTGTTCACAGATGGGTTGTAACGGTAAGGATAGTGACATATTGGGGTCAGTTCACACTTCACTAGAGCCTACAGAATAGATAGCTGAGGAGAGATATGATAGTAGTCTTCAATTATCTGACTACATACAGTAGAGGACTTATTCTTTATTCTTTCAGAGAGCAGAATCAAGAAGGTTCAGGCTAGACATCAGGGGGAACTTCCTGACTGCATGAACTGTGAGCCAGTTGAACAGGCTGCTGCTGAAGTGGTGAGCTTTACTTCAATGGAGATTTCAAACAGTGGCTGCACTGGGCAGGGGGTTAGAATACATGACATCTAAAGTCCCTTTCAACTTTATGATCCTATGAATACTTGGCACTGGGCTTTTCTGGTCATGAAACAGTTTAATTTGTGACAATACTCTGACATAGGAGCAATACTCTGAACCAGGGTTTCTCAACCAGGGTTCCCTGGAACCCTAGGGTTCTGCAAGATGTCACTAGGGGTTCCCTGGGAGATCACAATTTATTTAAAAAAATATTTCAGGTTCAGGCAACTTCACATTAAAGAGGTAAGTTTCATTCTTTAATTGTAGTTAAATTGTAAGAACACTATTACACAGGCCTACCCATGAAACAAATATAATAATTTTGTAACTTCTGGCCTACATTTGAACCTGAATTTACAGGGCCTCCCCGAGGCCTGAAAAATATTTCAAGGGTTCCTCCAGAGTCAAAAAGTTGAGAAAGGTTGCTCTGAACTAAAAAATACAGCCCTACTTCAGACATCAGCTTTTTTATGTAGAAAGAACCCTCCATGTGGGCATTTGCTAGCATAGTTGAAATCTTCAGAGTTATATATGTGTCTGGGGTAGGCAATTCTTTTTACTGGACATTGTAATGTGATAATATTACACGAATAAGTAGTGTACTGCAATCCCTGATGATGTTTTAGAATAGGCAACCATTACATGTCATGTTCACTGATTCAATGTAGTTTATACATCGTATCGTTTCACATGCCATGGCGCTGAGTCAAAGCGTGTCATCTTTCTTTTCCCGGAAAACTGACTGTGCAATGGAGTTGGTCCCCAATGCTCAGTTGCCCAAGCCAAAAATTTATCCGATGACTCAGAAGGAGCTCGAGGCATTATGGGACTTCATTGACAAAAATCTGTCAAGGGGATTTATTGAACCTGCTAATTCCCCAGTTGGGGCTCCTGTGTTGTTCCGGGAAAAGAAAGATGGCACGCTTCAACTCTGTACAGACTATCGAGGGTTAAATTCCATCTCTATTGTCAACAAGTACCCTCTGCCCCTCATGAAGGACATGTAAGCTCATTTGTCAAAGGGCAAGATTTTCTCCAAGCTCGATCTTCGCGAAGCCTACTTCCGCATTAGCATAAAAGCTGGGGTTGAGTGGAAAACTGCTTTTAATTGCCCACTAGGATCGTTTCAGTACAAAGTCTTCCCTTTTGGGTTGGCAGGGGCACCTGGAGTATTCATGCAATTGATTAATGAAGTATTACATGATCATTTATTTAAAGGGGTCCTGGTTTATTTAGATGATGTTCTCATTTACACTGAAACTGAGGAACATGAACGCCTCCTCAGACAGGTGTTACGCAAACTTAGAGATGCCAGACTCTATGCCAAACTTTCCAAATGTGAGTTTCACAAAACCCAACTTGACTATCTGGGCTATCGAGTGTCTGACCGGGGTATAGAAATGGACCCTGCAAAAATTCAGGTGATTCTAAGTTGGGAACGTCCCCGCACCCGGAGGCAATTACAACGTTTTCTAGGTTTCAGTAATTTCTATCGGCAATTTATCCAGGGGTTCGCTGAGATTGCTCTGCCCCTCACTGATTTACTCCGTACCAAGGGCTTGTGGGAGACACACAAAGTAAAAAACCTTGGGGCAGTGCTGAATTGGACGCCTGAATGCCAGGCAGCATTTGAGAAATTAAAAACCCTTTTCACTGCTGAGCCTATTCTACAGCACCCTGATCCTGAACTCCCCTTTGTGGTCCAAGTTGATGCTTCTGACTCCTCTATTGGGGCTATTTTGTTACAAAGGGATTCAGAAAATCGCCTAAAACCCTGCGCTTATCTATCCAGGAAATTTTCTGAAACAGAATGCCGTTGGCATGTTTGGGAAAAGGAGGCATTTGCTGTAAAGGCAGCTTTAGAAACCTGGCGCTATCTCCTTGAAAGCACTAAATGCCCTTTTGAGGTTTGGACCGATCACAGGAATTTGGAAGCCCTCTGCACCCCATGATGTCTCAGCCCTAAACAGATTTGCTGGGCTCAGTTTTTCAGTCACTTTAACTTCCAGTTAAAATTTATTCCGGGAAAGAAAAACTTTCTGGCCGATGCTTTGTCACGTTTACCTCAGGACCTTGACCAGGTGGCAGATGTGATTGGAACTGTTCTCACTGAACCACAACTGGGCTTGGTTGCTGTCACTCGGAGCCAGACCCATGCACAGGCACCCCCGCCCCCAGCACAGTCTGGGAAGCAGAAAGTGCAAGTTCCTTGTCAGTTACAAAAGTACTTTCTCCAGGCACTGAAATCTGATACTTGGTTGCTAGCTAATAGAGACAATGTTTCTTTTGAAAACAGTCTTGCTTGGGTGGAACACCACCTTTATGTGCCTGAAACTTTAAGAGCTGATGTTTTGCAGCATTCCCATGATGATAAACTTGCTGGACACTTTGGTTTTGTTAAAACCTTGCATTTGGTTCGCCGTCAATTTTGATGGCCAGCCTTAAGACGTGATGTAAAAGACTATGTTGCTTCCTGTTCTGTTTGTGCCATGTCAAAATGAAAAGGGGGGAAATCACAGGGACTTCTACAGCCAGTGGCCAGCCCATCCTGCCCCTGGGACGAGATTTCTATGGATTTCATTGTGGACCTACCTCCCAATCAGAAGAAAACTGTCATTTGGGTTGTAAAGGATTTTTTCTCTAAGCAAGCTCATTTCAATCCATGTGCATCCATCCCGTCAGCCCCACAATTAGCGCGCCTATTTCTCCACCACATCTACCACCTCCACGGTAGCCCCTCCCATTTAATTTCTGACCGCGGCACACAGTTTACTTCCCAATTTTGGAAATCATTTTTAAAATTGATTGGCACTAAACAGGCACTGTCCACATCGTCCCATCCACAGACTGACGGTTCTACTGAGATTTTAATTGCCACTCTTGAACAGTTCCTTAGAGCATACATTAACTACCATCAGGATGATTGGGTGGAGTTGTTACCTTTTGCTGAAGTTGCTTACAACAATGCTGTGCATCAAAGTACCAGACAAACCCCTTTTCGTGTGGTTTCTGGTCACAACTTTGTTTCCATCCCTGAACTGCCACAGCCCCCTTCCCAAACATGTTCTGCATCTGACTGGGCTGTTAAACTGTCTGATTCTTGGCCAGTAATTCAACAAGCTTTGGCTGATGCCCAGGCTGCTTAGAAGTCTCAAGCAGATAAGCATCGTTCTTTACAACATGACTTCAAAGTTGGGGATCAGGTGTATCTATCTACTAAATTTATCAAATCACCTCAACCCTCTAAAAAACTTGCTCCCAAATTCATTGGTCCTTTTCCTGTTGTTCATATTGTCAATCCAGCTACTGTTAAATTGGAACTGCCTCACAATTTGAAGCACTTGCACCCTGTTTTCCATTACAGCTTGCTTAAGCCTGTGCACCACTCACCGCTTTGGCACCCTCAACCTCCTCCTCCTCCTGCTCGTTATGATTGACGGCCAACAACACTTTGAAGTCAAGGACGTCGTTGATTCTCGCAAGCTTCGAGGCACCCTGCAGTACCTGGTCCGATGGAAACACTTTCCTCATCCTGAATGGGTGTCTGCCCACCATGTTAACACTCCTGATTTAGTTAACTGTTTCTACCTTGCTTATCCATTGAAACCTGCTGCTTAATGTAGTCTTCATTTTGGGGGGGCAGTATGTCATGTTCACTGATTCAATGTAGTTTATACATCGTAACGTTTCACATGCCATGGCACTGACGCGTGTTTCTGTTTGGGAGGGAGCTGCTGTGAGACCTTGTACCAAGCTCTGTATGTGAAATCAGTACAATGGAATGTGTTTGGGTTATTTTCTCTGCTCAAGGACTTTTCCCGCAGACCATCAGAAACCGTTAGGAGCACCTAGGATTGTGGACTTGAGAAGATTCTATGGGGGGAGGGATTTCATTTGCACCGAGGGTTTTTAGTTTGAATTTGGCGTGCTTTCATCATTCTCAGCTTTCTCTGTGATCCTGCATACTTTAATAAATCAGATATCTTTGAATTCCTACTTATGAGTCTGATGATGTTTTAGAATAGGCAACCATTACAAGAGGCCAATGTCCCAATTTTTTGTAGTAGCAGTATAATCCTGGGTATATACATTTTCTATTACCATTCATTTGAACTCTAAATATATACCTATTTTATTGTAGGAGACACATAATGCATTATAATGAAATCAATAATATGCAGTTATATTTGGATTTTTGGGGTTCAAAACATCTCAAAATTAAAGAGAGAAAATTAAATACACTAAATACAAACACAAACGCACTGCAAAATCATTAGCATTTAAATAAGCTTTTGAGTCTCTACTTGTTCCAGGGAAGGATATTCTTCAAACATTCCTCTTAAAAGTCTGGTATTCCTCACATTGTGCATGCGCACACTGTCTCTCTCTCTCTGAATTTAAAAGGGAACACTAAATGCCATTACTCTTTAGACAAGTATGATATTGCAGAAAAAGGCAGGCAGACAGAATTGGTTTCAGAGATTGGTATGGCTATGTATCTGCTAACAACCAGTAGGCTCAGAATGGCTGAATGCTGGTATTACCAATTTGGCTAGTCACTATTCACTTTCTCTTCCTTCTCTTGGATCTAGTCTTCCCACCACTTTTGACAAGATCAGAGTGCTGGTGTCAGTTGCTCATCCTATCATTCACCACGCCATCCTTCTCTGCCTCATGCTTACTCAATAATGGGACTTAAAGCCAGCGTTATGCTCAGCTTCCCCATGATACAATGTCCAACATTGGTGCTAATACACTGCAGCCGGACTAAGGAGGGGAGGCTGATTTCAAGTGAGAACTATCAGTATCCCATAGAAATCTGATGCCTTTGGAACATCAGCCCCGAGATCAGGACAAGTCAGAGGAGTTTGACAGATAGAAAAGGACTTTCTTCCTTCTGGAAATAATTCTGGCAGTGCCTTTTGCTATTTTTTATTTTTTTTTGTCAGAGGCTTATAATTTGACATATGTATTCTTCTCTATCAAAAAGTTAAATTTACTGTATGTATATGCGTGCATTATATATTTTACTGTATTTTGGATTTATAAAATACATGCCAAGAGGAGATGGTATGATACGCAATATAGAATGGATGGATGGATGGAAGGTGTCCCTTTCCTGAGGTAGAGATCTGTGGCCTCCATTATAACCTTCCACTGAGGTGAGTTTTTTTCTTGGAGAAAAAAGGACCATGGAGGGCAAGGGATGTAAGCAGAATTGAGGTGAGTGGTATCCACTTCATTCTCTAGTCCCCTGCCTTTCCCTCCTTTTCCTTCATCCACTGAGCTGTGGGCTTCACAGAGTTAGTACTGCATTGTCAGATAAAAAACACCTAACCTAGGCACTTCCAGCACAACTTTCCTTTGCCTAGTTTTGAGTCAAATTAAGCAGTACTCTCTGAATAAAAAAGAAAGGTTAGTTTACTAAACAAAGCAGGATTTTTACCCTGCCAGGATTGTAATATCTCACAATCTAGCTTCAGGCATTTTTTTAAATTTTTGATTTGGATTTCATTTTGATTTGACTTGATCAAATTATATATATGTAGAGAAAGGGGGAGGCATGTATTTTACAGGTACAGTGGTATTTATACAATGATCAAATCAAATATTAAATATAAAGATTGCTGATATTTTTTACAAATAAATTCTGCCAATTTCAAATTGCATCCTATAGTATTCATGGTAGCTATTTTCCACTATTGTTGTTTCTTGAACTGTGTTCTTCAAGGGAATAGGTAGATGGTAAAGATATAATGTGGTGCATGACATCAGAATTTCATATCAGACTTTATATTCCAACATGCATAGTCCTATACTTGCACATACTTACTGTTAGGCTCCCTTCTCTTGGTTCGCCTGCCATTAAAGTTTCTACACGCATTAGCTGGCTTCATGCATTCACTGCATTCCCAGAGAGCCAACCCATGCTAGTTTCACATTCCTTTGCCTCAGCCGTTTCAACCAAGGACGCTCTGCTGCTGATAAGACACCTGGGTTGTTAATCACTCTAATGAACTGCTGAGATGGGAGGGGGGAACTCAGGAGTGAGAATCAGCTTGTTTGCGAGACAGGGAGGAGGGATGGAATCAGAGGAGGGAAAGAATCACTTTGAATGTCTTGGCGCCAAATTCTCACTTGGAGCTTTGGCTACTATCCTGTGTTAATCAGATCCTTAATAAAGAATACTTTAAGCTTTCTGATGGACTGTCTGGAGAATTTCTAAGTTAGTATCTTGGTACTGGGATTGTCACACTTACTGAGAAGGCTTTCCAGTCTGTTGAACACCTTGTCATGTGTTTAAGAATGGCAGAGGACATGGTTGCCAATCTCACTTCTCACAAATAATTTTTCAGACAGAGGGGTAGCCATAATAGTCTGCTACAACAAAAAGAAAAAGTCTTGTGGCACTTTGAACATGTAAGTAAAAGAACATACTATATGTAATAGAGATGGACATTATTTGAAATAAAACCCTAAATACTTGTTGTGGCAACAGCTGTATCTTTTCAGTAACCGTATAAGCAAATGAACCTGACTGGAATTGTCATCAGGAAAAGAGGCTGAAAATATGAACCACTCTATCCTTTTATGGAGTGAGAAATAAAGTGTTCAAAACCCTCCATGATAACAGAGATCCTCTAGGGAGGAAGAACATGTTTATCTTGTGATTTCAGCCAGTAGAACTTACAACGTAGGTTCTTCATAGCAAAGTTTAGTGCTTCCCATGATCCAACATTTCACATGAAAAGAGCTTAGCTCTTATCAAGCTTCCTGATGTCTAGCCTTTTTGTTTCCGAAATCTTCTCAACCCAGTTTAAAAACACTTCTGAGACTGATTCAGGATATTTTGATCATTTGGAGATATCAAGACATTGAACATGGTCATGTTTGTTTGTTTGTTTGTGACTCCAAGGCTCTCAGAGAACTATCTGTCAATCAGTGCTTATGCTTTCTGGTCTGTGGCCTGACTAGCATGCCAGCCAGCCAGCCAGTTCTCACTTGGAATCTTTTCAGGCTGCCTATGCCAGCCTTGCGAGGTAGACCAGACAGGAAACGTGGCCAGATGAGCTAATTCTACTTTATTGTAAGGTTACATTAACAGAATCTTGCAAGTCTGAAAGTACATTTCTCTCCCCCACCCCCATCCCCTTACAGCCCAAGAAACTAGGCAGGTTTCCTTCTGAGCTGCTTCATTCTGCAGACTGTTGCCTTTTATCTGACCATTTCCTTGGCTGTGACTCTTCTCCCTGTCTCCCAAAGTCATTCCCACATACCATTACATCCTGATAACTGAATGCCTTTTACTTTTGCCTCAGATTTCACCAAGCCTATGTCTAAAACAATGCACACACACAAACACACACACTTCCATCTCTTTATAAACAGAAAAAATGCACTTTCATTCATTCTTTGTGTTTGTATTTCCATAAAAATATCTCAACTTTTGTCCCTTGTTTTGCAATAAAATGTGAGGAGAGGTAGAAATATAAACAAATGCATTACAAACTCAAGCTTCCCATTCAACATGGCAGCAAACCACCACTGCCTTCCAAATTCCTAATACAAACATATTGGTAATTCTGCATTTGAGGTCCTTTTGCCAACCACATGGCTTCAAAAGAATCCAGGAGCTGGCAGTCGGGACAAACCAAGGATCCCCTCTCTTCAAACACAAGAGAGCAATGAGTTGCAGTTTCTGAAGAGGCTGCTTAGCAATAGCGTTTCTCAGTGCACAAATACACAGGGATACATCAAAGCTGTTCCCAGTTGCAAGCCCTCAGTTATGGTGGTGATCAACAGGGACCTCATTTCACTCCTCTGCCAGGACTGTAAAAATTGGCATCCATGTAGAGGAGGTGGCTGATGGTAGTTCCACTCTTGAACTTATATCCGTATCCAGTCCTTGTGATTATCTGCCTAAGGGGGTTCAAGCCCATGCAGAACAGCAGTGGGGACAGTGCATCACCTTGGTATATGCCACACTTGATGATTACTTGTGCAAGCTGTCTTGAATTGACTTTCAGTGTTGTCGTCCACAGTCCCACTGAGTTCTTGAGGAAGGTGCTTAGTGTCCTATTGACTTGGTATAGCACCAGACATTCACAGATCCATGTGTGTGGCATTGAGTCTTAGGCTTTCCCGTAGCCAATCCAGGTTGTGCTCAGATTGGTTTGTCTAGACTTTGACTCTCAGGCAACTGCTCTGTCGACGAGCAATGGGTGTTTTGAGCCTCTGGTGTTGTTCCCAATGCCCTTTTGAGCTGTGCTCATGTACTGGCCCATATGCTCATGTACTGGGCAGCTATCATGCTTGATAGGACTTTACATGTTGTGGGGAGGAAGGTTATTGGCCGGTAGTTGGATGGTGCTGTTCCCTTGTGGGGGGTCTTTCATGATCAGCACTGTCCTACCTTGTGTTAGCTAGTCTGGGTGGGAGCCTGCTGCTAGCAGCTGATTCATCTGTGCTGCTAGGCATTCATGAACTGCTGTTGGTTTCTTTAGCCAGTAGGTGTGGATCATGTCTGGGCCAGGTGCTGTGCAGCTCTTCATGTTCTTGACCTGCTGTTGGATGTCTGCTACTGTGATGATGACTGGCTCCTGATCTGGGAGATTGCTGTGGTCTGCTCTCAGGTCCTGCAGCCACTCTGTGCTGGTGTTGTGTGTCTTCTCTTTCTCCCATATATTCTTCCAGTACTGTTCATTTTCTGCTGTTGGTGGCTCTGCTGTTACTGTGTTGTACACTTTGGATGGTTCTTTGGCAAACAGGGCATTTATCTGCTTGGCCTCTGCTTCTCTAGTGTATCTACTTAGCTTGGTAGCCAGTACTCTGAGCCTTTGTTTAGCAGTCTCTAGGGCTTCAGATGGAGTCAGGCCCTTGTATTTTTTCAGTAGCTGAGTCTTATCCTTAATCTCCACACCATTTTGAAGTTCCACCAGCTGACTAACTTCTCTCTGAGTTGCCTTGATCTTAGCCTCCAACCTCATTTTCCATGAAAAGTATGTACTTCCTCTTGATCGTGTAGCCAAGCATCTCCAGGATTACAGTAGCTGTAGTGTATACCAGTTCATTGGTTTGAGTATGGTGGTGGTAGGGATTGTCGTGAGGGTTCTATTGGCATCTTCTAGCATACTATCTGATGGTACTTCTCCACTGAGCCTTGGTAATCAGTCTCAAGGATTGACTGTAGCTAGTTTATCCATGATCTTATGCCAGATATCAGCTGCTCTACTCTGTAATGGTGGCTGTGGCAGTGATGTTCCAGCTTCAAGTGTTGGCTGCACCTCCAGTTGTTCTTCTGGGTCTTCTTGAGTCTGGGATGTAATATGTAGTTGGTCTACCTCAAATTGTGAGAGCAGCTTCCTCTTCACTATGGTGAAGTGTTGGGTAACTAGCTGTTTCTCAGTCAGTGTGGATGCAGGTCTTCTGTCCATCCATAGTTCCCTTGTACATTTCATATACAGGGATACCCTGTTTCATATACAGGATACTCTGTCATTAGGTCTACTATTGCAGTAGCATTCCATCAATTCCAGGTTCTCTTGTCTCATCCATGAATGGTTTGTTCCAGTAGCCCACTTATTGTCAGATTGTCCTGGTTCCTCAACATCTAACATGGACCTTGTTAATCTGGGTGACATCCAAGCCAGCATGACTCTCATAGTTTGTGTCACTCTCATATTTGTGGTAGGCAGGTAAAGCCTTAGGCAGTCTTTGCCCAAGGACCCCTATTTGTAAGGTAGGTACCAGCCAGGATTTGAAACCTGGTCTCACACTCCAAAGGTGGCGCTCTAACTACTATGCTATCCAGCCACTACATACACACACACACAGAGAGGATAGCATAGTGGTTAGAGCACCGCCCTTTGACACAGGAGACTGGATTTGAATCCTGATGATGCACTGTTCCCACTGCTGTTATGCATAGGCTTGAACACCCTTGTCAGATAATCACAAGGGCTGGATATGGATACAGTTTCAAGAGTGGAACTACCATCAGCCACCTCCTCTACATGGATGGCATCAGTTGTATGCTAAGAGCGAATGAGACATTGACTTGCTGATCCACCTGACATGGATCAGTTAGGACACTGGGTTGTCATTTGGACTGGAGAAGTGTGGCCAGATGGTAATAAAGAGAGGGAAGGTAGTCAAGACTGATGGGGTGGAACTACCAGCAGACCACATAGCAGACATACAGACCAGCTACCAGTAGCTTGGTATCCCACAGTAACACGGGAACCCTGATTAGGAGGCAATGAAGATAGCAACATCCAAGTACTACCAAAGGATAAGACAGGTCCTGAAGAGCCAGCTCAATGGGAAGAACAAGATCCATGCCATCAACACATATGCCCTGACAGTATTGTGAACTGGCCAAAGGAGGTCATGGAGGCTGCTGATGTGAAGACCCAGAAGCTCCTCACAATGTACAGAGGTTTCCACCCCAAGTCCAACACCCAGAGACTGTATACCAGGTGGAAAGAGGGAGGGCAGGGTCTGGTGAGTGTCAAAGTCACTGTCCTGGACAACACCCACAGGATCCAGGAGTACATCAGTAAGATGGCACCAAAAGATGTGCTGCTGAGAGAATGCCTGAGGCAGCAGCAGACATAGAAGGAAGATCAAGCAGAGGAAGTGCCATGGCAAGACTAGACCCTGCATGGGATGTACCATCAACAGATAGCTGAGGTGTCTGACATTGGGAAATCCTACCAGTGGCTGGGAAGGGCTGGACTAAAAGGCAGCACTGAGGCACTGATCAGAGCAGCACAAGAACAGGCACTAAGCACTAGATCCATAGAAGCAGGGGTCTATCACACTAGACAGGACCCAAGGTGCAGACTGTGCAGAGAGGCCTCAGAGACAGTCCAACACATAGTGGCAGAGTGTAAGATGCAGGCAGGAATGGCATACACTGAACAGCACAACCAAGTAGTTGGCACTGTGTACAGGAACATCTGCACAGTGTATGGGCTAGACCCTCCCAAGTCCAGATGGGAGATTCTATAGAAGGTTGTGGAGAATAACAAGGTTAAGATCCTGTGGGACTTCCAGATCCAGCTGGACAGACAGGTACTGGCCAATCAACCAGACATTGTCAACAAAGACCAGAAGACAGCAGTGGTGATAAATGTAGTAGTGCCAAGTGAAAGCAACATCAGGAAGAAGGAGTATGAGAAGCTGGAGAAGTACTGGGGCCTGAAGGAGGAACTAGAGAGGATGTGGAAAGTGAAGGCCAAAGTGGTACCAATGGTGGTAGGAGCCCTCGGGGCTATGACTCCTAAGCTGGGAGAGTGGCTCCAATAGATCCCAGGAGCAACATCAGAGTTCTCTGTTCAGAAGAGTGCAGTGCTAGGAACAGCTAAGATACTGTGCAGAACCCTGAAACTCCCAGGCCTCTGGTAGAGGACCAGAGATTGAGAAGATACCTACCACCCATAGGGGTGAGAAGGGAATTTTTATATACACAGACACACACCCATGTACAAGTTAAAGCACTGAATGCACAGTCATGCAGGCACAACAAGCAGCTTTAAAAATCCTTTCTTAGTGCCCTGTTGGCTTCTTCTTACAAGGCAAGTGGTATTACCATTCTGCTATTACAGCATTCATAATAAAGGTAGTTCTAAAAATTATTAGAGATTGTAGTAAGCATTGTCACAGTTGAGGGGCATTCTTGCCTCTACAATGTAACCAATGAACTGTTGGGGTTAGCCTGCAACAAACTGAAGAGCATGATTCCAAATGGATCAGAGTACTGGAAGCAACATACAGTAATAGGAAAAGGTGTACTTTGGAAGTGGAACAGAAAAACGGTCTATAAGGATTTTTTTGACAGTAGGAGTTAATAGAGGGTGATGTCCATTTCTGCCCTCCAGAAATGTTGCTGGCCCATTCCAAACAACAAGGCAACTGGTTACGCCCTACATTTATTCTGTCCTTATCCTAGGCTTGGTGAAGGTGGAACGTGGAAGAACAGTAATACTTCTCTCATTCCATTGCCCCCTTTGGCAATCCCTATTCTTGGTCAGTTAGGAAAATTGCCAGGCACTCAAAGGTTGATGTGGCAGAAAAAGCTGTACCACACAAATCTCTACTAAAATCACCACTTGCAACAACAGACCAAATCACAGGCTGGATTTTATTGTTTCTTAGATGTACAAAGATTTTAATTTATCAGAAAATATCCTGTTTTGGATATAGTCTCTCCCATCATGGAGCAGAGATTTTCTCAAATGGATTAATTTTAAATTTAATCCAGATACTTCCCTTGGTTATTTGCTTTTGTTTCTTTCTCACTATCTCAGAAAAAAAGGGGAGAATAAATTATTTGTAGTAGAAGTGAGAAAGCACTAAAGGCACTGATGAAAAATGAAGCCAAGTGCAGAGACAGTAACTCAAATAATGATTCAAAGCCTGATGCAATTGATCTATCAGATCTGATAAGAGCAAATATCACTTCAGGCTATTGTTGGGTCAGTCCATTTCTGAAACTGATTGATCCAGTAAGTTTCCACTGTGCCTTTCATAGTGCAGACGAGTACAGAGCTAAGCTTGAAGAAGGAACACAAGGAAGGTTAAGTAAACATCCACTTAGCCCTGGGAAGGAAGAGTGATAAAAAAATTCAACCCTGCCTTGATTCTTTTTGGTATAACAGGTGGCAGACGGAAACTCTGTCAGGCTTTCAAAATTCTGTTATTATACCCTACAACAATAAAGCAGAGTTTCAGGAGTCCTTGTGGAATCTGTTTCCTGACCTGGCCTACCTTGAAAGGCTGACACATTGGCTGTCCTGTCAAATCCCTGGAAGGTTATCAGTTTACACTGATGCAATCTTAATTATTGGTGATGGTTCTCTTGTTACTCCAGAAAGCAGAAGCAGCTGGGATCGTGACTTGGTTGAACAGTCAGATTAAGATCTGTCTAAACACTGGAAAAACTTTGGGCAGATTAAAACTATCTTCTTGCCCCATTGGCATTAGGAGTTACCTATACTTGAGTGCAGGAGCAGATGACACTGTCTTCTGCCCATTCCCAGTCAATTGCAAATGCCCCCTACCCCGTACCCACTGCTGCTCATGAAGTTCCAGTTCAAAACTGTTATTTTTCTGTCCTGAGCCATCTTGAGCCCTTCTGAGCTGTTGGTCTAATGCTCCTCATTCTGATCTCATGACAGCCACCAGTTCCAATTGACTACAGCAGATGGCACATACTGTCCCTTCCTCTAGCTGGTTGCTGCTTTGTGCAGCCATTTTGTCCAGGGTTTTTATGTTCTCTGTTGGTTGGCAGCTGCCATTTTTTAAATTGTCATGTGGTTGATCTAACAATGACCCATTTAGTCAATGAACCTTCCTTGCCCGGTGTTTTCCTACCCCCTTTAAAAGCTCATTGCTCCATTCAACTCTTACATTTCTCAGTGAGCCATTTTACTTTCTGCCCAGGCTGGGTAACACGTGCTTACCCACCCTGCGCCCATGGTACTACAAAGGTTCCCTTTCCCTTTTTTAAAAAGTTGTTTTTAATTTTAACATAGAGAGATTGAAAAAACTTACTGTACAAGGTTTCAGTGAATGCTACTATCCTCCTATGAAGCTTAACCATTGGTTCTTCCTTCCCATAGTTTCCATGGACCTAGGGTGGAATGTAGGAACAAAATTGCATGTTTCTTTTGCTTTAAATAGCACCAAAGATGGGGGAGGGAGTAATGAAAGGATTTGCATTTGTGTCAAAGGAGAGAAAGTGGGGCGGGTATGAAGGCATCCATGTACGTAAACATCTGGGAAAGCAAAGGAAAAGAACAGGGACTAGGGAACAGAAACAGTCCCCAAGGAAAAGGCAGGCACTGGGAAACTGCCCATACAATGGACACCCAATGACACTGGCCTTCCCTGCACCAATGAGAAGGGCACAAGCAGAGGAATGACCAGTCTGTGGAGACTGTAGTACAGACTGAGCACCAACCTGGGCCTGTTGCCAACCCACTGCAATTCAGATTGGGGGTTTTAAAGTTGGCTTTAAGAACAGCTGGAAGCATGATAGGAGGGAAGTAGCCTAGGATGCCATGTGGAATAACCCTTTATATTAAATTCTAATCTGCGGGAGTGGTAGAGGCAAAAAAAAAAGAGAGAAAAGGCCCAGAAAAGTTTTTAAAAATAGCAAGATATATTACAGAATGGTACATCCTTTTTTGTAAAATTCTACGTCCAAACATACATGCCAGAGTTCATTTTTAATTACAGATTTTTTAAAAGAATACAATAAAATGTTATTAAGCAGCCCTGTATTGACCAGATTTACACAGAATACTAAACTACAATTTGTATAATCATGGTCTGTGGAATAAATAATAATTGGTTAGGCTTGTACAGCAAGAAATTAAAGAAATTAAACACACAATTAAAGAAATTACATATGGCTTCACATGACGATGAACTTAACCATATTTTCTGGAAATTTGGGTGTTTGAATAATGGCTGTTTGCAGAACATTAGGATTTCAGGTAGATGTTAGTTGATGGTTTTACCACTGAGGGATCAGTTTTGTTTTGTTCATATGCAAATTATTTGGGGGGGGATTATATGGACATCTGACAGTGACATGATTAAGTGAGGGGATACACTTGCAGAAATATCATAGATACCAAATCAGTCACAGTACTTAGTATAGGAAGTTTAGAATCTCAACTGAAAATTATCTAGGAAATTTTTTATGGTTAATATTCTGTCTCTACTGAAGTGTTTCTGGGACAATATTATTTGGCTGAGCCGGAACAAATAGCTAACTTCAGCGTATGGGATGCTGTACAGCTCTGAGCTCATAGTGCTAGCAGTACTTCTGACAACTTTCCAAAGAAAGCTCAGAGAACAGATGTAAGTTCAGAAGAGTTCATTTGGTTGGTGCATCATGTAGACCCAACATCTACAAGGCCAACTGCCTATAAGAACAGTGGGCTGGGTTGGTCTAGGCCTACACATGGCTCTCAGCTGTATCATCCAGAGTCAAAACATGTGCAACTAGTGCTCCAGATAGTCAAGAAACAAACATCCCCTGCTAAACTGATAGCTAGCACAGTAACCATAGTGAACCAACACAAGTTCAGGGTTTTTCCCCCCCTCTGGGAAAAAACATGATGTAAACATTACCTGTATGTATGCTTAGCTGCAGTAATATTTCTTTAGTACAAATGCCATATGCAGAACTCAGTGGTGCTGAAAAACAAAACTTTGAAATCTATTCGGAAAGCTTTTTAAAAAGCTCTAGCATGATAATATTCATTGGTGATGGTGAAGACGAAAAGAACAGAACAACAACACAACTATCTATTGACATTCCAACTGGGACTCAGTACTGTTGTAGAAGACTATTGTAGGGGCCAGAAAGAATAGATGGTATGTTTCATTTTCCTCTGTGCTTTCCTGTATAAAGTGGCTTCTCTTCATAGCATAGCTTGGTAAGGCCTTAAATTTTTGAAGCAGACCTCTAGACTTTCCCCTTTCCTTCCCTATCTCTAGCTGTTTCTCATTGTTACCTGTTTTCTCATCTTTTGATGCAGCCTAGCTCAAGAGTACTCTATTATTTCTTTAACTCCAGGGTCAGCCATCTGCTGGAAACATTTGCTGTATTAAGCTGGAACTGTCTCACATAAACTTTTGATAAAAATATAAACATTATGTAGAGAGCCAGTTTGGTGTAGTGGTTAAGGCATCAGGCTAGAAACTGGGAGACCTATGGTGAGTTCTAGTCTTGCCTTAGGCACAAAGCCAGCTGAGTGACCTTGGGCCAGTCGCTCTCTCTCAGCCCTAGGAAGGAGACAAGGGCAAACCACTTCAGAAAAGCCTTGCCAAGAAAACTGCAGGGACTAGTCCAGGGAGTTGCCAAGAGTCAAAAATTGACTTGGGCACACACACCTAAAAAACCTATTTAGAGGTATGAAAAATTACAGTAGAATACTATATACACTTTGAAACCTCTCCTAGTGGTGAACTTCAGCATAGATTTGTCCAAAAAAGGTGCTGTGCACTAGGTGGAATAACCTTGGAAATGTTTACTGTTGCTATTCAAGGATAGGGAGCTCTCAATGTGAGATTTAATACTGTATTGAATATTGTCTTGTTGCCTCATCTGTGAATGTTTCCAGTCGATATCATACTTTGCAGTTAAGGTTGTCATTCTTTTCCTTTGTTTTATTCAGTAAATTATTCCAGTTTCTACTCCATTTGTGTGATCACAATCTTCAGATCCATAAATTTACACTTTGCTATAGAAAAACACATGCTAGTATCAAAACAACAGGAACTGCAACATTATCATTTCCCATGTAAGTTTTCACTTCTGGTTCACATCTTAACAGATTTGAAATCTTTAAAAAAGTATCAGCAATAACACTGAATTAGACAATGTAAAACAAAGCATTTGTGTTGGATTTAAGTCATGTTAACACCATCAGTCTTAACACACCTCATATTACAAAACATAGAGCTCATTCAGTATTCATAGCCAGTTGAAAATATCTACCGATTTAGAACCATAGAGGTGGAAAGGGCCATTTAGGCCACTGAGCTCACTCCCCTGCAATGTTTTGGAATCCAAATTAAAGTATCTGCACTTCAATACCTCCAATGAAGAGGTATTTACCACTTCTCTGGGTCATTGGTTCCGCTGTCAAACTGCTCTTATTATTAAGAATTCTTTTTTTCTAACACTCAGCTAGAATCTGATTTCATGTAACATAAATTCACTGCAGAAGAGAGAACAGGTCTTGACCTCTTTCTTATCAACTGCTAATTTCCTAACCAAATAATGTAATATTATTTTAAGAGCATGCATACCAGGGGAATAATAAAAAGGGATCTAGAGTGAATCCAGGAAGAATCTGGTTGACAGTGAAATATCTATTCTGGATCAGACATTAAAGCACTAATGATAAATGATCAAGCAAAAGTGGGTAAGGAAAAATATTATGCATAAAGTTATGCATAGTATGGAGAAGGTGGAAGCGGAGATATTTTTCACCTCTCATTGTCAGGCTTTATACCTGGACTCCACAGTAAATCACAGGTCTCCAGACCTTTAATCTATGGTTAAGCTCTTGGCTAGATTTGGCAGAAGACTCCCAGATATAGTACAACTACTAGATTAGAATCTTTATTGCAGACAAGAATGAAGCCTAAAGCACAATAGTAGATTGCCTTCTGCAGTGCAAAGAAATCAAAGACTTGTATATCCATTTTCCAGGGTTTAAACTCTAGGCTTCTTCCTCCTGGCTTTCTGCCTTAATAGATGCTAGATGACTGATAAGATCCCCTTTAACTCATGTATTCTATGAGATTATTTGGATATTAAGGTTTTTGAGAGAGGCATTGCTTTCTCTGACTTCTTCTAGACTTTAGAACTTCCCATGAGGGAATGCCAAACTAGATCCCTGTTAGATCCACTGTGGCTCATTGCTGTTCAAATTGCCCTTTTGGGAGAATTTAAAACTTTTCTATTGCACCCATCAACAAGGAACTATTAGTGCAAAGTAGGAGAACTTATGGAGTCCTAAGGAATATTTTATGTAATTTCCCTATTGTTTTCAGATTTTGTATGTGTGTTGTTTGGCTGTAGTTGTGTGTGTCATAGCTATATAAACTAATTCCACACCAGATATAAATTCAGTCCTCCAATATATTGTGAAGGGTGATTAATGAGAATGTATTAAATGATTTATAATTTTTTAGCCACCTGGTTTTTAATTGCATACTATTTAGGGCTGAACTTCATTTTATTAATTTTGATATACTGATGAATATAAATTTGCATATGTATAAATAATCTCTGAAACAAATATAATTTTTCTCAAGTGGCATCCTTATGTTTTAGACATGGATGGCTCTTAAGATGTTCTATAGCATTTATAAGCACAAATATTAAAACTAATGATTTGGAATTTTTAAAATGTTTATCATATAATCCTGGCATCTTTTATTACAAGGTTTTATATAAATTAATTTGAATAACTGATTCAGTTATATGGCTCTAATTATATTTAACAAATAAATTTAGTAAATAACATTTAATTCAAACTGTTTGTTTTTCCAGGTTTGGTGCCAGGATTTCAAGTAAATTACTGTATTAAAATATTAGGTTAGCGAGCTGCTTGAAAATTAATCTCAACAATAAAAATAATTTAATTTACAAATATAACACAGCCTTCTACTTTGGGTTTATTTGGGGCGGGGGGTGGATAAGGAAAGTTCATAGTAGCTCCTATTTCATTTGAATTGAGGCAGCTGTGAAACTTGGCAGTTGTATACATGATAGGTTCCCAATAGACTTATAGTGTCATATTTCTCTCTGAGGTGTCCTTTTTAGGACTCTGCCATGGCTATCTCTTATGTAAAGAAGATTACTGAAGCTAAGTTTACTCATTGGTTCAGCAGCTGTGAATAATCACTGGATGATAGCCTTTCGTACAGAGGACTAGAATGGTATCTATGGTGTTTTACATTTCTCATCTCATAAAAATGAAGATATTGAGTAAATCATGGGTATGAGTCATATTAATTCCATCTGATAAGAGAATGAAACATACAGTGGTGTCTGCACGGAAGAAGAACAGACTCCTTTCTGTTGATTATGCCTCTGTAATCAGTCTAATATTTAGTAGTTTATTTATATAACATGTACTACTTGGGAACTTACTTCATAATTAAATGTAAAACAATTTCATAAAAGGATTTTAAAAGGTTTATTATTGTTATGTTTAAAAATAGGAACCACAATAAATCACATTAATGCTCCTTTAATGTAACAGGTTTATAAAATATTATCTCATACTACTATGATGTGATGGAAAGGAAAATGTCATGTACTTTCCAATATATAATAGACATAGGCTAAATTCAATGCTTAGGGTTGGGATAGGTGACCCACACTGTGACTAAGGATGAAATACCCTCTTCTGCCTGTATTGTCCATAGCATGGAGAGAGAAAGATAGATTTCCCTGTGTCACTGCTATTGTTTTATTGAGATCTGTAAAACAGCAAATTATTGAGCTTTTACTTTGGCTTCCAAAACAAGATGGAGAATTTAATTCTGCATAACTCAGAATATGTCTTATAAACTATAATGCTGTTGTTTCTACATATGTTATATTTTTAAGACAAATTAGAAACATGTGTGATTAAATGTATGAGCGTTAGTAGAAAAAGCAACTGGGTTTGGCACACCCCTTCTCAAGCCTTCTCAAACATTCCAGTAGTATTAATTCATCTGGCACTTGGCAGCAATAAGGGCTTTTAATTGAAAAAGGCCTCTCTTTAATTTTGAAGAGAGAGAACTGCAAACATTGTTTTCAATTGATAACTCATTGTTTGAACTAGAATGAGGATACCATTGTATTGATGTGAATAATGGCATAACACACTGAAGCACAAACCTCAGCATATCAAGCAATGGGCATATGGTAGCATTCCCACTCTTTCTCCCACATCGCTTGATTCTAGATTCCCTACTACTGTATGTTTATAGTAGGGAGTACTATAAAGTACTCACCATAAAGGCAGTGGATTTGTGCTTTTGGAACTCAGATCGCTGAATAAGGTGTAGACCAAGGTCTGGATGTTGGTTGGAAGTAGAAAGGCAGTAATAGGCCTTTCTTTTCAAACATTTATTTTTCCAGACCAGGAATTTTCTGATGCAGAATATAATTTTTTATTTTCAACATAATAACATACAACATCCTTCCATTTTATACTTTCTATAATTCTGTCAAGTAAATAGTAAATAGGTATTCCCTGACCTTGTTTTTGTCAATAAAATCATAGGTAAGACCTTGGAGGTCATCTAATTCCTCTGCCCATTATTAAACCATCCCCAACAGATGGCCATCCAGTATTTCCAGTGGTGGAAAATCCATCACATCCCAGAGCACTATGTTCCATTACTGAATAGCTCTTACATTAGGAAATTCTTCCTAAAAAGCTGTTTCCTTGTAATTGAAACCCGTTGTTTCTTATCTTGTCTCCCCATGGTCTTTTCAAGGCTAAACCATTTTTCATAATCCAGGCCACTTATCATTTTGATTGCTCTCTTCTGGACATGTTCCAGTTTGTTAACGTCTTTGCTAAAATTCAGTGCCCAAAACTGGATGCAATAGTCTAGGTGTGGTCTGATCAATGCGAAGAGAGAGGAATAATGACTTCTCTTGATTTTGACACTATACTTTGATGTAGCTCAGAATTGCACTTGCTTCTTTTGCAGCTGGATCACATTGTTGACTCATGTTCAGCTTGTGATTCATCATAACATCCAGATCCTTTTCATACGTACTGATGCCCACTGTTAGTGCCTCCCATTCTATATCCATGCCTCTTTCTACCTCCTATAATATCCTTTTTTAGATCTTTACTAAGGTTTTTGTGTGGTTAAGGAGGGTTTAATCTTGGTGTTCTTCATTTTTTTCCCAATTGAATAATTTACAACTATCAGAGCCATTTGATAGCTCAGTTTTTAGGGACATCCACTCATCTTGAGCTCTGTTTCCCATTAGCTTCTCCTACCATGGAATTCTACTCACCATTGCTCTGAGTTTTTTTGAGATCTGTTTTTTTGAAGTCTAAGATAGCCTTCCAGTTCTACATCAGGGTATGGCTTTATGGTGGATATTTATCTTTCCTCAACTTTTTACTTTACCTCTTCCTCATTTTCTTTTCCAGGCCTTTCATGTCTTTATCTCTTTTAATATAGAGAACAATAATAGGATAGCTGTTATTCCTCAGAGGCAAACATGGAAGAAGCAGTTTCTCAAACACTCAGGATGAGAAAAAGATTCCTTCTCCACTGAAAACCAACCTGACCTGTTATATCAAATTTCTAGATGTTAATATATTTTATTTTTATCAAAAAATCTAAATTGAGCTCTAATGCCATTAATAACTAAAGTGGGAGAAAAATATTCCTCTACTGTATTTCCACCTCAAAGTTCTTCTAAAATTTGCTTAACCAGTTTATGCCCTCAAATGAATATTCAGTTCAACAAAAGAGGAAACATTCTAAATAAAAGAGGAAGCTAATTAATTTAAATCAGGTTTAAGTCAACTTCTTTCTTGGTGTACTAATTCTGCCTACATTTTTGAGAGGAGCCATAGCACAGCCTTTAAAAGCTAAGTACAACCCTCAAATGAAAAAGAAGGTGTGTGTAAAAGGACACAAAGGTTTAGAGTTAATATCACTCACAGGTACATAGAACATTCACAGGTCTGGTTTGTAAAATAAACAGCTCTACACAACTTATGAAGGCCATTTGCTAAATCTGAGGAGTTGTGGTTTCAATTATAGAAAAGAAACAAAGGGTTTTTCTTTCTTTCTCTGGTGAACATTTTCTATTTTACATTATTTTAACACTAATTCCTAGCAAGATAAATGAAGTATACAATAACTTATTCCAGTTCCTCTTGTAGTGCTAATGCCTTGTTTTCCTATTTTGTATCTTGCCCATTGTACAACTTTTCACTTTATGCAAAGCTTTCTCAGGCTACAAAGGACCTACCTCCATGCCTTCTGGCTCCACAGACTCCAAGCTGTAATATGGAAGCAAACAGTCTCTCTGTGTAAAATTATCTCTATTTAATCAACTGGCCTTACAAAAGAATTCATTTCTGATCACATTCTGCTTAAAGGCTTTTGGGAATGCTGTCACTTTCTATCTCTTCATCTCATGGGACTGCTGTAAATACTGGTTTGATATGTGGCTCGCAATGCCATTAGTAACTAAAGTGGGAGAAAAATATTCCTGATGCAGGGAAAAAAAATTGCACCAAATTTATCCATGTAAGGGATCTGTTCACTGGGGTTTCTGCTGAGCTCATACATATATTCAGAATGGATTTGTACTAACTGAATGTAGGGTTGCTGCAAGAGCTGTTGTTTTCTACAGCTTTCCCTCTCTGGTCACCACCTGGAAAACATATCATCGCAGAAATGTTTATGATTTGGAAACAGACTAAAAGGAGCTCTTGAAGTACACCCTGTCCTGAAGGAATCAAAATTTGAATTTTATAGCAGGTCCAATTGTGTGTGTGTGTTGTTTAGAACTACACGTTTTCTTGCCAAATGTCAATCAACCATATAATTAAAAACTCATTTTATGTAGTAAGGGAAATATTTCTTGCAATCTGCAAATACTTGGCCAAGTAGCTTTCTAAATCCATAATGCTACCCCATTCAGAACAAAATAACAAAAGCATTGTGAACGTGTAATTGTAAAAAATTATGTGAAGATTGTCACTTCCATGTTTATTATTTATTTATTTATTTATTTATTTATATGCAAACTTTGTTTGAAATCACTTATGAAAAACAACACACAAGGAAAAACTACATATTCAAACAAAACATGTATAATAGAATCATTGATTATTAAAAGGGATATGCTTTTACAGATTTCCTGAAGGTAAAGTAGGACCCAAACACAACTGTTCAGGTAACTAGGAAGTGACACAAAAGAAGGTTGTCTTCCACAATCCTAGTACAGTGGAGACACCTTCAGAAGGACCTTTCCTACAGATCTTTATATTATTTTGTTACAATCTCTGAGTAGGTTTATAACAGGAGAGGCAGTTCCCAAACAGTCAAACCCTAAATAATTTAGAGCTCTACAACTTAAGAGTAACACTTTTTTTCCAAAAGGACTGGCAGTCAGTGCAGATTTTTCCAACCTAAAACTGAGCCCAGTATTTTTCACCAGTAAGCAGCTGCTTTCTATATCTTTTATTATCTATCTTTTATTGTAGAAAGAGAAATTGGACCAAAGTTGTTCATGCATGCTAGGTTTCAGAAGCCAAGAATCCTATAGACAGAAATCCTTAGAGTAAAGCAAGAGCAAAGTAAAGATACTGAAAATACAATTACACATGATAAGAAAGTAAGATACTGGAAATACAATCTCAAAAGTAGGATACTGGAAATACAATCACATGGTTTGAGAAAAAAATGGGAGGGCAGTGTAGAAAACTCCTAGGGATGTATCAGGAGCTTTTGACTGAGTTAAAAGAGGCACACATCTATAGGAAATGACAGATGGGTCTAATCACTGAAGAGGACTACTCAGCAAGTAGCTAGTATATGCAAAAATAAAGTTAGAAAATCTAAAGCATAAAAGGAATATGGGCTTGTAAGGGAAACGAAAAGAATTAAAAGGAATTTGGGTTTGTAAGGGAAACAAAGAAATAAAAGGAGCTTTTTGGCTATGTTAATAGTAAAAGGAAGGGATAGACATGCTGTTAGGAGAAGATGGCAGGATAGTAACAATTCTTATTCTTTAAAGAAGAATGCTTGCATGTGTGGTGAATGGGCAAACCCCTATTCACTCATGCAAGGCATAGCAAGCTGTTCCCTCCACCACATTCACTTAGCCATACACCCAAGACTATATTGCAGGTAGACAAATCCCACATTTACTTCATCCATATATCCCATATGCCTGATTCATACTGATTGCAAAATCCAAGTTTAATGGCTGGTAAGTGGAAGAAACATGCTGGCCTTGCCCAGTAGGCTCTCCTCACCTTGCCTCCCAGCTGAGACAGAGGGAGAGAGAACAAGCACTGGGGGATATGAAAGCAACCAGATTGCCTGGGAAGGGACCAAGGAGGAAGAGTATCTAGAAGAAAGAGAGATTGCTGAAGATGGAGACTAGAAACCACCACATGGTTTTGGTGAGCTTGTTTCCAGGAAAAAAAAATGCTAAGAAATGCTCAGGTGAGAAGAATCATGGTAGGAGTGAAGCAGACCCTGTCTGCAACAAAAGGTGAGAAGGTGCAACTCTGAGCCATGAAGGTCTTAAATGAGTAGAGCAAAGGCCTACCTGGGTGGTGGGGAGGAGGGTGGAACTCTACGTAAACAGAGCAGCCTGTCTGGGGCCTGTACTAAGAGCAGAGCTGGGCCAGAAGTGAGAAAAGGCATCAGACTGTCATCTAGAAATCTCTAGGGAATCAACATGAGCTAAGAGGAAATGCTCTTAAAATTTGACTGCTAATTATTAACCAGGAACTAGCTGGAAAAAAGCCAGGGAGAAAACCGTCCTCTTAGAGGTAAAGTAAAAATTGCAATTCTCTTCAGCTTAAGAACCACTGATCTAAACTATATGAACCTCAGATCCCACCCATTTGACTATGCAACCTAAAAGAAAACCTACTTTTTCTTACTTTTAATCAAATTAACTTGCAAGATTGATACTTTTGTTTTCATCTCCCCAGAAGGAGGCATGGCTGCTATTCTCTGGCAACATGCCTTAAAGCTATAAGAGCCAGGAGGAGCTGTTTTTTCTTTTTCATTATCTGGATGATGATGATGAGTTTCTCTCTCATAATCCATTGTTAAGGGGGAGGAGCCTGACCAAGCTATTTCCTTCCTCCAGGAAAATAGATGGTGGCAGTGGAAGTACTACATAACCCATAACAGAAGCTGTCACTCCCCAAGGTAGCCATTACTGTAATTCTTGTAAAAAAAAAAACTGGAGAAGAGGATGGTTCTTATTGGAAATCCCATCCAAAACTTTCAAAAAATCAACTCATTTTCTGTTCACCTGTGGCTATCACATGTTCTAAACAGGGTTGGCATCTGTGGCTTCTTGTATCTGTAGGGATTGGGAAATGGGCTTAGCCCTGCTTTGAAACCAATGTGCGGAGTTTTGAAAAGAATGCTAACCTTGGCTGAAAAATTTACCATGTATTTACAATTTACACATTGGCATCTCAAAATAAGTTTTGTGATTTGAGATTTTAGGCAGAAGAGTTTGAAGAAATGATCATTCCTCCAATGTTTCTGACATTTCTAATTCCTCAATTAAGACTTCCCTATTAATTAGTATTCAGTGAAGGACAGCTGATCCTTTTGCCTTCTTCCACCTTCTGAAGAATACCGTTAGCAGGACAAGTTAGGAATTTCATGAAGGACTATGATTGGCAGTGGCTATTTCTGCACTAATGACTTTCATCTCTTTTATAACATCACGCAGATATCACTAAAATGATGTAAAGCCTGTTCTCATTGCTATTATTTTGGCACAAGATTCTAGAAACTATGTGTTGCTAGTGGGGAAATGACCAGCGTTTCTCTCCCAGCAGATACCAGGCAATTAAAATCTGCCATAATGATTTAATGCATCTTTGAAAGATCTGCTATTTGTTTGTGAAAGACATCATTTACATTTTCTCCTAGACAGGACAAGAGCACTGCTTTTATTTGTTCCTCCACTTATTTTAACTCAGCTGTTCTCTACACTATGGTCTAGTTCATTCATTTGGATTTCTATTTGTGTACAGTACATGTTCATATTTTTCAGTAGTGCAACTCTTCCTCCTTTTCTATGGCTTCTGTGCCTTTTGAAAAACTGTATTTTTTATTTGCTGTATTCAGTCATGGGAGTCATACCACCATGTTTTTGTTAGATAGTCTTCTGGAATACCTATAAAAGGGCTTCCAAAACAACAGAACTATACAACATAATAGATATAGAGATTCATGCCTCTTACAAGGGACAGTAGCATACAACCCAAGAAAACTTACTTTGCAAAGAAGTGAGCAATAACTCAGGAAAGCTTATGTCTTTTTATAAAATTTATTAGTCTGAAAAGTTGCTACCATTCTGATTTTTGGCTATCAAAGACTAACATGGCTCTCCTCATTACAATTTTTTCAAAGGAGAGTTTTTTATATTTTGGAGGGAAAAAAGTTTCAAAACTGAAATTTCTATAATAACAATGGCTTTCTGTAATAAAATTAAAGTGTTGCTTTTATTAAAACAGATCTAGTAAATGTTAATAAGTGGGATGCAAATTCAAATATTAGAGAGCCAGTTTGGTATAGCGCTTAAAGCACCAGACTAGAAACCAGGAAACCATGAGTTCTATTCCTGCCTTGGGCACAAAGCCAGATGGGTGACCTTGGGCCAGCCCTCTCTCTCAGCCCTAGGAAGGAAGCAATGGCAAGCTACTTCCAAAATCTTGCCAAGAAAACTCCTTTCTTGACAAGAAAACACACTTGCGAGGAGTCAACACACCCACCCACAGACACAAATTCAAATATTACAAGCCAATACCATGGGAACAATAAAGATCCCAGAGGCATATTTGTACCATGGTTAGTTACATGTGATAGAAGACCCATTGGTGCCCAATATTTGGGATGGAAGTCAGGAGACCAAACTGACTTAAAACACAGGCAGGACACAGATCAGTAATGGCATACCAAATTTCAGGCTGGTATTGTCCTATCTTAGAACCATGCTGAGCTGGTATCTTGGTCTAGTGTTTATTGAACTACTCTAGTAGACAGAAAATCCTGCCAAACTGAAAGACCGTGGGAAACCCACACAGATAAACCCCAAAATCAAGGCGGGTCTGCTCTGAGTTTCTTTGAAGGAAAGTTCAAAGCCTCTAAACTATGCATGCATTTTTCCCCTGGATTGGGGCCCCCTCCTGCTCACCATCAGTACTCATGACAGGTATAGTTTTTTGCCACCTCAAGGGTAGATTAAAAGTGCTCTAATTCAACAGTGGGAAAAGGCCCTCCATGTTACTTTAACGTGAAATGCTGCATCCTCATCTCCCAAATTTGATAAGAGTCATAAGCTGCTTGCCCCATCATTCTGGTTAGGTTCAGGCTCAAATGCCCAGAGTTACTTTTTTTTAATTGTCGGTGTTGTTCATGACTCATCTTAATACGTTTGGCTAACAGCTCAATTGCTGTTGCAAAAAAAGTAAAGTAAGTGAGTATTCAGGTCAGATGGCACTCACCATGCTACTGAGTTAAAACTGAGGAACTTTCTTTATGGGATGGCTAGATTAAAGCTTTTGGAATATCTAGTTGATGTTGCTTTGCAAGAAAAGAAAATCCAAAGCTGCAAAAACAGAGTTACAGTGGGAACTTGGAAAGAAGCATGAACACAGGAAAGCTTAACACCATGAAAGATGACTACACATAAACATTGACATCTTAGGCATCGGCAAATTGTGATGGACTGGAATTGGACACTTTCAGTCAGGAGTTTACCCTGTTTACTGCTCAGGACATGAAAAACAAGGAATGGTGTTGCTTTCATAGGAAAGGTATAGCAAGAACAGTACTTAGCTAGTACTTCAGTGTAATCAACCCTTTAATATGATGATTATCCAAGTTTATGGTCCAATCACTGGTGCAGAAGAAGAGTTGATGAGTTTTGATGAGTTCAGTTAGAAATAGATAAGAATATGCAAGCAAGATGTGCTGTTTGTGGTGGGAGACTGGATGCCAAAGCTGGAAATATTAAGGAGGAAAATGTACTTAGACTATATGGCCTAGGAAACTGAAATGAAGCGGAAGAATGATTTATCAATTTCTGCCTATCCAATTATTTCTTTGTTGCTAACAGTCTTCAAACAATAAAAATGACACCTCCATACATGTACTTTACCAGATGGAGTGCACAGAAATCAAATTGTCTATATTATTGCAAAGGAAATAGAAGGGCTTAATTATAAGAGCAAAGATGTGACCAGGGACTGACTGTGGAACAGATCATAAATTGCTCATGTGCAAATTCCAAGTTAAACTAAAGTGGAAGAAGAAAGCAAACCAGTTTGCATGGTATGATCTTGAGCATATACACACCATTTGGTTCACCATCCTGAACCAAAAGATCAATGGAACCTGAATGAATGGATCAGGAACCAGAGGAAGCTGTTAAGGATAAATGTGAAAAGAGATTGCCAAAGATCAAAAAACAGAAGAAAAAAAAAGATGGAAATTGCCAAGAAGAGGAGAGAAGTCAAAGCCAAGAAACACAAAGATCTCAGGAAGAAACTTAACAAAGAATTTCAGAGAGCTGTTAGAAGGGACAAGAAGCAACAACAACAACACATCTGTAAAGACATCAAAAATGGGAACAGACATGGCAAAGCAAGGAAAATCTTCCAAAAGATCTCTGAACTCAGAAGGATGATCCCTACTTTGATTTAAGTGATGCTGTGACCACCCTTTCTTGGTGCCTGGAGGCTCTAGGGGTCTGGGTGGGGAACAACAAGCTTTGGCTGAACCCTGGTAAGACAGAGTGCTGTGGGTTGGGGTCTCCTCTGTATCTGGGAATTTACCATCTTTGGTTCTGGATGGGGTTGCACTGCCCCAGACAGACTCAGTGGGGAATCTGGGGGTCCTCCTGGACTCTCAAGGAGCAGGTGGCAGTCATCAGCAAAGGCCCTCCTGGACTCATGACTCCTGTTTGAGGAGCAGGTGGCAGTTATGGCCAGGAGGGCCTTTGCTCAACTTTGTGTTGTGCACCAGTTATGACCATTCCTGGATTGGGAGGCATTTTAATGATTATTTATTCTTGTTTTTATTGTAAACCGCCCAGAGTCGCTCCTTGAGTGAGATGGGCAGTGAATAAATTTGAAGAACAAATAAACAAACTTTGAATTGGTATGCCAAAGGATGCCATTCAGCAGATAGTAACATTAAAGGATCAACGATGGAAGGAGTATTCTGAAATTCTGTGCAATAGACATGTCCACACCCAAAATACCTTAAAAGATATTCCCTACTTACAAGAACCTCTAGTATTAGAAGATCAAGTTAGATCAGCACTAAGGTCATTATCATGTTGGAAGGCTACATGTTGGAATTGATGGAATACCTACAAAAATATAGTGAGCAACAGAAGAAGAATCAGTAAAGGTTCTAACCAAGCTACGCCAGCAAATCAGAAGAATGAGATAGTGGCCAAGAGATCAGAAGCGATTAATTTACGTACCAGTATGAAAGAATGGAGACCTAACAGATTGTGCAAACTATTGTACAATACTGTATCTTTAATTTCACACACTAGCAAAACCCGGATTAGAGTCCTGCATGGAAAGGAAGATGCCATAGCTGAAAAATTGACCTATACTCTTGTGTTCTGGTCAAGCTGAAGCTAAAGCCTTCTCAAATATATGATATGATTTTATGTCTTATGCTAACCAGGGAAACCATACCTGTTTTATGCCAAATGAATATATTAATATGTGGGGGGAATATCAAGGAAATATTAATATGTGGTTTTATGGATAGTTTTTCTTGTCTCCATTTTCAACCTTTATATTTCTGCATTGAATTTTATTGCACTGTTTATAATTATTGCAATTTTTAAAAAAAGAATTTAAAAAAAAGAAAAAAAGAAAGGGAGATGCCAGCTGTGCAGAAGATTAATACCATGGATAGCCAAGAAAACAAACAAATGGACCAACTCAGAGCTCTCACTTGAGGCACAAATGACCAATCTCAAATTAGCATCTTTGGACACATTATACAAAGACCTAGCTCTCCTGATAAGTCTACAGTGTTGGGAAAGTTGAAAGAAAGAGAAGAGGATGACCAGCTACAAGGTGGTTGGACTCAAATGCAGTAGCAATGATTGCACCATTGGAAGACCTGAAGGACCAGATTGGATAGATCTATGTGCTCAACACTGACTTGGTGGCATACAGTCAATCAGTCAATTAACCAATAACCTTATACAGACAGAACTGAGTGTACTGCAAAATTGATGATAGAAAAAACGGTTTTAACATGCAGTGGGGACAAGAAGGAAGAATAGAAACCACCAAGCAGAACTCTGCCTTTTTAGCTATTGTTCTGAGACTAGAAATGGTCCTTGCAGGGCAGAAAATGTTTTTTTTTAATGGTGGTTTAAAAAAAAAACTGTTGTACATTAAAACATTCCATCATACAGTATCTGTTATAGAAGCAGCAGGAACTTTTGTGTGTTACACTGTCAGTCATTTGCCAGAGATGATTTAATTTAGACGAATGAACAAGGGATTAGATTAGATTAGATGGCCTAAAGATCCCCTTCCAACTCTGTGTTTCTATGAAATCTGACTCCATTTGGGATATCTGTAACTTAGCAGATTTATTTATTAATTATAATTATAACCTACCCAATAATTAAATTGGTTAGATCAGGAGTATAATCTGAGCAGGGTTACTTAAAAAATTAAAAACACTAAAAACATTAAAGAAAACACAAATGAAACTCGGTGAATAAATACCACAGGAAGGATACCAACATAAAATCCACAGTTCCAGTGCAGAGTGGATACTTAAGTACAGTACCAAATAATAGAAATGCATGGGAAAAGACATTTCTGGTGTTGAAAAAATATTCTGAAGGCAAAATCTAATTTCTGGTGAAAATGTTAAATTGCTTTTACAGCAACTTCTTGGGTTCCAAGAGAACCTGGCACAAGTCCCTAGATGAGAAACTCTCTGGCCCTGTACCTATGACAACATGATCCAGTTAGCAACTGTCCCAGTCAACTTTATTTACCAGTGGTTCTGGCAGTGCATAATCATGATACCAGAGTCAAATGTCACAGTTTGGGGAATCCAAGGTCCCTGCCTCCAAGAGAAACCTAATACCCCTTGCAAGAGTAAAATACAAGAAAAGCTTCATGACATCACCAGTCCACTGACCATTAACCAGGCAAGTAGCAGGAGGAATGGAAGGGAATGAGAGGGGAAAAATGGAGACTAGGGGAAAAACAAACAAACCAAGAAATAGCAGCTTACCAACCTCAATCCAAAGAGAAACATACAGTTCTATTGCTTCAGGTGCTGCAGTATTGCCTCCCACCCTAACCCCTTATATCTAAAGTTCCTACCTGACACCCCTGCCTTTCTGTCCTCCCCCACCACCTATCAGGCCAACATTCCAAAAGCAGCCCAGAGAGAAAAACATTGCATGGAAACAAAGCATTTAATGATGAAGAAAAGCAACAGCAAAGGAGAACCTGCTCTAAACATAAGGCAAACAAGGGGCTAAGACAACCCAGGAGGATGAAAGGTGAATGAAACATAAACTAGAGGTCATTCCTGGCATCCAGGTTACACAGTCAGTGTACATTGGAAAAAGAAGGCAGAAATCATCACCATCCTCCCTCTTCATTATGTTGGACATGCATGCAATGCTCCCAAATCTCTGCCAGCTTGACTGGCATAATAAATCTGGGTGATGTCAAGACTGACATCTGCCCCACTTCCCTACCATCTGCCCATTCCACACTATGTCAAGTAACACATCCCCAAGGTTCTCAGAGGTGTTCAGAAGAATATAAGAACCAGTTATTAACACTCATCTGGCAAGCATTAATTTATTTGATTTGTAACCCATCTTGTATAAATAATATATTGTCTTCAGGTGACTGAATGCTTTCTTTACCAGAATGCATGTCCAACTGTGATAGTGATTGAAGAGCTGCTGTAGTGGAGTGCAAGGCGGGTGGTCATCAATCACATCAAAATGGCATAGGCTTGGTTGGCCAGGATGACAACCCTTTCATCAGCTCAGCAGGTTCAGTAAAGAACAAAAGCATATTTAGAAGAGATCTCCAAAGTACAGTGGGTGACCTAGAATGACAAACTCATATGACTAAATTTATAGGTGCATAAGTTTATAAAATTTAAAAGTTATAACTTAAAGAAAATTTGGTACAAAATGTTTTATAGATGGTATAGAACTCCATCAATAATATCTAAGATAGACAAAACATAAATGCTGGAAACAGAAGAAATGTTTCATCACATGTAAAAACCTCAAAAGTACTGGAAAGATACATAGTACAATGCAAAAAATGTTGGAATTTAAATTTGAAATGAAACCTCGACTTTACTAGTATACTGTAATCTCAGGAAAAAAATCAACAAGGAACATCATAATTTAATGAGATATATGCTTACAGCAGCAAGAATAAATTTTGCCTAACACTGGAAGAAACATACAATTTCAACAACATCTAATTGGGAACTTAAACCTGGAGAACATGCAGCAATGGTAAAACTAACATTATACATACACATTAGAAGTTTAACTAGTTTAACTAAATTTAAGCAAGAAGGGTTCCCATATGTACAATACATCACACAGCATGGCAAAAATAATCACTTATAGTCTGGCTTCTAAGGAGGCCTAAATGTCTACAAGTATGGTAAATTAGCAGATGCAGATAAAAAGTGGGACGTTAGAAACCCAATGGTTTTTTCTTTTATTTTTGAACTTTGTTAAATTTGCCTTATTATCTATTTTTTTATTTTTGTTAATGTGTGTTTGTGTGTGTATACACATATGCACATGCACACATACAATAAAATGGAGACCTTAATACTAAGTAATCAACTTAAGACCAAAACCTTTATGGAACAACAAATACTTCGATGTAATCTGCAGCGGTTTTCTTTCTCTAATGTTGTACTCAATTCTGGATTAATTAACACTGATAGAATACTTCTTTCTCCTTTCTCTATTTCCAATAGTCTAAGGTATCTAAACAATAGAGTATTAATAATCTTCAATTAATACTGTATAACTATCACTGTATCAAAATGTACAATGATACAATGTATTAAGATTGACTACATAATATAAAGGGGAAGGGAAAGGGAAAACTCTCACATGCACCTTGCCATGAAGCACCATACCATAAAAACAGTTCCTAGAACTCAGGACTGTCCCTCCACTGTAGAGATTTATACTTGTGCTGAAGCGTCCAAAGGTTTGTATAGCTGCCCTCTTGTCCACCACTTTTTTTTACATCTGCCAGGTACATATATTACCTTATGGAAGATTGTATAGAATGTGGATTTATTCACAGAAATACAATGCTCAATACTGAATGCCACAGTATAAAGGGTCAGAGCCAGTTGCCTTTCCACAAGCATAGCCTCAGCACATATTATATTGCATCCTGGGGCTATCTCAAAAACAATCTGGTCAAATATTGTGCAGGAGATGTGGAAACGAATGGAAATATTCATCCTCCCATTTAACCAAGTTCCTGTAGTGAATGCCATACATCATCCACAGAAGCACCCACAGCAGTGCCATGCATGGAGGCTGGCCATCATGTGATCCCCCAAAGTCACAGAAGCAGCCTCTTTCTAGATGTTTTATTTTACCAGACATGTTGGAGGAGGATGAGCCAAGACTGATGCTGATGAATTATAGGTACTGCACAAAGCAGGGGTTCAAAGGAATGTCAGAGTCTGGCCTCTAGGAGTGAATAATGGAACATGACCCAGCAGTGGGTAGCTATGCCACGTCCTCATCTCCGTGTTTTATACCCAGGTAAATTGTCTCCAAGAGTGCATTGAGAATCCCAGGATACTGGCAGGCCTCTTCTCTGCCTTTGCCGTCTGGGAAGAGAGAAAGGAATGGAGGAACAAAGAAGAGTAGGCACAGAAAGGCAAAAGAGAGAACTAATGTTCCCTGACAGTCAAAAGGAATAAACTTAGCTGGCCCTAGAAGTCTGGCAATCCCATTGGCATGGCAGGTTGAGGCACAGTGATGTCACATACTGTGGGTGAAACAGTGAGGTCATGGTTGGAAAGCAAAGGCTGCAGGAGGGAAAACCATACAGAGAGCTTCTGCTTAGGAAACGGGCCTGCGCCACATTGTGGATGACATGCTCACAACATCCCTTACCACTTTCTCAAATGGGCTAGATTCTGCAAACCCAGTAACTCTGTATGCTTTCAAGAAATTCTCAAACGCAGCCACACACAGACAGACAAGGGTCCCATGACCAGCTGAAAGGGATGTTGCAGGTAGTCTGTTTCACACAGGACAATACCATAGAGCAGTGTTTCTCAACCCTGGCAAATTTAAGACTATGGATTTCAGCTCCCAGAATTCTCCAGCCAGCGTGCTAACTGGGGAATTCTGGGTGTTGAAGTCCACACATTTTAAAGTTGCCAAGGTTGAGAAACACTGCCTTATAGGAACAATATTCCATCAGTATCCATCCCATATAGATTAAAAACAAACTCAAGGACAATTAGTAGGAAGTCTGCACAGGGACTATACATGAGTGACATGACATCACATGTCCTAGCCACTACACAAGGCCTTGAACCCAGCATGCCTGTCATTCCACTCAGTCATGAGAATTGTTAAGGAAATTTACAGACAATGCAAAAGGTATGATAATTTATTTTAAATGCCAGAATTGGGAGAATCTCTCTCTTTACCATGTTATACCCTCCTACTGCATACTGATATCAGTTTTAATGTATTTTTATACATAGGTAAACTTTAAATCAATAAAACAATACAAACAACAGAGAAGATCTGATGGAAACAATGACAGAGAAAACATCCTGACGGGATTTAGCAGTCAAGAGGTTGAGCTACTGTATTAACAGTAATTAAGGAGAGTGCTGGATTCAGTGACTCACAATTGTTACTGAGATACATAGACACACAGACACACACACACACACTTAATAAATGTCTTGAGGAGTGTAGATGGGAAGAATTTTAAATAATGTATATTTGTGAATAGGTAATAGTCACTTAGATGGGCTGCATCTGAGACACTTAATCGCTTAAGTATGGGAGAAAAATCCAGTAGTGCTGAGGATCCATTGGAATAACAATGGAAAAGCAGGGTATTCAAGAAATTCAAGAGCAAAGGAACCCTTGAAAGGAAGAAAATATGAAAGATAAACTTATTGTTGTGTAAAACCCCAGATAGCCATGAGTAAAGCAAGGGAAATGAGGTTTTTCTTCTTAACACTATAGTAGTTTAAAAGTAAGAAACAGAAAAAATATATAGATATATAACATTTGTGTAACAAGATACACATGGGGAATGTCACAGATAAGGCAGAGGTATGGTTGGCTTCTCTCCAGTGGGAAACTTGGTCAAATTAAAAATTACAGAGATATATGAAAGAAGGGCCAGATTCATATTCTTCTATTCTTAACAACTCCATGAAATGTGGATTAAAATTACCACTTAAGAACCAAATGAAAATACAATTGTTACCTTAGCAATACAACCCTGACCTCTAGTGGGAAATTGCATACTGACAAAACAAAACAATCACACTGAACTAGTTCATGTAAGTCACCAAAATACAGCTATAATCATAAACCATATATATTGATCACACTATTCCTTTTTAAGACAAGCAAGATTATCCAAAGCACAGAAAAACAGTTTGGTCTAGTGGTTAAGGCACCAGGCTAGAAACTAGGAGACTGTGAGTTCTAGTCCCACCTTAGGCATAGGCTGACTATATTTCCTTGAGACAAAAACAGGACACTGCGATAGCAAAACGGGGTGGGGTTAAAAACGGGATATTGGGATGGCAAAATGGGGCAGGGCTGGGTGACAGGTTGGATCGGCAGGCAGAACCTCTCCGGTTTTCTCAGGCTGGGAATCTTCGGATTCCTTTGTTTGCGAGAGGCAAGGCTGGGCTGGAGAGTCTAGTGAATGGTTGTCCCCAACAAGCCGTTCCTCCTCTGGCTGTGCTTTATGTTCTTTTCTTCCCGCCGTTTCAAGGCAGGAGCCAATCGGCTTACCCTTTGATCACCGCCTATCAGCTGATGCTGTTTTTTTCTTTTTAGGTTTCCTGCCCAGTTGAGCTCTGCGGCTTTTTTCCCGCCATTTCTGCTGAGCTCCCCTTCCTTCCACTCAAAGTTAGACTGCATTCTGACAGGTTTGTGGGAACTTTAAAATTTTTAAGTAAGATTTTTAAGAAAATGGGACAAAATGGACATTTATATTAAAACAACGGGATGGTCTGGAAATGTTAAAAAGATGGGACTGTCCCGTTCAAAACGGGACGTATGGTCAGCCTACTTAGGCATGAAAGCCGGCTGGGTGACCTTGGGCCAGTCACTCTCTCTCAGCCCAACTCACCTCACAGGGTGGTTGTTGTGGGGAAAACAGGCAGAGGAAGGAGTATTAGGTATGTTTCCCACCTTAACTTATTTATAAAAATAATAAAGGCGGGATAAAAAAATTCTAAAAAAAAGAAGAAGTAGTAAGTGAAAGCAATTAAAGTCAGGAAGCAGGAGAATAAGGGAAGGGAAGGGATTCTAACTATGGTCTCTTTCTCATGACATACTACAGGACAAAGATGCCTTGCTAAGCGTTTTTGGAAGGCATATCCTCGTGATACTGCCTTAATGCAACTCACAGTCACATTGGAAGCTGCCTATATTTGTCCTTAGCTGTTCTGTTTTCAATATAGTGTTTTCACCCTTCTCAGAGCAAAAAATGTGCAGTGCAAAAGACATTATGCCTCATTACAAAAAGACATAATTGACATAATTGGCAAAATCAAAAATATCATTTCAGTATTCACTGAAAAAAATCAATATACAAAAGCAATATATAAAAGCAAAATTGGGATATACTATGGGGAAGGCAAAAGCCCTACAGTTCTGAATCCAACTGCAGGTTGTAGGTAAAATTCCTTCCCAGTTCTGTCAGCCAGTGAGTGGCATCTGTCCAGAGCAAAGTGGACAGATCCTCTTCTGTGGCACTGCTGCATGTTCTTCATGCTGGAGAGACAGGATGGGATTCCTGAAAAGACTACAGAAATCAGGCAATTGGTTTCTCCATTAGCACCTCCACCTGCTTTGACATGAGCAGGGAGGATGCCCATCAAAGGACATTCCTCATAATGTGAATATCCTCTGCTTTTAGTGATTGGAGGGCAGTTCTGTTGAATATCTAGTTGGCCTCTGGAATATAGAAGGCAGCAGGTCATTAAACAGGATTGTAACCTCTTCACCCTTGGCATTTCTGGGGAGTTCCTTGATTTTCTGAGGAACTCTGGGAAATGAAGTAGGTGAAGAGACACCTAGAATGGCACTAGTGAACAAGACGCAAATAGACTAGACAGTTACGAGCCTATTTTGTGATGATAAAGACAGTGAAAAGGAGTTACTTCTCTACCCTTTATAGCATTTATAGAATGTCAGCCAGCTGCACTGTTTAAGGTGACTCATGTCCTTCTTGGGAGAAATAGTCAGAAAAGACTAATCAGTGCAAGTTGATTATCTGGTTCATTATTTCATGGATAAAATCACTCAATCCATTCCAAGTTGGAAACCAGATGGACAGATACTGTTTAAATGGCAGAAGTAGTCCTGCAGTATTACTTGGGAGGTTTTTGAGCCTATGACTCCTGAGAAAGTGGACAGAGTTCTCTGTGGCCTTAGCTCTGTCACTTACAAGGGCCCTCTGCTCCTCCTGGCTAGTTAAACAGCAAGGGAGGGGGCAGGGAAGTGGATTTAGGCATTTGTCAATGCTTCTTTGTGGGAGAGGGTGATGTCAGCAGCCTTGAAAGAGGCATTTGTCTGGCCCCTCATGAAGTGGTCTATCTATATTAGAAAACTACCTTCCTTTATCCAACTTTCTCTTTGTGTAAAAACTGGTTGGGGAAACAGTGTCACAGACCTTTGGAAGAAATAGAGTATTGAGATCCATGGCAGTTAGGACTAAAATGGGCATGGGACTGAAACTGCTTTGGTTGTCCTCATACCCACTTTTAGATCCCCTCCTATCACATCACCTCTTGATAGGTGGAGACTTTCAGCAAGTATTCTCTATGCTTTCATTTCTTCCTCTCATTTGGTGAGACTTGAATGATGTGGAAGTTCAACCATCCTTTTTTGCTAGATACTATTGATGCTTTTGATACTATTGATCACACTATCCTTCTAGACTGTCAATGAGGATAAGGAGGCACCCATGGGAGGCTCCAGTTGGTTGTCACGTGGATGGGGAGAGGATGGACCCTTCGGAGCTCCTTTATGGGATGCCTTAGGGCTCAGTCCTCTCCCCTATTTGTTTAACATCTATATGAAACCACTGGAAGATATCACCTGCCAATACAGGGTGAGGTTTCATTAGTATGAGGAGCCACTTTGGTGTGGTGGTTAAAGCAACAGGCTAGAAACCAGGAGACTGTGAGTTTTAGTCCTGCCTTAAGCATGAAGCCAACTGGGTAACCTCGGGCCAGTCACTCTCTCTCTCAGCCCTTGGAAGCAGGCAAGGGCAAACCACTTCTGAAATCTTGCCAAGCAAACTGCAGGGATTTGTCCAGGCAATTGCCAGAAGTCAATACTGACTCAAAGGCACCAAATAAATAAATAAATAAATATTCATCAGTATGCTGATGTTAGCCAGTTACACATCTCCATCCTGGACTGAGTTGGTAATGCAGTGGAAGCCCTAACTGGGTATTTGGAGGCTGTCAGGATCTGGACAGAGAGAAACAGGCTGTAACGGTTGCCTCGTTTCCCAATAAGGCATGGACTCACTTAGATGGGGCTAAGGATTTCCGTTTATTGAGTACAGAGTGCATATGCGCAAAAAGACGGGAATGCGGGCATGGTTGCGGGGTACCTCGTAAATACCCACGGTGCAGACCTTGCCCTCTTCCACCCCCCATTGTCCCACAAGCTGGATCCGGATCCTTGATGGGCGATCTGGAAGCGATACCGGCCTGTTGATGGGCGATCATGATGATCATCGCTGGTCTCCTCTGTCTCCTTCCCATGTCCAGTGCAGGTGTGTCCCCCGGGGTAATGTGGAGATGTTCAGGCGATATGTTGATGGCTCCTCTGGTCTGGGCAAAGGTGTGCCTCCTTTGTCCTTGTGATTGCTTTAGTGTTTAAGTGTTTAAGGGATTAGGATTATTCCTTCCTCCTTCCTTCGCCCTTCCTGAGAGGCATGTTCCCCGTTGTGATGCATGGGTGCCTTGCAATGGGGAACATGACATACTGCCCCCCCAAAAAACTTCAAGGTGCCGGTTTGTCAGGGTATGCTTCGTGGAAGCGTTTGACAAGCCGCTGTGCTGAGACATCTCGAGCCTGCACCCACTCAGGGTGGGGGAAATGTCTCCAGCGGACCAGGTACTGTAGGTTGCCCCTTAACCTTCTGGAGTCTAGTACCTCTTTGATTTTGAAATGTTGTTGTCCATCTATCACGATGGGCGGGGGTGGGGGGGGTTCATTGTGCCACTTTGAAGAGGTGACCAGTTTCAGTAGGGCACAATGGAATACTGGGTGTATGCGTTTCAAGTTGTGTGGCAATTCCAACTTGAAAGTTACTGGGTTGATTACCTCTATGATTGGGAACGGGCCAATGAATTTGGGTGCCAGTTTCTTTGAGGGCTGCAGAGACTTAATGAACTTAGTGGAGAGGTAGACCCTATCTCCCACTTTGAAGTTTGGCTGCACAGCCCTGTGGTTGTCCGCGAACCACTTGTAGGTTGCTTGAGCTTCTGAGAGAGCCAGCTGGATGACAGGCCAAACCGTGGCTAGTTGCACTGCCCAGTCATCTGGGGAACAAGGCGGGGTGTCTGGCTGTGGCAACTCCGGGATCGGGACAAAGTCTCTACCATATACCACCCTGAATGGGGTGTGACCCATGCTCTGGTGCACTGCATTGTTGTATGCCACCTCGGCAAAGGGGAGCAAGTCTACCCAGTCGTCTTGCTGGTAATTTATAAATGAGTGTAGGAATTGCTCCAGGGTGGAGTTAAGAATCTCCGTAGAGCCATCCGTGTGGGGGTGCCAAGCAGTGGACAGTGCTTGCTTGGTTCCAATTAATTTCAAAAATGCCTTCCAGAATTTGGAAGTAAATTGTGTGCCCCTATCCATCACCAAATGGGAGGGGGCGCTGTGCAATTTGTAGATGTGATTTAGAAAGAGGCGTGCCAGCTGTTGAGCGGAGGGAATGGAGGCACAGGGTACAAAATGTGCCTGTTTGGAGAAATAGTCTTTTACCACCCAGATAACCGTTTTTCTCTGGCTGGGTGGCAGATCCACAATAAAGTCCATCGAGATTTCTTCCCAAGGGCGGGAGGGGCTTGCTACTGGCTGCAACAGTCCCTGGGGCTTTCCCACTTTTCGTTTGGCCATGGCACACGTGGGGCAAGCGGCGACATATTCCTTTACATCCCTCCTAAGAGTGGGCCACCAGAATTGTCGCCTGACTAGATGCAGCGTTTTTACAAACCCGAAGTGCCCAGCCGTTTTGTCGTCGTGTGAACAACTCAGAACCTCAGCTCGCAATTGCTCTGGCACGTACAAGTTATTCTGTTTCCAAGCCAGACCACTTGTAACAGACACATTGTGTTGATTGGCTTGCAACCATGTATCCATTGTGAGGGCTTGAGTGAACTGTTGTTGCAAGTTAGGTGAAATTGACATGCGTCTCCCTCGCTCTGCAGGCGGTTGCGCTGGGGTGCGCTGTGTTCCGTTTTGGCTGCGCATGACGCCTTGGCAACTCAGCTGTGTGTCGGTCCACACCATACCCACAATGTCGGATGCCTGACTGGCATCCTGGGGCCGCCTGGAGAGAGCGTCGGCTAAGAAGTTCTTCCTCCCCGGTATGAACTTTAACTTAAAATCAAAGCGGCTGAAAAACTGCGCCCAGCGAACTTGCTTGGGGCTTAGGCGTTTTGGAGTGCTGAGTGCTTCTAGGTTTTTGTGGTCTGTCCAGACTTCGAAGGGGCAGGTGGCCCCTTCCAGGAGGTGTCGCCATGCCTCTAAGGCGGCTTTGACGGCGAAAGCCTCCTTTTCCCATACGTGCCATCTCCGTTCCGTTTCAGAGAACTTGCGGGAGAGGTACACGCAGGGCTTCAGCTGATCGTTTAAATCCCGCTGAAGCAGGAGTGCCCCAATCAAAAAGTCAGAAGCATCGACTTGAACCACAAAAGGCTTGGTGGGGTTGGGGTGTTGTAGCACTGGCTCTGCTGTAAAGAGGCTTTTGAGGTGATCAAAAGCCTTTTGACAGTCAGCAGTCCAGTTTAGGAGCGCTCCCGGGTTTCGTGACTTGCGCGTGTCTCCCAAGCCCTTTGTTCTGAGTAAGTTGGTTAGGGGCAACACAATCTCTGCCAGTCCCTGGATAAAACCCCTGTAGAAATTCGTAAATCCGAGGAAACTTTGTAGTTGCCTCCTCGTGCGTGGGCGCTCCCATGCTAGGATGGCTTGGACCTTACTTGGGTCCATTTCGATGCCCCTCGCAGAGATTCTGTAGCCGAGATAATCTATTTGTGCTTTGTGAAACTCGCACTTAGAGAGCTTGGCAAATAGCTCTGCATTGCGGAGTTTCTTGAGCACTTGCTTAACCAAGCGTTCATGCTCCTCTTCCGTCTCCGAGTATATTAGTACATCGTCTAAGTAGACGAGGACCCCCTTGAACAAGTGGTCGTGCAAGACCTCATTAATTAATTGCATAAATACCCCTGGTGCCCCCGCCAACCCAAATGGTAACACCTTATATTGAAACGAACCCAGAGGGCAATTGAAAGCCATCTTCCACTCGTCCCCCTCCCATATACGTATGCAGAAATAGGCTTCCCTCAAGTCCAGTTTGGAAAATATTTTGCCCTTCGATAGATGTGCTAGGATGTCCTTGATCAAGGGTAAGGGGTATTTGTTTGATATGGATGCGGCATTCAAGCCGCGGTAGTCTGTACAGAGCCTTAATGTCACATCCATTTTCTCCCTGAAGAGGACTGGGGCTCCAACCGGTGAGTTAGCGGGCTCGATGAAGCCGCATGCTAAATTCTTGTCCACAAACTCCCGCAATGCTGCCAGCTCCTTCTGGGTCATCGCATAAATTTTGGGCTTTGGTAAGGGTGTATTGGGAACCAGTTCTATTGCACAGTCCGTCTTTCGGGGGGGGGGAGTTTGTCTGCTTCTTTCTCCCCGAACACATCTGCGAACTCCGCGTATGTTTGGCAAGCCTTCCAGGACCGCTGCCTCCAGATGCATTGTTGTGGACACCGCCCTCCCCACCGCAGCTCGGGGGACCTGATCCCCTGTAGGCGCTTGGTAGGAGCCGTCTGAGAAGGTGATTGTCCTGGTCTCCCAACTGATGTGTGGGTTCTGTCGTACCAACCACGGGATACCCAGGATTATTAAGGGTTGGCCCACCGGTGCCACGACAAATTGCAGTCTTTCCCGGTGGCTGCCGAGCTGCAGCGCCACTTCGTTGGTGTATTGGGTGACCGGGCCCCCTCCCGCTGCTGACCCGTCCAATTGGGTAAACACTATATGGTGCTGAAGTGGATTGCAGCGGAGCTTTAAATCGGCCACCAGGTCCGGGTACATTAGGCACCTGGAGCAGCCCGAGTCAATTAGGGCCCAAATTTTGACGGACTTCAACTGTGACTTTAATTCAACTTTGACGTACAAGGTGGGGCAGTTTGCACTCACCCAGCTGTCGCTGCGCCCTTCTTGCTCCTTCACCTGCCCTCTGGCGCTTCTTAGGGCAGGTGGTTGGCGTTTCCTGCTGGCTCGTCTTCGTCACTCTCTGCCTCTTCAATGGGGTAGGGTAAAGCTTTCAGTCCGACTTCCCCACTAGCCGCTGGCATCTTTTTGGGCGGTGTTGGTGGTTTGCCCAGTGGTTTCCTCAGTCTGCTGTTGTTTGTTTTTGCATTCGGGCAGGCTGCGGCTTTGTGGTCCTCCTTCCTGCAACGGAGGCACTGCCCCTTGGCGAACTGTCGCTCCCTCTCCTCCCTCCAGGATTGGGGTGCTGGTCTCGCCAGTCCGGTCGCGGCTCAGGGTCCCCTCGCCGTCGCTGTTTGCAGGGCCGTCCGCTTTGCTTTCAGGAAGGTTTCTTGGGCATTTTCCGCCTTACCGGCTAGCCGTATCCACTCGATGAGAGTGTTTGGGTCGTCCCTGCATAACGCCCACCTCAAAACGTTCAGGTTCAGACCTTCCTTGAAACGCTCGATCAGGGTTGATTGCGACCAGTCCTCCACCTTTCCAGCCAGGGCTTGGAATTCCATGGCATAGTCTGCCACAGAACGTTGCCCCTGGCTGATTCCCCTTAGGGATCTTTTTGCTCTTTCCTTCTCAAGGGGATCTCTAAAATGTAGATCGAGCGCCCAGAGGAACTCGTCAATGTGATCGAGTTCTGGGCCATCTGCTTGGCATAGTTGTACATACCAATCAGCTGCCCTTCCTCTTAGTTTGTTTGCTATGGCATTGATTTTGCCTTTTTCGGATCGAAAATATGGTCCATATTCCTCCATGTAATTTTTTGTGTTTGTGATGAAAAATGATAGTGTGGTCGGGTCTCCGTCGAACTTGACCCCAAGGTCTTTGACTCCCGCTCCCGGTGGGCTCCACCTCACCTCTGGGCATCTGGGCGCCTCCCGGGCTGCTGGGGTTCTCCATTCTCTCTGTGGGGATTCCCTCAGCCGGGTTCTGGGCGGCGTTGCTCCCGTCTCATGCCGGCTCCAGCCTCATCCCAGTCATTGCGTTTCCGGGATGGGGGGGGGGAGACAACCTCCTGGTTGGTTCAGCATGAAGACCTCTGCCCGGCGCTGCCTCAGCTTCTTGCCATCTCCGTCCCCGCCCCAGATGTCTCGTCTCGGAGATTGGGGGGGGGGTGATGCGCTTCTGGGGCCTGGTTCCGGCTCACCTCTCCCTCGGGCTTCCCACCCGATCGCCAACCTCAGGAGCAGCTGTTCTATCGACTCCAGCCTCGATTCCACCATGCTGAGCCGCTCATCAGCTTGGGAGCCGTCCGCGGGCCGTCCGCTCCGCCGCCTTCCCTCAGCTCCTGGGGTTGTCAGGAACCGCTGATCTCTTGCCTCTTTCGACGGCCCGAATGCTCCGGGCAGGGATCCTGCCATCTCGTCCAGGGTGACCCACTCGCCTTGCGACTCTCTGGTGGCTTCGAGAGTCCCGCTCCTCCTGGTCTCGTCCTCCGAGCTCGATCCTGTACCCTCCCGGACTTCGTGCCGTCAGGGAGTGTGGGTCCTGCCGATCGCTCGTTCCGCGGAGCCAGGTGACCTGTCGCCGGTCTTCGGGTCGCCACCTCTCCGTAGGTTGATTCTTTCCATTGCCAACTCGGGTCCCTCACAGATGAGATCTGGATTGGTGCTGGCGTAAATTTTTTTTTCCGATTCCCATCTTTATGTAACGGTTGCCTCGTTTCCCAATAAGGCATGGACTCACTTAGATGGGGCTAAGGATTTCCGTTTATTGAGTACAGAGTGCATACGCGCAAAAAGACAGGAATGCGGGTGTGGTTGCGGGGTACCTCATAAATAACCGCGGTGCGGACCTTGCCCTCCTCCACCCCCCATTGTCCCACAAGCTGGATCCGGATCCTTGATGGGCGATCTGGAAGCGATACCGGCCTGTTGATGGGCGATCATGATGATCATCACTGGTCTCCTCTGTCTCCTTCCCATGTCTGGTGCAGGTGTGTCCCCCGGGGTAATGTGGAGATGTTCAGGCGATATGTTGATGGCTCCTCTGGTCCGGGCAAAGGTGTGCCTCCTTTGTCCTTGTGATTGCTTTAGTGTTTAAGTGTTTAAGGGATTAGGATTATTCCTTCCTCCTTCCTTCCCCCTTCCTGAGAGGCATGTTCCCCGTTGTGATGCATGGGTGCCTTGCAACGGGGAACATGACAAAGGCTCAGATTCAATGCAAGCAAGAGTTTCTGGCTATTGGTTCGGAATGTTATATTAATTATAGTTTTAAACTATGTTATGTATGTATGTATGTATTATATATACTGTACATATATAGTTATTGACACTGGCTGTAAATGTTTATTTTTAAGAGTTACCCGGGGCATCTAGTGCAAAATACAGGTTACATGTGAGACAGATTACCAATATCTTATCAATTAACAACTGTAAACCCATTCTGTTTATTGAGACATTCTGAGATTGTTTGGAACCTTGATGTATTTTGATGATGAATGTTCAGGAATTCCTCAATGGTGCTGTTAAAGTCCTGTTTTCCCAAAACGGTCACTTGGAAGTCTACCATAGAATATCCTAGGGTTGAAGTGGTCTTGACAGTACTTTGTCCTTGGACTGAGTCTTGATGTCAAACTTCTGCCTGTTAATTCTTTTTTGTGATGTTTGTCTCATTTGTCCTATGAAGAATCCAAAGATCCTGTGAAAGTTGGACCATAAGGAAGGCTGAGCACTGAAGAATTGGTGTTTTTGAACTGTGGTGCTAGAGAAGAATCTTAAGAGTCCCTTGGACTGCAAGGAGGTCAAATCAGTCAATCCTACAGGAAATCAACCCTGACTGCTCATTGGAAGGACAGATACTGAAGCTCAAATACTTTGGCCACCTAATGCGAAGAGAGGAGTCACTGGAAAAGACTCTGATACTAGGAAAGATTGAAGGCAAAAGGAGAAGGGGACAGCAGATGAGATGGTTAGAGAGCATCATCGATGCAACGAACATGAATCTGAGTAAACTCCAGGAGACAGTGGAGGACAGGAAGGCCTGGCGTGCTCTGGTCCATGGGGATACGAAGAGTTGGACACGACTTAATGACTGAACAACAACAACAGAATCCAAAGGGAAATTGCTGGCAGATAATGGCATAAATCACACTGGAGGAAGAGCATGTGAAGGCACCTCTAATCTTCTGTGAACTTGTTGGGGCCTATGATGGTGCTCTTGGTGTAGAAGTAGGGGCAAAATTTGGGTTTGTTACTCAAATCCTGCAAACTTTGTGCAAAAGAATTAATGGACACATTTGACATCAAGACTCAAAGACAAATCCAGGACAAATAGGTTGGTTATGTATCTGCATAACAAACCTATCTTCCCACCCTCACCCCAGTTTATATCCTAGCTACTCTATGCATCTGATGAAGTGAGCTACAGCTCACAAAAGCTTATGCCTTTTGATAAAATTTGTTAGTCAAAAAAGGTGCTACTAGGCTTCTGATTTCTTGCCACTAACATACCTCTCCTCATACAATTACAATAGTGCTCACTGAGGGAACAGTGAATTTATTGTAGAGTTGGAAAGAAGAGTGTCAGTCGAATGATTCCTTTTCTGAAGTTGCTTTTTTCCACTTCTTTGACAGAGATGGGGTGGTGGGATTTTGAGGAAGTGTTTTGATTGAATGTGTAGCTACTTCAGTCTGTGATGTTAAACAAAAGCTGGAGTAAAAATGTTAATTGGCAGAATTTGAAGGAAGCAGGATGGCTTGTACAAATGCTTCAGGCACACATTCAGAAGAGGCATCTGGCGGAATCTCTTCCAAGCCCAATATTGACCTGAAACACCAAAGGAAACCATGGTCCAAACCCTGACTTGTAAAACCAGCATAGCATGAGACTCTTTGCAGCTTATGAGATACAGAATATGGAATGTATTTACTGTACACACATTTCATGCATCACTTGATAATTCCTAGTGATGTCTATAGCCAGTATCACTGCCTTTATTGCCTATGAAATTTCAGAAAGCTTCCATTCCGTTATTTCCTATGACTATTTTTGTCACCTGATTAAAAACACATCTTTTCACTCAATAAATGAACCACATCACACAGGAAGGGCATTGCATTCCTTTCATCTTTGCTATTCGTTGTTTTTGAACGAATATTTTAGAGTAAATTATAAAACAGCAACGCTCTTTCGCCCCGGTTTCAGCTCCGCGGGAAAAGGGTTCTATAAAGGGCACTGATAGTGCCGTTTAACTGATATCAGTCTATATAATGTGGATTTTTAAAGCCTGCCAGATCAACTCTAGCTCGAATTAATTTGGTCTCCGTAACAACGCACAACGTATAATTCAGCTTTCCTCCATTCCTATGACAACCGCAGTAGCGTTCCATCCGGCTACGTTATTCCCAGCTAAACGATTCCGGAAGTACTTAAAGCGGAAGTGGGTGGTTAAAAAGGGGACGGTAGGTTTTAATCTTGTCTGGTGTTGTGGAGGAGCCTTTTGTGCGTGGTTTGCTTTTTCTTTTTGTTTTTTTTTAAACTGCTTAATGTTTGGAAAGAGGAAGCTACTTACGGCTGCGGGATTGTGAAGCAGGACGGTAATACTACGTATGCGAACGTTTTGCTCTTTGGTGTTTATTTTTTTCCGCAAAAAATTATGCACTGAGATGGCGCAGTGACCACCTTTTGGTTTAATCCACGGCCATCCAATAAACATTTTTGTTGCTGCGTAGAGATTTCAACCCGAGATTTCCCAGTTTAAGACTTTATTTGCTGTATCATGCTGACTGGTAAAATAAATTCTGTAGAAAAAAAAACCCTCTCAGAAAAGGTAGATATTTATACAGTAGTAATGTCAAGGTGAGAAGAAAGATAACACAGTTCTGTGTGCTTTTCTATCGGAATCAGTCATGCTGCATCTAAAGAGATTTACACATAGATATATGTGTGTAGTAACGCAGCCTAAGATTTATTATGATAAAAGTTGTCATGGAGAGATGAAAGTAATTGTCTGATTTAGTAGATATGTATTTTTGAGCATAAGGTCGATAGTATATTAGTTGAACCTGTTTTCCTTCCAATTTTATTTCCTGAAAAATTACTAATTCTAGTTATGCTAGTCAGTTGGTTAGTCAGTTGTTGTAAAGTACCTGAGAATCAAATACAGTCAAAATTTTCAAGTATCCCATTCTGTAGAAATGCTAGTTGACTTTATAATTTTCACAATGGTGTTACTAATTAGCAAGGGCAGCAATAAAGATAGCTAATATCTTAAATCTTAAAGTAGGGTAATTGATATCTAATGCATCTGATACTACAGGGGGAAGAAGGTTAATATAGAATTAGGGCTCCTGGAGGGTGTAGTGCATATTGCATTCCTCTCATGTACATCCAAATTGCAATCTATTTGTATTTTTGCCAATTCAGAAGTTAAAGGGAGCTGTTGAGAAATTAGTCGAACCTTCACATAACTTGCAATCCTAGTCCATATTTTTAGCTGATGAATTAATTTCTAAAGATAACCTCCATGTCCATGAATGTTAGGCTTTAAGTGCACTATAAGAGCCAACTGATAATGCTGTAGAAAGAACAAAAAGCAAATAGCTTCAAGCTTATTCAAGTAATACACAGACTGTGTGAATGTACTTAGTCGTTTTTAGATATTTTGGAATCATAAGACATATTCATATATTGCCATTTCAGTGTACATCTCCAATCCTATAGTTCTTGAATTTCATGTAAATCTGAATGTGTTACTATGATATTTTATATATTAAAATTGTGTATATTTTGTAATTTAGTTTGATAAAAATCTTTGATTATACCTTCATTATTTTTACCAATGTTAAATGAATAGATTTTGCATTACTCTCTTTTCCCACATTTGGTCCCATATCTTTTCAGAGTCTATCTTAACTTTCAGAAGCAGACTAATTAAGCATGCAAAGGGTGATGGAATATTAAGAATGCATTCTTCTAGCAGAAAACTACTAGATCCAGTCCATGTAATTTGCCTGTGTTTCATGTTTAGAAAATATATATATTCCAAATAATTGAAAAACTCTTTGCTAGAATCCCAATTTCCTTTGTATGGTAAATATTATTTCCTTATTTCTTATATTGTACAATACACTTTTATTTCCTTATTTCTCTCAATTATAGAATTCTTAAGCATGGACCTTAACAATTCGGACCCTGCTCCTTGTTTCAGAATCTAAAAAATAATTTTTAAAAAGCTGTTGGCTTTCTTTATCAATGAACGTCAGGCATGATGGTAAGATTTTTTGTGTGTGCTGTTGGTTTTTGTTGTTGTATTTTAAATAATGCATTGCTAAAGAAGAAAATATAAAGTATTTGTTGCTTTCATTCTTTCCAATTTGATTCCATGTATGGAGCTTCAGGAACTGGTTCAGAAAATAATTACCTTGATCTTGGTTTACTTGTATGCAGAAATGTCATAGCCATGTACTTCCTCTTCCAATTATTTCAGTTACATTAAAAGAGTCTAGATTTATTTTATTATTGTTTTCCAATATATCCAAACTAGAAGGCCATGATTCAGTTTCCACCAACTAATTTGGATATGAAATCATATCCTTCTAGTAGAGAGTTGATTCCTAGACTTTTCATCCAAGGAAAGTCAAGTCAGACTGGCTCCTTATAGTTGCAAGATCTACCTATCTCTTCACTTTATTTTTAAAAAATGCAAGTAACTCGGACTTTCTGAGTGTAGTTTATTCTTAATTCTTTGCTTTTTTGTAAAGAGCTTTATATGGACTGTGCAATTGTATGTTACTTAGAAGAAAATGTCATTTTTTTACTCCTTCCATTTAGGAAGTGGCTTTCTCATTACAGCTTTGAAGAGTTAAATATTTATGCCAGTGCCAGTACTTAGACTTTCAAATTTAGTTGTCTACTTATGATTTGAAATAACTATATTTCACAAATCAAACTCTGATTTCAGTCATTATTGAGGGGAAACTCTACTCAGCATTAACCATGATTAATATCAGAACTGACCAAAGCCCACAGGATGATGAAGCAAAGTGAAAGGGTCCCCCTTTTCGGGGAAGGTAGGCAGTGATAAAATTTGAAAAATAAAATAAATAAAAATAAACAAATGGATTTGTAACATATGTGGGCAGGACCAGGATTTTTTTCCTGAATATTTTCTTTTTCTTAAAGGTATGTTAAGCTATTTTAAGGATGCTTTACAGTTTTCATGTGTCTCTTGCTTCAAAATGAGAGAAACCATGCCACTGTATTTTGGCAGTTGTAGTTGGAGATTTGACCAATGGCCTCAGGTTATCTACCCTTAGCAGTGACACTTTGAAATATCCATGCTTCCCTTCCCCTTCTGCTGTTTCACAACCAAATGTAGATAAACTTCCATATTTGAATCAATATTGTGGTAATGGATTGTTTTCAGTCCAGTCCTAACCCTGTACTCTGAAGATGTGCTGAATTCTAGTAGGACTTTCTTCCGGCTAGGATTGTAGCCTTAGAATATTAAATAATATATTAGTTTTTGTTGATTAATTACATTTCATTTGCTGAATGAATTATAATACTTAGAATAAGAATGTTGTTTTCATTTTTGCAGCAGCAGACTTTAGAAGTTGCACTGGATCGTGCTGAGGTAAATTGTAGATTGTCTAAATTATACAGGCTTTATGAATATAGTACCAGCAGTGGAAAAGGTCATTGTTGTTCTGTTCATGATAGTTTCATTAGAAGTATATGAAAAAATATATAATTCCTAAACATTTGAACTGTGCTTTATTGTAAACATTTACAATAAAAACTATTCAGGCATAATAATGCCTACCACACTCTGGAAGGAGGCAAGAGACAGTGTTTTGTTACTGATTACTATAGCTTGGATATTTTCAGGTTTCTCTGATTACAATTTTGTGGGAGAAGTAATACATTGCAGAACTCAAAACAGGAACATTAAATGCCTTTTGGTGAAGTCTGTGGGAACTGTGTGTGGGGTGTTGTCGAGATGTATAATTTGGTAACATTTGGGAAAATGCTAAATACGTATTCTGTGTCCATTTTCCTCCTCAGTCCTCTTTGACATTTCAATAATAAACAAGTGAATTGTGTTCCACAACTGTACTTGAACTTAAACTTGAAATTAAAATTTAAAAAAACCCTTTATATAGAAAATAAACCTTTTTACTGAGTTACTTGTACATTTGTGTATTGCTAATTGGTTTTTTATGAATATATAAATGCACACAGACACACTTTTTTTTTCAGTATATCATTGAAAGTGCTCGTCAGAGGCCTCCAAAACGAAAATATTTATCTAGTGGGAGGTAAGAAATATTTAATGCGCTTTTCTTACTTTAGTTGATGGAAGTGTTTATTCAAGAGGATTTTTTTTTAATTCTAGAAAATCAGTATTTCAAAAGTTATATGAATTGTATCTAGAAGAATGTGATAAGGAGCCTGAAATAAAGGTAAGTGAAATCTAATTGTCAAACGTCCATTCTGTGCTTTTTATAGGGGACCAGTAAAGCCAGTTGCATATAACTGTTCTGTTTATAGGATGTAGAAGGATTAAAACGTTCAGTGAATGGGTTGGGTTGTCATGTGACAAATTTCTAGTAAGGAATACTGTAGATACTCAAACATGCTGCCTGATGTCTGTGCAGTTTCTGACTGTGGAGGTGTCAGAAATAGGAGAAAGCAACTTCTTTTTGAATATAAAATATGAGAATATTAGCATCTAATTTGGAGGGGGGCGTATCACACAGTTTTCAGGCACTTCTTAGACAGAACGAGGATTTCCTATAATTCTTCCAAACTGGCTTGTTGGTAGGTTGAGTTGGTGATTATCAGTTTTTTGTGCAGAGAGCCTTAAACAATAAGATAATTCTTCATATTGCTCAGGAAGGCAGATGTCACATGACCTAGATTTTATTTTTAATCTCTGCTTAGTGCTTCTAGATTTTGCCCCTGTTCCCCTCTGCTAGTCAGCTTCCCTCTTCCGTTCTTCTGCTTTCTGCTATTCAGCACCTGTCTCTTCTGTCTTCCTTTGCCCGTGGGCCTGATGAAGAACAAATTGTTTCCAAGCTTGCAAATGAAGAGAAAGCTTTAGATACTCACGTTGAGAAATAAATAGCAAACTGCTTAGATGTGAAAGGGACCCCAATTGAGCAGAAAAGTGATGCTAGTTTTCAGAAGTAGGGATGTTAAATAATAAAAAAAAGGTTAGGGTGTGCAGTGTTCAGCGGCCCTTCGTTTTTGATTGGATAGAGCAACATTGTTAAAAAATGCAACATTGTGAATGCAATCTAAAGCGCCAGGTTGGGGAATTCATTAGAGGGTTTTATTAATTCAGAACAAAGTATTAAGTATTTTGAAGAATGTTCTGAAATAATACAGATCTTGAGAAAATTCATACAATTCAGAATAATAGAACTTTGTGGATAAACTTTGCTGATATGAAGCATAGCTAATTTCCCTCAAGTTCAGCTTGATCTTCCCTCAAGCTCAGTGAAAGAAATGCAAGAAAAAGGTATGATTTTTTTGTTTAAGTTTGCATTTAATGGATCATCTGTTTGCAGGATATCTTTTTTTAATGCTTTTGATTCTGGAAATTTTTTTTCTTGACCTTTGGTGCCTGCAGCTAAAGACAGTGTTCCAGTACAGTTTTCTGTATTGGGGAAATCGCTTCTCAATGATACCATGTGGGGTATGTGCTAATTATCCCAGCACCAGGGTGAGCATTCCGAAAGGCGAGGGAGTGGTTAGGAGGCAAATAAAAGCTGAAGGTGTGAAACTGGCTGGCTATCCCAGTGCCGGGGTGAGCATTCCAAAGGGTGGGGGAGGGCGGAAAAGGAAAGGACAGTTGCAGTCACATGATTTCCCACTTAGCAACCGCTTCGCTTAACGACAGAGCTGCTGGTCCCAATTTGTGGTCGCTAAGCAAGGACTACCTGTAGTGTATTTAATGACTGCAGGATAGAAGCTGGGAGCAGGCCAGCCTGGGTCACCGCCAACTGTTAATCTGCATCTGTAGTATAGAGAACTGGATCTTCCTGACTATCAAAGATATCTAGAAGAATGATATAGTACTTTCAGGTAATCTGGTCTCACTTTGTAGTGTTGCATTTATTTCCAGTTATTTTTTCCCTTAACATTCCTAAAGTGGTAGAAGGAGGGGGAAATTTCCATGATTTTTTCTGTATGGAATGTTGTTAATCACTTGAATTTAGAGGTGTCTTACATGAAATGAAAGGCCTGAGTATATGCTAGCGCTAACACTTGCAACATTTTTCGCCTTAGTCTTGCTTCAGATGCCTCTGAACTCCCCAGAGGCCCTCAGCAGTAACATTTCAGGAATCTAGAGGACTTAATGGAAAGAGGCAAGAAACGTCTTTGGCTGCTGGATAGCAGTGTAATTCTCTAGGCACTTTATGCTAATCACAGAAAGCAGTCAAGACTTGTTTGACTACGTTTTCTGACTAGTTCCAGCTGGAAATAGCAATATTGTCTGAACAATATAGTTAACTATAAATAAACCATGGGCAGCTGATTTTGTAGCCACATTACTTTGGAAGAAAAGCTAGCTACTATATTCACAGTAAAGCTGCCTTGTGTCTTGTGAACTTGGCCAGTGTGTATAAGTTTTCCTATAGTCAAATAAATAGTCACCCCAGCATTAGCATGAAAGATGGAAAATAATTAACAAATAACTTATAACATAGCTTTTATTTGGGGGGAGTGTGTGGGTGGGTTTTGTCATTTCCTTGGAACATTTTAAATATAAATACATAGATTGTGCTATTAATTTTGATGTCCCTGATTTTCATGAGTTTTTGCCCCCATTTTAAAGCAGAAGCTGAGACGAAATGTGAACTTGTTGGAGAAGCTAGTTATGCAAGAGACATTGTCATGCCTAGTAGTGAATCTTTATCCAGGAAATGAAGGGTATTCCTTGATGCTCAGAGGAAAGAATGGCTCAGGTAAAACAAGCATTGAATATTTGTTCACTTTTGAATCTTTCCTTGTTCTAAATAGTCTCTTTTTAAATAATCCTTTGGAGTATTATTAGCTGGAAGCTTGATCTGAAGCATATCAGAGTTTCTTTTGTTATAAGTAATAGATTCTTGCTGAGCTGAATTCTGTTTTTAAATGCAGATTCAGAAACTATTAGGCTTCCCTATGAAGAAGGAGAATTACTTGAATATTTGGATGCTGAAGAGCTGCCCCCTATTTTAGTTGACCTCCTTGAAAAATCTCAGGTTTGAAAAGAATTTGCACAATTGTTTGTGGATTTGTTATTGCATTTTTGGTGGGATAGTAATAGCAGTACTAGTTATGCATGTATGATAGATTCAGTTGGAGTGTACACAGATACCACTATGTAAGCTGTAGAATAAGAATGATAGTTGTTAATAGACAAAATTGAATCATATCTGAGGAGACCTAGATAAACTGCAACCTCACTAATTGTTCCATGTGGCAAGCCATTCAGCAGTCAGTTCAACAGGGAGAAGAAGATTGCTGTTAGCTGCAGCAGGACAGAAATCCTAGTCTGGACTGACAATGAAAAGAGAACTGCCTAACTGTGTGCATATAAATCTGTGTACTATATGTAAGAGTATGAGGGTGTGTGTGTATACATAGATAAAAATAGGCGTGAGTGAGTGTGTATGTTTCTTCGTAAAATCAAGGCTGTAATTCACCATCTCGTGCTCTACGTGGCCCCTGAGGCACAAAGGGTTGTTTAGCTTTATATAGTGGAATCTTAAATATTAAATTGCTGGTAATATTACCAGCAACTTTACACTAATCTACTCATTTTCATAGGCTTGTTTTAGAGTTCAGATCAAAACATGGCTAGGGGAACATAGTTAACATAATGTTTAACTTGACAAGCTATGATTACTGATTCAATGAGAAACCAGAATTTAGAAGAATTTTAAGTAAGCTTATAAATCATGATTTGAAAAATGCTTTGTGTGATGCCTGAATAAATATGGTTATGGTTATAACTGTTTTTAGAGCCTGTTACATCATCAAGGTAGGAGTAAACTTATGAAGTTCAGTGACGAGATGACAGAAAACAAAACTAGATCAGCAGTATACTAAGATTTAGTTCCTTTATCTGGGACATTTCTGAATTAAAAAATTAGAAAGGATTGCATTTTAAACTATTGTTTGTCATATGTATCAAAGCTCATGTCATAATTTCATCAGAATTGATCTTTAGTATATGATTTGGAGATTTGAAGATCTCTAAAAAAAAATTAAAAGCAAGAATCAGTTTCTACATGACTTGGTGACCATCCTTATTCTTGCTGCATGTATTGACAGAAGAAACATTTAACAGTTGTTCTAGATCTAATGATCATTTTGGTTCTGCTTAAGTATAGATGTCAAACTTAAAAATCTCTCTCTATATATAAAATACATTTATAATGACGGTGTATTCTATTCTTGCTTGCTTAACAGATTAATATTTTCCATTGTGGGTGTGTCATAACAGAAATACGTGACTATAGACAATCTGGCAATCTGAAATCTCCAGCATATCAAAGCAAACACATTCTTTTGCGCCCAACAATGCAGGTAAACTCTTCATGCCTCCAAGGACAGCCATTGCTACAGCTTCAGTGAACTTGTACTTACATATCCAGTATTTCATAAAAAAATAAATGGTTAACCTCCTTTTTCCTAGACCTTGATTTGTGATGTGCATTCCATTACAAGCGACAACCACAAGTGGACGCAGGTAAAAAAAAAAAGTTATATAAGCCTTGTGACAATCTAGGTTAGTAGTCCAGAAATTTCTGATGTAAGATACATTTCTGGTGTAAGCTGTATTTCTGGTATAAGATTGGTATTAGCTTATCCTATGAACCATTGAACAAGTTCTGTTCAAATAGCAAATCTATGTTTGGACTATGATTGAATGTTCTTCCATATGAGTCCCTTCTGATAGAAAACTAGCATGTCAGAGAAAAGAACCAATTTTCCCAACATCTAGTATTCTATGTTGAAAAAATGTTTTATTCAGAGGAAATTCATTCATGTAAAGAATACAACCTAGGCACAAGTTTAGCATCTTATTCAGAGACCAACAATAAAAACTGAGTGGACTTGGTTCCTAGTTGCAGTTGTTTCATATGGGGGAATGTTTGAGTTATGGAATCATGGAATTAGAAGGGAACTTAGAACTCTTCTAGTCCATCCCCCTGCTTAGGAATCTTTGTACCATTCTAAATATGGCTGTCCAACATTTCCTTGTAAACCTCCAGTGATGAAGCATCCGCAGCTGGCTGTCCACTGCTTAATAGCTCTCACTGTCATGAAATGGAGTTCCAGCCGTCCCGGCACCCCTGTGGTCATGTGATAGCGATCTGAATGCTTGACAACCCACTCGCACTTACAACTGGTTGCCAAGCACCCCACAATCACATGATCACCATTTGCAACCTTCCCTGTTGGCTTACCCAGAAAGTAAAGGGGAAGCTGGCAGGGAAGAATTCAAGTTGCTGGGGTAAGTCTCCCCCAACCACACACCCTCCCTCAGCCCCTCTGCGCTTGTGCCCTACTGGCCACTCGCACACCCCTGTGCAACCTCCCCACGCTGCCTGCTGCCTCTCATGCACTCCCGTGCACCTCCTTGACCCTCTCCAACCTGCACAACACCTTGCGTGCCCTCCCCAGCCTGCGCAGCACCTCTTACACATCCTTCCTGACCTGTGCAGTGACTCTTGCGCACCCCCTTGCTCCCTCCCCCACCCAGCAGCACCCACTTACCTGCCTGCCAGCCTGGGACTTGCAACTTCCTGTCAGCTTCCCCATTGACTTTGGGAAGCCAGTAGGAAGCTGCCTTGTCTAAGAACTGTGGAATTCAGTTAACAACAGCAACCAGGGATTTGCAGGGATTGCTGTCACTAAACGATGCTTTACGACCACATTGCTTAGCAACAGAAATTCCGGTCCCAGTTGCTGTTGTAAGATGAGGACTGCTTGTATTTTGAGTTTGGATTCAGACAATTTCTCATGTGAATTGAAGATATACCTATTTCCCTCCCTTTCTAGCTGCACCTTTCCAATGCCATATTTTATTCTATTCTGGGAGATCTTTTAATCTTCCAGGATAATCTTTGGGGAGAGAATGACAAAAGAGGCTGCAAGGAGGAAGAAGCAGAAAAGCCCTGATCAATAAGTACATTCCCTTGGACTCCCACCTGTTATCTGCATTGATATAGTGGATGGCAAGCAGTGGTTGTGCCCATGCCGCAATTCTTCTGTGTGGCCCATATATCTGCATTCACCCATTGTGTTAAGCCATACTTTGTTTTAACAATGTTTAGTTGAACAAAGGAAACAGCTGTCTATTAATATTTGCATATATGTTTAAGAATCAAATTATTTTGCTAGCACATTGAAAAGAATGAAACTAATGTAGTCTACATGAATATTCAAAATGAAATATTCTATTGACCTTAGTGGACTTACTTGCAAAAAATGTGCCTATGAATGTAGCATTAAAGAATTGTTGCCATTGTAGAATCTTCTGCATTTGTGTTTTAGGAAGACAAGCTTCTACTAGAAAGTCAGCTTATACTGGCAACAGCAGAACCTCTGTGTCTAGATCCATCAATTGCTGTTACGTGCACAGCAAACCGACTTTTGTATAATAAGCAGAAAATGAATACTCACCCGATGAAACGGTACTGGAAAATGTTCATCTTTAGAGGGTCTTTGCAAACATTTGCTTCATGTTATAGTGGAAAAAAGAATGTTGATTGCATTCAAGTTAAGTAACTTTTAAAACCTGTACAGTAACCTAGAACGTTGAATGCAGGTATATTTCAGGAAAATAAACCTTGGGTGGAGTCCAGTACAATTGTAATATAAGTGACTTAAAAGGGAAATGCACAGCAGCTTTACAACTGCATTATTAAATTATTATTTGGGTGAACACAAGCTTATATAAACGTGTTCCAGGATATTAGTTTTCTTTCCATTAATCTTTGCAATATCTTACAGATGTTTCAAGAGATATTCCAGGTCATCTCTGAATCATCAGCAGGAGGTGTCTCAAAGTACCATTCCACCACAGTTCAAGCTGTTTGATTATTTACAAAAAAGAAAGGAGAGGAGAGGAAGCCAGCAGTATGATCTCAAAATTTCCAAAGCTGGAAATGTATGCTTATTTAAAAAAAAAACTTTTAAAGTAGTAAATCTGTGAAATGCATTTATCCTGATGGCCGTTTATATCTTTTTGTCCTTCTTTTAGTGTGTTGATATGTGGAAACAGAATCCCTGCTATTTGACTGCACCATCTGAAGTAGATGTAAGTTACAGATTTACAAAACTTTCCTTCTATCATCCAAGCTGGTGAAGGGGTCTGGGTGAAATCCTAAGCCTGCTTGCTATTTTGTGGCATTTTAATTTGTTCTAATAAAAACATTGCCTAATTATGGATTATGTAGACACAATTTAAAATATTTACTGTATTTAGAGATGAAGGATTCTTTTGATAACGTCTGTAAATTTGTCATGACAAGTTACGTTTTTCAGGGAATGTTTTAAGCCTCCCTATTTCTAAAGATCTACATAATTACATGTAACTTTAAAAAAACCCTCATTAGATTCATGTATAATCAACTGGTTAATTCAGGGTAGATAATCTTTTGGGTTGAAAGGGCCAGCTAGAATAGAGCTGAGTGTCTATTGGGCTCCAGTGGAGATATCTGAAGTTTAGATTTGTTGTTTAGATTTCTTTAATAAGCAATATGATCGTAATTTTTAAAAATAACTAATATTATTATTTATTATCACTTCATGCCTTATTCAAGTGTTGCTTTTATCAACTTGCACTTTAATTAAGTTTTCATATTTCTCAAGGTGGAAAAATATGCTAAAGTGGAAAAATCTATCAAACCTGATGACTCACAACCAAGTGTCTGGCCAATTCATGTGAGTAATAGTAGATTTTTAGTTAATTTCCAAGAACGATTTCTTTAGAAAAAAGGGGACATTTTGGTCATAAGCGCCCAGATCGCAATCATGTGACTGCAGGGGTGCTGCAACAGCCATAACTTTGGGGACCAGTCATAAGTCCCTTCGTTCAGTATCATTGTAACTACAAATGGTCACTGATTGAATGGTTGTAAGTTGAGAACTACCTGGGGTCTCCAGGTGAATCTCTCCTTTCCCCCTAATTTGAATTGCCTCTTCTGGAAGGAGAACTGCTGCAAGACAGTGTCCCCCACTCCAGTTCTCAGAGATGGCTCAGAAGGATGCTGTATTTGATGGGATTAAATGCTGCTGAGAGATCAAGTACAGCCACTTGTCATGAGCACTGATGGTGAGCAGGAGGGGGCCCCTATTCGGGGGGAAACGCATGCGGAGTAGAGAGAATTTGAGCTGTCTTTCAAAGAGACACAGAACAGACCCGCCTTGACTTTTGGGGTTTATCTGTATGAGTTTTCTCACGCTTCTTCAGTTTGGTAGGATTTTCTGTCTACTGTAGCAGTAATAAAACACTAGAGACTTATTCCTCATCTCGGCGTGGTTCCTGCTTGTCAGGACACCACTCTTCATTTAGTGGTGACCTCGTTTAGTGACTGTTCGCAAATACAACAGTAATAAAAAAAATCATTTTCTGACCAATGCACTCATTTATGGCCTTACAACAAAAGCCTTCTTAAGGTCTGGTCCATTTCAGGCAGCAGCAGGAGCCGGCTGGAGGGTTCTAATCAACTAATTATGAGTCACAGAGCTGAGCATGTTAACCTGCAGTTAGCACTTTATAGGGAAGCACTGCACTGTGGAGAAAAGCAGTTCAGGAAGAGATAGCTTGTTTAAGCAATCTCTCTGCTCTGTGAGAAGGCAAAAAGGGAAAAAAACAGGTCAGGCACAGGACACTGTACAAGAGAACTTTATCTGAATGAGATGGCAGCAACCAGTGATCTTTGCAATGTCTCTCTCTCTCTCAGTCATGTGTTCATTTAGTAATAGTTTTGCTTAGTGACCATTTAGCTTCCGATTTAAGGAATGGATTGCTGTTGTGTGGTGGATTTCGGTGGTGCCACTGGTTCTCAGGAAGGAGGGAGCACATTCCAAGGAGGTGAAGGAGATACGCAGAGGCACAGACCAGGAGGCAATGGTGGGAAAATGTTCAGGATCGCTGCACCCTAGAATCTCCCAGGTTATTTCCCCTTAGGTTAGGTAGAGTAGTCTGGCAAGATTCTATCGATACAGTGTGAGCAAATAAAGAACTGGAGTTTGAACGGACTGATTTTTCGTTCTTGGGCTGGGCCTGACAGGTTGCTTAATGAGGAAAGGGTGTAGGGCCGAGAGGATTGCACTCGCTGACTTTGGTCTGTACGTAGATCATCCACAAGCATGATTAATGCAGTTTCCATGCTGTACCCGGGCCTGAAACCTTACTGTCAAGGGTCCAAATAATCCAGTTCCTCTAGAGTTCTGGGATGTGACTGGCCAAATCTATGAATTTCATGGCACTGTGAGATTTGAACTTGGATCTCCATAATCCTTATCTAATGTCGTTTTAAGAATGCCTGAAAAAGCAGGTACTTTTGGGGAGCTTTGAGGTGCTGCAGGTATAAGGGATGTTGTGTCTTCATTTCTGTCCTTTGTAATTAACAGCTTTATGTTTGAATAAAAAAGTAAGCTGACACCTTTGCTCCGCGAGCTGCATTGGTTGCCAGTATGCTTCCGGGTCCAGTTCAAGGTGTTGGTTATCACCTTTAAAGCCCTATATGGCACGGGTCCAGGTTACCTAAGGGACCGTCTCCTCCCCATCACATCAACCCGGTCGTGCAGAGGGGGCATGCTACGGACCCCGTCTGCAAGAGAATTCCATCTGGCTGGGTCCAGGAGGCGGGCCTTCTCTGCAACAGCCCCTGCCCTTTGGAATATCCTTCCCCCGGAAGTGAGATTGGAAACAGCTAAAGACCTGGTTCTGTAATTATACCTGGGGCGTGAGAGAGAGTAGTCATTCCTGGGAATGGTTAGTTTCTTAGAAGGATGCAGCTCTCCCTGCAAATCATAAAGAACTTCCAGCCATCGAGGTTTTTATTATATTTATTGTATTATGTATTATAGTGTTTTACAGTTTTATATTTTTATTTATGTTTTATTGTAAACCGTCCAGAGTCCCTTTTGGGAGATGGGCGGTGATAAATTTGATTAATAAATAAATAAATAAATAAAATAAAAGTATGCTTGATATATAAAACTGAATAGCATTTATTCAGGTAATAATTATAATTTTCTTTGCTTCGATTTTGTATGAAGTGTGAACCGAGCTTATTACAAACTGCTACATTTTAAAGACTGTTTCATTTCTTCATTTTGGCCTACCTAAGAGAAGCAGGAAGACAAATTAACATTAAAACCAGAAAAACCACCAACGTTATAGTAAAATAAATCAGCAGTCTAGTGACTTTCTATTTGAAATGATAGCACTAATTCTTAGGGGGAAAAAAGGAGGAAAACAAAAGACTTAAAGTATACATTAGGCCACATGAAATAACTAATCACCCTCATTTTTCTTAATTTCATGAAGTTTTAAAAGTGAACCTTTTCCCTATGTTGAGATAAACTTCTCAACCCTTCCACATTTGACGTTATATCTTGATTTAGTATAAGTATTTAGGAAGAGATCAGCTTCTTTCACCTCTGAATCATTATGTGTCATTTAAAATATTTTCTTCGTTGATGTTTTTGTCACTGGCCTTCACAAATTTAGAATGAAATACATTTTAGAAGAGCAAGTAAACTTCAAATATTTTAGTCCTGGTTGTACAACATACAGCCCATTTAGCTGCTATCTTAGTCAGATCTTAATGGATCTGACAGAATGCAACTATATTAACTGGGCCCAAAGTTCCATTTTTTGGAATGCCAGGGTTCCTGACTACTTTCTTCAGGATGTTTCAGGTATGCCATAAGTGCTGACAGTAGGAGAATACCAACTCCTTCCCCATGGCTCAGACAGAAAGCAGTGGGAGTGGAAGGAAAAAGGGACAATAAAAAGGGGGGGAAAGAAAAAAAACAGTCCTGATACCCTCTTTCCTACCCTCTTCTATACTGCATCATGCAACATCTGCTTTGCAATATTCACTTTGCTGATCTCTGTCTATGTGGCTACAAAGGACAGAAGGTAAGTTACTAATGGGAGCGCTGAAAAGCATCCCATCCTTCTCCCACTCCCCTCAACTTTCAAGCCAGTCCTTCCTGACAGTCCAGGAGAAGAAATCTATTCTCAGGCTTCTTAGAAAGAAAACAAAGTATTTAAATGAAGCAGAAAAGTAATATTAAAATACATTAGCAGTTTTGAAAACAAGTTTCATGAGGTAGATGGCGATCTTGAAGGGGGACACACGAGGACGTTGGATACACGCACAAGAGGACGTTGGATTTAGGTTTTTACATAGCACAAGCCTGTCCATTACCAAGGTGAGCAGGTCATCCAAACACAGTCTATGAATATGCTTCTTTATACTGTATTCTCAAGAGTCCCAAAGTTTTGCTGTTCTCTAAACAACTTTATAACAGGTTAAGCACATCATAAAGATACGTTGTATAGCAGCTGCTTTTATAAATATTTTTCCATTTGATAGGAAATGAAAGATGATTACGTCTTTGAATGTGAAAGTGGCAATCATTTTCAGAAAACAAAATTGACAATTTTTCAGTCACTTGGAAATCCATTATACTACGGTAAAATACAGACTCTTAAAAATGATGAGGATAATGAAAGTCCAACAGCTCCATCACAGTAAGTGGCATTAATCTTTCAGGTTTAGAGAAAAGCATTGATGTTAACTTTAGAAAAAAAATTGCTGATACTAGCTAAAAAAACTTCACGTGTTTAGCAAGTAAAGGGTTTCTAAAATGTAGACTGTCCTTTTTACTGTACAAATTATTGAAAAAATAACACTGTTTAAACACTGACAGTATTTGAACATCATGATACATTATAGTTTATGTATGAATACCAGTAAAGCATGTCATTAGTTGAATGAGCTTAGGTGGTCTTGGTCTCACATATTGCCTCCCAGAATGAAGATTGTTTCAATTTCATTAAACCAGTGTGTTTTATTGCAGGGGTGGGCATCTTTTTCACTCTGTGGATCACAATAGATTTTGGATAAGAGGCTGTGTGCATGCATGCCTATATACATGCCGGCATTTGCATATATAGAGAGTAACAGAATTGTGGAATTACAGAGTTGGAATGGACCGTTTAAGTTACCAAGCTCAACTGCCGTATCAGTGCTGAAATCCAAATTAAAGCATCACCGACAGATGTCTGCCATGAATATATGCATGGAATTGGAATATACTGTCTCCCTGGTTAATTCATTCCATGGTTGAACAGCACTTACTATTATGACCCCTAGCATTGAATTGGAATCTGCTTCCCAGTAACTAAAATCCTTTATTCCTTGTCTGGCACTCTGGAACGAGAGAAAACACAGGTCTTAACCTTCTTCTGTGTGATATCTTTCCAAGTAATTTGAAGAATGCTGTCATATCCCCATCTCAGTCATTTTTTTCTCAAGACTAAAAATACCCAACTTCTTCAGCCTCTCTTCATAGATCTTACTGTTCAGTACTCTGATAACTTTTGTTGCCATTTTCTAAACTTTTTCTGTTTGTCTGAAATGTTTTTAAGTGTGGTGTCCAGAACCAGATACTGCACTTGAGATTGGGTCTGAGCTAATAGAATACTGGTAGTTCTCATTTAGTGATTGCAGTTGGTTCTGATGACTCAGTCGTTAAGCGAAATGGTCACTAAATGAACACATGACAGAGAGAAAGATGCTGTGAAGATCACGGTTGCTGCTGTCTCATTCAGATAAAGTTCTCTAGTACAGTGTACTGTGCCTAACCCATTCCCTCCCCCCCCCCCGCTTAAACAAGCTATCTCCTCCTGAGCTGCTTTTCTCCACAGTGCAATGCTTCCCTAAAAAGTGCTAATTGCAAGTTAACAAGCTCAGCTCTGTGACCTTAATTAGTTGATTAGAACACTCCAGGCCTCTGGCACTGCTGCCTGAAACTGACCAGACCTTAATCAATTTCACACTGAAGAGTTTTGTTGTCAGGCTCACAAAATTTGGTTGTAAATGCACACATCAGTTGGAAAATGATTTTTTTATTACCATTTATTACCATCGTATTTGCGAAGACTTGCTATCCAAAGCAGTTCCTAAATGAGAACTACCTGTAAAGTAAAAAAATTACTTCCTGTTAATTTGGAAAATACACTTCTGTTCATGCATTTTAAAATTGACTGCCAAAAGGGCAAATACAATCTCGTTTTGTATCAAGTTTGAAGTCAATTATTTTTTAATATATTTTTTACAAGTGTCATTATCAAGCCAGGTATTGCCCATCCTATACCAATGCATTTGATTTTTATGTCTCAAATGGAGAACTTTGCAGCTGCCATAATTTATAAAGTTATTTATTTTTAAAATGAGGTAATATTATCTCATTAATTCTTGATAAATCCAAGCTGATTTCTAGTAATCACTGCATTTCAGTATGCTTACAGAACAATGTCCTTATTCTCCTCTAGAATCTTCTCATATGTCTATGTCAGACTGACTTATCTATAGTTCGCTGGATTTCCACCCCCACCACCTCCCTTTTTGAAGATAGGGACAGTATTTGCTTTCTTTCAGCCCTCTTATATTTTACCAGTTCTTCAGGATTTCTTAGAAATAATGCGTAAGTGTTCATCCAGAACATTAACTCTTATAGGAACTGGAGATTTAAACTCAGTCAAATTAAAGAAGTATTCCCCAACCAAGTTTCTTTCAGTCTCAAGCTTCAGCCCTGCGTCTTCATCCTGTCTTTAATTTCATGATGGAACACATACTTTTTGTTGGATGGAACCAACAAATCAAAATAGTCACTGAGTAAGCTCTGCCTTTTCTTTGTTATTTGTTAACATTTTGCTGTCTTCATTGAACCAGTGATAGTACTGATTCCTTTACTTTTATTTTGAACATACATACCTAAGAAAATTCTTTTTGTGATACTTACCATTCTTTTCTTACCTTAGCTCATTCTCCACTTTCACTTTCCTGACACCAGCTTTGCAGTTCTGAGTTACCCCTCTGACTCTTCCTTTGTGATCTGCCTTTTTTTCATTTTCAGTTTGTGTCCTTGGTGTATTTTCAGATCTTTAGTAATTTTTTAGCTACACTGGCTTCTTCTGCTGTCCTAGATTTTGTCTCCTCGTTGGCATTGTTTGCAATTGTCCTTTAAAAGTTCTCACCCATCCTGAATTTCTTTTCCCAGTAGCTTCTTCTGCCATGGGATGCTCTTAATCATTGCTCTAAATTTATTAACATCCAAGATACATATTTGGCAACACTCAGTTATAGTTTCCCTTAAAATCAAGAACCCAAGCATTATGTGGCCACTTTTCACCAGTATTTTTGCTACGTTCAACTATGTTTTTCTCATTGTAGTACCTAGCCACTCTTGCACACACTGTTCATTTGTTCTCTGGTCCCCTCTCCCAGTGATCTTCTTCAACATCACTGGGAAGAAGAGAGGATTTCCCTCACTTTCCTCTGTCATATTGGCAGATGAATGGTTTTTTGTTAGGAAGCCAGTAATTTGGTTTCTAGTTGCTCTCCCAGTTTGAGCAGGGATTCTTAGAGGAGGTAAAGTTTTATCCCCCTCTCTCCTGATAATCAGTACTTGCTGGTTGATAGGGGAAAAAAATGCTCTTCATTGCTTTGCTGGCCTCACTCTGCAGCTGAAGATAGTGCAAACTGTGGATTGCCCACCCCTGGTTTACTGAAACCTAAATCAGAGTTGGAAGTTGGAATTTTGGAACTTGGAAGTCCAAGTTCATTCTTGCAGCAACAAATCATAAATTATCGTTGCAGCTGAATCCAGTCCCTAATATTATAAATTTAAAGTTGGCCAGGCAATCCAATGTTCAGATAAAAGTCTGATTTGGCAACATCTGGTCAAAAGTTTAAAACTCAATATTTTGCTATATATATGGAATTCAGATTGCACATAATAAACTTGATGGCTATATCTACTGTGATTTCTAAAAAATATCCACTGTATATGTTCTAAAAATTGCAGCTGTATTTTTATGAGAGAGACAATTATCTGGCAAACCCTCCTTCTATACTTCCACCCTTTGACAGAACAGGAATCTTTCATCACATCAGTGCTATGTACGTTCAGTTGAAAAGGCAGGGCTTAATAAATGAAGTCAGGAAGGATGGTGTGTAGCAGAAGTAAGTTCAGAGATGAGCTAAGAAGGGAGTATTAGAGGTGTCATTGGGTTGATTTGGGAACTAATGTTTGGTGAAAATGACTTAAGGAGTAGGGTGGCTGTCATCCAGGTTCTTGGACAGAAAAGTGTAATAAGAATTCTGCTGAAGCAGACCAGTAGTCCAGCATCCTTTTCCAACAGCGACTAGTGAAATATCTCTAAACCCTGCAAGTACATGCACTGTTAATGCTTTTGAATATTAGATATTGCAGAGTAATCTTGCTCTGAATATGGAGGATATATTTATCTGGGATAGCCAATATCCATTTATTACATTTATACTCCTTTCCTTCTCCAAAGAATGAAAGTTAGTGCACTTTCTTGTAATTTCTCCCCTTCCTTCCCACTGTGAAATAATTTAGTTTGAGACAAAGAATCAGGCAGTGAGCAATCAGAGATGAGATACTACTTGAAGTTGGGTTTCCCAGTGTTAAGCAAACACCATGTAAGTTCAGCTCAGTTGATGTGGCATATATAATCTATACTGTATACTTACCTTATTTTTAATTAATATATTATGTTGTTTACAGTTTTCTTATTGGCTCAAAGTCAGAAGCGGAAAGGTAAGTACCTGATCACTATTCGCATGATTCTTCAGGTAGCTAGGTTTTTACTCTTGCAAAACCTCCCCAGCTTGGCCTCATCTTTCCTTTGTCTTTTTCCTTGGAAATGAAGACTATACTGAAACCTGTGGTATTTGTGTGGTAGGAATATACCTTTCTGACCCATCAGATCCATACATCTTCAGAATAGGATAGTGTCTGTCTTGTGTTTTGCTCTAGAATTAATACTCATTTTTAGTACTGAGGTGAAAGGTTAGGATGTTGTTCAGACTGGTTGTGTTCTGTGGGACACAGAATATTTTGCAGAAATTTTAGCAAAACAACTGAAATGCAATTCTAAAAGATAGGTATAACCTTTTATATTTATTGATTAAACTGCACACTCTGTATTTTGAACTGCCCATTCCTCCCTTAGTTACTTTCATTTGTTACCCATGTTCTTCTTGTCATTATATAATAACAACATAAACTCAGGTACTATTTTTGGAATCCACACAAACACTGAACTCAGAATAAAGAAATGTGCTGAATTAGAATTTGTTTCTAAAATGTGATTGTGTAGAAAAGTAGAATATCTTCCACAGATAATACTTTTAATAAGCATTGTATCTAAAATACACTGTTTTAACTCAGTTCCTTGGTTTATGAAGGTTTATTTAATCTCATGTTACAGAGTAGTCAACCAATATCAGGAGCTGGTTCAAAATGAAGCTAAATGTCCTGTGAAGATTTTTCATAACTCAAGTGGATCAATCCATCTCAGTCAGCTCTCTCCTGGGAAGGAAATAGAAGTAAGTTATTCCTGGATATTAGAGGACAGCTTTGTGCCCTTAAAAACACTGCAGATTCATTTAAGCCCTGTCTAAAAAGCACACAAATTCACTTTCTCTTAGTGACTTAATTACTTGACTTTTGCCCATTTATTATTTAGATGTGGTTGCATTATTATCATCTGGTGCTAGTATGTAACAAATTAAGTACTCTGTGTTATCACTTGAATCATAAAGTAAGAATTTGCTTTCATGGGGTACAAAAAAATGACAGGATTGTTTATTTTAGCTCTCCTTCAAGTGGGGAGAAGCAAAATGAAAGCATGGCTGTGCGCATCAACCTGTAGGCCATTCACAATAAGGAAGAATTTTCCAGAATTACTAATTATTGAGGTGTGCAGATATTATCAGTGCTTTTTGCATTGCCTAGAAAAGGCATCAAGAAAATGTTTGTCTGTTGGTCATAGATCTGAGTAGCATAGAGGTCAGTTCTTTGGAATATGCTGAATTCTCCAACTTGGATCAGTACCTCACATTTTCAGACTCAGGGCCTTAAAAACTTAGCAAAGGAAAAAGTCTCCTTAGTTTGCAAATGGCATCTTGAATTTGGCATACTTAAAAGAAACAAAACTATGATTGTCCTCCTTTCTAAGCTGCCTGTTGTTATACAACAGCTGACTACAGCACGTCTTGGGAGTTTCCCTGGCTGCAGAAACTAGATTTAAGTCAGTAATCTGGCACTAGAGTTGAAAGGTCAAAGGAATTTAGACTATTGAGGGTGAGGGCTTGAGGAGAAACGTTTGTAAAGTTGAGGAAGTTGGGGTTCATTTTCCTTTTCAGAAATTAAACCTCTTTCCTAATCTTTTATATTTTATGTACCTTAATAAACAAAGCATTTGCAAATATGAACGTCATCTTCCTTGACAGAAAAAAAATGAAAAATGTTCATCTGGAAGAGAAAATAGTGAAGATATCTGACACTCTAGGTGCCAAACGTAACTGAAACAATTGGGATAGATTTAAAGATGAAAAGAGAAGAGCTGGGTGGATTCTGTTTAATTTGTATTTTCTTTTAGCAACTTCAGAAAACAAGTTCATATTTTTGATAAAAATGATAATGTAACAGCCTACTGTATATCACAACCCATTTAATATCATCAGTTCAATCACTGTTAAATGCTTCAAAATTCAATTAATTATGTAGAATTAAGCTTTTAAAAATTATTTTGGTAGATCACTCTGCGACTGTATGGAACTGAACTAAATTCTAGGCTCAGGACCCAAAGTTTTGTCAATACTTTCATCTTACATGTTTATAATGTGGAGACAATATGTTTCTTGGTTTGACTGGTTTGATAAAAATAACTTATTCTGATAAAGCGACCTCAGTTTAGGAATACACTAAACGACTGAGGAAAACTCTTTCTACTAATAGTGTTTATGTGAATCCCACCCATGAGAGAAGGCAAATACACTGATTTTGACTGGAATGTCGGTTTCCTTATTTGTTAGTATTTCAGTGTAGTCAGAAGAACATTTCTCCTGACTCCAAGGGACTTTCTGGAGGACCTTGACATTTTATGTGTGTGGCAACATAGTTGTGGTTTGTGTATGCTTGCTTTTAGCAGCCTGAGGGTGTGTCAGGTTATATTCAGTCTTCAGTGTTGGGGAAAGGTGTGAAACACAGACCACCTCCCATCAAGCTACCTTCAAGTTCAGCAAGCAGTTCTTCAGGTAAATACCTTTTCAAAGCACTTTCCTTTGTGTTGAGATGGTATTTGTGAAATAAGTTGTACTTACTTGTTTAGGATTTATTAGTGAATCTTTGAGGGAATGTGAGTGTACATTTATAGTCTTATTGATAGGAAAAGTGTGGGCAACTGCAAGCAAGTTACTCAGCACCTTCCCTAGCATAATAATGTGGCTCCTCCAGTATCCTGTCAATCACCTGATAGATGAGCAGACTGGAAGCTGAGAAAATAGCGTCCATAGCAGCCTCCCAGAGAGCTGTTTGGTGAGCTGCTGGAGACAATTTCCTACAGTGGCAAGGTTGCTTGGAGGGAGGGATAAAAGCCATATTCAGTTTCCTCTCAGTAGTCTCCGAGGAACAGAGAAATTGCAATCTAGAGAAGTCATGTTTCAAACGAGTGCAAAAAAGTGAGGCCTGTATCCTTTTTATAGGCAAATATTTGACTGCATAACTACTGTAGCAAAACTGGGGGAACAACTTTAAAAAATGAAATACTCTTTCTGATGTTGGTTCCCAGAACATCACATCTATTAATTGTGCTTTTCAGGTAATATTTTTAGTCCACAGCAGTCAAGCAGTCATCTCAAATCCCCAACTCCTCCTCCTGCTCTTCCTCCTCCTAAGCCTCCCTGTGTGTCCCGGAAGCAATCTCTGGATCTGAATCAATTGAGCATGCTTTCTTCAGCTTCTGTGTCTCCTGCAAGTGCTTCACAAAGTGAGTCCCGCCCTAAATTCTCCATTAAATCTTCATAGGCTTCTCATGGTAAACTTCCTAACTGGCTGATCTGGAGAAACTAAATATCCTAAATGTCCTAAATTGTGTATAATTGTGCAGCACAAGGCAGGCCTCTTGTTCACTGTATGTACTTTGTTTGCTGTAACTGTATTTGGTTCTTCTGTATAATTATATATGTATGCACCCTCTGTGTATACGTTTTGATTCATTTTATGCAACCAACATAGGTCTCTCTTTCATACAACCTGATAATTATTGTGATCATAGAAGTTTCCAAAGTACATATCTTTTCACTAATATGTCAACAGTTGCTCATTAAGACCAATTTTTATTTGCATATTTTAAGCAACTAAAACTTCTTGAATGTCATCGATTATGGTGCAGTTGTATCTCTGTGTATGTATATAACATGATCAAGTCCGAAGATGGTAATACAATAAAGTTTATAAACTGATTTTTTAAAACACTCCTATACTGTTTTATAAATCATTGCTGATGACAAAAATATAAGAATAGTTTCAGGATAATAATGCCATTTCTTAAATGTATTTGGAACTGATTGAAAGCTGGTTTTGATTTTTCAGTAGCATCAGTATTCTAAGTCTCACAATAAAAATAACAGCTGTGGATTTTTAACCACCCTTTAAAATATTTAAATTGGGAGGTGGGGAAAGATCCTTTAGAGTATTTTTTAAGACAGTTGTCTATTAAGTTTTTTGTCTGCTGCAAAATGTAGTCCTGTGACTTGCATGTTGCATAATATAAAATTGTCTAGAAGGCTCAACAGGTGTCATTTCTATGCCTTCCTGTTTTGCACAAAGAAACCTATGAAGCTTTGATAAATTTTCCAACCATCTGATTCACATAATCCTCACCTTACTCCTTTTCTGTTGCTGGGAAATCCCAGTGACTAGATTGGAAGTCAAAAAAGTTTCCTGGAAGAAGGCAATGTCAAGAAAATTACATGGCCATGCCCATGTAATTAACAGGAACCAAACTCAACTTGTGGGAGACTTTGTTTTTTTCTGAATGTAAAAGTGTTGTTGTATATTTTGCTCACAGCCTGTAGACATTCATATTTCTTTCTTTCTGCAAGACATGAAAGCTTAAAAAAACAGAACAAAATTAAAACACCTTAAAAACTTTTGGGTCATCTTAATTCTGTTGATATTATTGCTTCATGCCAATTTTATATTTTAAATACAAGCATTGCTTGTTGCTTTCTTTCTGTAAGTTAAGCAAACCAGTTATGGATAATTATTTGTATTTTCTTTTTCACTGTCCAGATTTTTGTTCAAGCTGCTTTTTTAAATGTTACAGTATTGTGCAAATGTTAGAAGATTTACATGTTACAATGTTAGATGATTTGCTTATAGCATTTGTTTTTAATGCTTTAAAGAAATTAGTGAAATTGAAATGAGACAGTTAATAGCAGAGGGGCAATGTAAATGTGTTAACAATGTTAGAATGATTTAATGGAATAAATAGAATTGAAGTTGCAGATTAAGATTAGTGATATTTCCGTGCCATATGCTTCATTCATCAAAAACGGCAATTATTAATACAGTTTGCTGGGTTAGTGGTGGTGGTTTAAAGTGGAGTAAAATATCAGAGCTAAGTAAGATTCCACTAACCATAGTTTTAAAAAAGGACTGGCCTTTTATAACAAACTAGTGCTTTTTATTTTTCTCAATGAGCAGGGTCTGGAACTCCTAAGCCATCTACTCCTACTCCAACCAACACCCTTTCATCGACCCCACACCCTGGTGATGCTCAGAGCTCAACTCTGATTACCCATTCTGCTACCCTTACTCCCCAAGATTCAGGCTTCACCCCTCAGCCCACTTTACTAACCCCATTTGCTCAGCAGCAAATGTCTCTGAGCCAGGCACTGCCTGTAATGACCATTCCTCTTTCCACCATGGTAACTTCCGTTACTACAGGAACATCCTCCAACCAGGTCATGACAAACACTGCAGGACTTAACTTCATCAATGTAGTGGGCTCTGTGTGGTAAGTTGGTTATTTTATAGTTTATAGTTACTTTCCACCCTTAATTATGTTGCTGTGAGCCCACTGATGAGTGATGAACTTGAGATGGGTTAACCAATTAGATCATTAAATTTAATATATTTTAGTGCATTTATTTATTTTCATGTTCTTAAACATTAGCTGATAATCATAATTATGTGGACCTGATATAAAAAGTAAACCTTTAGAGTAAGTTTTAAAAAACTGGTTTAGATTATTTCTTATTTCTTTTCTTATTTTTATATTATTATTATCAATTTATTATTTAATTTAATTTATTATTAATTTATTATTATTTCTCTGGGTGGTGACCATAATATAAAACAGTATTCTGTTCTCCGTTCTTACCATCACTGGAGTTAGAATTAAGCATAAGGACAGTATCTGGCACTTCGTTCATTCCTTGAGCAGTCTTCACATGTTACACCCTTTAGATGTCCTCTAGATGGATTTGGATTGGGATATGAGGCACTATAGACATGAATAGATTTTATTCAAGCGAAGCAAAAGATTTTGTTGTGACTTGAATAGTAAAACTGCTCCTGCATGCCAAGTTAGTCTAATATTTGCCTATTCCTTTTGTACAGTGGAACACAAACATTAATGAGTGGTTCAAATCCCATGCTGGGGGGTAATACTGGTGCAGTCACCCCTGCAGGTATAAACCTGAGTAACATTTTACCATCAGGAAATCTGGTGCCAAATGCACTGCCTGCTGCAATGCAGCCTGCCTCTCAGCCAGGTCAGTATGAAAATCAGACATACTGTAATGGGATGATGATGCCTATTGAAAGGACAGCCTGGGAAAATAAGATTACTGATTAAGTAACTAGTAAATTGCATAGTATTCAGTGGGCATTTTGGACTTGATTTACAAGTAACACCATCTTAATTATCACCTTATTTGGCAATCTTCTAGAGTTTTATTAAGTTTTGTAAGCATATGCAGCTGAATTTTCTAACTGTGACATACACATACATAAATTCTAGGATCCATTCTGTAGGATAGTGTAGCTTGTGGCAACTCTATTCTCTTCCCTCAGTCATCTGTTGACGTTTGGGAGCAACCATTTTATATGGTGCCCCCAATCTTCCAAATAACCTGCTTTTATCAAGTTGGTTTCATAATTTTAGCAGTTTGGGGTATATTTTATCTGGTATTATGCTTTCAATTTGCACTCTATTTTTAATCTGTTATTTTATGTGCATTGTATTTAGGATTTGTAAGCATTGTCAATTATTCTCTTGAAGCAGTGTAAATATATTAAATTAACTCTGCTCAGCATCACATATATGCCTTCCTCTACCCTGACTTGGCAGTAGAGAAGAACTACAGTACTCTAAAAGCTTGAACCTATGCTGGGATTCAAGAATTAAGGTGCTTTAATTCAGTTTACTGAAACCAGATATATTGTACCATTTCAGTGCAAATGAACTCTACATTCAGCTGAGCTTTAAGGTCAGAATATTTCAGTATTTGAAATTATAGAATTTTTCTCTTTTCACTAGAACAGGTATTTTGGAAAAAATAGTTGTTTCTCTTGAAATGGCCAAAATAGCTTTTATCAATATTAATGCTTAGTTATACTGTTCACTTCCACTTTAGATGTAATTAGAGGGGGAAAAAACATGATATTTTCTTACCTAAATTAATCTCAGCAGGTGGCCCTTTTGGTTTAAAAAATGCTCCAGGCCTTCGCCCATTGAATCTTCTACAGGTATGATGATACACTTGGGCCTGTTTTTCTGTATGATTTCTCAAGATGTGTGAGTGGGGAAATTAGATGTAAATACAAATACCTTTATATGCTTTGACTAATTAGTAAAACATGTTATCCTGTCAGAAATATGGAAGGATATGTGTCTCTCTTGACATGAGGTTGGAAAAGTGATATGAAAATAAAAGATAGGAAATTTTCATCACCAAACTTTGAGGCAAGGACATTGTGGATCTGGAAAGCCAACTCTCTATTTAAACATCTGCAAAAATGTGGGGATTTTACAATAGCTGGGATTAGGGGAAGCGCCCTCTTCCCAGCTATCTCTTCTTCTCCCACTGTCCATGTTGTTGTTATTTATTTGAATTTATTGTCCACCCAACTCCAATGGACTCTAATGTTGGATTCTCCTTGAGTTAACCATACCTTCATTACATCCTGACTTGATAACTGCATTGCCCTCTATGTGGGCCTACCTGGAAATGTGTCCAGAAGCAAACTTAAGTATATAGCTGCTAATTTGTACACAATGTTGGCAATGCTTTTAATCTTTAAAATGGCTTGGGTTTAATGGACTGTCTAACTTGATACTATTTTATTTGGACATTGAGGTCCTGAGGAGAGGGGTCTTAAAATTTCCTTGCTTTCTGAGATACAACTTTGGGCACATGGAAAAGACCTTCTCCTCTGTTGCTCCCAAGCTATGGCATGTGCTCCCTTTGGAGCTGCACTCAGACCTAACTCTTTCAGCTTTCAGAAAATATGGAAAGATTTTCCTCTTCTGCTCTGTCTTTTCAGCTTGAGTTAAATAATGACTTTAACTGCTTTTATAACATTGTTTTTGCTATGTTTAGTGCCCTGTAAGCAAAAAGGTGGAACATAAATAATTAATACTGCTGTTTCACAAAGAAAAATTGATGAGATAGTTGTATGGGAAATCAAACAAATTAGCTTAAACACTCTGCTCAGCACTTGCTCAATTGCACCTCTTACTCTTTCTTCCAGCTGTTTAACAGAGATTCCAGGCTTTGGTCTATTCTGAAGTAATCACATGGTTTTTACTTAATGGGGGATAAAATTAATTGGTGTAGGCGATATCAACTATGTATGTATGTATGTGATTGTGTAAGATGACGCTGCAGAAAGCCACTTTGGTCACTTTGATTTGGGCTTCCTTCTTAGTGTGAATTTGCTCTGTATAAAGTGCAGTCCCCGTCCCCCCCATGTTGTTGAAGCAGGAAGGGGCTAAGGGTACTGGATTGTTCACAAATATGAATTCTAAATTAATTCTATATATTTGTGTACAACTCTACCAACACCTAACATCTCTTTAAACTTGAACAGCTTCCAGGTGGCTCACTGATATTCAACCCTCTCCAGCAGCAGCAGCAGCAGCAGCTGCAGCAGCAGCAGCTCTCCCAGTTTTCATCTCAGCAGCCTACAACTTCTAGTTCTCAGCCACAAGGAGATCAGGTAGGAATACACATTAAAAATGATACAATAAAAAAAAAATAAGCCCTGCTTTCTCATTTATATGCTTGTGTGTAGCTCTCGACATGACTCCTTTTAAGTTATGTTGATGATATCATTGGAGAGCTAGTCTCCACAATACAGTGCAGTTGTCCTCAAAGGAAAGCTGTTCTATGCACATGAAAGTTTCTATGTGGGCTGGAATCCTGATAATGCAGTTTCAGCTGACAGGGAATCTTTTGCCTACCACAGGGAGCCTTCCCATATGTGCAGTCATATTGTATCCTTGGGCAACCAGCTGTTTTTCTGACATACTGATATCACAGCATTTCACAGAGGGAAGGGCCGCTCAACACTGCCCATGTGTTCAGTTCCACATGCTGATGTGAATCTGCACATTAAATAAATCATTACAGGCCAGATGGATGATGGAAACCATCTTGTAGTTTGCCTTCCAATATCTTAGATTATAAAGAGGTGCATATAAAAAAAGGATTTGAAATAACTACTGCTATAAAGATAAAAACAAGGTGATCCAGAGCATTTCCACATAGCTACCAGGATTACTCCTCAAACTTTCTTCAGCGGTTATCTTCCATTTCATTCAAGTGTCCTGCATTTCATTCTCCCATTAATTTGACTGGAACTCCCACCAACTAGCCAATTTGTTGTTGTTGTTTATTCGTTTAGTCGCTTCCGACTCTTCGTGACTTCATGGACCAGCCCACACCAGAGCCTCCTGTCGGTCGTCAACACCCCCAGCTCCCCCAGGGATGAGTCTGTCACCTCTAGAATATCATCCATCCATCTTGCCCTTGGTCAGCCCCTCTTCCTTTTGCCTTCCACTCTCCCTAGCATCAGCACCTTCTCCAGGCTGTCCTGTCTTCTCATTATGTGGCCAAAGTATTTCAGTTTTGACTTTAATATCATTCCCTCAAGTGAGCAGTCTGGCTTGATTTCCTGGAGGATGGACTGGTTTGATCTTCTGGCAGTCCAAGGCACTCTCAGAATGTTCCTCCAACACCACAGTTCAAAAGCATCGATCTTCCTTCTCTCAGCCTTCTTTATGGTCCAGCTCTCACAGCCATATGTTACTACAGGGAACACCATTGCTTTAACTATGCGGACCTTTGTTGTCAGTGTGATGTCTCTGCTCTTAACTATTTTATCGAGATTGGTCATTGCTCTTCTCCCAAGGATTAAGCGTCTTCTGATTTCCTGACTGCAGTCAGCATCTGCAATAATCTTTGCACCTAGGAATACAAAGTCTTTCACTGCTTCTACATTTTCTCCCTCTATTTGCCAGTTATCAATCAAGCTGGTTGCCATAATCTTGGTTTTTTTGAGGTTTAGCTGCAAGCCAGCTTTTGCACTTTCTTCTTTCACCTTCATCATAAGGCTCCTCAGTTCCTCTTCGCTTTCAGCCATCAAAGTGGTATCATCTGCATATCTGAGATTGTTAATGTTTCTTCCAGCAATTTTAACTCCAGCCTTGGATTCCTCAAGCCCAGCTTGTCGCATGATGTGTTCTGCATACAAGTTGAATAGGTAGGGTGAGAGTATACAGCCCTGCCGTACTCCTTTCCCAATCTTAAACCAGTCCGTTGCTCCGTGGTCTGTCCTTACTGTTGCTACTTGGTCGTTATACAGATTCTTCAGGAGGCATACAAGATGACTTGGTATCCCCATACCACTAAGAACTTGCCACAATTTGTTATGGTCCACACAGTCAAAGGCTTTAGAATAGTCAATAAAACAGAAATAGATGTTTTTCTGAAACTCCCTGGCTTTTTCCATTATCCAGCGGATATTGGCAATTTGGTCTCTAGTTCCTCTGCCTTTTCTAAATCCAGCTTGTACATCTGGCAATTCTCGCTCCACGAACTGCTGAAGTCTACCTTGCAGGATCTTGAGCATTACCTTACTGGCATGTGAAATGAGTGCCACTGTTCGATAGTTTGAACATTCTTTAGTGTTCCCCTTTTTTGGTATGGGGATATAAGTTGATTTTTTCCAATCTGATGGCCATTCTTGTGTTTTCCAAATTTGCTGGCATATAGCATGCATTACCTTGATAGCATCATCTTGCAAGATTTTGAACAATTCAGCTGGGATGCCGTCGTCTCCTGCTGCCTTGTTATTAGCAATGCTTCTTAAGGCCCACTCAACCTCACTCTTCAGGATGTCTGGCTCTAGCTCACTGACCACACCGTCAAAGCTATCCCCGATATTGTTATCCTTCCTATACAGGTCTTCTGTATATTCTTGCCACCTTTTCTTGATCTCTTGTTCTTCTGTTAGGTCCTTGCCATCTTTGTTTTTGATCATACCCATTTTTGCCTGGAATTTGCCTCCAATGTTTCTAATTTTCTGGAAGAGGTCTCTTGTCCTTCCTATTCTATTGTCTTCTTCCACTTCCGCGCATTGCTTGTTTAAAAATAATTCCTTATCTCTTCTGGCTAACCTCTGGAATTTTGCATTTAATTGGGCATATCTCCCCCTATCACTGTTGCCTTTTGCTTTCCTTCTTTCTTGGGCTACTTCTAGTGTCTCAGCAGACAGCCATTTTGCCTTCTTGGTTTTCTCTTTCTTTGGGATGTATTTTGTTGCCGCCTCCTGAACAATGCTGCGAGCTTCTGTCCGGAGTTCTTCCGGGACCCTATCTACTAAGTCCAGTCCCTTAAATCTATTCTTCACCTCCACTGCATATTCCTTAGGAATATTAGTGAGCTCATATCTAGCTGATCTGTGGGTCTTCCCTAATCTCTTTAGTCTGATCCTAAATTGTGCAAGAAGAAGTTCGTGATCTGAACTACAGTCAGCTCCAGGTCTTGTTTTTACCGACTGTATAGATGTCCGCCACCTTTGTCTGCAAAGGATGTAGTCAATCTGATTTCGGTGTTGTCCATCTGGTGAAGTCCATGTATAAAGCCGTCTCTTAGGTTGTTGGAAGAGAGTGTTTGTTATGCAGAGTGAATTGTCTTGGCAAAATTCTATCAGCCTGTGTCCTGCTTCATTTTGTTCTCCCAGGCCATACTTACCTGTAATTCCAGGTGTCATTTGACTGCCCACCTTAGCATTCCAGTCTCCTGTGATGAAAATAACGTCTCTTTTAGGCGTGTTGTCCAGTAGGTGCTGCAGATCCTCATAGAACTGCTCTACTTCAGCTTCTTCAGCATTTGTGGTTGGGGCGTATATTTGGATCACTGTGATGTTAGATGGCTTGCCCTGAATTCGAACTGAGATCATTCTATCATTTTTTGGATTGTATCCAAGCACTGCTTTAGCCACTTTACTATTAATTATGAAGGCTACTCCATTTCTTCTGTGGTCCTCTTGTCCACAGTGGTAGATCTGGTGGTCATTTGATGTGAAGTGGCCCATTCCAGTCCATTTCAGTTCACTGACGCCCAAAATGTCTATCTTTAATCTTGACATCTCACCAATAACCACATCCAATTTGCCCTGGCTCATAGATCTTACATTCCAGGTTCCAATGGTGTGTTGATCCTTAGAACATTGGATTCGCCGTTCACCACCAGCACCGTCGGCCGCTAGCCGTCCTTTCGGCTTTGAGCTAGCTGCGTCATCACGTCTGGGGCTAGTTGAACTCATCCTCTGTTCCTCCCCAGTAGCATTTTGACCACCTTCCGACCTGGGGGTCTCATCTTCCGATGGTATACCGACATATCTCTGGTTGTACTGATCCATTTAGTTTTCACGGCAAGAATACTGGGGTGGGTTGCCATTACCTTCCCCAGGGATCGCATTTAGTCTGACCTCTCTGTCTTGATCTTCCCGTCTTGGGTGGCCCTTCACGGTTTAGCTCATGGCATCATTGAGGTGCTCAAGCTCCAGCACCACGACAAGGTAACAATCCTTTGCTGAAGAACTAGCCAATGGGAAGCACAAAAATGTCAGCCAGCCACCTCCTTGCTTTTGTTGCCATTTGTCTCTCTCTCTGCTTTTCTGGCAAAAGGCAAAAATCTCAAGTAGCTAATGTGGGAAGGGTGGGGAGCAGCAAAACCACAACTGGAGCAACTGAGAAAGATACTGTAATGGCAAGGTGCCATGACATAGTAATCAGCAGAAGGTTGTATAATGCTAGGCACCTGATGGATAAAATCACTTGGATTCATTCTATGTTGGACTGAGGCCTTGAAGCAGGGCCAGTGGAGGCCATGGGGTCTGGGTCTTGCATGGTTGCTTGGGAGGAGTTTGATCTTGTTGGACCTGAGGGAAGTGGACAGGGTTCTTGTAGCTGTCAGTTTGGTGGCCCTTGTGTTAGATCCATGCCCCTCCTTGCTGGTTAAGGCTGCCCAGGACAGGACATGTGATTGGGTTTGGGTGGGGGTTAATTCCTCCTTGGGGGCGGGGATAGTCCCACTAGCTCTTAAGGAGCAGTGATCTGCTCCCTTCTTAAGGGGCCAACACTCAACCCATCTTGTCTAGACAACTTCTGTCCAGTTTCCAATCTTCCCTTTTTAGGGTAGGTTGTAGAGAAGATGGTTGTATTGCAACTTCACTGCAACTTTCTTCTGGAAGAAACAGATTATCTGGACCCCTTTTAATCAGGTTTCAGGCCAGGGTATGAGATGGCATTGATCAAGCTCTTGGCTGACTTCTGGTGGGAGCAGGATGGGGGTAGTGCATCTATCCTGGCTCCTCTTGACCTCTCAGCGGCTTTTGATACCACTGATTATGGTATCCTTCCGGACCGGCTCTGGGTGTTGGGGGTGGATGGCACTGTATTTTGCAGGTTCTCCTCCTTCCTCTGGGGCCAGTTCCAGTTGGTGTTGATTGCAGGGAGAGATCTGGCCCACATCCTCTACTATGTGGGGTGCTGCAGGGCTTGGTTCTCTCTCCCCTCCTGTTTAACATTAATTAAAGCTGCTGAGTGAGGTCATCTGACAATTTCGGGTGAGGTATCATGAGTATGCTGATGATACTCAGCTTTATCTCTCACCCCAGGCCATCTTGAGTGATGCTGTGGAAGTCCTGTCCCAGTGCCTGGAGGCTGTGTGGGCCTGGATGGGGCACAACAGGCTTCAACTCAACCCAAGCAAGAATGGGTGGCTTTGGGTGTCTGGACCTCCTGTGCCAGGGACCTCCCATTTTTGATTCTGGATGGGGTGGCTCTGCCTCAGACAGACTTGGTGGTCCTGGACTTGTGGCTCCTGCTTGAAGAGCAGATGGCAGCTGTGGCTAGGAGGGTCTTTACACACTTGAGGGCTGTGCATCAATTGTGCCCCTTCCTGTAGGGGGGGCCCTGCTCATGGATGGCCATGCGACTTCCCGTCTGGACTAATGCAACATGCTGTATATGGGACTGACCTTGAAGAGCATTCAGAAACTTGAGTTGGTGCAGAATGCAGCGGCACGGGTAGTTAATGGCGCCAGTTGTTCCTCATGTGTTACACCACTACTTCATGAGCTGTGATGGTTGTCATTGTGCTTCCAGGTGCAATTCAAAGTGTTGGTTGTCACCTTTAAAGCCCTTAATGGCTTGGGGCTGGGTTACTTAAGGGACCATCTCTTCTTGGTCATTTCTACCTGTCCCATCCAGTCCTGCAGGATGGACATGCTCCAGGTCCTGTTGACTAAGAAATGCAGACTGGTGGGGCCCAGAAGACAAGCTTTTTCTGCCATAGTGCCCACTCTTTGGAACATTCTCCCTCCAGGATTAGGTCGGCCCCGACCAGGCTTGCCTTTTGTAAGGCCCTAAAGACTTGACTCTGTGCTCAGGCTTGGGGCCCTGAGTGTTTGAGGGATCTGTCTCCTGGCTATGTGGATGATGGTTTGTTTTTTGGCTGCTGTGTATTTTCATTTTTTATCATTTGTTTGTTTTGTTTTTATTATTTGCAGCCCAGGGTTGTCATCGAGATGAGTGGCTATATAAATTGAATGAATGAATAAATAAATAAATAATATCTCACTGATCATCATGGCTTCGCTCAGTTGAGACTTTTACTAAGTAATCAGCTTTAGTCGTACCCTTGCCAAATGCAGCTACTGGTAGGGCAAAATACCTGTACATTTGCCACATATTGGTCAGTATTTAATTATAGATCAAAACTTTGGAATTTGACTATTTATCAGGAATTGTGGTTATATTGAGTTTGGGAGGGGTGGCAAAAAGAATTGTATTAAGAAATTGGAAAAGTGATATTATTCCAGATGTCAAGGAATGGTTGTTGGAAATACGTGATTTATCTGTTTTGGAAAAGGCAATCTTCTTTACTAATCAAAGGATGCAGTAATATGTGTTACTATGGCAGAATGGCAGAGATTCTGTGATATCCTACAGTGATACCTTGTATTGTTCATATTTTAGTAGTAAATTCATTGATAAACCAGTGACTATTGCTAAGTATAAAATTTAAGATAGATTTTTTTTTCCTTTTTTTTTCTTAGTTTGTATTTTTGGCTTGTACTTTTAATTTTTTTAAAAATCTTCTTTAAGATTAGAGAGATAGTTTGGTGTTGTGGTTAAGGTGCTGGCCTAGAAACCCGGAGACTGAGTTCTAGGTCTCCCCTAGGAATAAAAGCTGGCTGGGTGACTTTGGGCCTGTCACTGTCTTTCAGCCCAACCCACCTCACAAGGTTATTGTTGTGGGGGAAATAGGCAGGAGTATGTTGTTTTTGTCTCGGGGCAGTTGTGATGTGATTGAGTTCTGGAGGACATTGTCATTAGTCTGTTGCCACAGTTGGATAACTCAGATCGTTTTTTGGCTTGCTGATTTCACCCCACCTCACAGGTGGATAGGGCCTGTTAGATCAGCCCACCCCAAGCACCTGAGAGATCAAGTGGGCAGTCCAGCTGAGCTTGGTCACAGCATGGAATGAGTGAATGACAGAAGCTTTAGACTGTATTGCCCTACGTAGCCTCTCCCTTTGCACCAATACCAGAATTTACCTTGTCTTTATGAGGAAGTCCAGGAGATGAAGCACCAGAACAAACGTCTAGTATGCCGTTGGGGGAAGGCGAAGAGTGAATCTGACCAAACATGAGTAAGAACCTACATTAGGGATTACGCTGTAGTGATAAGGATGGCGAAATGACATTATTTCTTTGCCCTTATTGCATCTGCTGATGGCTGCCTACCAGCTCTGTTTAAAGTAACCCTGTCCCTGATGGGGAAAAATGGCTCACAGGACCATCTGCATTGTTACTGTGAGGAATATTCCTGCTATTCGGCAGATAAAGTTGCTCCATTCCAGTCAGAGTTGGATTTGACTGGACAGGTCCAGTTGAGGTGCCCAAGGCAGGTGCTTATTAGGTTAATTAGTTTGGTTTTGTGACTCCTAAAGAAGTGGATGGGGTTCCTTAGTGTGTGAGCTCAGCCACCAGTTTGTTCCATCCCGGTCCTTCGTGGATGGTTTAAGGCCAACCAGTGTGAGGATCGTGGGTTCAGTTATCCTAATGGCAAGAAATCTCTCTGGAAGCCCTTTAGGTTTCAGTAAAGATTCTCTTTATTTTAAGGTACAGTCCCCTATCCGTGCAAAGACTCAAGTGAATAAGATTCCCCAGTTCCCTCCTTTTCTTGCCCTGTCCTCCCGCCTCTCTTTGAAATTGAATATTTACAACTGTTTTGGTTTTATAACGTAACTTCCAGCTGCATTCTTTGGTGTCTGTTTTCTGATAAGGCGCTAGCCACAACAGCCCGGTTCCTGCTCGCTGTGTCATTCAGTGATGTCTCTGGTTTCCCAAGCAGTAATTAGTGAACCCCACTCCCTCTTTTACAACCCTTGACAGAGGAGAAGTCCCAGAAGTGATTTTATGGCTTCTGGGGCAAACCTCTGACACCCAGCAGGTGACCTGTGGTTGGGCCCACATAGTGGTGTCCGCTTTTGTGATGGAGAGGGTGGTCCTCTTAGCCTTGAAGGAGGCTGTGGTATGCCCACTTCCTAAGAGACCATCATTCTACCCAACCATCTTGGATATTTCCATTCACTCTCCAATCTCTCTTTTCAGGGGAAGGTGCTAGAAAGGGTGGGTGGGCTCCAGCTCTAGAGGACCCTGGAGGAAATGAATTATCTGGACCTGTTTCAGTTCAATTCTAGGCATGTATGGCAGGCAAGTTATTTCTCACTAAGGCTCAGCTTTAGGACCTTCTAGAATTGTGTTCTGTGTTGGTGCAGCCTCATAGGTGTGAATACACAGATGGCAAATTGAACTACAGTTATAGGTAAACAGCTTCTGTTTGAGGTATGTTTATGAAATAGCTATAAGAACTCATGGTGTATATACTTAACTGTGGCTTCCATAAGAGTTAATACAATAACATTTCTGCTGTAAAGTGGTAAAATCACTAGGAAGTATTGCTGAAACTGTCTTCTCATATACAAAACCTTGTTTTCAGGAGGAAGTCATTATTTATGTATCAAACTAAGAAATGCTTTGAAAAGTACTTCTTTCTAAGGGACAATAAATACAGTAAATATACAGATGATAAATGTGTTTTGATATATCAACTTTTTTTGCCAGGATTCTGAAGAAGCCCCCCCAAACCAAGATCAACCTTTATCTGCTCAGCAAACTGCTGTTGTTAACTTGACTGGAGTAGGGAACTTTATCCAACCTCAGGCAGCAGGTATGTTTTCAGGAACCACCTTTCTGGAGTGTTCCTCTGCAAATTTGTTTTTAAATCATGTTTCCTACTATAAGAGTACTCTAGCAGTAAATATACAAGTCAAAACAGGTTGTGTATTACACCTGCCCACGTGGGGAGGGACAGTAATGGGAACATGTCAGATGTTTGGACAAGGCTGGAATAGCTGTGGGTAGATAGGTAAATATTTTGAAAGTAAATGTGGATCTTTATAGATCTTAAATTTTGTTTTTAAAATATCAAATATTGTGTTGCTAAATCTGTATACTTTATTAAAATACTTACAAATTGTCCTGTTCAGACTATGAGATGGCCAGGCAGAATTACTAATAAAATTGTTTATTGAGTTAACTATTTACAACAGCAAAAGTCTTTGCAATAGATTAGACCATGTAAATCAATCAAGTCCACCCAGGTTGCAAAGGACACTCAGGCAACACTGCAGGGTCAGACCATGGCAAGACAGTGAGGCAGAACTCGGCCAATCCTCTAATTAAAGCAAGACTTTGAAGGAGCTAAAGTGCATGGCAAAGGAAAGGCTGGACACTCAGATTTGCCCCCTGGCATGCAGGTTGGACCAGGCTGATACACAGAGGCTAGACAAGGCTGGGCTGGAATATCTAGGCAAGGCTTGGTTATGGAGACTGGGCTGGGCTGGGCTGGAGAGCCTAGGCAAGGCTCAGATCTGGAGGCACACCTGGATCACGCTGGAGCAATGTGGCGAGGCTTGGAGCTGGATGCGAGGCTGTGCTTAGCAGGGACAGCAAGGAGAGGCTCGACTGGAGCGACTTGTGCAGAAAGCAGGTCCGCGATGGCAGAAGGCACTGGTTCTGGTTCCACACTGGCTACAGGCAAGGCTTCTGATTCTGGTAAGGACTCTTCCGCAGGTGCTGTGACCTCGAAGGATCGGTTGTGTCCGGCAGCTTGCTCTTGGCGCACCTGCCTTTTATTTGCCCCTTTTCATGCCATTTTCCTTTAGCAGCCAATTGGGCTTCTTTTTCTTTCGTGCACTTCTCTGCTCTCCTCTCTCAAGCACTGATTGGAGGCTCCAAATCTCCCTCCAGAGTTTGTCCAATCAGCGTCTGCGATTTCTTCCGCTCTGCTGAATCACTTCTTGGTTTTAATTTTCCAAGTCCTTCTTGACAAGTTTCGTTTTCCCCTTCTGACTCCAGATAAGTTTCGTTTTCAGAGTCAGAAGCAGGCTCAAACCTCACACTATCCCCCTCCCAGGACCCCCCTTTCAGCCCTGGTTTTAGAGGGTAACATAAGTGGAACTGTCGGACTTTGCTCAGAGCATGAATATCTGAAGCCACCTCCCAAGAATTTTCTTCAGGCCCATAACCTTTCCATTTGATGAGGTACTGGAGCTTTCCATGTCTTTTGCAAGAATCAAGGATTCTGGAGACTTCATATTCTGGTTCTCCATTGATACTAATAGGAGGTGGGGCAGGTCTAGATGATCTCAGCAGGCTCGGAGGTGCAGATGGAACTAGCAAGGATCGATGGAATACCGGATGGATCTTCACGTGCTTCAGTAAAACTGAGGCAGATCACCTCAATAGGAAACGGCCCAACAAACTTGTGGTCTAATTTCTTGGAAGGGCATGCTGAAGGCAGGTGTTTAGTAGATAACCAGAGATAGTCCCTCACTGCCAATTGATGGCCCTCCTTCCGATGGCGGTCAGCAAAATGTTTATAGTTGTCCTTGGCATGATCCATTTGATCTCGAAGTACCTGATGACAGGCTTGGAGTTCTTCCAAGAAATGATCAGAGGCAGGGACCAAAGAATGCGGTGGTTCCAAGGGAAACAGTCGTGGCTGAAACCCATACATAGCCATAAAAGGTGTTGTCTTGGTGGATGAATATAAAGAATTATTGTAGGCAAACTTTGCCAAGGCCAATAGCCCGAACCAATTGTCGTATTGATAATTCATGTAGCACCTTAAATATTGCTCTAAAATAGCATTAACACATTCAGTCTCACCATCTGATTGGGGATGATGAGATGAGAGATTTCCTTGCATTCCTAGATTTCAAAGAAGCGCCTTCCAAAATTTAGTGGTGAATTGTGCACTGCAATCTGAGATCGCTCGCTTGGCTAGGCCGTGCAGGCAGAAAGTAATTTGAATGTATATTTGCGTGGTCTCTTGGGCAGTAGGAAGTCCTGGGCAAGCGATAAAATGTGCCGTCTTGGTCATAGTGTCTACTACCACTAGAATAGGTGTGGCTCTGTTGGACTCTGGAAAATCAGTGATAAAATCCATGGACACTGACTCCCACGGTGTGGCGGTGGCGGCAGGTTGCTGATTCTGGAGTTGGTTTAGTTGGGCAGTTAGCAGGGCAACTTGCTGCACAGATTGGGCGTTGTCCATGCTGACTGCTTCCTCTGGCCGGAGACAATCTGTCCTGTTCCGACTATGAGACGGCCAGGCAGAATTACTAATAAAGTTCTTTATTGAATTAACTATTTACAGTAGCAAAAGCCTTTGCAATAAATTAGACCGTGTAAATCAATCAAGTCCACCCAGGTTGCAAAGGACACTCAGGCAACACTGCAGGGTCAGACCATGGCAAGACAGCAAGGCAGAACTCAGCCAATCCTCTAATTGAAGCTTGAAGACTTGAAGGAGCTAGAGTGCGTGGCAAAGGAAAGGCTGGACACTCCAATTTGCGCCCTGGCATGCAGGTTGGACCAGGCTGGTACACAGAGGATAGACAAGGCTGGGCTGGAGTATCTAGGCAAGGCTTGGTTATGGAGACAAGACTGGGCTGGGCTGGAACGTCTTGGCAAGGCTCGGATCTGGAGACAAGGCTGGACTGGACTGAAGCAACTAGGCAAGGCTTGGCTCTGGAGGAAAGGCTGGACTGGACTGGAGCAGCTAGGCAAGGCTGAGATCTGGAGGCACACCTGGATCATGCTGGAGCGATGTGGCGAGGCTTGGAGCTGGACACGAGGCTGTGCTTAGCAGGGACAGCAAGGAGAGGCTCGACTGGAGCGACTTGTGCAGAAAGCAGGTCCGCGATGGCAGAAGGCGCTGGCTCTGGTTCCACACTGGCTACAGGCAAGGCTTCTGACGCTGGTAAGGACTCTTCCGCAGGTGCTGTGACCTCGGATCGATTGTGTCCGGCAGCTTGCTCTTGGTGCGCCTGCCTTTTTACTCGCTCCTTTTCGTGCCATTTTCCTTTAGCAGCCAATTGGGCTTCTTTTTCTTTCATGCACTTCTCTGCTCTCCTCTCTCAAGCACTGATTGGAGGCTTCAAATCCCCTCCTGTAATGATTGCCTATTCAAAATCACTATCAGACTCACACAAGGCTTTCATGGATATCTGATTTAATAATGAATAGCATGCAGGATCACAAGCAAAGCTGAAAATAGTAAAAGTGTGGGATGTCTCCCAATAAAACCCAAAACGGCTCCCAGTCCCTCCCCCCAAAGTCAACACAATTCCATGCCCTGCAGGTGCCCCTAACAGTTCCTGCCGGTCTGCGGGAAATGTTCTTGACAAGGCAAGATAATCCAAACATACATTCTTCATTCTTCACTCCTCGCATCACAGCCTGGTACAAGGAACAGGAGCAGCCCCTTCCCGTACAGCAACTCATGTCAGCACCATGGCATGGGAACCCGTTACGATGTTTTCCAGGAACATTGGAACAGGGACCATGACACCTCCGGAGTTTGTCCAATCAGCATCTGCAATTTCTCCCACTCTGCTGAATCACTTCTCGGTTTTAATTCTCCAAGTCCTCCCTGATAAGTTTCGTTTCCCCTTCTGACTCCGGATAAGTTTCATTTTTGGAGTCAGCAGCGGGCTCAAACCTCACACAAATTAAGGAAATGAATGTATTTGTTTTATCCGTGAACAAACTGAAGTCAGACTTCCAGATGACCAAATTTATGCCTCTTTTGACAAATTCCCAGTTCGTCCCCCCATCCTATTTAGTTGCCTTTTTTTTTGGCTGCGCTGGTTAGAGGCATAGAAGGGAACTGACCGGGTCAAACAAAACTATGAATGAAACAACACAAAAAGCCATGTGCCCTTGTTCAGATTATCATGATTAGTCACAATTAATGCTTCATGATTGTGGAAACTCAAGAAAGATATAAAAATTGAAACTGTTAATTTCAATTAACAATTCATTTAATTTTGTAAGGAAATTTTTATTATTTTTTGAATGTTTTATTTCCAGTATTTCCATACTGTCAAGAGTTACATATCTCAGGGTGTTTACAAATCAAGTCATTAACACCATAAACATCAACTAAATTTTTTTTTTAAATATTCTCTTTTCTGATCAGATAGGAAGAAGAATCTAGATGTTAGGCCTATCAGAAAAGCCGTATTTTCACTGCTTTTTGACAGGTGACTAAATTGGGGGCCAGACAAATCCTCATATTCTTGAGGATTAGGGTAGCAAAGGTTAAAACTAGCATCTTGAATTGTACTCAGAAACTTACTGGAAGCTGGTGCAGCACCCTGACAGGAAGTGTTACGTTGTTGAATTGGCTTGTGTTGAATTGGCTTGTGTTGAATTGGCTTGTGTTGAATTGGTGTGCAAGCTGCTGCATTTTGCACTAGTTGTTTCCATGTATTTTTCAAAGGTAGTCATTGGTATGACACGTTACAGTAATCCAATATTAGAACGATG